>NC_066579.1:95522786-96169661 GCF_024323335.1 Lathyrus oleraceus | reverse complement strand
ACGAGACCTAAGTTAATGTAAATGAGTGCGAAGTGCACTTAGGCTATGCATGATTTGAATTTGCTTCTATGTGTGATATATGAATGATCATGATATGAAAATACTGACATTATACAGACTGTAAGTATGGAGGTTGTTTATGGAGATTCTGATTTCCCAACACCGATAACTCGACCAAATATTTGTTGGATGTATTCAAAGGAGAATCTAGCAAGCTTGACAGTTGTAACTAACGAAGGGGATTCTTTTAGAGAATTGATGGGTTGTGCTAGCATAATTTCCCGGAACTCGTCTCAAACTTAATGGTCGTTGATGTATGGCAGAGTTTGCTGGAGCAGCTAGACGGGATAGAGAGGGCTTGCCCCTCTGTAACTCATCTTGCCCTAGTTTGTTGGGTCCTTGATCCGCTGTCGCGCGCGGATCAAAAACGAGTATTTTTGACAAAACGTAGTTAGCGACAAATTGACTCGGATTATCGTTCTCACAAGGATTCTTGAATGAATTAACCAATGATAGTAATTATTAATGGGGTTTTGGTTGGTTTATGATTCGATTAAAATAAATAGGTTAAAATAAGTGATTATTGAAATAAGCTGTAGCAACAATTTACTGATTCGGTCTTTGCCTATCATCGATTATCGTAATTCCACCACAGATTAACTATTCCTATTCGATTATAATATCAATTGACAAGCGCAATTGATAGTATAAGTTGTATGTTCCTATTATCCGAATTAAGCAAACGGGATTAAGTTTCATGAATTAAGCAAACATGAATTAAACGGACTCGATAACGAATTAAGCAAACGAAATCGTGACTATAGTTAGGATCACACAATCAATCGGATTAAATCAATATAGCATATGTAAATCAGATTAAGCAAACAAAATACATATATTAATATTGAAAGGAATAAAAAACCTGAATAAGAATTACTAAAATCTCAAGGTATCGGAACCCAAATACAGCAAATTGTTTGGATCGATTAGTTCTTCATGAGAATTCTTGCCAAAGCTTTCAAGTATTTTGTGAATAGTCATGATCCTAATGTTATGCACCTTCTAGGTATATGGAAAACAAGGAATTAGGTTTACAACCCAACTGGTTCGAAAACATAACCCAAACCCAAAACTAATGACCCAAAACTTAAATAAAACTAATGTTGCAACTTCAACGAATTTTCTGGCCCTGCTACAGTCTGATTCAGCTCTCGACTTCTGAACAAAAGTTGTATATCTTTTTCTTAGCTTTCCATCAACTGGTAGCATGTCTCAATCCGATACTCCTAGCTCAAGATATGATTTTTCTCGCGAAAGCTGCTAATGCTGAAAATTAAATACGAAAATTAAATAAGTGCAAAAATAAAATAAATTATGAAAACACATTAAAACATAAAAATAATCAAAGCAAACCGAAGAAATGCTTAAGTATAAACATGGAAGAACGTGCATCAAAATGCACTGATCAAATTCCCCCACACTTGAACTTTTGCACTCCGAGCAAAATGAAAAACAAAACAAAACACAGACACATCAACGGTTACTCATTCTAGGCTACAAGTCATCTTCGGTTAAATTTGCTTCGATAGGTACTAATCTTGCACACTAAGGACATTGTAAGAACACTAATCCACAGTTATGCAGACATAAACCTCCTGAATACACAAATCAACTCGAATCATGTTATTATATTAAAGCCTAACTTACTCATCCTTCTTCGGCTCTTTTTCATTCAGGCGCAATCACATTAAGCCCGTTACCTCCACACACTCATAGCAAGGCGACCGGTTAGTGACTCTGATCCTTTTTTGCACGGGGTTCTGGTACTTAAGTGGCATAACCCTTTGCTTATTCAATTGTAGTTGCGGGGGATCGGACCGTAATCCGCCCTACCAAGTTCAGCACCAGAAACCGCTGAACCAACTACAAAAGAGTCTTATTTCCAACTTTTTTTTGAAGGTTCCACAACCGTTGGGTTAAGTGACCGGGTGAGGGTCACCAGACTTAGAAGGTGCATTCCTTTATTTTTTTCTCTTTTTTTTCTTTTTCGGAACACTCACTTATATTCATCGGCTTCCCTGCGTAGAGTGTGTGTGAGATGGTGCTGACTGCTGAAATAAACTACTCAATAGCTGTCAGAGGATGAGAATGTAAGGCTAAAACATAATAAAAATTCAACTCAATTTCCATATACAGGAGACTTACGGTGTTAAAACAATACCGATCTTGTGAATTTTTCCCAAGTCTCCGCAAACTAATCTCAAATTATTCTATAGCCTAAAACTTTCAACAAAAATGCAATTTTTTTTAGAAAGAAAACAAAAACAAAACAAAACAAAGAAAAAAAACAAAGAAAACAAAACAAAGAACAAAAACAAAGAAAATAAAGTATTCCCTCCCCCACACTTAAAATATGCATTGTCTTCAATGAAAGAAACAAACATAAAATAAGAGAGAGAAGAGAGAGGAAAGAACACACCCGAGTAGTCAATGAGGATAGGTGATCACATAAGCAGCCTTTCCCAAAGAGATATATTCTACATTTTCTTCTTCCAAAGTGGGGCTGTCATGGAATAGCTTTGGGTAATGTCCATTGAACTTGAAATTTTTATTAGTATCTTCGCCTTTTATTCCAGGATCAAAGCATCTTCTAAAAGTAAAAGTGTCAAATGGACACGTGAAGGTGATCTGATCTGGAATGTCAGCCAATGTCCAACCAAATGCCTTTTTATGCTTCCTTAAAATCTGCAAAAGCTTATTTTCTTGATCGAAATCAAGGTTAGAAGAAATTATAGTCGGTAGTTTTTCATTCATCTCTAAATAAGCATATTTCATATTTTCAGGAAGTTGCTTCAGCTCGAGGGAAGGTGGCTGCTCAATAGAAGGAGTGTTTGGGGCAGCCGGGATGTCAAGAGCTTTATCTACATGAACAACTTTATTTACAACCTCATCTGCAGTAAGAATATCAACTTGCAAGGCAGCCTCAATTTCAGCACAAACGGAACAAATTTTAGTTTCAGTACAAATATCACAAGAATAAACATCATCAAAACCAGACAATGATGGAAAATCGGATGCAAACAAATTACTACAAGTATTATCAACAATTTCAGAAATCAAATCTATTTGAAAAACAGAATGTTCTTCCAAGGGTTGTTTCATGGCATCGAAAATGTTAAATTTTGTGACAATGTCACCAAATTCCATGGACATGGTTCCATCGTCAACATCAATTTTTGTCTTCGCCGTTTTCATGAACGGTCTGCCTAAAATGATGGGAGCTTTGCTTGTCTTAGCCTCTCCTTCCATGTCCAGAATGTAAAAATCTGCAGGAAAAATTAAATCGTTAACTTGGACAAGGACATCTTCAATTACCCCGGCGGGTCGAGCGTTGCTCCTGTTCGCCAATTGAATGATTAAACCTGTATGCTGCAAAGGACCAAGATTAAGGTTATTATAAATAGAAGTAGACATAACATTAATGCCCGCTCCCAAATCAAGCATGCAATTCTCGAATTTACTATCCCCGATGGTACAAGGGACAGTAAAAGTTCCCGGATCCTTCTGCTTTTGTGGTAAGAGCTGAGTGATGGCTGAAACATTTTTCTCGCCTGTAACTTTTTCAGATGAAGGCTTTGGCTGAATAAAAGCAGAAATATTTCTTCCCAAGTTAACTCTCTCACTTCCTTTAGTCCTCCTCTTATTTGTACACAAATCCTTCAGAAACTTTGCATACTTAGGAACCTGTTTAATTACATCAAGAAGCGGAATATTTACCGCAACTTTTCTAAAAACATCCAATATCTCTCTTTCCTTGTCTCCCTCCTCAATTCTTTTATTTTTCAGAACTCTATGTGGGAAGGGGATTGGTGGCACATACTCCTTTTCTTTAATTTTTTCAGATGAAACAGGTTCAGATGGAGTAGGTTCAGGTTCAGATGTTACCTCAATAATTTTTTTATTTTTTTCGGGGGCTGTTTCTGTAACCTTTCCAGATCTCAACGAAATCGCACTCAAGCCTTTGGATTGACAACTGTTTGAGCTGGAAGCTGGTTCGACCCTTGGGCTTGCATGTTATTTATTTGAGTAGCAAGTTGTCCCATTTGGGTGTTCAAGGTCTGAATGCTAGAATCGGTCCTTTGTTGGAATTGGAGATCGTTGGCGGCCATTTGTTTGACAAGATCTTCTAAGGATGGTCCGGAAGGTGCAGGGGCAGCCACTTGAGGTGGGTTCTGTTGTGGGTTTCCATATCGAAGGTTGGGATGGTTCCTCCAATTGGGGTGGTATTTGTTGGTGGACAGGTCAGGAGTGTTGTTGTACCTGTTTTGATTGTAAAGGTTGGCTGCATAAGCTTGTGGCAGCTCAGTAATGGACTCGTCTCTCAGAATAGGACAAGTATCGGTCGGGTGCTCAGGAGAAGTACAAATGCCACACAAAGTTGTTGTTTGAGGTTTTACTACTGCCAGTTGTTTGACTAAGGCAGTGAGTTCGTCAATTCTGGTCTCTAAAGCTTTGTTGGAAGAAACTTGAATTTGACTCACGCCTTTGCTTTGGACAGAATTGTCCCTAGTGGTGAACTGTTGAGAATTAAGAGACAGATTTTCAATAAGGGCTTTGGCAGCAGCTGGAGTTTTATCGACTAATGCTCCACCACTAGAAGCATCAAGAATGTTCCTGTCCATCGGTAACAACCCCTCATAAAAGTATTGGATGAGGAGGTGCTCAGTGATCTGGTGTTGAGGGCAGCTAGATACCAAGTGCTTGAATCTCTCCTAATACTCGGTCAGCGACTCATTATCCCAATCTAATACCACAAATCTCTTTTCTGATCGAGGCTGCTCTGGAGGCAGGGAAGTATCTCTCTAAGAACACTCTTTTTAGAGCATTCCAGCTTGTGATCGAATTTGGCTCAAGATAATATATCCAATCATTTGCTGCACCCTGCAATGAAAAAGGAAAAGCTCGAAGTTTGATATGGTCTTCAGTTATTCCTTCAGGCCTAAACGGTGTAGAGCACACAACCTGGAATTCTTTGAGATGTTTATGTGGATTCTCACCTGCAAGACCATTAAACTTTGGCAACAAATGTATCAAACCAGATTTTAGTTCAAAAGGAGTGTCAGCTTCAGGATATTCAATACACATGCCATTATAATTCACATCAGGGACAGCTAACTGCCTTAAAGTTCTTTGGTCAGTCATAGTCAAAAACAAACACAATGAAGGAAAATGATTAAAATAAATTTAGAAAAATAAACTAACACCGAAATTAATCTAATGACGTCAATTAAAATTTTTTAGAATTTTTTCGGAATTTTCTAAAACTATCAAAACAGAAAAAAAATCATAAAAAATAGAAAAATAAGGAATTTCGGTTTTTTAGGGCGGCATCCACTATTTATTCTATAAATAGAGGCTTTTGATTACTGATTATTTCCTAATGAATCGACAAAAAATCGGAATAATCTGAGACAATTTGTTTAAAAATAGATTTTTTTTTTAATCCTAAACTGCAAAAAGACCCGAACGCAAGGAAGTTAAGGCAAAAAATGCTAAAAAAAACAACACCTATGACTATAAAGACGATTAATATAATCAAGAATCCCCGGAAACGGCGCCAATTTTGATCCGGTGTCGCGCGCGGATCAAAAACGAGTATTTTTGACAAAACGTTGTTAGCGACAAATTGACTCGGATTATCGTTCTCACAAGGATTCTTGAATGAATTAACCAATGATAGTAACTATTAATGGGGTTTTGGTTGGTTTATGATTCGATTAAAATAAATAGGTTAAAATAAGTGATTATTGAAATAAGTTGTAGCAACAATTTACTGATTCGGTCTTTGTCTATCATCGATTATCGTAATTTCACCGCAGATTAACTATCCCTATTCGATTATAATATCAACTGACAAGCGCAATTGATAGTATAAGTTGTATGTTCCTATTATCCGAATTAAGCAAATGGGATTAAGTTTCATGAATTAAGCAAACATGAATTAAACGGACTCGATAACGAATTAAGCAAACGAAATCGTGACTATAGTTAGGATCACACAATCAATCGGATTAAATCAATATAGCATATGTAAATCGGATTAAGCAAACAAAATACATATATTAATATTGAAAGGAATAAAAAACCTGAATAAGAATTACTAAAATCTCAAGGTATCGGAACCCGAATACAGCAAATTGTTTGGATCGATTAGTTCTTCATGAGAATTCTTGCCAAAGTTTTCAAGTATTTCGTGAATAGTCATGATCCTAATGTTATGCGGCTTCTAGGTATATGGAAAACAAGGAATTAAGTTTACAACCCAACTGGATCGAAAACATAACCCAAACCCAAAACTAATGACCCAAAACTTAAATAAAATTAATGCTGCAACTTCAACGAATTTTCTGGCCCTGCTACAGTCTGGTTCAGCTCTCTACTTCTGAACAAAAGTTGTAGGTCTTTTTCTTAGCTTTCCATCAACTGGTAGCACGTCTCAATCCGATACTCCTAGCTCAAGATATGATTTTTCTCGCGAAAGCTGCTAATGCTGAAAATTAAATACGAAAATAAAATAAGTGCAAAAATAAAATAAATTATGAAAACACATTAAAACATAAAAATAATCAAAGCAAACCGAAGAAATGCTTAAGTATAAACATGGAAGAACGTGCATCAAAATGCACTGATCAGTCCTTGAAAACGCTCTCCTTAAAAGGAGTTTAGAAATAGCCTTTCATAATATGAACTTAAGATGGCTTGCTCCAATGTTGAATCTTGCAGCATTCTACCTCTAATTATCCAATTCTCATAATGGTAGACTTCTGATTGACCGACCTTCAGAGGGTTGGGCTTACTGAGCTCTTTGTAGTAGTTCTACCTAGTCTGAATCTTGAAGCGATTTTCTCTTGACCAACCGACTCTTGGGGTGATTAGCTCGGGTTGACCGATGCTCAAAGGGATTTGCCCCTGATTGGACTTCTTTCACCAAATCAAGTTCCTTAACTGGATGCATTTGTTGGGATTCCTTTAATGTTGAATACTGACTTGCAGTTAAAATTGTTCATTCAAAAATGGTAATTTTAATGCAGTGTTTATGCAAAATTTTGAAATAGATCATTATTAAAATGATGGTGATATACAGTGAACGAGTCAATGATCAGAATACAATGTTGATCTAGTAATTCATTGTGCAAGGTGGTATGATCAATACAAATGATTAGCAAAGATTGTTTCGAGTCAGGTTAACGCAACCTTGCTATAATATGCTTTTAAAATAAACCTTACCTCAATTAGATCTTTTAAGGGTTGTAATGTGGCTTGGTTCACGGCTTTTGAAACAAAGGATATAAGGCTCAAAATTTAATTTTTACCCACCCCTTGTTTGTGATGATCTACAGTCCTACGTTCAGTTAATTGACATTCAAATTCAACTTCCAAGAAGGTTCGAAGGTGTGATGGTGAAGATTCAAGATGATATTTTCTTGAAATGGCAGTCATCTAATTTTGTTTTTATCAAGGATTTTGGTAACCCTTTGACTCTTAATAGGGTGGTCACCTAATCTCGATTTTCTTTGAGGGTTTGATGACCTCTTATTTTTTCTTTTTATCCCTAAAAGATCTAGTGATTCTAGTGATGAGTCTGTCAAGGGTATATATTTTTAAGATAGTGAAGAAGAAATGGTGAATGGATTTGATGAAGGTTTTGATGAGGGTTTAGATGATGGTCAACCAAAAAATAAAAATGTTGCAGATGGTGCTGCCACTAGTGAGCCACCCAACCATAGTTCTATCATACCATAGATGGGTAAGGAACATATAATATAAGAAGGGTATATGACTAATGAACTTGATAGTGGCGCTGAAGATGAAGTTGAATGATATACTTGTAGATGTTAGGTTGAGGTATGCAACTAAAATCCCTGGTTGTAGGGATTTTAAAGTTAGGAATCTTGTTAGACAAATAGTTAAGGGGGACTCTAGCAAGTAATATAGTTTGTTATGGTCATATGGTGCTGAATTGAGGATGGCTACACCAGGAAACACTTTCAAGCGAAACATTCAATATTCAGGTCCAGGATTGTAACCATTGTTTTAAAGGTGTTACATGTATTTTTATGGGACAAAGAAAGCTCTGATATTGGCATATAGATCATTTATTAGATTAGATAGATGTCATCTATCTAAAGAAGATGTGTTCATCCTTCTTAGCTTGGTTTTAATGAAGACAAAAGTTTATCTTAGAAGAAAGATCAAAGAAGAAAAAGATGGAATCAAAGTTTCAAGTTTGCATAAATTTTTGGATTTCAATAGAATTGGATCATAGACCAAGGTACAATGTGAAATTTAGTTATTATAAGATTTAGGTGCTCAAAAATTAATCATAAACTTTTAGGCATGCATAAGTTTCAAGTTGCATCTTTAACTTAGAAAAATGCCAACAATTTTGTTGTGACAATCTATTGTCATTGGGCTGCAATCGATTTTCATATATCTTTGTCAGCTAAAAACTCTATTTTTAAAGCATGACAATGGATTGTTTGGGTATATGCAATTAATTGTCATGGTGTATTTAAAGCATAACAATGGAATGTTGGGGTATGTGCAATTAATTGTCATAGTGTAGTTTTTGGAAATTTTGTAATGTTATGGAATGAGAAATCAATTGTCATAATATATAAATCGCCTGTCATCTATAAAAACATGAAAAATGTTGAACCATTGAAACACCTCTAATGATTATAAAACCTTTTCATAACATTGTAAATGATCATGAGTATTTTCCAACCATTGTTTCTAATTTTCTATAGGATTCGTTATAAATAAAAGAATTTTTTAAATTCAAAATCACATTCTTCATGAATAACTTTCTATTTTTCAAGTGTCTATAATATTTAACTGAAGAAAAAAAATCCATGCATAATTTTCATTCATATGTGAAAAAGTTTAGAGAAATAACTTGAGCACATAAATTTTTATATCATTTTGATTTGTTCATTAAAGGAGAAGATTGAATTTTCAATATATCAGAAAAGCAACAAAGTTCTCAATTTTATCAAGTCTGTCTGTATAATTATTTATCAATTTGCTGTAATATTCACCAACTATGTCGTGATTTTTGTCTGTAAGAAAGTGGTTGTAATTTTTATAGGTGTTTACAAATAGGAAGAGTTATCTTTCTATTTGTTGGAAAATGTCTTTTGAATCGGGGTGATTCAAAGTCTACCATAGTTGTTGGTGTTGCTGGAAATAAAGAAAGTGGTTTGCTTCTTTGTTGTTGTTAGAAGATTGTACGAGAAATATTAGCATGAGGCTTGTACAAAGATCAAACAATAGTGAAAATCTCTCACAGTGTGTAAGGGGACTAGATGTACCCTCGTTTGGAAACATAAACTAGTATAATTCTGTGTTTTTTACTTTACTGCACTTTACTTTTCTGTTTCTTATTTCATTAATCTGTTCATTAATTCTTAAAAAATACAAGAAACCAGAAAAATACATAAAATTTATAAAAAGATCCATAAAATTTCTAAAAAGACTTTTTACCACGGTTGGAACTTCCAACAGTGGTGAAAAGTGGCGCATGGTCATGAGTTTGAATCCTAACACCAACAATTTTGTTTTTTATTTATTTTTAAGCCACTTTTTAACATGGTTGAAACTTTCAACCGTGGTTAAAAGTGACGCATGGTCATGAGTTTGAACCCTAGCACCTATCGTTTTGTTTTTATTTATTTTTAAGCCACTTTTTACCATGGTTGGAACTTTCCACCGTGGTGAAAAGTCACTCAGGGTTATGGGGAAATATAAATGTGTTTATTGAGTTTTTTCACTGTCCTTAAACAAATATTTGTCATCCATTTAGTGAGTATCAACTCTCAAGACACTATCATTAGTGATCCGCGTGAAACCTAAAACTTAGATGAACTTCCAACTTATACGAACTTCATCTTCTACCTCCAAACATTGTCTTCCATTTACGACACTATATTTCTCCACTAAATCAAGCTCGAAAACATCATTTCTTCAATAAATAAAACTCGAAAACATCATTTCTTTCATTAACAAATTTTAGAACTCCATTACCTCTGCTCCTACTTGAATGAGACAAGAAAAATATAGATTCAAGTTAGCAATGTTAGTTTTTGTTGTTCTTGTTGTTCTTTTTAGTTGTTGTTTTTGTTGTTATTATTGTTCTTGTTATTATTCTTGTTGTTCTTGTTGTTTTGTCATTGTTACTCTTTTTGTTATTGTTGTTGTTTTTGTTATTGTTTTTGTTTTTGTTGTTGTTTTTGTTGTTCTTGTTGTTCTTATTGTTCTTGTTGTTCTTGTTGTTGTTGTTGTTATTGTTCTATTGCTTCGTTTTTTTTAATTAAAAAACATACAACAATGGTTATTTAAAGTAATTGTTGTGATAGGTTCATACATACAACAATTTTTGTTTAAAGTAATCATTGTGATAGGTTGCGTGCTACTTGACTTATAATCACGACCGTACGACCGTGGTGGAAAGAATCATGCATACAATCGCACCTTACCTCCCAATATATGATCTTACTATTTCTTTATTTCAGGGGAGACCTAAGGGATTAGTGAATGGTAGTAGGTCCAAGAAAAGGGAAAAGGGGAATGATAAGCAAATTGCAGACCCGGATATGCAAACTACAGACCCGGATATGCAAACTGCAGACCCAAGTCAGAACACTGCAAGCCCAAATGTGCAAATTGCAGGCCCAAGTCAGAATATTGTATGCCCATATGTGGAAACTGCAGGTTTTTATGACAACATTGGAGGTCCAGATATGAGAACTGCAGGTATAGTTGCTCAAACTCCTGACCCAAGTCAGAACACTGCATGCCCATATACTCATACTAAAACTAGTACACAAGCATTTGTTGTTCAAGAACATGGTTTGAACAGGTAACCTGGGATAGGCCCTGATATATTAGCATCATTGTTGAATAATGTCAATAATGGAAATGATGTCTCACTTGGCATCCAACCTATTAGTATTGATAGAAGTCCTACCAAACTAACACCCCCTGTAAACCCCTTCAAAGACAGTTGGTCTCAAAAACTTCATTGGTAAAACACCCAATGTGGCTAAGTTCAATGCATTCAAACCTCCAGAATTTGTCAATCCAACTACCAGTGATCCTATAAGTGTGCTATGTTAAATTTATGCATTCATATAGTTTTACAAACATATATAAATGTCCTAAATCTTACTTGCCATCATAGGTTAAGAGTATGATATCAAGGAGGAAGAAAGTCAAGTATGGTACAGTTCAAAGGATAAACAATGACAGAAATATGACTCTCAAAACAAGAGATATAGTGGGGCCTGGAAAATATCTAGAGGATCCAATTGTAATTCTTGTAGAGGATAACTCAATAGGTGTTAGGATAATTAAACGTTTGGATGAAATTTGCAAGGGCTTATCTCAATAAAGATATTGTTAGGCATTTGAAATTGTGATGACATTTTGAAGTTGTATTTTGTCTATGTATTTTGTCAGACACTTGTTGTTATGATCTATTTTACAATTGCTACAAGCATTAAGTTGTATTTTGTCTATGTAATAAACAAATTATTTGGTTTTGAACAACTTGGTTGTATCAACACTATGTAGACACTTGTTTGTATTAATTTGTATTTTGCATCAGCACTATGTAGAACAACTTGTTTGGAATGTCTTGAATGAATCATTAATGTATTTTTTTTTTAAATTGTTGTCAAAATATGGTAGAAATTGCTGTCAATTTTAGCACTATTTACTGAAAATGTGGTAGAGATTGTTGTCAAAACATAATAGTTGTGTGATGATCTGATAATGTATTGGGATTTGACATAATAATGGAAATTGTTGTCATATTTTATGTCATACTCTGTCAGAATTATGTCACAAATTATGTCATCATAGGCGGACCAAAGTAGGCCAAAATTAGGCAAAATTATACCAAAATCAAGAGCCGTTTTTCAAAAATACTCTAAAAATTGAACCTCGTTAAAGCTAAATTTAATCAACCTTATATGATTAGTATGTTATAAAATGTTCCATTAAAAAATAATCATTATATTGCATAATCAACAACATTGAAAAACACTACCATGACTCTCCTTCAACAATTACACTTAACTATAAGGTAGATGTTAATCAATAGAGAAACTACAAAACACAACAATTTGACTTTCCAGCATAAGCTTATGAATTAAATTTCTACTGCAACTTATTATTATTCGTTGAGGCTTCATACAACTCATTCACTAATTCCACAACTTCCAAATCCTTTAACTTATTCCCGTCTACATTTTCAACATCATTTCCATAAGAATCTTCATTTATTATGAACGTTTTTGTAATAGTAGGACACCATACAAGCTTCCCATTCACACATTCTTCCTGATCAGCTTTTCACATGTGTGGAAGACATGGAAATGGGTTTCGTGCCCCTTGATTTAGAAGATGACATAAAAAAATTTGATTTGAATGTTGGATGACGAACTTAGTTGGGCTTTTGCGTGTGAGTTAGAAGGAGACTGAGAAGAATTAGGTTAAGACAACTTAGACGACAAAAGAAATCGCATTTTCCCAAACAAACTTCATTTAAATAGGAACGAATAATATTTTGCTAAAAATAAATAAATCCAATTGTGTCAACTAATTATCAAAGAGATTATGAACGTAAAATTTTAAGAGAATCATTATTCTAAAGATTTTTTTATAAAAACTAAAATTAAATTATGAATTATTTAAAAAAACTATAAATATATTTAATCTTATATTTTATTTCTTATATATTCTAAAAAAAATATAAGATAAGTGATTAATATATAACTATTTTATCCTATTTGTATTTGATTTATCTATCATTATATATCTATCTTATTTTGTGGACTAAACAAAAACCTCAATGTCTCAACATAGTTAGACATGGACCTCTTATTTTGTATATTTCCTATAATACTAGAAAGAACTATAGGGGGCTCTCATTTTCACACGTAAGTTCCACCATCTAATCTTTCATTACCCTTAAAATTTTGTCTGCAACTTTAATATAAAGTATGTTATGAAAAGCATAAACAATGTTCTACTTTTTAATGAAACTTTCTTTGTGTAGCATAAAGTAAAATTGACAAACTCGTGTATTATGGATCACTTCACACCGTCCATTCTATAGATTAAAAAACGACAGAATATAGAGTGGACTTGTCTATAAACCATACATTGATCTTTGTAAGGTCTATGCAGCAAATAGGAGTTTTTATATTTTTATTCTTTTTACGCAAAAGTATTTTTATTTTAGAAAATGATTCTTTGACACTAAAATTTTAGATTTTTTTTTCAAAATAACCATTATTTTTATAAAAAAAAAATTAAAATAATCAATTATTCAAAAAAATTACCAAAATAATCAGATTTGGTAGAGGATGCGCCAGATGAATTGGCGCATCCCCAATACATGAAGAGGAGGCGCTAATAGCATTGGCGCATGCATTGGGCTCCTCATGAGGAGGCGTCAATGCTAGTGGCGTCTGCATTGGGCCTCATGAGGAGGCGTCAATGCTCCTGACGTCTAGGTGCATTTGGTTGTGTGGGCGCCCATTCATCTGGCGCCTGCATGTGATGGTCATGTGGGCGCCAATCCCTCAGGCACCCACATGTTTTGTACATTGATGTTCCGTCTCTATAAATATCACGCCTTGGATGCAATATTTTTCACTCAAACTTATCTCCTAATACAGTTCAACCACCATCAGTTTCAATTTTCTATGTTTCAACAATGTATGCATACATTCAGAAACGAAATGTTGATGTAATATTTTCTGCCGTAGCGGCTCCGATACAGGTTCGACTTTGGAACACAGATACGTTTGAACGTCTTAATCGGACGTTGTACAGTTGGTTAGAGGGAGAAATTGGAGAGGGTGAACGGATTAGAAGAATACAATGGATTGTGTCCACATTCAACCAACACGGAGAATTACGCGAATGAGTGGATATTAAGACCGACCAAGACACTCGTAGGATGACGCATTACATGTTCAATAGACAAAATTGTTTTTTAATTCATTTAATAAATCAGATATATTAATTATTTAATAAATATTTTTTATAAGAAAATTATTCATCAAAATTATTGTTTCGGAATAGATATTCACATCAATCTTTCTTTAAAAATAATTTTAGATTTTTGCATTTTATATATTTAACTTTTTCAAAACTGTAATAAATAAATGTAAAAAGTCACAATTCTTTAAATAAATAAGTCCATAAACAATATATATATATATATATATATATATATATATATATATATATATATATATATATATATATATATATATATATATATTTATATTTATATTTATATAGTGCTTCTAACTTTTTCTGAATTTCATAGCTCTCACTTAACGACCGAATTTTGCTCATTTCTTTTGTTGGATATCGTCGAATCAAATAAAAAAATTCTTCCAATTTTTTCTTCTTCTTCTCCCTGAAAATCAAACTTTTCTTTGCCATGATGATTCATTTCTTATTACTATCCATAATTTTTTCCTATTCTTATTCCTCGAAATCAAACTTTTATTTGCCATGACGATTGATTTCCTATTACTATCAATGCTAGAGGTCGGATCCTAGATGTAGAAATAGAAGAATTCTTCATACAAAGAGATGAAATTTTTGCAAATACAATAACAAATCAAATTAATCAAATTTACCTGATGTAGAGGCAATCAAGAAAGCTGCATAAGTAAATATATAACCTATCGAAAAATGGACTACTCCAACCAATCTTGCTTGGACAATCGAAAGAGCCACATGTTTATCTCTTCATCGAATCAAATTCGCCAAAGGTGTGCGTTCATGAGCCCATGCTAAAGTTTCAATCAATTCTTGCCAATATCCACGCCATGAGAATAAGAACATAAATCCAGTAGCCCAAACAAGATGTCCAAATAAGAACATTCACACCCAGACTAATAAACTATTCATACCAAAGGGGTTATACCCATTGATAAGTTATGAAGAATTTAACCATAGATAATCTCTTAACCATTCCATCAAATAGGTTGAAGATTCATTAAACTGTGAAACATTACCCTGCCATAATGTAATGTGCTTCGAATGCCAATAAAAAGTAACTCATCCAATGGTATTTAACATTCAGAAAACTGCCAAATAAAAGTTAATACATAAATCAATGTGAACGAGAAATATGCAAAGTTTCAAATAAATCAGCAAACTACGGGTCTTCCTCTTCGGCATTAATTTGTCTGAGATAATGATGAATAAATGTAGAAAGACGAGCCCAATTAGGATCATATGGTCCTGCTTTGTAAACATGAACTGGAACCTCTCTTGGTTCATCAGGATGGGGTGGGACCAAACGAGGATGTGAAACACAATAATACCCTTCAGGTATCCATCTTCTATATCAAATGAAATGATGGCCAATGTTGTCTGACGGATCACAGCAACAACGCTCTGATGGTAATCAATCCAATCAACATCAATATCATTAGCCATCATATAATCAGGAGGCGGGGTGGAACATATTGCTTGTATCCGAACTGACATATACATCTGTCAGACAAGTATTGAACAACTGTGTTACCCCACTTTAAACATCCCTTGTACAGACATAACTCATCAAACTGACGTCATGCTCTATGATCCTAAAATGGACACCATATGACGTAGTTAGGTGTCAGCTCATCCAAAATAGGTCGCAAGTCATCCACCTTCAGGACTCTTTGCTTATAGGACCATCTCATCGCTCGAGGAAGACCAAAATTATCAGCCGGTTTCCAATTCTCTCCTCTTTTTCCAACTGTTGGAAAGTACTCGTGAATCCAGCACTGTTACAATATAAAAACATAATAAATAAAATAAATTAAATTAACATACTTTATAAAATTAATTAATACATAATAAACAAAATTAAATTAAATACATATAGGAGAGTAGGATATCCACCGAGTTGCTTGCAACTGAACATGGACGCATCTCCAAGGTATCTGTATAGGGTAACCAATTTAGTTGCTCTCCAACTGTATCCTGAACATCTCTCTAAGCCCATAAACAGTAAGAGGTATCGCTCCTCGACAAGTGTAAAGGTCTTGTTGGCAAAAATTATGGAACCCACCAACATCAACAAATATGCTCTAGTCGCATATGCCCGGCTAGAAGCATCTTTATGTTGTACGAATAAATCGTATAACCACTCCAATTTATAATAAGAACTCTTGCAACTACGAACATGTGTTTGTGCCTCACTCTATGACACTTTTAAGTAGTTAACAGCAAGTTCAACAGCAACCTCTTCAGTGACATCTTGAGGACTCCATAACACACCATGAGGGGTAAGTGAAGCAGACAAGAGACGTCATCCAAAGTAATGCTCATCTCACCAAACGGCATGTGAAATGAAGATTTCTCCATATGGCATCTCTCCACAAATGTGGATATCAGGTTTGTGTCTATCTTCGTCAAACTAGTTCTCTGAAGTGAAGATAATCCAGACCTAGAAACCCAACTCTCCATCTGTTGTGGAAGAGCTAGTGGAACCCTCGATGTAAGCTTAAGTTTGTGTCCAACAACCTTTAACTCTTTCTTCGGACCTCTCTCCTGAAAGCAATTAAAACACATATTATAAAACACAATATAAAATATTCAAATATTATTCAATTTCAAATATGCGTCGTTTATTTACTTCACCAAACCATAAATGCCGAGCAACATGATGCTCGTACTTTACCAAAATAGACGTATCGTACGACCCTCCTGGATAGTCAATCGGCTCTGCTGCAGATGTAGATGCGTCCTGTCCTAAACTATGGTCTGGAATCCTACCGTTGGCACCTCGTCTTCAACCACTATAAAAAAAATAAAATTATAAAAAAATTGCAAAATTGAAAAAAAAATTATAAAAATGCACCATAACACTTCTAAAAAGAGTTCTGGTGTGATAAAAATTTGGTTTGATCACCGGAACACTTTCCATAAGACTTTCGATTAATTAAATGAAAACCGGAAGTCTTTTAAGAAGAGTTCCTGTAAACAGTTTTCAAAACCGAAAGTCTTTTAAGAAGAGTTCCTGTAAACAGTTTTCAAAACCGGAAGTCTTTTAAGAAGACTTTCGGTAAACAGTTTGAAAACCGAAAGTCTTTTTGCAAGAGTTCCGGTTCAACGTCTCAAATCTGGAGCGAACTAAAAGTCTTGTATAAAGAATTCGGGTATGTTATTCGTGAACCGGAAGACTTATTCTATGAGTTCCGATTTACAATAGCAAAAGTATTGTTCCGGAAGTCCTGAAATAAAAATAAAATAAAAACTAATTTTTTTTTAAATATAACATATTTATACGAGGATATTTCTATCTAAAAAAATTATATCCTTGTGAGATCAAATTTTCTTATTTAAGAGGAGATATATGCATAAGGCCCACATTGGTTACTTTTCAAGTTAAAGGTATTTCTGTCCACTCAAATCCGCGTAGATAGAAAGCAACTTATAGCTTAACCTTCAACATCATACTCATGCATCAAAAGTTAATTAGTAAATAATCACTTACAAATATTCATATGCTTTTTTTATATTATGTTACTTTTATAGTCATGCATTCTCAAACGTAAGGAATTAAGAGCGTATAGGGAAAGTTAGTTTTAGAGAAGTAATTTAATGTTTTTAAATTTAACAAAATATATTAAATATGTTAAAGCATGTCATATACCTTTCACACACACACACAAAAGCATGCCATATACCTGCAATTTGTTCTTTTCTTATAGGAACATTGAAAAACATTTCTAAGAAATTGAATTCCAAAAATATATAAATATGCACAAGGGTGATAGATGCTTTCAAAGTATGTGCACACATTACTTACATTTGCATGCATTAGAGAATCTTTGGTTATGCTTGACTACTCTATTTAAATTTATGAAGATTTAGATTTATCCTTTAAGTTGAGATCTCTTTGTGTTTGAAAAATAGAACAAAGAAACGATAGGCAATATTCATATTAAAGTCACTCAAACTATTGATAAATTAATAAGATGTAAAGTTTGATTAATGATACACATTACAATAATTATTTTGAATTTGAGGAAAAAAATGTTCAAATTTTGTTGTATAAGACATTGCATATGTAATACCAATTTTTGAGGAACAAAAGGAATACGTGATTTAGGGATGGCGATAGGAATACAATTTTTTTTACATTAGAGTCAAATTGAAATAAACTAGTAACAAAAATACTAGATTGAGGCATGTCAATATATTTTTTTGAAAAGTGCATTGAATTAGATAATCATATTTTCTTTTCTGGTTAAAGATAATCATGTTATTAACTTCTACAATAAAAATAAATTGATTATACTAATATGGCAGAGAGAACTATCCGGCAACTTATAACTCATGTGGATAATGAATATATCACTATCATGTCTCATGCGGAAGAAATAAAGAATGCAGTACATAATATGGATAGTAATTATGTTTCAATCCCTAGTGGTAATTTAGTTTTTATTTATGCTTTTAAAAAAAATTAAACGATAGATTGGGTGTGTCCAACTATCATTTTTGCTAATTATTTCATGGGTTAGGTTATGTTTTTTATACGAAGGTACACTATGGTGAAATTTTACATAGTCAATTAAGTATAATTATCTCATTATATCATCATTAAATGTTAATTTTGATCATATCTAATTTAAAAACTCATACAAATTATGGTTTGTACTTTATGGGAGTGTAACCAATTTTAAACCATCATCGCATATTAATTAATCATTTAATTCATCTCTACTATGAGGCATGAAAATGTGTATAAAATTTGTATTTTATTCGTTCAGAGTAAGGAGGAGTTAGTCAGGCTTATTTATCTTAGAAAAGGGGCACCGTGATGATGTTTATAGAATTTTTCTTAGGCATTACTCTGTACACTTCATGGAGTGCTAGTTCACTATGGTAAAAATTCACAAATACTCTTAAGATTATAGAGATGCGTCTTTGGACGCATCCATATTACACACGCCAAACGTTTTTGTGAGTGAGCCACCCCATTTTGCCTAAAAATGTGTCTAGAAATGCATCTCCGTATCCATATTAGGGTGAACCTGAAGGTGCATCTCTGTATCCATATTAGGGTGAACCCGAAGTTGCATCTCTGTAATAACCTTTATTTCAAAACTTGGTGTTTTACGTTCAGTGAGTTTTACAGAGATGCATCTCCATACAGGTTTTAATTTATATACCTCGCATCAAAACCTTCCTTATTCATTTTCTACACTTTCAAAAACACTTCATAGAGCTAATGAGAAAGAATAAACTAGGTTATTTTTCAAGCTTCAACACTAATTTTACGTCATTACAATCAACCCCAATACATTTCATTCACTTCTTTCGAACTTTCAAACAACAACTTTCAATCGGTAAGTTTCTCATTTTCTTTTTCTTTTTTTGAGTTGTGATGCATGTATTTGGTAAAATATGTTGTTTAACATGTATTAGGTTGTAGTTAGATTCAAAATAGGTAGCTTTTATAGACGTACATTCATGTTTGTTGGTGTTTAGGGCCTCATAGAGATTTTTTGCATTTTCTGCCCCATTATGCTTTTTTACGGAGATGCATCTCCATAATTTTCTTTTCTTATGTTATGGAGATGTATCTCCGTATTTTTTTGGATTTTACTTTCCTTTGTTCCTGCAGCATTGTGATTTTTGTATAATTTTATAATTTTATTATATGTACAATGGCTAAAAACTCGTACAGATTAAGGCACAGTCGAGCAGCCCAACATGCATCGGTTTGCATGGAGATGGTCAAACCCTCGCGACCTCCAATTGATGAAACTTCATTTGATCCGGAAGTGTTGACTTCAGGAGCTCATGTGTCTCCGGCATTGTCTTTCAGGCGGCGTGTTTCCTTTGCTTCCTATATAGCCTCTAAAGCCCATGAAACCCAACAGAAGGAACATGTTGTTGCCGCTCCCATTCCTGGTATTTTTTCAGGAGGCCCATATGACACCTCCCTATTTCCTCTATATGCAGATTGTGTTTCTATGCATGTGTGGAAATGATAGGTAGCATAAATATTTAATTACTTGTGTATTACATTTATTTTTATAGTAATTGAATTGACTAATGTTTTTGCATTTTTTTTACAGTTTCGTGAAACGATAAAAATCATAAACCACGACATAAAGATTTTGAATATAATTAGGCATGGTTTATGATGCATTTCATCTATCTGGGCTGCAAGGTTTGTACGTGATTGGGTACAAGACCATTAACCATAGCATGTTGGCGGTTTTTATGGAGAGATAGCACAAAAAGACGTCATCTTTTCATATTCCTATTTGT
The DNA here is from genome assembly GCF_024323335.1 of Lathyrus oleraceus. Taxonomy (NCBI): domain Eukaryota; kingdom Viridiplantae; phylum Streptophyta; class Magnoliopsida; order Fabales; family Fabaceae; genus Lathyrus; species Lathyrus oleraceus. Next base: position 96,149,288 of record NC_066579.1, on the reverse strand, counting down.
GAGATGTCCATCACCCTTGATGATGTCTCATGCCACCTACATCTTCTAATCAGGGGAAGATTACTAAACCACTCCAAAATCTCTAGAGTTGATGCATTAGACATGATAGTTACCTATTTAGGAATTGACCCATGTGAAGCCCAAATAGAGATTGATGCCACGAGAGGCGTGCATGCTAGACTTTCATATTTGGAGCAGTTGTAAAAATACCACCTGAATACGGTAGTGGAGGCCGAAGGTGATGATGAACAGCACATACAATATGCATTGAGGTCATACCTCATGTACTTGGTTGGCACAACCATATATGTGGAAAAAAGTGCAACCTACATTTATGTAATGTACCTGACATACTTCATCGACTTAGATTGCATTGACAAGTGGAATTGGGGTCGCATGTTTGGTTTATTTGTACTCAAAGCTAGGTGAAGCTTGTCCTTAAAAGACAAGACAGCTGACAGGAAGTTGCATGCTAATTACGGTAATATATTTGCACCTTCCCTGTTACTAATTTGCCATAACACTTTTTAAAATTCGTTACTAATATTTTATCTGAATCATTTTCAGACATGGATCATCTATCATTTTCCTTGCATATTCGGCTAGGAACTTGATGATAGCTACACTAAGGATTTGCCGCATGTTTTCTCTTATATCCCGCTCATAGAGAATTAGGTGATAGAGTTGTTACGAGTGTTTATCGATTACACTGTAGCAAATGACATATGTTACTTCATGCATAATGATCACCGTCAAAAGCGTCCCTTGGATGACATAGCCTTCTACTCTGGATGGTTGACTTATGGGTCGCGCCTGATGTATCTACATCTACCTGAGCGGATCATGCGCTAGTTCAGGTTTCTTTAGATTGTTCCAAGACTCCCTTTGTCTTTGCTCCTTCGACATTCTGCAGCCGAGATCTTGATTCCATACTCGATGATTTCTATAATCATATGGTACCATATGATGCACACAGTGAGCCAGTTAATGATATATGGGTTGTTCCATTCGGCTACATTCAATAGTTTTATAATGTGTCGCATTCTTACATGATACCAGATGTTGCTGGAGCACCACCTAGGCCAACTCATCAAGAGATATTGGAAATGAGCAGATTAGGAATGACCACGTCCATGACTTGTTGCTTTTCTGTCACCGTATTGCGACGATTATGAGAGATGCCATAGAGAGAGAGAGAGAGAGAGAGAGAGAGAGAATAGATTTTGAGGAAGGCAGTTCTGGTATGGTCGTCGTACATGCCATCTTAGTCGAGGCATAGAATGTGTTGCATTATAGGCGATAAAAGGAGAAATTGAGGGGTTAGATATGCACAATAGTTTATTTTTATTTGTATTTTGGTAACATATGTATTTTATTAACAAATTATGTATCGTGGTAACGTTTTTTATTAATTGATTAATGTTTGGATTTGTATTATTGTTTGAATTTATATATGGCAACCTTTAATTACACTAGTATAATTAGCATGGTGTTATGATATCCATAGTAAGAATTGCCTAAAATATAAGTTGACCTAAAAAAATATCAATTCCAGGACAAACTTTTTGCCTAAGACTGAAAATTCTAAGTTTTTAGGGTTTTTCGGAGATGTACTTTCAAAATACCCTCTGAGTTATGCAAAAACACATTTCCATCAGCTCAGAATGCTTTTAGAGGTTAGTCTGGAGATGCACTTACGGACACATCCTGCAAAATTATGGATATGTATATTCGGACCAAATTTTGACAAATATGAGTTGGATAGATCACTTATGAAACATTGTGTGCATTTAAGGTGTGTCTAAAGATGCATCTTCAGAATATAGAAAGGGGAAATTCTGGTTTTCAGGGTGTTCACTCTCACCTCATGGAGTGGATAAAGTAATTACCTTTGTCTTTTACTTTACTCATACTAATGATGAGTTAGTCTGGTATATTGGCCTATTTATCTGAGAAGGGAAATTAGGTAATGAAACCCCTAGCATTATCTTTAGTCTTGCATGTAATTTGTCCAAGGTTTATTTTTAGGTCTGAGTCTCACTTTTTCAAATACCTGATTGACATATTAGCCTACCTAAAAACATATTTCATTTGAACATATAAAAATAAGCGATTCAATTAATATTTAATTAGACTAACAAATTAAAACAATAATGAGACTAAACATTTATTTGCATTGACTTATATGAGCTTATCTAGTAACATAAGTTTTGTGAGACTATTTTTTAGTATTTATGAAAATAACTTATGATGTTGTTCATAAGATTTTTTCAACTTATTTTCATAAGTTCTTCAAGATAATTAAACTTTATGTTTATATTTTAATTCAAAGTACAAAATATAATATAATTAATAATTTTATTCATATTTATTTAAATATGTAGTTTAATAGACTTAAAAGAATTTTTTTATGATATGTAGTCTAACATTTTTAATTAAATAGACTTTTAAAACGGTCTAGACCTTTTTTATTTAAAAAAAGTTTGACATAATCTAGTCATATATAAGTTAGGTTGCAACGCTCATTGATTTCATTTATCCTCATCCCTAGTTGTGTGTGACAATGTCGAGTATATGAAAGAGTCTTAATTTGAAACATCGGAAGTGTTAGTGCAACTGCATTTAGTGAAAAGAATGAGAGAGTATCCAAGATGTGGGAGAAGATGTCTAGAACATGTGTGAGAATAGTTTGTATTATTATTAGAGAAGTTAGTTCAAAATGAAACTCAACACACCACTTATATACAAATATTGTGTGACTTGTAATCCAAGTAACTGACCTATATAACTACTAACTAACCAACTAACCACCTTAAATGGATTAACTAATAACATACCCCTTACAATTCATTCTAAGTATTACAATAAAACATCAAAACAATCTAACTATTGAATTGAACCACTTATAGCTTTTGCTTAAGAGCCAAAACTCTGTCAACTTTCAATCTTTTGGTAAAGATGTCAGCTAGTTGGGATTCACTTTAACAATGCCTTACTTCAAGCTTTCCTTAAGTCACTTGGTCCCTCGAGAAATGAAACATGGCTTATGTGTTCTCATTACTACCATGAAGAACAATATTCCTTGCCAAGTTGATAGCTGACATGTTATCCAAATGAAGAACAAGTGGTTTTCTAACTGTAACCTTTAATTCCTTCCGCATTGATTCAATCCAGATTGCTTGGCATGTTGCATAGGATCTTTTTATGTATTCAGCTTCACATGAAGACAATGCCACAACTGTTGTTTCCTTGAGCACCATGAGATTGGTGCTCCAAAAACCTTGAAAAATAGCCTGTTGTACTCCTTATGATATAGATATCTCCACACCAATATGAATCTGAATAGCATGTGACTATTGCATCATCATCACATGTGTTGTTAGGAAACAAGAGACCACAATTCATGGTTCCATTTAGGTACCTTAGAATTCTCCTAGCAGTTTTCATGTGTGATACCTTTGGATCATCCTTGTATCTGCTTATCAAGCCAACTGTAAATCCTATGCCAGGTTTGATATTGCATAGGCATCTCAATGATCCTACTATCTGCTTAAACGGGGTCGAATTGACCTTGTCCTCATCTCCATTCTTCTCAAGTTTCAATTTTTCTTCAATAGGTGAAGTTGTAGGGCTAGATTCAAGCATGTTGAATTTGTTAAGAACTTATTTAACATACTTCCTTTAATGCAGAATCATGCCTCTTCCAATTATTAGAAACTTCATGCCTAAGAAATAAGATAGATCTTCCCAATCTGATATTTCAAATTCCTTCTTCATCAGCTGCTTGAACTTGTCCAGATCTTTGATATTGTTTCCTATGACCAAAAAATCATCAACATACAGACAGATGATTTTTATGTCACCTCATTTTCACTGTACATATACACCATATTCAAATCAATTTTTAGTAAAACCCCATTCCGCAAAATATGAGTCAATTTTCTTGTTTTATGCCATTGGTGCCTGTTTGAGGCTATAGAGGGCTTTATTTAATATATACACCATCTTTTCTTTCCCTTCTCTCATAAAACCTGGAGTTTGTGTGACATAGACCTCTTCATATAATGGTTCGTTGAGAGATGAAGATTTCACATGAAAATGGTATGTCAACCAACTTTTCTTGCAGGCTAAGGCAACTACCAACCTAATTGTTTCCAATCTAGCAACTAGAGCATACACTTCTAAGTATTCAATACATGTTCTCTGCATAAATCTTCTTGCTATTAGCCTAGCCATATGATTAGCTATTGAGCCATCAGGGTTGTGTTTTAGCTTACAGATCCATTTTACCTCAATTGCTTTTGTGTTGGATAGTAACTTGACAGGTTTCCACGTATGATTCCTTTCTATTGTTTCCAACTCTTCAACCATAGTATTATTCCATGCTTCACTCTTCAAGGCTTAATTATGGTTAATAGGCTATGCATAAACTAGTAAGGCAAAATGAACAAGATCTTCATCCTTTGTAACCTCATTGTCAGCAATTACCTCGCAATCTTTTAATCTTGCTGGGAGTATCCTTATTATCTGAGGCCTCTGAATGACCGCAAGTACATCTTCATGGAAGTCAGCTGGTATAGCATTTTCTTATTCTTCTGAATCTTCCTTCAACCCTGAGTTCAGCAAACGTTTACTATATGTGTTATTTGATGTCTAATTCCATGCATCATTTTCATCAGTAGTAATGTATCTAATGATTGTAATTTTCTCAATAATTGGATTAAACAATATATAAGCACATGTTTTGTGATAGCTAACCATAATCAAGGTTTCACTCTTATTATCCAACTTTTTCGTTCTTGCATCAGGCACATGTTTGTAACAAACTGATCCAAACACTTTAAGGTGATTCACATATGGTTTCTTGCCACTTCATACCTCTTCTAGAACCTTATTATTCAATCTCCTTGTTGGAAATTTGTTTAGCACATATGCAACAGTAGTAACTGTTTGACCCCACAATGAGTTAGGAATGCCTTTTTGCTTTAGCATACATCTAGTCATATCTAGGACGTTTCTATTCCTCCTCTCATCTATACTATTATGCTTAGGGGTATATTGAGTTGTCACTTCATGATCATCTCCATTCTGAGCACAAAATTCTTCAGATATCTTAGAAGTATACTCTTTTCCCCATATGTTTTGAGCATTTTGATCTTATTCTCACTTTGATTTTCCACAATCAACTTGAATCTTTTAAAGACTTCAAAAACTTCATCTTTGTGCTTGATCAAATACACCTAGATATCTTTGCTATGCTCATCCACAAAAAAAACAAAGTATTTGTTTCCACCAATTGTATGGTCTTCAAAAGGGCCACAAACATCTGAGTGTACAACCTCAAGAATGCTTGTTAATCTCATAGACAAATAGGACTTGAGTGAATTTCTAGATTGTTTTCCTACCAAGCAACCTTCACATAATTTCTCAGGAATTGAGAATTTTTAAATACCAAGCACCATCTCTTGTGTCACAAACTAATTGAGAGATCTAAAGTTCAAATGACTAAATCTCAAATGCCACAACTAGCTTCGTTTGTTCTTAATCACAGCCTGCAAACTTTGAACTTTTGTTGAACTGATTAGAGTCTTTAAAGTCCTATTCTTTGATAAAGGAGACCTCAAAACCAACTTGTTGGTTGGATCAAAAATCTCAAAGGCTTCATTTTTCATAATTATTTAGAATACTTTCTCAATAAGTTGACCAACACTCAACAAGTTACACTTCATGTCTGGCACATATAACACATCTTCAATTATGGTTAGCTTACCATTGCTCCTTGTGATCACCATGTTACCTGCTCCTTCTTCCTGTAGTGATCTACTATTTGAAAGTCTGATCTTGCTCCTTCTTGAGTCATCAAACTTGATCAATAATGACCTATGACCTGTCATGTGATTTTAGCAACTTGTGTCTAAGAACCAAGTCTTGTAATCTAAACCTTCATCAGAAACTACATCCATCAACACCATAGTTTCAAAACCATCTGAATCTTCATGTGATATATTTACCTCATTGCCATATTTACTTTTGGAAACTCCTTTTTCTTTGTTGTACCAACAATATTTGGCCATATGACCTCATTTCTCACAATTACAACATTGAATTGTCTTCTTATTAACCTTTTCCTTTATGATGAGAAATATCTTCTCTTTTAGAAGATTCAGTTTTATCATCATTTGATTGTTTTTTTTTTGTGAGACCATGGGCCCTTCTTGGTATTATTTTTGTCAAAACGCCCTTTGAATTTTCCACTTCCATCATGCTCTTTCCAGGTCTGAGCTTGCAGAGTCTAAATGACTTCTTGAACTCATTTTCTTTCTATAATTCGCATCTCATGTGCTTCTAAGGAACCTACGAGATCCTCCAACTTCATGGTGGACAAATCACTAACCTCTTGAATTTCCACAATAACATGATCAAAATGAGAAGTCAAAGTTATTATCATCTTCTCAATGATTGTTATATTTGTCATGGTTTCACCGCATCCTTTCATCAAGTGCACGAGATTTTGTACCTTGGACACATATGCTACAACTTTCTATATCTCTCATCTGCAGTAATTCATATTGTCTGTGCAACAATTGTAGTTTCACACTTTTAACCTTCTCACCTCCTTCATAATACTTGACAAGAACATCTCATGCTTCTTTTGCTAATTCAGCATTTTGTAGATTCAGCATGAGCGATTCAGTCAAAATTTGCACCTTCAACTGCAACTTGGATGCAATAAAACGCCTTACAATTTTGTTTTCTATCTTTGTGAGAAGTGTGTTGAGCTTCAGTTGCATTCACTACAAACTTCGTCATGCCATTAGTGACTACCTCAAGGGTTTCTTAAAAGTCAAAGACTTCATTTATTTGCTCCTAACGATCCTAGTTCTTGCCATCAAGAACATGAATGGAATGTGGAATGCCATTGCTTCCATTTATCGTTGATAAACCATCCAAGAATCATTGTCCAAGAGGTGCAAAATCTCCTTCAAAACCAGAAACTCTGGATACCAATTTGTTAGTGCAACTGTACTTAGTAAAGAGAAAGAGAGAATATGCAAGATATGTGAGAAGATGTATAGAACATATGTGAGAAGAGTTTGTTTTATTATTGAAGAAGTTAGTTCAAAATGAAACTCAACACATCACTTATATATAAATCCTGGGTGACTTATAATCCAAGTAACCCATCCAAATAACTAATAACTAACTACCCACCTTCTAACTACCTTAAATGGGTTAACTAACAACAGGAAGAATGTTGACGAGGATTCTACAAGGATATATTAAAATGTTGTGATGTTCTCTAATCAATGGCAATGGACAAATCTTAAATCTTCCTCATACATGTCATAACCAAATGGAGAAAACCGCATTTTATTTGTGACAAAAGTGTTTCTTATACATTTTTGTTAATAGTGAAGTCCGAACCATACATGTTCTTACAAGCTAACACAAGTATCAGCGATGTGGAAATTGACAATAAGAAGAAAAAATAAATTATAAGGTTAATCCTCATGCGTAATTTAATTTTGTTTATATTATATTATAGAAAGGGACGTGGCACATAGTGGAAGAAATATTGTTCATGTTTATCAGTTGGACCAACCATAGTCCAATTTCTGACAAGACAAACAATACAGAATCTTGTGCCAACTTTATAACAAAAAAATGTTTGGTTTCTGATACATATTCTCCATATATATAAAAGACACATGTTCTCTTGAAACATAGAGTTATTGGTTCTGCCTTTTGGAATTCCAAACTGATCACAAACATTTCATATTTTTTATATTAATTTATAGTATAAGATCATAATAACCAAAGTACGCTAACCCTTTTCATTTTGTTATCTTAAGCTTCATAAAATCTAATTCATTTCTTATGGTCTTTTTGTTGTTCTAAAGAGTTGGTTATCTCTGATTAATATTATAAGACATAATTATAGTATGCATATAAATAAATATTGTGTTGATGTTGTTATGGTGAGTGGTGATGAAGATGAAACTGAGATCGTTTTTTGGTTTTTTTGATTGGTTGCAGTTTGTGGATTGGAGAAGAGTGAAAGTGAAGCCGTTTGTGAGTAACTCGGGCGCGTTCAGGTTGCAGCAATCGATAGATTATTCGGTACAAATGCCTTTGAATGTGTTTCAAGATAAAGATGGATTGCCAAGGATTGTGTTGACTGATCCAAATGGTTCTTCAGCTGAGGTTGGTTGGTTTGTTTCTCTTTTGATAATGAGATTATTTAAGTGATTATAGCATAATCACTTTTCATCTATATAAGTGGTTATGTTGTTTTTATATGCTATGGTTTCACTCAGGTGCTTCTCTATGGAGGCCAGATTGTTTCTTGGAAGAATCAAAGGAAAGAAGAACTGCTTTTTATGAGCAGCAAGGTAAGAAAATACAATCGGATCCAAACTTTGACCGAAGATTGTTCTAGCCGGAGATCGAACTCGGGTGTTTGTTAATATCATTTGAGAAAACTTTTTCTTGATCAGGCTAAATGGAAACAGCATAAAGCAATCAGAGGAGGTATATCAGCTTGTTTTGCAAGGGTAAGTACTTTCTTTCATCACATTTACAATATATAGTTGACGACAAGACACTGATACTAGGATACTAGTTATACGCATCGGTGGTGTTAGACACTAACACGTGTTGCTGATATTTAGAGTACAATTTTGTGTTGCAGTTTGGTGAAGTTGGTTCAGTTGAGCAACATGGAATGACAGGAAACAGAATGTGGTCATTGGATAGAGATCCTTCACCACTACCTCCAATAGACAATCATTCATCTGTGGATTTGATATTCAAGTCAACGGGAGTTGACTTAAAGAAACCACATAGGTATTTATGATCCTATGTAGCACCGACGTTTTATATGTCTGGTGTCCGACTCATCTCAATGCCGGACACTAACATTTGTAGCTACATTCAACTATGAGTGTTTGTGTGTTAATGTCGTGTCTGTATTGTGCAGTTTTGAGTTGAGGTTGCGCATATCTCTAAGTGCTGGCAAGCTCATTCTGATTCCTAGAGTCAGAAACACAGACAACAAACCATTTTCTTTTGCATTTTCACTATGCAACTATTTATCTGTATCAGATATAAGGTATGCACTTATGACCAAAATGAATGTTATTTAAAGTCTTATTTTGAATTGTAGCTGAGGTCATAGTTGTAGCTACGATAATAATGTTGCAGATACCTCTAAAATCGTTATACTATTGTTGTAATTGCGGTTGCACACCACAATTTAAAACTATAATCCAACCCATCTTAAAAATTAATGTCGTAATTAGCCTAGTAATACAGGAAAGTGAACTGATAAACCAAGATAAAAATAAAAAAGCTAATGAAGATGAAAAAATTCTGCAGTGAAGTTCGTATTGAGGGATTGGAGACACTTGATTATTTTGATAATCTGGTGAACAGATCAAGGTTCACAGAACAGGCTGATGCAATTACATTTGATGGAGAGGTAGGAATCATAAACATCACTTTTCATTGAAAATCAAGTATTAATCAGCACACCGTAATAGATCATCTGAAAGTTTCAACTACAGTCTGCCTTTCCTTTACAAGAGTTTCGTTGTTTTGGTTCCCTCGTAGACGGACAGGGTATACTTGAGCAGCCCGAATAAAATCGCCATAATAGATCATGAGAAGAAAAGAACCTTTGTACTCCAGAAGAATGCACTTCCAGATGCAGGTAATTACTACATATTTGTTGTTCTCATGCATTTGATATAGTGAAATAAGATAGTGTTTCTCATTTCTCAATTTGTGATGAAACAAACTGCAGTGGTATGGAATCCATGGAATAAAAAGGCCAAGGCTCTACCTGATTTGGGAGATGATGATTACAAGATGATGTTATGTGTGAATTCAGCAGCTATTGATGTTCCTATTCTCTTGAAGCCTTGTGAAGAGTGGAAGGGCTATCAAGAACTCTCTACTGTTTCATCAAGCTATTGCAGTGGACAATTGGATCCTCGTAGAGTTCTTTATGGCTTTCATTGATGCAGTCAAATCAATCAAGATTTGATGCACTTTATAGTAGTGTGCAATGGAGTACCTTGTCCATCTTCATAGGGTTTTACATTGCCCCGAGACTGGAGATAGTTGATAGATATATACCATAACATAAAGCCCTTTTCCACCTTACAATAATTTGAGAGAAGCTTAGCTTGATGGCATGATGCCATGACAATTGCTAAGCAAATATTTTGTGTATTTGTTAAGTTCCAATGAAATTCTTCTGAGAATAGAAACTGGTGATGCTATGTATACATACTATTTGTAAATTAGGAAAAGAACATGAATTTTTTCTTTCTTTCTGTCAGCACTTTTTGTTTGGAGAACCTGCAAATTTTGTTGCACTAAGATCATGAACATGTTTCTGTCCACACTTCTAGCTTCTCTAATTGCAGGATAATTAATTAATACACATTAACAACATAATTCTCATCTAAATAGATTAAACAGAAAACAAATGCTTGCCCTAAACAGGTTTTCTCACAAATTTGATAGGTTAACATGATAAAGGAGAAAGATAAGAAAACGAAACAATTCAATCATGCCTAAACATTGCGAAATGTAGCAAGAAACGGGTCCTAAAGAAATCATAATTTAAAATCCAACATGGAATGTATACATTCTCCATAGATTGTGCTAGCTGTACAATTTAACACGAAATGTATAAAGTGGAGACGGATGAAAATATATTACTCGTCGTCGTCTTCATCTTCGAAACCTTCAGCAGCCCCAGCATCATCTCCAATGCCTTCAAGTAGTTGGTCAACATCCTCTCCCAACTCCAGTAACCTAGCGCTAAGTTTATCCACCTTGCTTTGTTCTTGCCCTAGGCATACCAGTAGATCATTCAATTCACCCTCACTCTCCTTCAGAGCTTCTTCCCTTGCTTTATCTTTTATTGCCTCTACATCTGGGATTGTGGAGAGCCTTCCACCCCTCAGTGCTTTCACCTCATTCTCCAGTTGAAGGTTGGATTGCTCAAGGCTATTGTATGCATCGGATAGACTCCTTAGATCAGCTTCCATCTTTCCAGCTAAATTCTGATACATATTTGCCTCTGATTCGATTTTTGCTTTTTCAGCCTTAAGCATCTCCAACCTTTTAGATGCTTCTTGGAAATCTCTACGGAGTGTCTCTGTTTGGAGTCTTTCAACACCTCCACTCACTCTTTGCTCAGACTGGAAACTACTGCCGGTCTTAGCCAGGTCCTCGGCCAATGTACCATTTCGAAGAACAAGATCCTGAGACGATTAAAAAAATCACTAAATAATACACATATAAAGAATAGTCAAACCATGTTACATTTGTTGAAGAGCACAGGATCCTAGACAGTTATTCTTCTAATGGACTCTATACACCACACTCATGCGATAAACCTCAGAAATAATTATAAATATACTAAGGTATCATCAAAATAAACAAAACTTGCTGAACAAATCAACGAGGACGCAAATCTATGGCAGTACATCATAGTAAAAACACTTCAGAAGAATGCTCTTTGCAATCTTATTATGCTATCATTTAAAACCAACTCCAGAATCACACATTAAGCAAATGACTGCAAATCAAAAACCACACAACTAAATGCTCTGAAAATTTAAGGTTGATTTTAGAAAATCTATTCTGTACGTTCTCGATTTCTCCCTATGTTCCTTTTTAGTTGTTGTTTTAAGATTATTTACACATGCCAGAATATTAAATTTTGTTACTATTGATAGAAACTATTTGTCTTTTTCCTATAATACCCTTAACCATTTACTATCTCACTCTACCTATTTCTCTCCCTACAGTAAATAGTTAATGGTATTATTGACATAACAATAGCAAATGTTGCATTGAACTTTCAAAAAGACGTGTAAATAAATAGGACCAATGATTTTCTACAAAAGCGACAACCAAAAACGAATAGAGTACACAAAAAAGGTAAACTACCTGAAAGGAACAGATTTGTGACGTATCCATGTATTCATTTTAAGGGACATTGACAAATACAAATAATACCTGTATCTCAGAGTGCTGATTCTCAACAAAAGCTTTCAGCCGCTTAATATATTCACCATCACTTTCACCGCTCTTCTGCTCTATTTCTGACGGTACTACCGCTACCTTAGTTTTTGGACGACTATAAACCTCCACAATCTGTTCTCTAATATTTGCCTCCAGCCTTTTGACAGAACTCACAAAGTAAGAATCCAAGATTGAAGCAAGAATCGGATGATCCGTATTTTTATTTTCTGACAAATCATTCTCATCTACATCTTGAATATCTGCCATACTAGCTGCTGAAGATCTAGAGAATGATCTATGCGTGAATGATGACGCCACATTAGCAAAAATAAAACTCTTATGCATCTCCTCAAATTTTAAGAAGTATGAACTAAGCCCTATTTTCTGACTTATTAAATCAACAATGGCAAATGCATCTTTTCCGCTATCAGTGGATTTGTTATAGATCACACATTCACCCAACACAATTGCTGCAAATCCCCTTATACACACTGTTTCTGACAAATTTGATACTAGCTCAAGAAGATAGGTAAGGTGGGGCCGGGCATCTAGGAAGCAGTGCACTGCATTGTGGCAATCTGCTAGCCAGGTAACCAGTAATTTCAAAATAACAGCTTGAACATATGAATTTCCTGATGTATTATTAGACTTTCCATCTTTGGATTTCATTGAAGAGGCAAGGGCCAGATATTTCACCATTCGATGCATTAGTGGTTCGGGAGCTCCTAAAGACTGCATGGGTGCCTCAATCTCAATTCGCAAAACCTGAAACATCTCACAAGATTTCTGAGCACCTAAATTTCTGTTTTTCCTTTTCCAAATCTTACGATTCATACTATCATTAAGTATAAATTTGTGAAGAAAAAAAATATATAGTGAAAAGAAACCAAAAACAGGTCAACATTGATGTGGCATGGCTAAAAGCATAAAGAACTCCACTCCAAAAAAAAGAGAGAGAAAGAAAAGCTGTAATTGTGAACTTAAAGGCAACAGCATAAAATTTTGAATAATGCGTTCAGAAATTAAATTATTTTACAAAAGCAATACCATGAATAGTTTATGATGGAAACCATAAAAAATAGCAAAAAGAACATTTGGTTATCCATGAAGTAAATGCATAAGAACATTATAGAATACATTTAAAAAATTATAAAAGTGAGAAAGATGAAAAGGTCTAAAGTATGCCTTGAGTAATATTTATATATATGAAGCAAATCAGATACACGTTCATTAAATAAAACTTGCATTACCCAAAGGCAGGACTAGATCTCTAGTGAGAATATTTATCAATGCTAACATTTTGTCTTATCAAATAAAAGGTTAAACTTTTTACAATTTACCAAATAGTGTCACAGTTTCCATTCAAACTACTAACAAATGAAAACCGAGAAAAATAAAGATAAATATGTTACATAGATCAAACAGAACATGCAAGCAATACACCTATTAACTCTTTGCAAAAAAAAAAGAGCCTAAGTAATTTATCAATTTGAATAAGCTATTGCAGCGAGAGACATCAGCGTAGAAACAAATTTCTCAAAATAAGAGAGTGGAGATAATTTTCTTTTTCTTTTCACTTGGAGTAAAAGCTTAAATTGGATATGAAATACCAATATAGTAGAACGCCTTTTTATAGTAGAAATCTATAGTTCATAAAATTATCAAGTTATAATTTAAGATGAATTCATTGATTTTTATATGATAAAATATTTAGTCATAAAACAAATTAATCAGAATGTATTCTGTAGTCTCTATATCTGCTGCTATAACTGGTTGTAAAATAAAGCTTAAAAATACAATGAAGCAGGGAATTATTTGCATACCCTTTCCTTGCTTTGGAGATTGTCCTTCAATATATGTGATAGAACACTAGCAGCTCTAGTACAAGTCTACATATTTAACATAACGTTAGTCAGATAATTCATACTAGTGGCAGTGGGCTTTCATTGTACAGGTAAAATATAAACTAAAAAAAAAACGTGTTCATTTGAATTTTTTTTCCCGACAGTTCCGCTGGGATTAGCTTGCCATATAAACCTGAAATATATATATATATAAAGAATTATCGCATACCTCAAGATCACCATCATTTTCACCCAAAGTAAGACCGTGTAATAGCATGCTGAAAGAGAAACAAATGATAAAATTAAAAGTGATTGAAGATAGCATATTAACCCAAATGTTATAATTTACGAAACAGACACAAACAAGATTTTGTTGTATTAAAAAAGTTCAATCGCACAATATCAGTAAGTCTAACATTAAAGCACCACCAACAGAACAAACCTTCCAAAAGACATATTAACATCCTCCTCATGGAATGAATGATTCACGGAATATGGTTGTGGAATTAGTGTAGACGCTAGCATTGCTTGGCCATCAGCATTTTTCTGATTTAGATAAGATTAATCGAAAAAGGAAAAAATCCATTAAATAAAAGCAGAAATGAAACATGTGTAATCAAAAGCATTAATATACAATAATCAATTTTATTAGCTCTTCAATTATGTAATATGTATGATGACAAGGAATGCTTTTAAAAGCAACTCAAGATAAAGAAGTATGCATAACCAACCTCACAAAAGTTTTTGAAAACATAATCAGCTGCAATGAACTCTTGCATGCTAGAAGACCTCAAAATTATTCGAAGTATAGAATTCAGAGCAGGTTCGACTTGTGGCTCCTCTCCAAGAACTTTGCTAGCAAGAAGATCGAGATTCTTTGAATCTCCAACAATCAAGTCCCCAATACATTTCAATGCCTAAAAAGATATAGTTTAACAGCATCAAATTGACAACCTCTCCATATTTCATAGTAATTGAAAATTTTCATACAAACTAGACACTTCAGAACAAACAAAAATTTAGATTGATTGATGGCGTAGAATAGAAATGAGGACATTGTGTTGAATGTGTGGTAAGACTAGACGGGATAAGATTAGAAATGATACTATTAGAGAGAGTGTTGGGGTAGCACCTATAGTCGAAAAGATGGTGGGAAATAGGCTTAGATGGTTTGGACATGTCGAGAGAAGACATGTAGATTTCGGGGTAAGCTAGAGATAGAGGAAGACATGGAAAAACTATAAGAGAAATTTTTAAGAAAGATCTCGAGACTAACAAATTGGATAGAACATTATGGCGTAATTTGATCCATGTAGCCGACCCCACTTAGTGAGATAAGGCTTGGTTGTTGTTGTTGATAGTGTAGAATAGAAACTGGGAAAGGCATACAACTATAACTAAAAAACAAAAATGCTCCTCTGAAATAAATATAAAGCCAAGCTAAGTTGGGGGCATTGACTATTTTATAACCCAAGCAAACTCCAAGTTCCACCGATTAATCAACAAGAAGACTTGTTATTGACAAACTTTTATACAAGTGATTAGAACAACAAATGCTATCACTCAAATGCATGGACGTCGCTCTGTCATTACCTAAAAGGCTAAAACATCAAACAGAACAGCGATATACAACCATGTCTAGATGTCATTTTGCAATGTAAGGAAAGAAATACTTAAGATAGCAATGTAATCAAGAAAGGGAAGGTTATTTCTTTCTACACATTGTATTAATAACACATGTGTTGCACAGATTTGTCTATAATTAATATTTATAATAATTTATAAGATTAGTCTTTTAAAAAAAATGTGAAAATGATTATCTTATATGTAAATGATATGTTGAGAAATAAAATTTTATTATTGTTTAATTGGGAAACATAATAATATGAACCAAAGTTCTGCCGAAACTGTAATATTTACCATGGCAATGATGAAAATTGCAACAATTTGGTAGGGTTATTACTCTTCCTGGTCAATATTACATATATTCATTCTCGTATAATCTAAAATACTATTTTGGTATCTAAATTTTAAAAGCACGATACTATATAAAGTATTTTATAATGAAAATTATTACTAGGACTTTACATTCAAAATCACAAAGACAGTCTTAAACTAAATCTAGAGTGAAAATATCAGATCAAATAATTAATGAAGCAATATTTATATTTAGAGCTGATGTATCTATACATTGTGAGAGGAGAGTATCTTACCGCACAGCGAACAGCAACGGGTACCCATTGGCTTTCAACACCTAATATCAACAAATTGTCCAGTACTTTTTTCTACACCCGATTCCACAAAACAGAAGTATAAGATCACCATACCAGATTGCTATTTTATGCAATCATCATAATAAGACTGAGATTTTCACAAACCTGAACCAGAGCTGTCTTATTTTTCTGTTTATTAGCATCTTTACCAGGATCAGCATCAGAACCTCCTTTTAGTAACAATTTAATGGTTTCTAATGCACTGAGTAGATTGATTGTCTACTGGCATGGTGTTTATAACAAGAGTCAGCTATAAAACTAACAGCATAAAGTTAAAGTAAACAAAATTGAAAGAATCCAACCTTTTGTTGAGTAAAAGAGTAAGAACTTCCCCTCAGCTTCAAAATCAATATCAATGGATCAAGTCCTATAGTCTCTCTGAGTAGTACCTGAACCATGCATAGTTGAAATCAGTATCAATCAGTTATAAACTTAATAAACACGACAGAGTCAACAAACCTGATTGGATGCATTGCTACGAATCAAATTGTTTAACAATTCAAGGCAGTCCTGAAAAGTTACCAAAGAAATATTGAGACCAAAAGATATACAAAGCAAATTGAATAAGCACTGTAATAGAGTAGCCATGCCTCACCTGCACGACTACACCACCATCAGAATTTCCCTCCTCCTTTATGATACTGAATATCTTCTCATAAGCACCTTCAAAGACAATAATCTTTTGGATCTCCTGTAACCGTTAAATTTATTTAGATTACATAATTTCACTGTAGTATGAAAAAAAAGTTTAAAAGGGTGAAATGCGGGATAACATTTCTGTTAGAGCAAAAGGTTACCTCAGCTTCACGGGTCAGGTGAGTAAGAAGCAATAATGCCTCATTCCTTATCACCTGAAAGGTATACCGTGACCAATTTTCCATCATCAATTACAGCCAACAATCAACAAGCAATTATGATGGGAATGGTTTTAACAACTATACTTTTTATAGTAGACATGACGGATATCAACTATTAAGTTTGAAAAAGTTTTTGAGATTATTAGAAAGTCTTGAACCTCACGATCCATAAGCATGTCCATTAGCCGGGTTATGCCACGGGGGATAGTCAATATAGTTTCCTGTAACCTGAAGAAGAAGTCAGATAGGGTGCTTTCAAGAAATATGATTTAACAATTTCATGAATCAAACTACCATGGAAGGTATTAAACAAATACCTCTGTCGAGAATTAGTGAGAAGGGCAGTCAATATTTGCAGAGTATAATATCGTACATAAAAATCATCCTCTTCCTGTCAAAGTATCCAAAAGGAAAATATGAATAAGAAACTCCTTGGTTTATATGCATAACTCTAAAAGTCAAGGAAACTTTTAATGATATAATTGAGATTAAATCCCATGATTTTGGTAAAGAAATTCTTACCAACAAACTTAGAAGAAGAGGGATACTTTCTTCTTCTCTGGAAAGTAAATCAGTATTCATCAAATCTGGCTGAACTTCATTACTTGATCCTTTTGCATGATTAATAGGAGTCAATGCACTCACAAGAGTTTCCAAGGCTCCACGAACCTGCATGAATGCAATTTTTAATTAACTTGCCACTGCAACTTGTCAAGGTAAAAGAAAATAATACACATTTAGGGAGAGGACAATTGATGGAGACTGGAGAACAAGGAACTACAGCAAGATTTTAATAATGAATTGTTTTTATTCAATAACTGCAAACAAAAAACCATCACAGTGTAACTGATCCAATGTCCGCCAATAAAGGAGATTAGCAACACCAACACATGATACCCCAACACAGTAGGTTGATGGTTGGAGGGAGATAGGAGGCCATTGATTAAGGTGTAAATGAGAAGTTAAAGAGATGTAATAGATCTGAACTCATTCTTCTAAACAGAAAAATAACTAACTAGAATTAAGCAGACGGTCAGTATGAAGTAGAATAAATAGGATTAGGTGAATGAAGAAGGTGGTTGAGTGAAAGAATGCTTTGTAATATCTCGTCCCTAATCCTATTCTTTTATCTTGCTGGTTACAGGATTTGGAATCTAGGGATTCAATTCAATCAATAAATTTTATTTCTTTGCCTATGTCTCATCCAGTTTCTTTAAGAGCATTGCTGGTGATCTGAAATATCTTTAAAAAAATGATATCTAACATTAATAAAGGCTGTTTCTTATTATAGAACTCATGCATGGTTAACAAACAAATTTTAGAACATAGAAGGTCGGCAATTAAGTGAACTGAACAACCTCAACCCAAATACTGAAAGATGAAATTCCTTTACATATGATAGATGAGTTGTAATCAGTCATTTTGTTTATTAAATATGTGATGGGGTGTCGCTAGAGTCCCTGAATGTATTGAAATTACAAAAGTATATCTGAGTGTATCTTCTGTTAGTGATTTCACGGACCAAACTAACTAATGGATTGGACGGTATACGCAAAGACTAAACTATCTAACAAAATACACATTTGAAAATCAAACAGACAAAGGAAAGACATATTTGGGAATGCTTTGTAATTTTGATAGTTGATGCATTCAGACATTATAGACAGCCGCTAGCACATTCAAGAACCCTAATTGTTATTTACTCATGATAGATATAAATTAAGGACTGTATACAAGTCTAGATTAAGCAAGGCGAACTACATTACGAATCTAATAATCAACATGTTGAAAAACAATGTCGCATACTTAACTTCAAACTTTTTCCTCTTTCCATTTATTGTCTTAATAACAACTAAAATAACTAAGTGTATCCTTGAGGACACAAAGAAAGAAAGAAAAAATAGACGGTAAACATAATGGGGAAGAATGTTTTGTCACCATTTCAACATCATGACGTTCTTCCTTTAACACACCTAACATTATAGGAAGGCCTGAAAAGGTGCACCAAACACATTCCATAAGACGAGTGAAACAAAGCTAAAGCTAAAACAATTCGTTTGAGAGAAAAGGGATACACATACCCATTGCCCCAAATGCTAACTGGAAAGCTTTATTTTCTGAGACAACAGCCTGAAGCTCGGTAATAGCATTCCTTCTATCATCGGGTAGTTTACCGTTGCTTATTCGATCAAGCAAACGCTCGACATACCTATAGATACATTACATTTGATAAGATTTATAGCACTAAGTAAAGCTAATCAAAAGGATAAAAAAACACAAAACCAAAACTTACCTATCTTCATTTGAAGAATTCTCGTTACCAAAAACAAGCCCAACAACACCCTGTGAAAAAGTTAACAGATTAATTAATTTCTAAACCGTGATTAATTACCCTAATCTAGTTGTGATCACTGAAATGAATCAATGCACTGAGTCAAATTAACATGTTAAACTAAAAATTTAACGAAATTAATTTGAAGAGAGTAGTTAGGGTGGAATTATTATTACCTTGTAACCAGACATTAAATCCATTTTCATAGCTCAGAGATTTGTTGAAGAAGAAAAAATCGAAGCGAATCTGAATGTAATTGATGATAATCGAGATATATTGATGATTGAGGAATTGGGAGAACCCTAGAAAAATTGATAGATGACTAGAGGAAAAGTGGTGATAGGAATTTTGTTTTAAGAACAAAATTCGTGTTTTGAGCTTTGAATCAGAAGAAGGTTTCTGTGTTGTTAATTTTCATTATTGAAGATTTGTAAGTTAGTCACGTCATTCTATTCTATAGTTTGACAAATGTTTTAGACTTTAGATTTCAAGATTGGGCTATTTCTGTCTCATAGGCCCATGGGCTCCCACCTCTCAAAAAGGAAAGGGAAATCCTCTTAAACCACATTCTTGAAAATTCAAAAATATCCTCGTATGCGGCGGACGCACCCACAAACAAGGTCTTATCTATCCCACCTCTCAAAAAGGAAAGGGAAATCCTCTTAAACCACATTCTTGATTTTGCCATCTTCATCCTTCACAAACAAGGTCTTATCTATCCCACCTTTTCTGTACCCATGAGAGGTCAGAAATTCAGTCAACCTTTCATACCAAGCTCTAGATGCTTGCTTCAACCCATACAAGGCTTTCCTCAACTTGTACACATGTTTAGGTTGGTTAGGATCACAGAACCCTTTAGGTTGTTCCACATAGACCTCTTCATTCAAGTAGACATTTAGAAAGGCACTCTTCACATCCATTTGGAACAAATTGAACTTCAGAATGCAGGCCACACCTAACAGTAATCTGATTGACTCAAGTCTAGCAACAGGTGCAAACGTCTCATCAAAATCAACCCCTTCAACTTGAGTATATCCTTGAGCCACTAGTCTTGCTTTATTCCTAGTGATTACTCCCTTCTCATCAGATTTGTTCTTGTAAATCCATTTGGTACCAATGATGTTAGTCCCTTCAGGTCGTGGAACTAGCTCCCATACTTCATTCCTTTTAAACTGCTCCAATTCATCTTGCATGGCATTGATCCAATATTCATCAGTCAGGGCTTCTTTCAAATTTTTGGGTTCAACCTTGGATACAAAACAGGAATTTGAGCTAATTTCCCTTGATCTGGTAGTCACACCACTATTGGGATCCCCTATGATAAGATCCTTAGGGTGGTCTTTCTGAATTCTGATAGACGGCACTTTGGTGGATGCATCTACCTCACATTCAGGAGGAGTCTCCTGTACTTCTTCAGTCTTGACTGGTATGTTTGTTGAAGTATCAAGGAATGTTCCAACATCCTCTACGACATCGACTCCTTCCTCTTTATCATCCACAATAACATTTATGGATTCCATCAGGACATTGGTCCTGGAGTTGAATACTTTGTAGGCTCTGCTGTTAGTTGAGTATCCTAGGAATATACTCTCATCACTTTTGGGGTCCATTTTCCTTCTTTGTTCACGATCTGCAAGAATGTAACATCTGCTTCCAAAGATATGAAAGTACTTCACAATGGGTTTTCTGCCTTTTCATATTTCATACAGAGTGGACGAGGTTCCTTTTCTCAAGGTAACTCTATTGTGAACATATCAAGCTGTATTCATAGCTTCAGCCCAAAAGTGCATAGGGAGCTTCTTTGCATGAATCATAGCTCTGGCAGATTCTTGAATAGTTCTGTTTTTCCTTTCAACTATCCCATTCTGCTGAGGAGTTATAGGAGAGGAAAACTCATGACTTATTCCTTCAGACGAGCAAAACTCATCAAACTTGGAATTTTTGAACTCCGTCCCATGATCACTCCTGATTCGGACAACACAACTGTCTTTTTCCCTTTGAAGTCTGATGCACAGTTCTTTGAAGACATCAAATGCATCTGACTTTTCTCTGATGAAGCTTATCCAAGTGTATCTGGAATGGTCATCAACCACCACATAGGCATACCTCTTTCCACCCAGACTTTCAACCTGCATAGGTCCCATTAAGTCCATGTGCAACAGTTCCAGAGTTCTGGAAGTTGTAGGATGTCCCAGCTTAGGGTGTGACATCTTGGTTTGCTTGTCAACCTGGCATTCTCCACAGACTCTTCCTTCATCAATAAGCAGCTTTGGGATTCCTCTAACTGCTTCCTTGGATATGATCTTTTTCATTCCCCTTAAGTGGAGATGACCAAGGCGTCTATGCCACCGCTTCACCTCCTGTTCTTCCTTGGCTGAGGAGCACATTGTGGAAAAGTTTGAGAACTTAGGTTCCCACAGATAACAGTTATCTTTGGATCTGGATCCTCTCATAACTTCCTGACTATCTCCATTTGTCACAACACATAGCTCCTTAGTAAACTGAACATAGAACCCTTGATCACACAGCTGGCTTACGCTGATGAGGTTGGCAGTTAGTCCTTTTACTAACAGCACATTGTTCAGTTCTGGAACTCCAGAGCTGTCCAGCTTACCCACACCTTTGATTTTTCCTTTAGCACCATCACCAAAGGTCACATAACTGGTAGTGTGAGGTTGTACATCTACCAATAAATTCTCCATACCAGTCATATGTCTTGAGCAGCCACTGTCAAAGTACTAATCTTCTCTGGTAGATGCCCTTAGAGCTGTGTGAGCTAGCCTAGCATACCATTATCGTTTCTTACTGGGGGCATTATGCTTATATGCCTTATGCTTAGGTCTGACATGAGGGGTTTGGTTAGGATAACCATGTAGCCTGTAGCAGAAGGCTTTTATATGTCCAAACCTACCACAGTAGTGACACCTCCATCTCTGAAATTTCTTCCTCTGATGGTTGCTCATCCTGGTTCCCTGATGTTGAGACATTGGGTGTGACCTCCGCTTGAATTTCTGAACTTCAGCCTTTGAGCGTTTGAGTTCAGCAGAGGATTTTTTCACAAAGCCTAAACCAGACATGGTTCAGACTTCTGTCCCACCTTTAAGATCTCTTCCAAGGTGTCCGTTCCTTTATTTAGCATTCTGATGGATTTTGTCATTTGATCTAGCTTGGAGCTCAACAGGGTTATCTCACCATTTAGGCCATCTATGACTGTCAGATGCCTCTGCTTCTCATCCTCCAGCTCCTTGATGAGTTTCTTCTGCTTTTCTCCTTGTACAAGCACTTCTGCACTTGTGACACATAGCTCCTTATATGATGCGGCAAGTTCATCAAAGGTCAGTTCATCTGCACTTGAGTCATCATCAGTGGCACAGACACTAGTTAGTGCAGTCACATGTTTAGCAGATTCACTCTCAGAATCTCCTTCAGACCATGTGACAGATAGCCCCTTCTTTTGCATCTTGAGGTAAGTAGGACATTCATCTCTAACGTGTCCAAAACCTTCACATCCATGGCACTGGATTCCCTTGCCTTGGTTGAACTTTTCTTCAGAAGTTGATCTTTTCCTGGTGTCAAACGAGATGTTCTTGACATTTGGTCTCCCTTTTTGATCAATCTTCTTCACGAACTTGTTGAACTGTCTCCCAAGCATGGCTATGGCTTCTGATATGCTTTCATCACCTCCATTACATCCTGCTTTTGAATCCTCTTCAGTATTTGATACAAAAGCTACGCTTTTGTTCTTCTTTTCAACATTCTCACACAAGCCCATTTCAAAGGTTTGGAGAGAACCAATGAGCTCATCCACCTTCATATTGCAGATCTCCTGAGCCTTTTCTATAGCAGTGACCTTCATGGCAAATCTCTTAGGTAATGACCTGAGAATCTTTCTTACAAGTTTCTCTTCAGCCATTTTCTCACCTAACCCACCAGAGGTGTTTGCAATTTCAAGAATATTCATGTGGAAGTCATGAATAGTCTCATCCTCTTTCATCCTCAGATTTTCAAACTTGGTGGTCAGCATCTGAAGTTTAGACATCACCTTGGAGGTACCTTCATGAGTTATCTTGAGGGTATCCCAAACTTCCTTAGCCAGCTCACAGTGGTGCACCAGTCTGAAGATGTTCTTACTGATTCCATTGAACAATGCATTCAAGGCCTTAGAATTTCCAAGGGCTAATGCCTCTTGCTCCTTGTCCCACTCTTCTTCAGGAATTTGCACACTGACTCCATCTTCACCTGTCTTCATTGGATGTTCCCATCCTTTGTTGACAGCTCTCCAAACTTTGCTATCTAGAGACCTCAAGAAGGCTATCATACGAGGCTTCCAGTTATCATAGTTAGACCCATCCAGCATGGGTGGTCTATTTGAGTATCCTACATCCTTGCCCATGGTACTAGAAAGTAACTTCCCTAGATCTCACCCAGAAATTAACAGGCAGGGTGCCTGCTCTGATACCAATTGAAATTCTAGTTAACAGACTTTCGATGTCACACGGGATGTTATGACATCCAATTCTGCGCAGACAAGAATTATGCAGAACTTAAAAAGTAAGTGCAGTAAATAATCACAAGGAATTGTTTACCCAGTTCGGTCCAACATGACCTACGTCTGGGGGCTACCAAGCCAGGGAGGAAATCCACTATTAGTAGTATTAATTCAGACCTTAAACCAACTGTTTAACCCTATCACTTAATACCTACCCAATGCAATTTCAATCTTACTCTAAGATCAGAGTTCCTACTCACTCCCCCTCAATCACCTCAGTGATTACAACCTTTAATTAAGGTTAAAGACAATTATGAAGTCACACTTCAAACAACTCTTGATTTTGCTTAACAGCTTTAATCAAGATACACAACACTCACGCTTAAAAGCTTAGAGTGACACAACATTTACAACTCAATGAACACCCTAGTCCAATGCAATCATCTAGGTGATAATTGCTTGGCTCACAAGATACACCTAATACAAGACACACAAAAATACAGCAGTGAAGTATGATGAACAAATAAAATCTTCACGCCTAAAATCCCCGAGTTCTGAATGAAGGATATCCATCCTTTTATATTGCAACACTTGGGCCTTGTACTTGTATTTCCTGAAATTAAGGTTAAGCATGTTAACCTAATTTCCACATCTTAGGGTACTAACAAATAGGCTATTTGTTAGGTTCATTAATTGTAGCTTAGTTGTTAGTTTCCTAGATTTTAGCTCAGTTGTTGAATTCCTGAAGAATAGCCTGAGAAAAATGCTGAAACAGAAAAACTAAACAACCTACAATTTAGCATATGGTGTCAGGAATGAATGTCACAACATTCAGTTTGACGTTCACATCATAGACCATATGCTAAGTCTGTTTTTCCTGAAACCAGACTGTACAAATTTGTTGTACTGTATAGGACCAATCCGTCCATACTTCAGTATCAGCTTACATTAATAAATGTCACAATATCCAATTTGACATTTACACATAAGGCCTTATGCCATGGTTTGTTGTTCTCCTGAAGAACAGACTGAGATACATACTGAAGTGTAGCAGAAAACCAACCTGCCTATTATTCAGTATATGCTGTCAATGATGAATGTCATAACATCCAGTTTGACATTCAGACAGTAGGCCTTGTGCCAGGTCTGTTATTCCCTTGATAAACAGACTGAAAATAAATATTGAGTTATAGAAGAACACCAACTGTTCTATTCCTCAGTATCTGCTGACAGGGATGAATGTCATAACATCTAGTTTGACATCAGTCAAGACATTTGAATCCAGCAAGTGTTTTACCATAAACTGCAGTCAATCAAACATCTACAATAAATCAAAACATAAAAAGAGAAATAATTTTGAAAAACTTACCAAAATCAAATGGATGAGAAAGAGAAGCTTGAATGTATGCGATTTTTAAAAGTAGGAGAAAGAGCTCCAATGATAGAAGCTTGAATGAATGGATGAGAAGTCTAAATCGATGTGAGAGCTCAAATATTTTTTTAGAACCTTTTAGAAACCAAAGAAGGAGAAAGAAAGAAGGGTATGACGCGAGGATATGAAACAAAAGCGCTTGGAGATGCAAATCTGGATCACCCACTAATTTTTAAATAAATGGTGTTTATGGAGATGCATCTTCAGACTCACCTTTTATGCATATGGAGATTCATCTTCAAATTAAATTTTGACATAATATGGTGTCTCATCAATTTGCTATGAGAAATGGCTTATAAAAGATGTGTATAGAGATAATTTGGACTTTTCACCATAGTAGGAGAACACGTATAAGAGTGGAAAAAGTAACCCCAAAATAAATCATTGACCAACTACAATTTCAAAAAGTCTCATAAAATAATTCATAGGTCAAAATTACGTAATATATAAAATATCTCGAAATCTCTACAAATTATGTTGAATTTCTGAGACTAAGCTTACTCAAATCTTTTGCGATAAAAATATCCATAATCCTAACACCGCCAATTTTCATTATGAAAGAGACATCTTGCCTCAATTTTTATGATGTCATTTTGACGCACATTGTACATGTTTTTTTTTAGTAAAAGAGAGGACAAAAATTCAACCGAGAAAATATTACACCACAATCATTCTAAGAGTAGTGATCCCCATAATATTAAAAGCTAAAATCTCCTTAATTTGAGACAGATTACATCAAAATCATTCTAGGAGTAGTGATCCCCATAATATCGATTTCTGCACAATGGTTAACTTTCCAATACTAATGAAATATCTCAAGCATACAATTTCTCTCCAAGAAATTCACGATACTTTTCATTAAAGGAAAGCCCCACCGGACTCAAATCAACATTGGACATGTTTTTGAAGGAGTCCTTATGTGACAAAAAGATGAATACATTGGTTTTTATTCATTTTATTAGTGACATTCATTTTGTTAGTGACAAAAAGATTAATGTTTTAGCCGGACCAAACCACAAAATGTTAATTTTATTCACGTCTTTTCGTTCTTCGACACACCATCCACCGTTATATTAAGAATGAAAAGTTTACATTTTAAGTTTGTATTGAAAATCTAATTTGATGAAGTGGAAATTAAAACTTAACAATCTTAATCCAGATAAGTTTCAAACCACTCAAGTTGATGCAGCAAGCATTTATTTCATAAAACATGTCATGTACTTTACTAGTAACAAATTCCACAACTTCTTCACTATAAAAAACAATTATCTTTAGCAGAAAGTCCAAGCACAATGCTAGAACTTCTTCACCTATAATATGTCAAGTACATTACAACTAGTAGCACAACAGAATCTTGAGGGGCTGAGCAAGTAACATTACTCTGACGAAAGAATAACAGGAACAGAAAACTCCACGAAAAAGCTTCATAAACAGGCTACATTATAGGCTTCATACATTGATGACTTTGGTTGGACCAACCAATCATTTCTTCGAGCGGAACTTTTTCCACACCCCTAAGCAATTTCAGATGCACGCATTCAGAAAAAACACAAATTTTATATCTGTTCGAGATGTCTTCTTGTCAAACAAAGTCTAAAACTACAACGGATTATGATCTTGCATTTACTTGGGCTAATCACTGTCCCAAGCCTCGTCTGCATCCTTTGGCGATCTCTTCTTATGGATATCACTTTTGACCACATTACTATTATTTAGGCTTGTGGGGGAGTCCTCCTCACCATCTGATTTCCACGTCCAGTCTTCCGAACCGCTGAAGACATCCGTGGACTCGGATTTAGTTCTGTCAATTCCTTCTTGCCTACCTCTCACACTCTTTGGTGCGTTAAAATTATTATGATCCCTCACACCATTCTTTTTGTTGCTCTTTAATTGATCATTATGTTCATCATCGTCGCTGCTGCTGCTCTTGTAGTTAACACTACTGGCTCGTTTCAAATGTACTGAGTCGTTCTCCTCTTCGTCGGACTCCCACATTGCATTTTCAACTTCACTAAGCATACCTTCTGATTCAGAACCTTGTATGGCTATATTCCTCATAAATTTAGCTTCGCTGTGTCTGCTCGGACCGCCATTAACTTGAGCCTTGCCAATACCGACACTATTTTTCCTTTCTCCTCTCCCCCTACTTTCCTTGAACCTGCCTCTAGCTTCATCGGATCCATCAGAATTGTTTTCAATATCAATATCATCTACAATACTACCGGAATGCCACTCATCATCATCATCATCCTCCTCGTCATCATTGTCAAAATGAGCATTTTCTTCATCGTCGCTATCGTTTGTCCGATACTTGGGATGTATTGGCTGTCGAGCCCTTGAACCTCTAACCTCCCCATCAAAGTTGTCATTTCTAGAATCATCTGGTCTTCTGAATCTTCCACCATACTCTTCTCTATTCCAATATCTAAGTCTGCCAAACTCTTCTTTTTCTTTGGCCTCTTCTTCTTCATATTCTTTATCCGCAGCATCCTCTATATCAGCAATGAAACGATCCAGCTCCTCCTGATCACTATCAGCAGAAGGATCCGATTCTTCCAAACCTTCGTTAGGTTCTATAACCGACGGCTTATCCCCACGGAAGACATAAGGGCTTCCTTCTTTCTTGTCAATGGCATTGAAGAATGTGGAAGCAACTCTTTGGATGCTGGCCATTGCAGTTGGATCCTCAGGATTTACTCCCATTCGTCGGAGCTCTTGTTCAATTTTCTTGATATTTAGCTTCTGAGATTCAAGAGCTTGCTCAAATCTAGCCTTGAATAGAGCCTGCATATAAAAACAGTAACAAATACATTATCTTCGGCAGTATTCGAGTTCTTTATATATTAGGACCGTCTTCCTAAATGTACCCGTACCGCGATTATGAAAAAGCTAAATGATACTGAACAATATTGGAATCTAAATAAGGCATTTCATGATTCTAAAGTTCAGCCTTTGGCATCTCAACACACGTATGCGGAAGGAAAAAAGTGGTGCAGTTTAATAAGGCATACATCGATGTAACCTTACCTTCCTCTTTGTAAGGGTATTAATTGGTATCAAGTTTTTGGGTTGCCGATAATTTCTACCACGGAACATAATGATTGTTTTCACATTATGAACGTTAAGCACAATCCCGCCACTCAATCTTGCAAGCATTGAAGCCATTTCTTTTATCTTTTCCTTGGGGAAGTTGTCACAACAAACTTGGACAGTTTCATGAAACTTCCAATGGAGATGCATATTTTGTACAACTCCTCCAAAGACTCCACGAACACCAACAGGAACATAATTCTTATTCTTGAATCCAATTTTTTTATACGCCTGGAGCTGTTCGGGAGTAAAGAGCTCTGGATCATGCCGTGGAGGAGGCAGCTCTGGCAAGTCATATTTCTTGAGTTTTTGTAGCAGCAATGCAATTTTCTTCTTCGCCTGCAAACAGTTGAAGGTTAGGAAAATAAGATTTAACCAAATAATCATATAACGAACGCCACAACAATATCAAGCAAATAAAACATCACAATTCAAATACATGCTATGTTATCACATTCACAACTTGAACATTTTCATTTCACAGTCAGTTCACACTTCATATCATATTCTATAACATTATTGCATTGTATAGCAGCTAGTTGACAACATCGATTACATAAGTGTAGTCAAACTCAATACAGTTATTAGAAGGGAAGTTAGATAATTTACTCTTTTGAGATTGTAAACGAGCCGCTCCTCCTCGGTCATAAGTTTCTTCTTCAACTTTTTAGCTCTTCGAATCTCCCTTAATGTCTTACCAGACTCTTTTTGCATTCTTCTTTCTACCTTGCTTCGCATACTCCTTCCTCTCGACGTTGACATTGTCCGATATAACGATCCATTCAAAAGATTCATCGGTTTAACATAACAATAAAAACTAACTTTATCATCATCGATGTTTCTTTGCTCTATTCCTTGTCCTAAAGGCACAACAACACTTCTGAACCAAAAACACAAAAACATTGAATCAAATCAACATTTCTTAATCCCATAAAACAACAACTAACAAATATAAATCTATCTTAGAAAAAAAAAACATGGGCAATAAACTAATGTTGTTGCTGAAAAAATTAATGGAAAATTGAGGGTGAATGAAGTAAAGGTATAAACTTTGAGGGAAAAGAGTAAAAGGGGTTGAAGGGTTTACGAGTTTGAATAGAAAATTGAAGGAAAGAGGGAAAAAACACAGAAATTAGAGTTGATTATTGATACCTGAAGAGATTTGGTTGAAGTTGAAAGAATGAAGAAAAGGGTTTGAAGGAGCAATGTCTCTGAAGATTTCTAACACTAAACATTGTTTCTTTGGTTCACCAAATCACAGAGTTGGAATTTCTCATTCTACGTTTGACATGGATGCGTGAGGGTTTTTGCAAATGCAAAAACAGGGTTTTGATATGAATAATTTTATCATTTTTTATAATGCGTAAATTTTTAATTAAAAATGAGTTAAATATCAACACAAACAGTTTGCAATAAGAATAATATATATATATATATATATATATATATATATATATATATATATATATATATATATATTATAAAAAATTATTTTGGTTGTGCGGTTTTTTTACAAAAATAATCTATTTTTTTTAAAAAAATTCCCAAAATACCTCTGGTTTCAAAAAAAATCCCAAAATATCTCACTTTTAGGAGGAGTCGTCAATTGAATTGGAGACTCCTCTTAAAACTTGAATTGAGGCGCCAATTGGATTGGCTAGGGCAGGTGCCCTAGCCAATCCAATTGGCGCCCCTTTGTAGCCCTAGTCAATCCAATTGACGCCCATTTGTAGGTTTTAAGAGTTGTCGCCAATTCAATTGGAGACTCCTCCTAAAATGCAATTTTTTGTATTTTATGGTATAAGTGATAGATAAATTTGATATAAGACCACTTGATATTAATAAAATTTGCCGTTTACACAAAGAAACCTAATGGTGATGACCGGGATCACCTAACCGACCTCCGGTCCCACATCCTCTAGCTACCCTAACCCATGGCCCTAACCCACGTTGACGATTTGGTACCGGTGTTTGATCATCTGAGGGGCCAAGAGCGTCACTACCAACTACAAGAGAAGGTCTCTTAAGGTAGTCAGACAATTCGGCATAGTCTTCAGTATGCATCGATGGTGTACCGCCGTAGTTGAGCTCATGACCCATGCCAGAGAAGTTGGGATGTGGTTGACTCATTAATGGACGATCGGGACGGTTGAAGGGAGACATGAGTGTGAACGATGCGTCGAGGAAAGGTTGGAAAGGTTGTTGGGGTGTTTGGTAGAGATAGGGTTGTTGGATGTTTTGGTTTTGTGAGGTTTGGGCTTCTTGGCTACGCAGGAGGAGGGGCGGTTGGTGTTGAATGATTGTTGGATGTTCTGGCTTAGGCGACTTTGGTAGGGTGATGGGGTGGATGCGAAGCGATGTTGAGTCTCAGGTTGATGGTCAATTTATTGTTGGTGGTATGGGGTATGCTCTTGGTATTGGGGTTGGGTGTATGGAATGTTTTGGTTGTACGTTTGTGTGTTGGTTGAACGGAACGTTTGACGGACAAGGGGTTGTGTGTACCCGGTCTGACACTGTTGTTGGGGGTTTGACGTTGAGGTGTCAGGTGTGTAAGTCATCTGGCGTGGGTCGTACAAGTACATATCCTCGGCGATGAACTGAAAATCAGTTGATCTGTACCAAGCCATATAAGTACGACTTGGTTTTTCTTCAGTTGGCATGACTGCGTCAGTTAACACATGGTCATGACGGTGCTTCCATTTGTGACACTCCGATCTTGCGAAGCTTTGTCATGGATTGAAGTTCCATTGGTCGTTAACTTTGCGCAGATGCCATTCTCCTAGGCTAGCTGGGGGATCCGGGATATTTTGGAGCATACTGAACTGCAGCGTGACACGATCATTGTTGTGCATCTCCACAGTTGTGAACCGTATTATCGGTGTGCATGCAGTCCATACGGCCGCGTCTTCAGCGTTGACCTCATGGTCATGATCCAAATTAAGGTATGGACGCCAAATGAACTGAAATATGAAAGAAGATAGGATTATAGTCAATGTAGAAGAAGTTAACAAAATATAACAAAATAATTAAGTTATTTTCCTTACGTCTGTCGGTCGAAGGTGATCCAACAGGTTGCGATACTGAGTAATACAGTGTCTTGGACATCTGTTGTAACTCATACCACGTGCAGACCATCTACACCAAAAAGTCAAAAAATATTAGTTAGAGGTAATAATCTTTGAAGAAGTAAGTAAAGATATAGCAATTTAAACAACTTACTTTTGTGCATACGGAAATGTGAAAGGGTTGTTATTGACGGGTGCTAGAGACGGTAGTCTTGACCAACCCCATGCTTGTAGCAAAACAGCACATCCAGAAAATATAGATGTGTCTTTGTGTGAGTTTTTGCATAAGGAGCTATAGAGATAGGCTAGACAAGCAGATCCCCAACTGTAACTTCCTATTCTATCTACATGTCTAAGTAGAGGTAAGTACATAATATGCATGCTAGAATCACTACCTTCGGGAAATAAAAACGAGCCAATTAACAACATAATGTAACACCTATTTTTTATTATTCGAGCATCTTCGGTAGAATGCTCATCTAAGTATAAACTATTATAGTATGACTTAAGGCGTGAGAGTAGTATACCTTGACCTCTTGCATTATCATCTAACAAATCAGTCTCTAAGAGCTCCATGCAAATTGAATTTTCATAGTTGGTTTTACCATTAACAGTCTTACCTTCAATGGGTAGTCCTAAAAGCATGTGGACGTCTTCTAACGTCACGGTACACTCACCGGTTGGGAACCAAAATGTGTGTGTCTCTGGTCTCTATCTTTCGCATAAAGCTAGAATGAATTTGTTATCTATGAACCAAGACAAAATCTTGCTAATATGACCAAAACCGGCGAGTTCAACATAAGGTTGAACCATCGGGTCCATATGGACATATTCGTGGACCCGAGTTCGGAACCTTGATACATCCTATAAAAGAAAGAATAAAAAACTTGACTAAGTTGGTATGTCAAAATAAAAGGGGGTTGATGAAGATGAAAGATAAAAAGTTAACAAAAGAAAAAACTTACATATGTTGCGATGTTTGCAACCGTTCCTCTATGTGCTTCTCCCATTGCGAGGATAGACATTTTGTCAGGGAGTTGGTGTAGATGAAACTACAAGAAGTTGTTGCTGATGAAATTGTAGAAGAAGTATTGTAGAAGAAGTAGTGAGAGTGATGGTGTGGAAGAAGTGTTGATGGAGTGGATGTATTTATAGGCAAATGGATGGGAGCATGAAAAGTTGTGCTTGCATGGTGTCTCCACTTGAATTGGCGACCATGTACAACCTTTAAGAGGGGTCTCCATTCAAATTGGCGCCTCCATAGGTACATGCATGCAAGACCTAGGTCTGATTGCTTGGTTTCGAGGTCTGAATGCATGGTGTCTCCACATGAATTGGCGCCCATGTGCAAGGAATGAGTGGGGGCGCCAATTCATTTGGAGTGTGTGTCTGCATGTCTGACACGTGGCTGTCTTGTCTCTTGCATGCTGAACATGTCACTTCTTTGTAGCTTTCATGGTTGACACATCATTTCGGAGTAGCTTGCATGTGCGACACGTCATTTCGGAGTAGCTTGCATGTGCGATACGTCACTCCGAACTAGCTAGCATGGGAGACACTTCACTCCTCTATTTAAGTGTCTTACTATCAACACCCAAGACACTTCACTCACATTCATCTGCAGTAAGAAAATAGTTTTCATCTGCACAATGTCATCTTCATCATTATACAGTGTCAACGTTCACTGCAACGGTGAAACATACGAGTCTGAGCTACATGGTTTTTATTTTCGAAACACCGATACCATTAGACTCACGATAAAGAGAAATGCAACCTTCTTGCATTTGAAAAAAAGAATACAATCCTTTATAGGATCGGGTATTGTGTCAAAGATCACATATCAAAATCCAATATTTTTTTAGAATGGTCAATGCAAGTATTTCCCCCTTAAGGTACGAGACGATGAAGATGTTGAATACATGTTTGTTAGTCATGAACATTCAGGCTACAACTGTATTGAGTTGTACATTACTCTTCAACCATGTATACCATCTCAATAGTCTCAACTAATCGGTCAGGATGAATCTGGTGAAGATGATCGACAATGGTCAGATGACGTCAACCCAAAAGCAGAAGCAGAAGTGGACGTTGTTGATGAAGAAGAAGAGGAAACCGAGATACAGGTTGATCACATGCTGAACAACGATGATGAAGATGATGATCAACCACCACCAATACCTCTTAGTCATGTCTACAATCCGCCTCAACATATGACAAATATGGATCTTCACGACGATGAAACATCCAACAGTGTTTTCTATAATCTGTATCCGAGATCAGAAGGCGAATTAAAGGTGGGAGACATGTTTCTTACCAAAGAAGAATGTGTTCTGGCAATAAAAAAATTCCACATGAACAACTCTGCTGACTTTACAGTGAAACACACTGATTCTAGAAGGTATGTTATCGAATGTCGTAACATGCTTTGTAAGTTTCGTTTGGCTGCGTCTTACAAGAAGAAAAACGACTCTTGGGAGATCGCTTCAATAGACCCACCGCACAGTTGCATTGCAACTAACGTTGAACAAGATCACTGTAAACTAAGCGCAGCTTTGATATGTCAAGACATTCTGCCGTTGGTTAATAAAGACCCATCAGTGAAGGTGAGTACAATTATATCCCATATCAGAACAACATATAATTGTACTCCATCTTACAAGAAAGCCTGGATTGCAAGGACAAAGGTTGTTGAACAAGTTTTCGGCAACTGGGAGGATTCATACAAGGAATTGCCACGGTTTTTATGGGCACTAAAAACATATGTCCCAGGAACTGTGGCAATTATGGAGACATTGCCAGAGATGATGCCAGACGGAACTTGTGCTACAAGTAATAGAATATTTCACCGTCTCTTTTGGGCATTTGACCCGTGCATCAAAGGTTTCGCATTCTGCAAACCTATTATTCAAATTGATGGCACTTGGTTATACGGAAAATACAAGGGTACTTTGCTCATGGCGGTTGCACAAGACGGCAACAACAATGTCTTTCCCATTGTCTTTGCTCTTGTTGAAGGTGAAACGGCTGGTGGATGAGGTTTCTTTCTTCGACATCTCAGAACGCATGTGGCTCCACAAGCCAATCTCTATTTGATTTCTGATAGACATGCTGCCATTGAGAGTGCCTACAACAACCATGGCAACGGATGGCATGATCCTCCTTCTACCCATGTCTATTGTATCAGACACATTGCACAAAACTTCATGCGTGCTATAAAAGATAAGAATCTTCGCAAAAAGGTGGTGAATGCTGGGTATGCTTTAACTCAGCCGCCATTTCAATATTATCGTGATGAAATTAGATTGTGTAATGAAGACGCAGGGAGATGGCTAAATAACATACCAGTAGAGCAGTGGACAAGGGCATTTGACAGAGGTTGTCGATGAGGCCACATGACAACAAACATTGTGGAATGCATGAACGGGGTACTCAAAGGAATTCGAAATCTGCCGATAACCACCTTGGTAAGATCAACCTATTATAGGTTGGCTTCTATGTTCGCAACCAGAGGTGAAAGATGGAGTGCGGTGTTAATGTCCGGGCAAGTATTCAGTGAGTGTTGCATGAAGGTCATGAAAGAGGAGAGCATCAAAGTTAGCACACACGCTGTAACAGTCTTTGACCGTCATATACAAAATTTCAGCGTCCAGGAAACAATAGACCATAACGAGGGGAGACCAAATTTAACCTACGTTGTTAGACTAAACAGAAGTTGGTGCGATTGTGGAAAATTTCAGGCCTTCCGCATACCTTGCTCCCATGTCATGGCAGCATGCGCTTATACTCGTCAAGACGCTTACAACCATTTATCTGATGTGTACAAGGCCAACACCATCATGAATGTATGTACTCAAAGCTTCTCAGTACTACCAATGGAGGATTATTGGCCTCCATATGAAGGTGATATTGTTTGGCACAACGACGAGATGCGTAGAAAGAAGAAAGGAAGGCCAAACATCACATGTATCAGAACAGAGATGGATTCAACAGATAAAATGATAAGATTATGTAGTAACTATTGTCAACCAGGACACAGCAAGAACAACTGTCCCAATCGAGGAGCATCATCTAGGTCTTAAGCTTTTTGTAACATTGTATTTCTGTAACCTTCAATCATTATATATCATTAAGTTTTTGTTACAGCGAGGTTCACAAAAAACATCAGTACAAAACATCTGAAAACATATATATTTCTAACTGATTACAACAATCAAATTGATGTCGTCTCGACCGAACATCATTTCCCTAGCATCCTTATCAGTCTTCATTCGCACCCAACCAAAGATACTGTCAAGTCTCTCAATACTTCTGATTTTTCCCCTTCTGGTATTTTCCCATCTAACCAACGAACCAGCTCCCTCTTTAGTTGATCGAACGCGGTGATGTTCCAAAACAGCATCATCATTTGAGGTTTGTCTCTCGCATAAATCACATTTCCGTGTCGGCGACGAACACCAAACATGATTTCCAAATTATTATATGAGATGTGGAACAATTAGTCACACAACGCATCTATTTATAAGATAAAAAATGCATTTATAAGATAAAAAATGCATCTATTTTAAAACCTACATAGGGGCGCCAATTGGATTGGCTAGGGCACCTGCCCTAGCTAATCCAATTGGCGCCTCCATTCAAGTTTTAAGAGGAGTCTCCAATTCAATTGGAGACTCCTCCTAAAAGTGGGGTATTTTGGGATTTTTTTTGAAACCAGGGGTATTTTGGGAGTTTCCTTGAAAAAATGGGTTATTTTTGTAAAAAGAGCCTGGTTGTGCTATACATGAAAAAAAATTATAACTGATTCGTATAAGTCAAAGACGCATAAGGCTGAAAATAGACCTGACAACACAGTGGAGTAGGTTCGGTTTCTAGTATTACCAATCTCTTACTCGTCTTTTTATATCAACCTCGCCCCTGTCCTGAGTTGAAGGTAATAATTTGTCTCTCGCCTCGATCCTCAATAAGAAACGGC
The DNA here is from genome assembly GCF_024323335.1 of Lathyrus oleraceus. NCBI lineage: Eukaryota > Viridiplantae > Streptophyta > Magnoliopsida > Fabales > Fabaceae > Lathyrus > Lathyrus oleraceus. Next base: position 96,112,889 of record NC_066579.1, on the reverse strand, counting down.
ACCTGCATAAATTTTATTTTTTGATGGTTATTTTTTTATAACGATAAAACTTTATAATTAAACTAAATATTTAATTATTTTAATAATTATTATAATATTTGTCTATTTTCAATTAATTTGTATTTCTTTTTAAACAAGAATAATTAATTATAATAAAATTGATATTTTAAGAAAGGTTAATGGATAATAAAACTTATAAAAATTAAGGATAATAAATTAATTTTAGTAGACGGATGTGGGACGGGTACTAGCATCCCCTACACCTGCTCCGTTCCTGGAATTAAAAATCGAGTTTTCTCTACACATGCCTCCGCCTCCAACTTAATCAATTTTTCTCTGTTAGATTCAAGGGACGGGCAAATCCAGCTTGGTCAGAATTTCTTTCCAATGACATTCTAGATTGGATGATCTTTTTCCATTCTTCATCATCATTTGATAAGATTCTAATGGTCAATGTTTGAATCTTCATTTTGGTGATCTTCTATATGACTTTAATATATGTATCTTGACTTGTATCTTATTATTTCCCTTGATCTTTTTCTTGATTTTTGTCTTCCAGAGATATTTCCAAAATACTTATACAATCAATAACATCTACATCTACCTGCTTTGAGTTAGACTCATAAAAGGTAACATGGATTAATTCTTTTATAGACAATGTTCTTTTATTGAAAATTTTAAAAGTTTTACTAGAAGTGGAATATCCTAAAAATAAACATTCATAAGTTTTAGCGTCAAATTTTTCAAGATTATCTTTCATGTTATTGAGAATAAAACATGTGTATCCAAACACGTGGAAGTGATAAATATTATACTTCTTTCCTTTGTATAGCTCATAGGGTGTCTGGTTTATAATTGATATCATCAAGACATTATTCATCATATAGCAAGTAGTGATAACCGACTTAACCTAAAAGTAACTAGGAAGGTTAGTCTCATTGATCATCATCTTCTCTAACTCTTCAAGAGATCTATTTGTCTGTTCCACTGCCACTACAATATTTTCATCCTACCCAAATGAAAGAAAATAGTTGCTTTGACCCATTGTGAAAAGTCACATTAAATCAAAAGCTACACTTAAGTGCTTATTAAAATTACGACGAAAATTGTTGTGGACGCACCGTAGCGTCGACTCATTGGGCTATCAAACAAATACTAAGTGAAATATCACATGCTCGAACTCACACTCCTTTCTAATGCGGAATTTTGATCTCCAATATTTTTTTCAATTTATTTTTGGTCTAATAGTATAAAGGATAATATTTTACCTTTTAAAAATAAATAATTGAAATATTATTCAATTTTATTTACTTTGGAACCTCTCACATTTTTCAATTTAAGACCATTTAAACTAAATTAAAAAACTTTCAAAATTAGAAACTTAATTTATCATTATACAATTATATAAATATCAAATGAAAGTAAATAGATCTTATGTAAATAAAATAGAACAGTAATTTCTGTTGAAAATCCACCACAACCTATAGAGAATTTCAATCAATCTTGATGAACAAGATTGTTATCACACACAGAATAACAATGAAAAGAGAAGAACAATGGAGAAAGAAAGAAAGAAAGAACGAAGGAGAAGATTAATAAAACTCTGCAGAGTTTCTCTCAGCCCACAAATCGTGGAAAACTTCTTATTCGCTTTGCAACTGCGAAATACTGTAAATACAATGTTATGAATGCTCTATTCACACCATTACAAGAATAAGTGTTACTCCCTCTATTTATAGATTTATTTTAACTTGGACCCCAAGTCAAAGCCCAAAACCATACAAGCCCAAAATAGCTAACACTACTAAAATAGGCCTAAGTCAAAATCTTGTGTGAAGCAACATGCTTCGACACACTAACACAACTCAACACAATAGGTAGTTCGACACTTCCTTGTTATGTCAAGAAACTTGCTTCGACACAAGGAATTATAATTCAACACACCACCTAATTCATTATGTCTGAGCTATCTACATTCATCATAGCTTTTAGTCTTTTGAACACTTCGACATGCACTCCCTTTGTCATTATGTCTGCAATCTGATTCTCAGTTCTGTAGTATTCCACATTCATCTTCCCATCTGCTACCTACTCTCGAAGATAATGGAACCTTATTTATATATGCTTGCTTCGACCATGTGCTATCGGATTCTTCGCCAAATTGATAGCTGATATGTCGATCTTTATGGTAATTGCTCTATGACTCTTCGTTGTTATCTCTTCGACTAGATTCACCATCCACGCTGCTTGACATGCACAAAGGTAAGCAGTTATGTATTCTGCTTCGCACGACGATAATGCCACTAATGGCTCCCTTCTTGAACTCCAAGCAACTAGTGCACCACCTAGCATAAAAAACACATAGCTGTAATACCCCAAAATTTACCCTTCTTTTTTTTCCTGGAAGCATGGGATTATGTTTTACACTTCATTAGCATCATATTAGGTCATACTCATTGCATACTGCATTAGTGACATGGAGATCATGTTTTGATCGATCACTCCTTAACATAAGGAGCCCACACAAAGCAAGATTGAGAATTGGACTTCATTCTCTAAGTATACAAGTCTCAAGGGTCTCAGGGGGGTCCAAGTATCTTATTATGGTCCTCAGTTCATCAGTGAAGGATTCAAAGCTATCAGAGTGTTCATCTGGATTTAATCAGAAATTAGGGTTTCATGGCTACCTGCAACATGCAATGTTTGGTTGGAAGTAGAGGAGCTCATCTATGTCATGATTAGAGAGGCATATTGGCCTAGGAAGATTCACAATTATCTCAGAAAGATCCATTGGCAATCAGTGCAATCAGTTCTTGATCATTTTGCCCTAAAACTAGGGTTTGGTATAAAATCAGTTTATTTCTGATTCTTTGGGTGAAACTCTTTTCCATGGCCCTCCATATGTCCACAAGGGTCTACATACAAAAAATCAGCTCTTTATTTGAGCTAGAAGTGCTTCAATTAATCAATGGAATCGGGAATCTAACAGTTTGGGAAAAGTCAACTGTGGGGCCAAAAAAGTCAACTTTTGACATTTTGAGAGTGAAATCTCAAAATCCATGCCTAAGGGATCCTACATGTGAAATTTGATCAAGGTTGGATCATGGATTCATCATTTAATCAGGAATTGGAAAAGTTACTTAATTTGGAAATGGTTGACTTCCCATTTAGGGCAAGTTTTCATGATCGTTGCACTCACTTTAAGCCCATTTTTCATCAAGATAAAAGATCCATTTGAATATTTCTCCAACATGAAAGTTGTTCCTCTTGTTCCAAGATTTCTAGATATATAAAGTTTGCTCCATTTGGATTAGAATTGAGAAAGTTATGCTTAGTCAAAGTGAGACATTTATTTAGGACACTTAGAAAAATTTCAAAGTCCAAAATCTTCAAAATTTGTCAAGACTTCTTGGCCAGTTTTCTTGCACTTCAAGGCATTATTTGAAAATACTTTATTCAAAACAATTTTACCTTTACATGTCCTATTTCACATCCTTTTGGAATCATCTCATTTGGATCCATGGTTTGAGAGATACATTCATTTAAAGTGGGCACCATGACTTGATTTTCTAGGCAGATTTTGGGTTTGGCTGGCCCAATCAGATTTTCTAAGCATGCTGCACAAACAGTCATGTTTTTACCTCTTTTGGCCATGCATTGGACATCCATTCACTTAAGTTTGGCCCAAAATAACAACATTTTACACCTCACTTCACACTTTTATTCTTATGGATAAATCACTTATTAAAAAGCCCATGAGAACACCTAATTCACCCTATTTAAGAAGCTGAAACCCTAACTCTAAAGGAGCATTGGAATTTCGTGGCAAGGAGGCAAAACTTCATCACATATCAGATTCCACTCCACTTATATTTTCCATTAGGTAATCATCTCTTCCATGGCCATGTTTTGATATATCTATGCTTGCTTACCATGTTCATCACCATTAATCCTTCCGTTTTCATATTTCTTTTTGTTATTTAAAATATTTTCTTCGTCCATAAAATTACCCAAAAATATTTTTCACTTTTCTTAAATTTTTATTTAATTTTATATATTTTTTATTTTCGTATTTTTTTATTATTAATATTTTATTTTAATTATTTATACTAAATGGTCCATTTTAACACGCTTTTTTTATTGATTTTATTTTTATGACTTAAAATTATTGTTAGAATTTGATTTTTGGGATGAAGGTTGACCAATGTCCCATGGTCAACCTGACCTTTTCTTGGCATTTTATTTCATATTTTCAATTTATTTTGGATTTATTTTTGACCTAGTTTGGTTGGTTGACTTTTAATTTGACTTCTGTTTTATTTTAATTAATTCACATGCCAATTTTCATTATTTTTAAAATATTTTTGGGGGATGATGATTCCCTGACCCCAACTTATTTAACTTAATTTTTCATAATTTTCTTAATTAATTTACTATTTATTCTTGATTTATTTCTAACCTAGTCTTATTAATTGACTTTTGGTTTGACCTATGTTTTGTTTTAATTAATTCACGTGCCACTTTTCATTATTTTTAAAATATTTTTGGGGGATGATGATGTCTTGACCCCACTTTATTTATTTTAATTTTTCATAATTTTCTTGATTAATTTTCTATTTATTTGTTATTTTTTAAGTTGACTTGAATTTTCAGTTGACTTCTTTATGATCGATGTTTGACTTAGGGATTGCTTATGGCAATTGAAGAGATCTTTTGATCCTCCCTCGTTCATCTCATATGCCATGTATTAGAGGCCTTTTACCTTGATTTTATTTGTTCCTTACCTCATTTCCTGATTAAATTATTCAGTGGACCTTTCGTGTGTATATTTTCATCTGTTTGATTCATCTGTTATCTTTTATACTTATTTCCTCTCATTCATGCTTTCTATTGCTTGATTATTTAACATGTTCATACTCCCATGCATTGTTTAAATGCTCCATTATTTGATTCTTTGGTTTGATTATATATTGTTTATTTGTCCGATCTGATTGATAATTGTTGCCTACTTGTATGATGTATGAGGCATATATTCTTATTGTTTGTTTGCCATGAACAATCCCCATTCATAACAAATGTACCCCTCTCCCATAAAGTGTATAATATTTATTTCTTTATTTCTTTATTCATCTGTTAATACAAGAATTAAAACGAACATCCGATAACCATTTCAAAATAAGATCAAAAGCTCGATCCAATGTCGAGTAATCATTTTCAAAACTTAACAGAACCAACACGCATTCATCCATCCTCTTGTAAGTCAATTGCCTCAGGCATCGTCATCTACCTGTAAGTCGATTTCCTCCAGCATCGCCATCTACCCGTATCCATAACTCCTCTCCGCGCTCCATCCGTCGACTCTTGTTCCGTTTTGGTAGCATCCATTAGGTAGAACCCTTTGTATGATAACATAGGTAGAATTCCCCTATTCTTTGCATGCTAACATTAGGTAGATGTTCCTCTTTGTAAATCCTAACACATAGGTCCATATTGCATGACAACTCTAGAGCAGAGCTTCCCCACTTTTAGACCTTCCGCACGTCTTCGATCTTGTGGCATGTCAGCCCGTTCTATTGCAAAGAGGTAACTGCCTAAGACTCGATTCAGCGAGCTGTGACACCTACTGCTAGGACGTTGAACACACTACCCACCCTCCTTTGACACAGCTGGTCTCCTGTTTTGTAAGTCCATGTTTAGATGACAATCCTTAACCCCTAGTTAGCCGAACTACGACAACTCTGATTCTCATGTTCAGATGAGATACGTAGGCATGAGACGCGATGTCTTGCCGAGTTTGACTGACGACTAACAACTAATCCTTGCTTGCTTTCTCCCTTGCTGTGATTCTTTTCTCTCGCCCTCGTTGCGATCGAGACCGTCCCTTTCCCTTGCCCTAGTTGTAATCGAGACCATTGTTCCCGTAGTTAGCCGAACTACGTTTTGCTCTGATTCTCATTCCAGATGAGATACGTAGGCATAAGACGCGACGTCTTACCGAGCACACTTCTCTTTAACCCATAGGTATCCGAGCTACGAACAGTCTGATTCTCATACTCAGATGAGATACGTAGGCAGTGGATGCGACATCCTTGCTCATTTTCTTTTAACCTTCCTTTTAGTAAATAGTACTTTAGATATACCTACACCCTTTAGACCAGAACAACACTTATGAAAAGGGCTCCCTAGGAGTACCTAGGATGTTTTGGGTGCTTAAAACCTTCCCATTGCACAACCAACCCCCTTACCCAGATCTCTGACATTTTTACTATTTTTTGATTCGATAAAACTTTTAGGTTTTTGTTCGCTTTCTAACCATTCCTTTGGATAAATAGAAGTGCGGTGGCGACTCGACTAGTATGGTTTACCTTGGATTTAGTCAATATCTCTAATGGTAACGAATACCCCACTACAATAGCCAACTGTGGATTTTCGATCCTCAGCATCACTACACCAACTTGAGTCGGTGTATTCCACTAATTTGCATTATTTTCCTTCATCAACTGTAGGAAACAAAATGCCATAGTCGAGATTTCCTTTCAGATACCTGAGTATCCTCTTCGTCGCTGCTAGATGTGATACATTTGGCTTCTGCATGAATTTACTCACCATACCTACATTATATGCTAAGTCAGATCTTGTGTGACAGAGGTATCGAAGTAACCCAATAAGTCTTCTATATTGGGTTGGGTCGACATCATCTTCATCTGAATCTTTCAACAATTGTAATTTGGGCTCAGTTGGAGTCAAAGTTGGTTTGCAATCTTGCATCTCAAATCTCTTGAGTATTTTGCCTGCATACCTTGTTTGATGCATCATTAAACCTCTACCACTCTTATAGAATTCGATGCCAAGGAAATATGAAATGTCACCCAGATCTGACATTTCGAATTCCTTGTTGAGATCACCTTTGAAGTCTTTGATCTCCTTCATGCAGCTACCTGTTATCAACATGTCATCGATATAAAGACGTAGTATAAGAAATTCACTCTTGTTTCTTCTTACATATACTCCATGTACATATTTTCACTTCACAAGTTTATTCTCCCTTAGAAAGAAATTTATCTTCTTGTTTCAAGCTCTTAGAGCTTGTTTAAGTCCTTACAGGGCTTTATGCATCCTGTACACCTTTCTTTCTTCTCCTTGTTTCACAAACCCAGCTGGTTGTGCAACATAAACTTCTTCTTCTAAGGGGTCATTCAGGAATACACATTTCACATCCATCTGGCACATCTTCCAGTTGTTTATGTTTGCTAGACCAACAACCAACCTGATTGTTTCGATCCTAGCAACAGGTGCAAAAACTTCGTCAAAGTCGATTCCTTCTTTCTGAAGAAATCCTTTCGCCATAAGTCTCGCCTTATGTCGAGTCACTTCTCCTCTGGTATTCAACTTCACCTTGTATACCCACTTCACATCGATTTCCTTCTTGTCTTGGGGAAATTTGACAAGTGACAAAGTGTTGTTGACTTCAATTGACTTCAGTTCTTTGTTCACTGCTTTCATCCACTTCGAATCTTTCAATGCCTTAGTTGCATTGACTGGTTCGACATCTGCGTAGAAAGTATAGTGTATCATCTCACCTTCTCCATTGACCACATCATCTGATGTAATCGCACATTCTTGTAACCTTGCAGGCATGTGACTTATTGTTTGAGGTCTGCTTGGGCCTGCTTCACCTTTGACTTGTTGTCGAACTTCTCTTTTGACTTCACTAGTTGGTTCTTAACATAAGATTCTCACTAAGTCTTTCTTAACATTCTCGGTTTAATCCCATTCCTTAAGCTCGCATATGATCACGTCACTGCTGATCCCCACTTGCTTATTCAATGGGTCGAATAAGTTGTACCCTCCAGTCGAATGATATCCTATCAGGATCATCTGATTCGACTTGTCATCAAGTTTTCTTCTCAATTGATTTGGCATATGTTTATATGTTATAGATCCAAACACCTTCAGATGACTCAAGCTAGGCTTGACACCAGACCAACATTCTTCTAGCGTGATTCCTTCTAGCTTCTTTGTTAGACATCTGTTCAGGATATATGTTGCAATCAACACAACTTCTCCCCATAATTCTTTGGATAAATACTTTCCTTTCAACATACTTCTAACCATATTCATGATGGCTCCATTCTTCCTTTCTGCGTCTCCATTCTGCTATGGAGTGTTGGGTGGCACCACCTCATGCATAATCCCCTCTTTCACACATAATGCGTCGAAGCCTTTCGACACATATTCTCCACCATCATCAGTCCTCAAAATCTTGATCTTTCGACCGCTATGTCTTTCAATCATAGATTTAAACTTGACAAATACCTCGATCACTTCACTTTTCTTCTTGATCAGGTAAGACCACGGTTTTCAACTAAAATCATCTATAATTGTAACAAAGTATTTATTACCTTCAATCGAATCCACCTAGATAGGACCACATACATTAGAGTATATGACTTCAAGAATTGCCTTCGACCTGCTTTCTGCATCCTTACTGAAGTTGTTCTTATGATGCTTCGCTTGCACACATTCTTCACACACTTCGTTTGGAATGTCGATTTTTGACAATCTTGACACCATATTTCTTCTCTTCAAATCTCTGATTTCTTTGAAATTGAGATGGCGAAGTCTATAATGCCATATCCATTCATCTCTATTGGCTAATGTTGCAAGGCACTTATGCTCCATCACATTTAGTTCAATATTGAAGGTTATATTCTGAGACATTGGAGCCTTCAAGATCAACCTTCCATTTGAGTCAAGAACTCTCATCATCTTATCTTTGATCGACACCTTGTAGTTCTTTTCGACTAACTGCCATATGCTGAGCAAATTGCTCTTCATGTCTAGTATGTACAACACATTTGAAATTACTGATCTCTTGCCATCTTTCCTCATAATCAGAACATCACCAACACCTTCACCTGCTAGAGTGTTGTCACTTGCAAATTTCACCATGTTCTTCATTGAGAGCTTTATGTTGACAAACCAATCTTTCCTTCTAGACATGTGTGATGAGCATCCTGAGTCCAAGTACCACTGGTCCTTGAATCTCCTTTCATCTCTTGTTGTAACCATCAACAATGTCTCTTCTTCTTCATGGTTCGCCAGCTTTGCATAAGTTTCTTGATTCTTATGCTTTTCTGGAGAATCACTAGAATAATAACCATACTTCTGACAATTATAACACTGAATGTGACTCTCTTCTGGCTTTTGACCATCACCTCTTCCTCTACCTACAACATCACCTCTTTGGTTGTCTTGGTTCTAGGGTTTTCTCTGATTCAACCAATTTACTTCTTGTTGATTTCGACCAATCAAATTGTTGTAACCTCATCTACCTTTATTGTCATTCTAGCTTCTTTTGCCTTTCCTTTCTTTTGTTGATTGCGCCTACAAAGCCATATCACTCTTCGACTTTCCTGCAGCTCTTTCAGCCATTCTTTGTTCATGAGATTCAAGCGTCCCTTAAATCTCTTCCTTTGTTAGTTTTGACAACTCTTTTGACTCTTCTATGGCTACTACCACGTGGTCTAACTTTGGAGCCAACAACCTCAAGATCTTTCCAACAATAGATCTTGATGTCAACACTTCTCCACATACCTTGATTTGATTCACCAGTTTCGTAACCTTGGTGAAGAAATCAATTATGCTTTCATTGTATTCCATTTGAAGCAATTCATACGTTCTTTTGTGAGTTTGTAACCTCACCTTTTTCACCTTCTCCGCGCCTCCAAACAATTTCTCCAAAATTTCCCATGCTTCTTTCGCTGACTCTGCATCACTAACCTTTTCAAAGTTATTTGCATCAACATATTGATGGATTATAAAGAGAGCTTTATAATCTTTCTTCTTCAATTCTTTATGTGCAACCTTTTCTTGGTCTATCTCATTTTCTGCAAGTGTTGTTACTCCTTCCTTCACAAGATCCCAAAGATCTTGATGATAAAACATAACCTTTATCTGCTTGGACCAATTCTCATCATTGTTATTCTTGAGAATCAGAAGATTTTCTAGAAAATGCCCATTTGGATGATTCATTACCATCGTGATTTTCTTCCCACGAATCGTTTAAATCGGAGCTCTTGATACCAGATGTTGGAAATCCCCCACAACCTAGGGAGAGTTTCAACCAATCTTGATGAACAATATTGTTATCACCCACATAATAACAATGGAGGAAGAAAGAAAGAAAGAAAGAAAGAAGGAGAAGAGTAATAAAATTGTCCAGAGTTTCTCTCTACTCACAAATTATGGAAAACTTCTTATTCACTTTGCAACTGCAAAATACTGTGAATACAATGTTATGGATGCTCTATTCACTTCATTCAAGAATAAGGGTTACTCCCTCTATTTATAGATTTAGGTTAACTTGGACCCCAAACCAAATCCCAAAACTATAAAAGCCCAAAATAACCGACACTACTAAAATAGGCCTAAGTCGAAATCATGTGTGAAATAACATGCTTCGACACTTCGACACACTAATACAACTCAACGCAATAGGCGGTTCGACACTTCCACGTCCTGTCGAGCAACTTGCTTCGACGCAAGGAATTACAATTCAACAGTTTATAGCTATCCGCTATATTAAAAAAATGAAAAAGATTAAAGTCATCAAATGTATAGCAAAATCTAATTAACAATTCAAAAAATTTAGAACTATCATGATATATGGAACATACACATAATATAGTTAGAATATGTGCGGTATGTTTGAATATGAGGGTCAATACGAATTAATTTCATGATACATATCTTACTTATTATTCGCCCCCTTTATATTTTTTTAGAGTCATGCTAACTAGTGCTCCAGGACACTGGTTAAGAATTCAAAATAAAGAAAATATGATATGTTCAGTTCATTGAATACACATAATATTCTTTTAAAAAGTTGAATATTTATGTTTTCAGTGCATTGAATACACATATGTTTAGCAAAAACATATATTTTTAATCTTTTAAATAATGCTCAACTTATCGTTTTAACTTCTTAACCAGTGACCCGGAGACATTCGTTAGCATTTCCCTTTTCTTTATTATAGATGAATGATGGAAGGAGAAATTTCTTGCAAACCATGAAATTAAAGATTATATATAGAAGAAAGTAGAGAAGAAATCAATTTCATAAACAAAGAGATGCAATTATCTTTCATCACATTTGTGATCATACTTGTTGGAGTTAATACCAATACTTCATTGTTGCATAATAGTAGGAAGAATATGAAGAAGATGAAAGAATTACAGAGAGAGAGAGAGAGAGAGAGAGAGGGAGAGAGAAACTATTTGTAACTAACTTTTCAATTTCGAAAATATCTAAATCATTATTGTAACTAACTAAAACTAAATTAGTTCATATACAAACTCAACCAAGTCAAATGAAACGTAAATGTAACACACTTGAATTTGAATTACATTACAACACTATCCCTTGATTCATATTCAAGTTTAAAAATTAACAACACCAATTTCATCAAATTGATGAAGTGTTCAGTTTTGATCACCTTGGTCATCACATCTGCAAGATGCTTCTGAAGCTGCAATGAACAACCTAAACTCTCCATTCTAAACTTGATTGTGCAGAAAATGATACTTAGTATCAATGTGCTTTGTTCTCCCATGCAACAACGAATTCTTGAAAAGACTTATGGCTGATTTGTTGTCTACATCAACTTGACTAGTTTGCTCACCTTAAACTTCAGTTCCTACAACAAATTTATCATCCAAACAACTTGACATGCTGACAATGCACTATCTATGTATTCAGCTTCACAAGTTGACAACACAACCACTAGTTACTTCTTGGAACACCAAGAAATGGAATCTTCTATATACATACACATGTATCATGTAGTGGTTCTTCTGCTTACTCTGTCTCCACACCAGTTAGAGTATGAATATCATATCAGCTCAATATCATATAACACTCCAGATGGAAACAAAATTCCATACCTCGGAGTCTCTTTTACATACCTTAGCATCCTGACAGCAGCTTGGTAATGTGATAATTTTGGCTTACTCATAAACCTACTTACCATTCCAACTGCATAAATATGTCAGGCCTGGTGTTACACAGATATCTCAGATAACCAACCAACTATTTGAAGGTTATAACATCTACATCCTTACCATCAACATTGAAATCTAGTTTATGGTTTGTCTCAGCAGGTGTGATTGTTGACTTATAATTCATCAGCTCAAATCTATTTAGTGGATTAAGTTCATACTTCAATTGATGCACAATGACCCCCTTATCATAGTGTAAAATCTCCATCCCTATAAAACATACCATATTTCCAAGGTCAATCATATGAAATGCATTCATCAGCACCTTTTTGAACTTGTTTATCTCAGAAGTACAACTCCCTGTCAAAAGTATGTCATCTACATAAAGACACGCCAGAATCATATTACCATCAGAACATACACTCCATACTCTATTTCACATTTTTTGAAACCATGATGCTTGAAAAATGAATCAATTTCCAGATTCTAAACCCTTGGAGCTTGTTTCAGACCATACAAGGCTTTATGTAACTTATACCCCATCCCTTCTTTGTTCTCTTTCACAAATTCAGGAGGTTGTAACACATAAACTTCTTCTTGCAATAGACCATTTAGAAAATCTAATTTTACATATAAATGTATTAGAGGCCAATTTTTATTTACAACTATAACAATAATAAATCTTATGGTTTCGTGTATAGCTACATGTGTAAACACTTCAAAATAGTCTAAACCATACTTTTGTAGGATCCTCTAGCTACTAACCTTGCTTTATACTTGGCAACTGAACCATTTGGCTTTAGCTTTATCTTGAAAACCCATCTCACATCGATGGCTTTCTTGTCCTTAGGTGTAGCGGTAAATTCATGACCATCAGGCTATGGATAAGCTAGACATCAATAAAACCAGAGTCGCCACCGCGCTTTTATTGTTTCCAAGGGAAAAGGGAAAATTATGAACAAAACCCAAAAGATAAGAAGTTTTCAAATCAAAACTAAGTCACCTTCAAACTCCATAGTGGAAAACACTATTTCCCCATCTTATCCTTCCACCCCATGCACATTACTCCCTCAATCATTAAACACAATTGGTGTGCAAGAGATAGGTATGAGAGTGTGAGTTTTGCTTTTTTTGTGTTTTTTATTTTGCTTTGAAAAAAATTGTGTGAGAGGAAGAAATTTAGCGGTTTTGAACAACTTACTTGTTTCTTTGGAAATTGAGTGAGAGTTAAAAAGTTATGTTCTATATTACTTTAATGGCCGTGACAAGTGTCAATCAATGATTGTTTGATTCAAAAACATTTGTGGGGGGATTAAGCTAGTTGGTGGAGCGCAAACTCTCCTACTACAATATATTGCTTCTTGTTTCTTTTTATTTTTTATTTTAATTTTATTTTTTTATCATGTTTTTTTTAAGTTTTTGCTTATTATTATTATTATATCTTTAATTGTTAATAGGGTTTAGATTGTGTAAGTTGGGATGAAACCATATAGCTTTCTCCAATTACACCCCCGTGGTGGAATGTATATGTGTTATTTTTGTGATCATGTAAGGTTTCTTTGTTTTTATTTCAATTACGACAGTTTTTATGATTTTGTAAGATTTACTACAAATATTATAAATAATATTGAGTTGTTGTTGTTACATTCATCGCGTTGAATCATTGTTTGAATAGTGGATTCAACATTTTCATGTTGTTATGCCACCATATTCGTTTCAATATATTGATTGTATTTTGCCACGTTATAACCATTTGCATACAACATACCATTTATTGTCGATACACACAAATCGACCTTGAGCATATTAATTAGAATTTTGTGTGCATTTCTCAACTTTTCACTTATTTTGAATTTTGATTGTGAGGTTTACTTAATCACTGTTTGATATTGTTTGCCTTTCCATTGTTTGAATTAAGCTTCACTTTACGATTCCGCTTGTTGAGCGTGCGAGTTTATTCCCATTCCACGCCATTTTGTAATGATACATTTCACGTTAGCATTTCTTTCTATTCATGATAGCAAACAACAATCCAACATCATTGTTGTTTAAATCGAGTTCAAACTCCATTTCCATTTTCCTGGCACGTCCTTACATTATGTGACATTGATTCATATCCTTGCATCATGATCTTGATTCGTGCATGTTTCATTCTTGTTTTACTTCTTTCGATTTAATTAATATGAATTTGTGTTGTGCCTATGACGCGTGTGTTGCTATCTTCTCCTCATGGCTTACTCTTGGGCCTTCTTACAATGAGACCATTTCTTGTGCACGTACAGTCACTTGCTTGCGTTTGTTTGATTAGGTATTTCCTTAATCGTTTCATTACTTCATATCCCCATTTGACGAATGTACCCCCACTCCCATGACATGTAATAATTTTATCATTTTATTCTTTATTTGCTATTTGTTTAGTTAATTTTTAAAAACAAGAATAAAATCAACCCCTTTTCAAAAAGAACAAAATAAAAACTCGATCCAACGTCGAGTGTTTTCTCAAATACATCTCCAAAATCTTTTCAAACCCTTCATCCCAATCCATTTCTATCCATTCCAATTTTCTCAATTTTTCATTTTCAACCATTTCTAAATTTCCAACCATTCTATCAAACATTTTTTCAATCGTTAATCAAAAGTTTGATCCAACGTTAAGCCATTTTTTCAATAAAAATAAAAATACTTAATCAATATTTAACACTTTTTTAATAAAAAGGATGAAAGGAACAAGGTGTAGTCTAAAAGCTCCTGAGTGTTAAGATCCGAGATGTAGTTCTCGTCAATCTAAACACTCATCATCCTAGAATAAATTCCACAACACTTAATAAACCTCGATTAGCATCGAGTGCGCTTTCTCAAGCCAAACTTCAAAACATCTAAAAATATCAAAACTCTTTCACAAATAAGATGAAAAAGGAGTGGAGTGTAGTCCATGAATTCCCGAGAGTTAGGAATCGAGATGTAGATCTTGCCCCATTCAAACTCTCTAATCATCCAAAAATACTTCAAACCAATCAAACTCTTTTCTCACTGTTGTGCGATTGATCCTCAAACCTTTTTTGCAAACGAAAGGTACTTTGTCTTGAGATGACGCAAAAATAATGTTCCGCCTATTTGAACGCGTGAGTAAGCTTGCAACGTTGCTCATGAATGTCGATTTATAATTCCATTCGGTCGTGATGTGAACGTTCCCTTCTCCACTTGTTTTGGGCATCTAACAATGTTTTCGTCAATTGATACAGAGTAGCTTTTGCTAAAATAAACCAATAAATAAACATTTTCTACACAGAACTACGTAAGCCTTGAGTTCTCTATTGCATCCGGAGATACGTAGGAGCAGGAATTGTAAATCTTGTTAGGCACATTAATAAAAAATCGAAAAAAAGTTCTTTTTTCTTTTGTTTATATTCTTCTTCTTTCCCTCATAATAACTCGAGAAGCTTAACATTTCTAAGCTAACACTAATATGCATAACTAACCTAACGGTTCCGGTTAAGTACAACGAACATGTGGGATGCTAATACTTTCCCATTGAGTAATCCACTCCCGAACCCTGATTTTGGTTGCGAAGACCAATATCATTTTTGTTCTTTCTTGGGTTCTATCGATATTTCCCTTTTTCTTTTTAGGAATAAATAAAGTTCGGTGGCGACTCTATTTAGTCCATCACACGAGCGTGCGATCGCGCTTTGGTAATTCGTATTCTCATTTTCCGAGGTGCGATAATGCATCACAACCATAGCACCACACAAGTGTATCTCACGTCGCCTTCACGGTCGTCGAGTCAACAATCTTCTCAAACACCTTTGTAGTCACACGCTGATGGATATATATATATATATATATATATATATATATATATATATATATATATATATATATATATATATATATATATATATATATATCAGTGCCTTCTGATCCTTCTTCCTTATTTCACGTTGCACATTTCTTTGCGCTTCTGTTTCATTTTCTACAACAGGCATGCAACCGTTCTTGACGAGATCAGTAACATCTTGAGCACCAAACAATACACACATCTGAATCGACCACCGATTCCAATTCTTTCCATCGAATACCAGACGATTTATATTCAAGCTATCGTTTCCTTTGTTCATCTTTGCTATTGTGCAAATCACTCAGTTCTTACCAACACTTGTGTTTCCCAAACCCTGAGAATCAAGAGATGTAATTATCTTTGATTTTGATCTTCAATTCAGTACGAATTTGAGGAATGAAATCAATCACACACCTCATTACACTTGTGTTTCCCTGTGAATCAGAATCGGAGCTATGGATACCAATTGTTAGAGTAAACACTAATACTCCATTGTTTCACATGAAGAGGAAGAAGATAAAGAAGATGAAATAATATGTGTATGTGTGTGTGTGTGTGTGTGAGAGAGAGAGAGAGAGAGAGAGAGAGAGAGAGAGAGAGAGAGAGAGAAAGAGAGAGAGAGAGAATTTTGTAACTAACTTTTCAATATCAAAAATATCTCAATCATTATTGTAACTAACTGAAACTAATTCAGCTTATATACAAATTTAAGCAAGCCAAATGAAACTCAAATGCAACACACTTGAATTTGAATTACATTATAACAAAATTTGAGTATAAATATAAAGTAAAACAAAAATAACAAACAATTTGCACCAATGTCTTCCTTATTTTTTGTTTCTCTTATAAATAACCATGAAACCTTTCAATTGAAAATGTAATTAAAATTGCTCAACAATTTGTTGTAGACATGTTTATTGCAAAAAAACAAGTGATATAATTACTTTATAAATATTATTATTTGTTACTTTGCAGTTACTTTGTAAAAATTGCTAAATTGCATCTTGCAATTACTTGCTTTATTGTTCAATAAATCGTAAGGGAAATCAGATTGAATGAAAAGCCAACTCAAATAAATGAACAATTTTATCTAAGGGTAGTTTTGGAACAATCACACGTAATTCGATTTAAACTATTAAATGTATATAGTCAACACATGTGAGATTTAAGTTATATTTGTCTGATCTCCACTACATGCCACTGTGTTGGAGATCAACACCACCGCTTTAAGAGTTCAACATCATCGATCACCATCAATTATGGTTCCCGATCGGAATAGTGGTGCCTTCTTTGGGAATCAAAATTGAATTCTTGCAAAATTCCATGATAAAATCTCGTTTGGTCCCAATCCAAATCACAAAGAAATTGGATTTGAAGCTCATTTCATTCCCAACATTACGACATAGTATATTTCCTATATCTTCCCAGATCCAACTATTGATTTTGATGACTATAATTGAGAAGACCCAGAAGGAAGCCCTAGGATGAAGATGATCCATTTGTTATCATCATATCTCGCCTTATAAGAAAAGGGGAACCAAAAGAAGACGTGAATTAGTGCTACAATGGTTGGATAAACGAGTCTCTACCATGAATTCAATATCCTTCTTTATTATAGTAGAATACCGTATCATTTTGAGAAACTCAATTGACATTTGAAGCTCAACAAACCCAAATATAAATTAAAGATGAACACGAAAATAGACATCTTAAACACCAGCTGAAAACAGAGGGAGAAATAAAATCTCTATAGATCCAGTGGATCCGTTGACTGATTACAGAGTGAGACCTATCGGTCAAACCTACCCCTACCATCGAATACACTAAACTGATATACGCGACAATTCAAGAAAATGAGACGCCTCTTCTAAAGGACAAAGTTGCAAGGGTCATTACACCCAAAGTAGATAATATCTTGTAGTCGCGATAGGGAAGACTTAAGGTCAACCAGTATGAAACATTGGCGCCAATACGTACGGAACATGTTGCAAAAAATCCAAAAAACTCACCTCGACATAGAGAAGGGCGATAATCTACTTGTGGTCTGAGTGAAACACCAGATGCAAAAAATTACAAAGGGTCGAATCCCGTGACTCATCATAGAGAAAATGAGAAGGTATAGGAATAACATCCATTCACTCATATCCCTTCAAAGGTAAAACGAGTTGACCAATGGTCATGCACGAACCTCTTAGTGATGAGCTTCTAATAAAGGCATGTAAATCTTCTTCGCGCATAAGATAAATGTTTCTCAAGATTCCTCTAAGTTTGAATAAATAAATATTTTTCCTAAAAGAAGTGATATTCACATAAACAATATTATAATCCTCGACAATATGGCATATATTATGTTCAACAAATAAAATACGTCTAGGCGGAACACGCTTAAAAGCCCAACTGGTGCACCTTTGCTTAGGAATTAGCCACTCCAAGAGCGTAGATGGTGGAGCTCAAAAGACGCTCACCCCAAACCAGGATGAAACCTGGGGACAAGGAAAGCAGCTCCACCTTTGGCCGAGGATGGTTCCTAGTGACGCTGAAGACCTGCACCAACTCCCCTCGATTGGGACAAGTAATGATAAGCCTAGTAGTTACACTAGTTCCCTTCAACTGGGACAAGTAACGAAGAAGCTTGGCAGTTATTCCAACTCTCACTAATCAAGACAACATTGTTCAACTGTTATGCCAAATTTCTCCCAAGGAGCAGGTGATAACGAGCTTTAAAGGTCTTGCAAATTTCTCTCTCAAGAAGAGACCCAAAGAAGACAATACAAGTGATGCAAACTCCCATTTTATGGAACAATCTAATTCGATCATAGCAAAGACAGAAACCACAAACTTATTCGAATACAACAAAACTATAAAGAATATTAGACAAATTATTACAAGCCATGTGTTTGTCCCTCATCAACATTCTTCCTCAATCCAACCACCCGTCTCTCATAGACTACGCGATTTATAGCCCGATATTCCTTCTCTTATTAAAGAGCTCCCATGCCCTCTTCAGGACATGATTTCATCTTCGCAACAATAATGGTAGCCTCCTTTTGAGAAATTTTTCTCTGTTTCTAGAGAGAATTCAAGCCTAGAAATCCTGACAACAAGAGAGGAAGGGGATTCATGAACTTTCGCATCCTCCTAAAATTACTCTGCACGGCTAGTCTTCTCCCGAAGAGCCAACACTTCCGGTTGAAGCTTGGATCTCTTCTGTTTAATCGCCTCACCACCACTTCAAAAGTTCAACATCACCAATCAACATCAATTATGATTCTTGATTGTCACACACACACATACACATACGCACATGCACGCGCACACAAACAATTAAAATTTCTAATTTTTTTAACCTCAAAACATATATTTTATAAATTCTAAATAATTAAAATTTCTAAATTGTAAAATTTATTTATTCTATACAAACTAAAATTTATAGTTTATTAGAATTTAATTTTTTTAAACTATAATATTTATATCATTATTAAAAAATATTATAAATATTAATTAATTATATTATTTTATTTTTTACTCTAATCATCATGATAGATATTAATTAATACTATTATTATAGTTTTATCCTAATCCTCAATATACCTCTCTAAAAATAGAGGAGACTAAAAAAATCTCAAAAATTATGAAATAGACTGAGTTTTAAACTAGGGATTAAAGTATGGAGACTAAATTTAGATATAACAACAACCTAACAACGTAAAAAAAATAGAATCGAATTATAAAAACAAGGCATTCATGAGATTAAAGGAGGAAATAAAAAATTGACCTAAAAAATCCATTGGAACAATCAAAATTCACATGTATGATCAACAAGTATGAAAGAGTGTGACAAGTAATCTTGCAGAAATATTTTTTATATATAACTATGAAAATACTGAGAGAAGGGAAAAATGAGAGAAAGTTTGAAGGAGAAGAAAATGAAAGTCCAATGTATCTCTCCCCTTTTATAAGAAACTAATGTAAGAGATGATGAAATCAAAGAGAAGCTCACACAACAATTGTAATGGTTTTTAAGTGATACATGGTTTTATCTAATCGTTTATGGTCAATGCCCATATCATTATACTAAATAATAAAAATGGAAATAAGTCTCATATAAAAATTGTGGCTCTTCCTTTGATCAACATAGCCCACCCATGCATGTGTAATCATATGTCATTCAATTGTAGGTGTATGGTACCAGGGCCGGCCCAAACAATTTAGATGTCCTGTTCTTTTTTAAAATTAGGCCTTTAATAAATGAAAACGCAGTAAATTAAAAAAAATATTATATATATATATATATATATATATATATATATATATATGTGTGTGTATATATATATATATATATATATATGTATATATACACACACACACACACACATATATATATATATATATATATATATATATATATATATATATATATATATATATATATATATATATATATATATATATATATATATATATATTGTCTAGAAGTTTGATTCATTGAAATTTAATTTTTCTCATTTTTCTACCATTACAATTCATATTATATAGAAAAATTCATACTATTTGATGAAATAAAATAATTCCTGGAACAATTTTGACAATATTAATATCAAAGTGTTTTAATTAATAAAAAGCAAACAATGTGAAATTACAAATTTTCGAGGTCTCACAACATACCAAATTTATTAATGTGTTTATTAACAATGATAGAGAAATATAAATATTTTTCAAATTTACATTTTAAAAATTGTTATGCATTTATAAACTTTTAAAATTTTAAGATATTATACTATAGATTCAATTATACTTGAACAAGACAGACGATGATATTTACACATATTTATAAATATAAAAAAGTTAGGCTAAAATAAGTTAAAGAGTTCTTTTAAATCTAATAATTTAATTTACTATCTATTTAATACTAATTTAAATAAAAAACTATAATAATAATTTTTAAAATATTATTCAAAAATAAGTTAAGCAGTGCAACTTTATATATATATATATATATATATATATATATATATATATATATATATATATATATATATATATATATATATATAATGGATTTGATGTGGTGGTATTTTTTTTATTAAAATGAATAATATAGATAAAATGTTGTTAAAAGGAATCAAACCCACGTATTTATACCATCAAGACTTAACATATACCGCCCAGCTACATTAGATTTCATGATCTTTTTTGCAACTAATGCTATATAGGAAATTTTACCTTATACCCCTACATTTATCCTTATACCCCTACATTTATCCTTATACCCCTACATTTTATAAAAAATACCAATTTTATTCTTATATATTTTTAAATAATTTATTATTTTATTATTTAAATATTTTTTAAATTTTATTTTACATACCGAAAAACTTTGTAAAAGAATTCCGGTAGTCATTTTTCACGTATTTTTTAAACTTTTTTTTATGTACCGGAAGACTTTACAAAAGAGTTCCGGTACACAAAAATTGACTACCGGAACTCTTTTACAAAGTCTTTCGGTATACAAAAAAAAAGTCAAAAAATGTTTGAAAAATGAGTATCGGAACTCTTTTGCAAAGTCTTCCGGTTCACAAAAATTGACTACCAAAACTCTTTTGCAAAGTCTTTCGGTATACAAAAAAATGTTAAAAAAATATTTGAAAATGACTACCGGAACTCTTTTGTAAAGTCTTCCGGTACATAAAATTTGACTACCGGAACTCTTTTGCAAAGTTTTCCGGTACACAAAAAAAAATATTAAAAAAATATTTGAAAAATGATTATCGAAACTCTTTTGCAAAGTCTTCCGGTACACAAAAATTGACTACCGGAACTCTTTTGCAAAGTCTTCCGGTGCATAAAAAAATATTAAAAAAATACTTGAAAAATGACTACCGGAACTCTTTTGCAAAGTCTTCCGGTACACAAAAATAAAATTTTAAAAATATTTAAAAAATAAATTAATAAATTAATTAAAAATATATAAGGATAAAATTGGTATTTTTTATAAAATGTAGGGGCGAAAGGATAAATGTAGGGGTATAAGGTAAAATTTTCTGCTATATATTAGTAAATATTATATTTATATTTGGCCCATATATCAAATTTTGAGGCCTTAAAATTTGGAGGCCCTGTGCGGTGGCACTCCTTGCACACCCACAGGGCCGACCCTGTATGGTACCTTACATGTTGAACAAAGGCAATCCTAAGTCAGTATTGAGTCAAAACTATTACAAAATATACCTATCGTAACATGTTATCATCTCGGTTAATCGATCAACCAAAGTAACATATCTTAACTATACACTTTCATTTTTATTTTATTTTATTGAAAGATATATCAATACAGTCCATACTAGTAATCATGGTGATATGTTAAATCTTACATGTTTCAAATCCTAACACCAATATTTTTCTATTTTTTATATACAACAAAGACCGTGTTCATAATGTCTAAATTTAGATAAAAAATAAAAATAGTTTCACCACGGTTGTATCTGTCAACTGTGGTTATATGTCACCTAAAATTAATATATTTCACTATGGTTAGTGTTATCAACCGTGATGAAATGTGTTTCATTATAATTAAAACATATCAGATTTAGTTTATTTCTTTTTGAACACAGATGCCCTAGCGAAAAACAAACGAAAGTGATAGCGAAACAAACTTCCAAACTTCATATTCTTACGTCTCATTCATTACTTGGAATATCCTCTTCTTCAATTTACACGAATGCGTTTTACTTGATCTATTTCTTCATCTTCGACGAAAGCGGGCACAAGCATACATGAATGGTGTTTCTTGGTCACAACCTCTCTTTAATTTACAATACTTTATCTATTTCTTCACTTTTATCACCATTCACGTTGAGTTTTAGGGATTGGAGGAAAATAGTAGCTCCTTGCCAGCAACTTCAAATTCTACAGTGGTTCAGTCTGATTCGTTCACCCACAAGAAAGGAAATGAGGATTTTCACAAATGTTATATTATTGTGATTGAACCATATCCCTGTGTAGTGTGTGTATGAACCTCTAGTATATTTTGTGAATGTAGGTTGTATATATGTGAGAATGTTGTTGTATATATGTGTATGCAACATATTAGTATGTGAAAATGCTGTGTAAATGTTAGTATGTTATGTGTAATATTAGTGTACCATTTGTGTTATTGTGATTGAGTGATATTAAGATTGTTTTTATGTTGTTGGAAATGTTATATATTGTTGTGATTGAATGATATAAGGATGAAGATTTTTTTATAACTTATTATGTTGTTATATTGTTAAATGATTATATAAGATTTTGATATAAATTTCAGAATTTATTATGGATTGTAGTTGAGTGAAAGTTGATATATTAGGTCCATTGTGTGAGAAATGAGTTATTGAATTTCTTGAATGTGTGAATAAAATATTCCCAACAATAATGGACTGTTCTATTGTATCTGTGTTGTATGCGATGATATCAAAAAATGTCCAAAGGAAGAAATATTCCATCACCAATATTGTGATGGAATTTGTCAAAACTATACAATATGGATGTGACACGGTGAAGTGGATAAAAATCAAAATGCAATGTCAAAAAGAAATGAAGTTGATGAGGATATGTATGATCGATTAAAAGATATGATCTGTGATATTGTAGAATATTCTTTTAGGAAATATCATATTTATGATACTTTATATAGTGATAAAGATGCACCTTGATACAAGGGGTGCACAAGTTTTACACGATTGTCCGAGGTGTTAAAAGTGTTTAATCTAAATACAAAAAGTGTGTGGAGTGATAAAAGTTTTACGAAATTGCTTGAATTGCTAAAATAAATGCTACCAGAAGATAACAAGTTGTCGGATCGTTGTTATGAGACCAAGAAGATATTATATCCAATGAGTTTGGAGTATAGAAAAATACATGCATTTTATAATGATTGCATATTATACATGAAAGAGTATGAAAAATTGAATCAATATCTAGAATATGGTGAGTCGTGCTACAAGATGAAGGACAACAGTGAGGATGACTATGACGATTTTAGCAAGAAGCATCTTCCTGCTAAAGGGTTATAGTGCTTGCAAATAATATAATTGATATTAAGACACTCTAGTCTTATAGTGAGACTAGAGGCATTCAGCATGAGATGTAATGGAAAAGTGGAAAATAGTAGAAGGATGGTGATCACAATGTGAGTGTGAATGAAAGCCATTATTGTTAAAAATGTTCTTGAGTGCATTCCTCGCTGCTTTGATCTTATAACAAGAATTTTTTTATGCTTCATTGTTGATAGCTCATATAGCTGAGAGCAAATTTGGAATCATAACTCACAAAAATTATGTGATCTCAGGTACATAAAAATTGCATTTCCAAAATGAGATAGTGAGACTTTTCAACACCTATGTTTATGTAATAATTAGGATTTGTCATGAAATAAATCAAGCTTTTCATTTAATCTTAACCCATATTAAATGTAAGAACCACAACAAACCATGATAAAACAAACTACCAAACAAACAAATCAAATTGGAAAAAAAAAACTCACACAAAAATAAAATACATTAAAAACAGGAAATGAATATTTGGCTCCTAATGAAAATCAACACTAAAAAAACAAATTTAATAGAAGCCAGACAATAAAAATACATATTTTATCGAGACTTATTTAGTCTTTTATTTTCAACAATATTTTAGTAATAATAATAAATATTTAGTAATAAATAAAAATATTTCTTTATCTATATCTTTATCTCTCTTCCTCTCGAATATGCCCACTAATAATAATCCGGAACATCAATAATATTTTCCAAACTTAATAAAGGGCAAGCATAACATCCAAAATTAAAAAAATAGAATAAAACAATTAACATAATTAAATTACAAATTTGAAGAAAAATATTAATAGTATATAGTAGAAAAATGAAAGGATATAATATACATAAACACGTAGCAATTCACGATTGGTTACAACCATTTTTTATTTATTTTAAAGAAGGAGAAGGATATTCATAAAAATTCTTTATAAAAGGCCAGACAACTTAGTGTCGCAGTGTTAATTGTCTTTTCTCCTTCTCTCAGTAAGATCCGACATTGACAAAACATAAATTAGCATAAAATAAAAAATTAGTATCAATATTCTATCTAATAAGAATAAATATTTTTTCTTGGTCTCAATGAATGAAAAAATTTGTTTAAAAAAAAACTACACAATGAATCTATGCAACAATAAAGTTATGCATATTGATCAGTGATCATATAAAAATCGAAATCGTCCTTCCCTAACATTCTTTCTAGTCCAATTACTTTTGTCTCACATTCACTCTCAATATTGTAACATTTGCCTACCATGATTTCGATACTCCCATGAAAGAAAAAGCCCAAAGTAGTAATAAGTATAAAATCAATTTCATAATAAGAAGTAAGGAATTAAAATTAAGAAACATAATCAGAACATATACAATTAGATACGTGATTATTTCAATATGTGTGGCTTTTTCATGGTAGGTCAAATTGTCCTTGTGAGTCACTCTCATTGTCCTTTTACCATTTGAAACAATTAAAAAAAATCGCAAAAAAAAATATATAATAAAAAAATTGAATTATTTGAAGACCCATATGTAATCTCATTAAAAATTACACACAAAATATAAAAAAAAGTTTTAAAAATAAATAACATTTGTTTTAAGTATTTTTAAATGCCTCTTAGTTTGTTCCATTTTTTCTCTATCATTCTATTTTCTTAGATTCTCATGAATGTGTTTCTTATGCAGTTTATGTGTTGGAAAAATTAAGAGTAAAATGGCATTTGGTAACTGCTCAACTTCTTTCTAAGTCTTGAGATCACAAGCATATATGTAGGGACAAAATTCTGATACAATATTAAATCTTAGACGTTTCACAAATGTCATTTGAATATATATGGACATATGTAAGGACATCATTATGATACAATATTAAATCTTAGAGATGTTTTAAGGATGTCATTTGAGCAAATCTAGAATGCATGATATTCTCTAAATAAAATTAGTGTGTTCCCACATTTTAACTTCATCAATGACCTAAAGCAACTTTATAATAATATATCTAATCATATTCAACAAACTTGTAATTACATCCCACCAATAAGTAAAACCCTAAGAGACCACTTAGAATAATTGGTGGAGCCTGATAAAAGAAAGGGATGACTGTAACACTCTAAACCTCAATACTTATATATATTAAGCTTTACACAACAATCTAAGGTGTCACCAACGACAAAACCTTTATCAAATCAAACAATTAACAAACACGCATGGAAAAGTATCAACGTCATACAACATCTGTCATCGCACACACACTTTCACTTAGGGTAGCATTGCAGCGATGTCAATCTTATTTCAAATAATAAGAACATTGCAATTTAGGCTTTTAGTCTTAATATTTAAATCATGATAAATGATTTTCAAAATAAAGATATATCATATTTCACTCTTTAACAACTTCAACATAAACCGAATAAAAACGACTAACCTCCAACAAAACATAATAAGTAAATAAACTTTCCCAACCCTAGTGTTACAGGATCAGAGCAAGACTTCTAAAACAATGATGAAACTAAACGAAGTAACTCCAGGATCTAACTTTCACTTATAGCAGCAGACTCTACTCCTGAGTATCTACAAGATGTCCATGGTGGACAACATGAAAGCAAAGGAGGTGAAAAATAACAAACTCTTCAATGAAGTTCTTCCTATGCCCTAGCCTTTGCCTCTTCCTCTTCTCACTAAATTCTAATTTTACGTAAAAACTCATAAACCCTCTTACTAGCTTTTTTATCTTTAACTTAATCTATCTCAATTAGAGACTTCCAATAATACCCTCACTCAGGGCCGACCCTGTGCATGTGTAGCATGTGCTGCAGCATAGGGGCCCAAATATTAGAGGGCCAATTTTTTTTCTTCATAAATATTAATATTAATAAATAAAATGTTATTAAAAAAACTCAATAATCAAAAGAAATGTTATGACAAAAACTCAATACATACAAAAATCAAGATTGATCAAAACTCAAAATAATTATAATTATATTTATTTTTAATTTATATATAAATATATTTTTGATATATTTTTTAAAATTATTATAATTATGTTTAAAAAAAATTAGGTCCATTTTTGTAATTAGAACGGGTCTCCAATATAATTGGGCTCTGCCTCACTTATCCTCTTATTTACCACCATGCCCATTTCGATTCTATTTTCTCCACTAACTCTAATTCTTCTCCAAATTTTATATTTTAATATTTAAATACACACCATCATCAAATAATTAAATAAAATAAATTTAAATAATTCAATTAAATAATTTAGTCAAATTCGAAGTGTTACGGTGACCGTTAATGTGAAATAAAAATTATAAATAAAAATAAAAATAAATTTTTTTATTTAAAAAACATTTAAGTAAACCTAAATATAAAATTGATTATCAAAAAATTAAATTACATAATTTAAAACTATATTATAATAACGCTTTACGCGTTCTGGGTGACTTGAAATAATCAATAATAGACTCAAAACTTATGCTTGCACTAATCTCCCTTTCAATATATAATGGCATGTTATCTCCTAGAAACCCATCATCCATCTTGTTTTTAAACTTAGTCTTGATAATTTTCATTATTAAAAAAGACCTCTCAGTTGTGGCCGTAGAAACTATAAGAGTCATGATAAGGCTGGGTAATTTATCAACAAAAAGGTAAATTTTAGCATGTCCACTTGCAACTAAACATGAACACAGTGCTTGAATAGTTGATAAATTATTCAAATTTGATTCCTTGCGAGAAACAAATAAAAAATGTTGGAGTTGAAATTGCAAATTATTCTTCTCTTGATCACTAAAATCCATATGATAATATTTTTTAACTAGAGACCAAATAGTACCAATGTTAAGAGCTTTATATCCATCCTTAGGAGAAAAAACACAAGAAAAGGTTAACAAATCCATTGTTTGGTCACTAAATCTACTAATCAACTCTTGTAATTAATTATCAATGGTAGTGAAAAAGATTTCAACTTTAAAGTAATGTTGAATTGTGACTTGATTCTCTTCAAGATGAGATCGTCCAAATCTTATTGTTGAATGAATATCATTAAGATCAGGAATCTCAGTACCATTTTTTTTCACACAAAAAATCTCACTTTAGTAAATAATATACCCCAACCATTTTCTCTAAAGTCTAGAAAAAAAACCTTTCTTGATTGAACAAACCAAGTGCATAACATTAACTACATCTTGATTTTGTTTTTGTAAGGCTTGATAAAGCATATATGTTATCACCATAATTTCTTTCATCAAATGAAAAATAAATATAAAATCAAATGCCTTCAAATAGTTATAAGAACTATCAATATCCCCACATGTAGCATAACTTCCTCTTTCTTTTGCATTTTTTTTTAAAACTGAACAAGTTGCTTCATACATGTTTATCAAGCTACAAATAGAATTGTAATGTGATCCCCAACGAGTATCTCTCACTCGTTTCAAACTACCAACTTGATTTGCACCTTTATAGGTTATAATCTCATCAATCTCTAATAAGTATGCAATTTCTTCTAATTGGTCCGCTTGTAACTCTTCATGGCGCTTCATAGAAGAACATTGACAATAAAAATCAGCCTCTCAAAGAATTGATGAATTAATTTGACCTCTCTTGGTGATATAACCAACGTAAGTTGCAACTGACGAGCAAAGAACATAGTATGCATAAGAACAATCCTTCATAAAGAGTGTTTGTAAATCATTCCATTCTCCTCTCATGTTGCTAGCAACATCATATCCTTGGTCGCGAATGTTAGAAATATCAAGGTTATGTCAAGAAAGTATATCACATATTGCTTCCTTAAGAGTTAAAGATGTGGTGTCTTTAACATGTGTCACATCAAAAAAAAATCTCTTCTGTTAACCCAACTTTATCAACAAATCTTAATACAAGAGTCATTTGTTCCTTTTTTTACTCATTATGAGTTTCATTCACATCGATACAAAATTTGGAAACACCAATTTCCTCATGAATATTCTTTTTTAACCTACTTGAAAGAATTTGCAAGAGCTCTTTTTGAATTTGATATGAAGTATACCTGCAATTTTATCGAGGATTTTCCAACATAACTTTTAAAATTTCATCATTGTAAGATGCTAAAAGTTTTATCGTGACCCCTAAAAGCACAAGCTTGAAGTGTTAATCAATGGACAATGTCAATTTAAGTCTTGAGATGTAGCGATTATTCATTCTTTGACTCGAACTTTGCACTTGAATTATATGTCTAATATGACCGTCTTGATTCAATAAGTCTTGACAAGCTTGCATTACATTGTTGTGTGGTGAGAAAGGATCATTCTCTATGTGTTTAAGAAAGGAACAATGCTT
This sequence comes from Lathyrus oleraceus, assembly GCF_024323335.1. Classification (NCBI taxonomy): domain Eukaryota; kingdom Viridiplantae; phylum Streptophyta; class Magnoliopsida; order Fabales; family Fabaceae; genus Lathyrus; species Lathyrus oleraceus. Next base: position 96,083,672 of record NC_066579.1, on the reverse strand, counting down.
TCCATTCCTAACTTTATTCCAACTTCTAAAACCCATAGAAATGAAGACATGTGATTCGGGACATCCACTTGATTTTTTGCTAAAAAGTTAACATTATAAGAAATATGCAGCATCTTCAGATGGTGAATATTCTAACCATGATGGAAATATGTTAAACCAAGTTTGTTGAAACCTTCTTGGATGATCCTTATTATCGAACAAAGGATAGTTTTCTAAATGAATTTGATATGGATCCCGTTTTAGGTAAGCTCGTTGGATTGCATCCACTTGGTTTGATGGATATTGCCAAATCGGGGGACGCTTCAAGGATCACATTCCAAAGAATTTTCAAAGCCATGATGTTCTTAAATTATTGAATTCTCAATAATTGTTTCATGTTCTAATATCATGATTATAATTTCTCCATCTCTCCGTTCTCTTTAAATTTCATACGCTTTCCTCTTGAAAAAAGAATCAATATTTTCTATTATTCATCTTTACTTTTCTGATGAAAATTACAAACATAATATAATATCAGCAAAAATTCATCCAGTTTATACTAATAAATTTCATGTCTACAAAAATAAGAATTTACATTCAATTCATATTTTTCTATAAATCTATTAGCAAAATTACCCAAGAGTAGTGGTCCTCTTATTTCTCCGTATACAAGTCATAATTTTATATTTATTTGTAGTTAAAATATTTCAAGTTCTTTCTAATAAAATTGAGATTCAATTCTCAATCATTAAATGGAATCTCATTCAGTAACTTGTTGTAGTTATATAGTAATAGTATGATGACAATCTATAACTATCTATAAAGAGAATATTAATTTTTGGAGTAACCTACTTTTTCTTCCATTATTGCCCTTGAGTAACTACCTTTTCTTCCACTATTGCTCTTAAGTGACTACTTTTTTTGTTTGATTTTATTTACACACCAATTTTTACTTTTATGTATTTCAAAAAAGCTTTAAATTTTAAAAATAAAAAACTGAAAAGTGTATGTGAGAAAAGTTGAGCGGTTATCGAATGTCATTTTACTCTTAATTTTTCCAACACATAAACTGCATAAGAAACTAAATCATGAGAATCTAAGAAAATAGAATAGCAGAGGAAAAATGAAACAAAATGAGAGACATTCAAAAAATACTTAACTCAAATGTTATTTTTTAAAAACTTTTTTTTATGCTTTGTGTGTAATTTTTAATGAGGTTACATATAGGTTGCAAATAATTCAATTTTCTTTTTGTATTGATTTCTTTTTTATGATTTTTTTTACCATTGTTGCAAATGATGAAAGGACAATGAGAGTGAAAAAGCCATGATAGACAATATGACCTACCATGAAAAAGCCACCTACAATGAAATAATCATGGTATCTAATTTTATATTTTATGATTATGTTTCTTAATTTTAATTTCTTACTTTTTATTATGAAATTGATTTTATAGTTGTTGTTACATTGGATTATTTCTTTCGCGGCACTAATAAATTCATGATAGACAAATATTACAATATTGAGAGTGAATATGAGACAAAAGTCATCCCACTAAAAAGAATGTTAGGAGGCTGAATAATATATATCTAATAAGAATATCTTTCTCCTTTTTTGAAATAGAAAAAATGGTTGTCACTAATCGTGCATTGGTGCATGTTTATGTATATTATATCCTTTAATTTCTTTATTATATACCATCAATATTTTTCTTTAAATTTATAATTTAATTATGCTAATTGTTTTATTTTATTTTTATATTTTGTATGTTATGATATCCCTTTTATTAAGTTTTGAAAATATTAGTAATGCCCTTGATTATTATTAGTGGGCATATTCGAGATTCGAGAGGGAGAGAGATAGAGATATAGAGAGAGAATTTTATTTATTTATTAATAAATATTTGTTATCATTAGTAAATAAAAATCAAAGTCATGACAAAACACAATTTGAATCAAAATTAAATTAAAGTAAAAAATACTATATATATTTTTACGCGTGTGCGCAATAAGTAAAGCGGACAGACGGGTAGAGTGTCCCTCTGGACGCTAGTAATATAAAAAATATATATATTAGAACCACTTGAAACAATACGATGAAAATAATATTAATCTGAATCTCATCAAACTGGTCATAATATTTCTCCATTGTTGTGAAGTTTTCTACGATGCATAAAAATTGCAGTTAGTGGCAAAGGAGATTGCTCAAACTATCATTTCAACCTTGAAGCTATAAGAAAGAGGGTTTCTCTTTTCTTAACTTCCAATTTAATGGGCTGCTTACATTAATAGATAAAAAAGAAGAATAGAAATCTAACTTCTAAGAATCTAGACAATGGAGAAATCTAACATCCCCAAACCATAAATCTAACAACCACAAACTTAGAAAATGTATAATCAGTGCCCCTTTTAAAACTCTTAATGGAAAAAGAAGAAGAAGATAAAAACCCTAAAAACTTAAACTACACAAAGGAAGAAGAATATCTTTTGCAACAGAGAGGATTGTAAGGGTTCCAACTTCCAACGACGACGACAATGATTTTTGCAATTTCTACAAGATCAATTCTTTTTTACAGTTAGGAGAGGATGCAACCTATTTTTCTTAAGCTCTTTTATTGTAACCTAAAAAAACTGAATCGTAAACGAATAATGAAAGATGAAAAAGGAATTTTCACTTAAATCAAGGCTATATTAGTATTTTTACAATATATAATTTTTTTTAAAATTAATAAGTAAACGAGGGTCATGGCTTTCCTCTGTACCCCTGCCTCTGCCACTGTCTGTAATCAACATTCCTTCCACATCCAATGGTCATAGCGGTCTAGAAACTTCATTAGCTTCACTCTGACCCAAGAATAAATTCGCATTTGCTTACCATTATGGTGACAAAGTCAGATATTAAGTCATCAAATAAACTAGGTGAACAAATCAGGACTGTGTCATCAAAATCTTTTGTGAAATGTCAACAACTATTTATGGAGAGAAATACGTCCAAATATGGTTATAAGCCTAAACCCCTAACCCTCTTGATATAAAGCCTAACTAATGGGTCATATTTAAGTACACAATTTCCAACCCTAAAACCTCGACTCACAACTCTTACTTACTTGATCGTCAAAATGTTTGTAGTCACATCATCTCTCACAGAAAAATAGTGATCAATTGGTGCTACCTTCAATCACTTAATCAACCCTTACGTCGTATGTCATATTTTACTAACACATTTAGTTTGATTATTAAACCTCAACAAATCAATCTTACATTATGCATTCTCTCACTAATGGATGCTATCTTTCTAAACTGGATGTAAACAATGTTTTTTTCATAGTTGACTTACATAATATGTTTGTATGATACAATTTATCGTCCTTATTCATCCATAATGGAAAATTGTTTATGAACTTCATTTCATATTCATTCATATGTTGAAGTTACCTTCTTACAATGTCATGTCTTCTATAAATAGCTTCTCATGCATGCTTGATTATTGTTAATACACATGATGAATGCTACACATACACATGGCTATCATGCATGCTACACTATGCCATATTTACAAGAGTTCCATGCATGTTATATCATGGTGAAATCGCTATACTATATTACAATATATTCTATTACTCCCAATAAGTTCAAGGAGGGTCAAAAATCACGACTTTGAGATTGGTGTGCAACCCTTAAAATGCCATGGTATCAAGTGGCTTGATAAGAGTATTTGTGACCCGAAGTGAGTTGGGAACATATTCTGCCCTATAATTCAGATGTAGTGTGTGCTAAGGCACAATATTCAGCCGGTTGTTTCTTAGAACTCTATAAAACCGTATTCGCACCAACAAAAGTGCAAGAACCAAATGTGAAAAAAAGATCAACAGGATAAATCGCCCAATTAGAGTCACTATAGGCACAAAGAGATAACTTGCATGAAGAGAGAGCTGATGAAAGTAGAAAACCGTGATGGATGGTGCCACTCAAGTAACACATATGACTTTGACTGTAGATCAATGAGTTTCTAGAGGTGAGGCCATGAGTTGACACACCTTGTTGACACTAAAGAAAATATTTGGCCATTTAAGAGTCACATATTGAAGCAACCTAGCTGTCGTGCCGTGAAAAATACATGACCGCATCGCACGCTCGAAGATACAACAGAGTTGCTACCAAACTTTATTTATTCCAGAAAGGAAAGGGAAAATATCTATAAAACCAAGGGGAAGAGAAAAAGGGTAAGGAATTCAGTTATGCAAGGGAAAGGTATTAACATCCCTCACATATATTGTACTAAACGGGAACCATTTTGATTGTTTTTTGCGCATATGGATGATATCATCTAAAGATTACTTACGAGTGGTAAAAGGGGAAAACATAAGTTTATTAATCAATGTGCTCTCCAAGGATTTGAAACCTCGTGACTATGTATTCTTATAGTGAAATAAGAAAATCAGAGCTCTGTAGTTCATGGTAGAAAATACGGATTTGTTGGTTGTTTTTAGGGAATGATTATTATCGTATTTGAAGCTAGTAAAAATATACCCGAATACATCGCACACTCGAACATACAACAGAGTCGCCATCAAACTTTATTTATTCCCGAAGGAAAGGGAAAACATCTCTAAAACCCTGGGGAAAGAGATATGTTGGGTAAGGAAGTCGGTTATGTAAGGGGAAGTTATTAGCACCCCTAACATCTATGGTACTCCATGGGAACCGTTTTGATTGTTCTTGCTCGAATAGGTGTGATATTTAAAGATTACTCGCGAAAGAATAAGGGGAAAAAGAAAGAAATAGATAAAATGCTCGGTGAGGATTGGGGCCCCCATGCCTACGTACCCTCATAGTGCAATGAGGAATTCAGAGCTCCGTAGTTCATAGAACTAATGATGGGAGATGAAAAGAATAGTGATAAACGTATGGTCTAAACAAAGGATAATATGATTTGAACTCCAAAAAAGGATTAAAAATGAACCCAAGAGTAAAAATGGCATTGACCAACATGTGGATTGTCTGAACATTCGCCACTATATGGTATAGCTGAAAACAAAGGGAATTAAGTGTTTGGGTACGAGCCAAACAGCTATTGGTTCACAAGGTGACACAAGATGAAGCTCAAAGGGATAATGTATTTGGCTCAAAGCAAGAGTATATCACATGGAGTGAATGAAGGTAGAATATGAATGTATCATGGAGATGAATGGAGAAATGCCCTAAGCCAAGAATAATAAATAAGTATGCTCGAGGAGGGTTTGAACCCTCGTGCCTACATATTCTCATTGTGCAATGAGAAAATTAGAGCAATCATAATTCAACCTACTATGGCTGAAAGCAAAGGGATATTTGATAGGATTGCCCAGAGGCAAGATAGATTGCTTAACAAGCAAGAGTGTAGCACTAACCAATGATGGTAATCAACCACAAGGTATCAATGAAGGCATGGTCTGAACCAAAGATACTACCAAAGTCTGAGACTCCCTGGGGTAGGAAAGGATATTTCCAGGGTTTGCAACCACAAGGTAGAATGAGATATAACCAGAGTCTGAACTCCACAGAGCATGATAAATAATGCCATAGTCTGAATTAAATACAAGGCAAGGAACAAATTTCCAGACTAAACTTAATAAGGGAAAAAAGAATATAATGCCAAAGTATGAACTTCATAATAATGGTTGCCAGGTCTGGACTCCATGGGTAAAATGTATAAGCATGCCATAGCCTGAATTATACAAGGCAAAGGAACTGATCTGAATTCCATAAGGGAAAAAAAGTATGATGCCTAAGTCTGAACTGTAAGGCAATGAAAGAGGTAGCCAGAGTCTGAACTCAATGGGCTGGATGAGTGAATGCCAAAGTCTGAACTATAAGGCATAATGATATGTCAAAGTGTGTACTATATAGACAAAATCAGGGTGGCCAGAGTCTGAACTCAATGGGGCAAGGATGCCAAGATATGTATCTTATAGGCAAATAATAAAGCCAAAGTATGTACTCCATAGGCTAAGAGAAGTGCCAAGGTCTGCACCTTGTGGGCAAGGGAAAAACCTAGAGTCTGTACTCTATGGGATGAATACCAAGGTTTGTACCTTATAGGCAAAGGATAAAGATGCCATAGTTTGAACTACATGGGCGAGATGCCATAGTTTGAACTACATGGGCGAGATGCTAAGGTCTGTACCTCATAGGAAAAGAATAAAGCTAGAGTCTGAACTTCATGGGCTGAAGGAAGTTGCCAAGGTCTGCACCTTTTGGGCCCGCAACAAAGTATGCCATAGTCTGAACTGATAGGTAATGCATGAAACAAACGATTGAGAAATGGGTATGTGACCCCAAGATAATGATCCCAAGAAACATATGAACATCCAGGAGGGGAGTCTGATATTGAATCCAAGAAGAGAGTAATGGTGCTTTAATGTTGAAGGAGGATAGATGTGTAATGATGTTTCACTGTTGAAGTGTTGAACGATTGGTGCTTTCTTAAATAATACTTGTCAACCGCATGATTAAAATCGTACTAAACTCTATAAACAAGGATTAATGCTTTGAATAGCTAGGGCCTACGCCCCATACACAAAGTCACTCTAGACAAGGGTAGGAGAAACTCTGTCTCATCATTCCTCATTACTTAAGGCTCATGGCGTATAACCCTTATCATGATTGACATGTGTTGTTAGCCATGTTGTTTGTTATATTGCAAAGACTTGACAATTGTTTGATATGAATTCGATCTACATTGATTGGAGAAACGAGCCTCTACCGCGAATCCAATATCCTCCTTTATCATAGTAGAAAACTGTATCATTTTGAGAAACTCAATTTACATTGGAAGCTCAACAGATCTGAATATAATTTAAAGATAAACACAAAAATAGACCTCTTACACACCACCTGAAACAAAGGGAGATATAAAAGCTCTATAGATCTAGTGGATTCGTTGAATGCTTACAGAGTGAGACCTATCATCCAAGTCTTTTGACTCATATCCTTTCAAAGGTAAAACCAGTTGACCAAAGGTCATGCACAGACCTCCTAGTGTCGAGCTTCCTAGAAAGGCATGTCAATCTTCTTCACATATAAGATAAGTGTTTCTCAAGATTCCTCTAAGTTCGAATAAATAAATATTTTTCCGAAAAGAAGTGATGTACACACAAACAATATTATAATCCTCGATAATGTGGCATATATTATGTTCAAGAAACAAAATCCCACAGGTCGAACAGGGTTAAAGCGCAATTGGTGCACCATTGCTTAGGAACAAGCCACTCCAAGAGCGTAGGTGGTGGAGCCCAAGAGATGCCCACCCCAAACTAGGATGAAACCTGGGGAGAAGGAAAATAACTCCACCTTTGGTTGGGGATGGTTCCTAGTGACACTGAAGACCTGGACCAACTCCCCTCGACTAGGACGAGTAGTGACAAGTTAAATAGTTAAACTAGTTCCCTTCAACTAGGACATGTATCGATGAAGCTTGGCATCTATTCCAACTCTCACTTATCGAGACAACATGGTTCAACTGTTATGTCGATTTTCTCCCAAGGGCCAAGTGACAACGAGCTTTAAAGATCTTTTCATTTTCTCTCTCAAGAAGAGACCCAAAGAAAATAATACAAACAATGCAAACTCCCACTTAATGGAACAATCTAATTCGATCATAGAAAATGTAGAAACCACAAACTTATTCGAATACCACAAAACTAGAAAGAATATTAGATAAATTATTACAAGCCAACTGCTTGTCCCTCATCAACATCCTTCCTCAATCCAGCCACCCGTCTCTCATAGGCTTCGTGATTTATAGCCCGAGATTCCTTCTCCTATTGAAGAGCTACAACGGCCTTGTCAGGATAGGATTTCATCTCCACAACAATAATGGTAGTATCCTTTCGAGACTTTTCTTTGTTTCTAGAGAGAATTCAAGCTTATAAATCCTGACAGCAAGAGAGGAAGGAGATTCATGAACTTTCGCCTCCTCTTGAAGATACTTTACACGATCAGTCTTCTCTCGAAGAGCCAACATTTCCAGTTGAAGCTTGGATATCTCTTGTTTACTCGCCTCACCACCACTTCAAAAGTTCAACATCATCAATCAACACCAATTCTGATTCTTGATCGACAGACGCACATGCACACGCACAAGCAAACGCGCGCGCACACACAATTAAAATTTCTTTTTTTTTTTACCTCAAAACATATATTTTATAAATTCAAAATAATTAAAATTTTTAAATTGTAAAATTTATTTATTCTATACAAACTAAAATTTAAAGTTTATTAGAATTTAATTTTTTAAAACTATAATATTTATATTATTATTAAAAAAATATTATAAATATTAATTAATATTATTATTTTATTTTTTATTCTAATCATCATGATAGATATTGATTAATACTATTATTAAATTTGTATCCTAATCATCAATATCACATCACTATTACCTCTCCAAAAATAGAGGAGACTAAAGAATCTCAAAAATTATGAAATAAAGAGATCAAAAAGTGAGTTTTAGACTAGGGATTAAAATATTAAAAATAACAAAGACTAAATTTATATATTACAACATAAAAAAATAGAATCGAAATATAAAAAGAAGACATACATACGGTTAAAGGATGAAATAAAAAACTGACCTAAAAAGTCCATTGGAACAGTCAAAACTCACATTTTATAATCTTGCAGAAATATCTTATATATAACTACGAAAATATTGAGAGAAGGGAAAAACGAGAGAAATTTTGAAGGAGAAGAAAATGAAAGTCAAATGTATCTCTCCCATTTTATAAGAAACTAATGTAAGAGATGATGAAATGAAAGGGAGACTCACACACCAATTGTAATGGTTTCTAAGTGATACATGATTTTATCTAATCATTTATGATCAGCTCTCATATCATTTTACTAAATAATAAAAATGGAAATAAGTCTCATATAAAGATTGTGGCTCTTCCTTTATCAACACAGCCCACCCATGCATATAATCCTATATCATGCAATTACAAGTGTATGGTACCTCACGTGTTGAACAAAGGAAATCCTAAGACCATATTGAGTCAAAAACTACTATAAAATATACATATCGTAATATGTTATCATCTTGGTTAATCAATCAATTAAAGTGATATCTCTTAACTAGTCACCTTTATTTTTATTTTGTTTTATTAAAATACATATCACTACAATCTATACTAGTAATCATTGTGATATGTTAAGCCTTACATTTTTCTATTTTTTCTATACAACAAAGAGAATGTTCATTAATGTCTAAATTTAAAAAATAAAAAAATAGTTTCACCACGGTTGTATCTATCAACTGTGGTTATATGTCACCTAAAATTAATATATTTCACTATGGTTGGTGTTATCAACCATGGTGAATTGTGTTTCATTATAATTAAAACATATTAGATTTAGTTTATTTTCTTCAGAACACAAGTGTTATAACAAAGAACGAACGGAAGCGATAATGAACAAACTTCCAAACTCCATCTTCTTACCTCTCATTCATTACTTGGAATATACTTTTCTTCAATTTACACGAACGCGTTTTACTTGATCTATTTCTTCATCTTCGACGAAAGTGAGCGGAAGCATACACGAATGGTATTTCTTAGTTACAACCTCTTTTTCAATTTACAATACTTTATCTACTTTTTCACCTTTATCACCATTCACTTTGAGTTTAGGGAGTGGGGGAAAATAGTAGCTCCTTATCAGTAGCTTAAAATTCTACAATAGTTCCGTCTGATTCGTTCATTTGGAAGAAAGGATATGAGGATTTTCACAAATATTATATTGTTGTGATTGAACCATATTCCTATGTAGTATGTGTATGAACCTCTAGTATATTGTGTGAATGTAGGTTATATATATGTGAGAGTGTTGTTTGATATATGTGTATGCAACATATTAGTATGTAAGAATGTTGTGTAAATGTTAGTATGTTATGTGTAGCATTAGTGTATCATTTGTGCTGTTACGATTGAGTGATATGAAGATTATTGTTATGTTGTTGAGAATGTCATATATTATTGTGATTGAATGATATAAAGATGAATATTGTTTTATAACTTATTATGTTTTTATATTGCTAAATGATTATATAAACTTTTGATATAAATTTCAGAATTTATTATGGATCGTAGTTGAATGAAAGCTGATATATTAGGTCCAGTGTGTGAGTTAGGAGTTCTTGAATTCCTTGAATGTGTGGAATAAAATCTTCCCAATAATAATGAATATATTTTTTGTCTTTGTCTTTGTGTTGTATGCGATAATATATAAAAAATTCAAAGGAAGAAGTATTCCATCATCAATGTTATGATGGAATTTTTCAAAACTTTACAATATGGATGTGACATGGTGAAATGGATAAAAATCAAAATATGACGTCAGAAAGATATGAATTTGATGAAGATATGGATGATCGATTGAAAGGTATGATCTATGATATTGTAGAATCTTCTTTTAGGAAATCTCATATTCATGATAATTTATATAATGATCAGAATTCACCTTTATAAAAGGGGTGCACAAGTTTTACTCGATTGTCTACCGTGTTAAAAGTTTTACGTAATTATTTGATTTTCTAAAACTAATGCTACCAGAAGATAACAATTTTTCGGATCGTAATTATGAGGCCAAAAAGATATTATGTCCAATGGATTTGAAGTATATCAAAATACATGCATGATATAATGATTGTATATTATACATGAAAGAGTGTGAAAAATTGGATCAATATTTAGAATATGGTGAATCGCGCTATAAGATGAAGGACAACAATGGTGATGACTATGACAATTTTAGCAAGAAGCATATTCCTGCTAAAGTGTTGTGGTACTTGCAAATAACATAGTTGACATTAAAACACTCTAGTCTCATAGTGAAACTAGAGACATCAGCAGCATGAGATGTAGTGGAAAAGTGGAAAAGAGTAGAAGGATGTTGATCACAATTTAAGTGTGAATGGAAGCCATTGTTGTTAAAAATGTTCTTGAGTACATTGCTCACTGCTTTGATCTTATAATAATATTTTTTTTATGTATCATTGATGATAACTCGCATAGCTAAGAGCAAATTTAGAATCATACCTCACAAAAATTATGTGATCTCATGTACTTAACAATAACATTTTCAAAATGAGATAGTGTGACTTTTCAACAACTATGGTCCTGTAATAGTTAGGATTTGTCATGAAATAAATCAAACTTCTCATTTAGTCTTTAACACATATTAAATGTAAGGACTACAACAAACTATGATAAAACAAACAAATCAAATTATTAAAAAAAATCCCACAAAAATAAAATACATTTAAAAAAATTAGGAAATGAATATTTGGCTTCTAATGAAAATCAACACTAATTTTTTTTAATAGGAGTCGGACAATAAAAATACACATTTGATCAAAACTTATTTAGTCTTTTTATTTTCAGCAAATTAAATTAATTTTTTTTTATTAAAAATATCTTTATTTCTAAAAATAATGACTGACACACTACATAAAATAGTCATGAGGCAATAAATATTGTTGAGATTCATAAATAGTTGATGTGATTTATTAAAAAGCATTCCTCTTATAAACTTTTTAAGTGGAGGTTGAGTGGTTATAATTTTTTTATTTGAATAGTTCAATCTAAAATTAGTATTTTTTAATTAATTTTAAAATAACAAAAATATGGAGACTGAATTTAGATATAACAATAACAAAACTATATATAAAAAAATAGAATCAAAATATAAAAATAAGACATATAATAAGATTAAAAAAGGAAATAAACCTAAAAAATCTAATGAAACAATCAAAATTCATAGATATGATCGACTAGTATGAAGGAATGCGACGAGTAAGTTTGTAGAAATATCTTTTATATAACTACTAGTGTTCACAAGGGTACTCATGTGCTCGTCTGTCCATTTTTCTTAATGCGCACACGCGTAAAAACATATAAAATAGTTTTACTTTAATTTAATTTTGATTTAACAGTGTTTTATTGTGGAACTATGATTTTATTTAATAATAATAACAAATATTTATTAATAAATAAACAAATTTCTCTCTATATATCTCTATTTCTCTTCCTCAAGAATATGACCACTAATAATAATCATTGGACATTAATAATATTTTCCAAACTTAATAAAGGGCAAGCATACCATCCCCAAAAAAAACAATTAGCATAGTTAAATTACAAATTTGAAGAAAGATATTGATGATATATAATAGAAAAATAGAAAGATATAATATACATAAACATGCACTAATGCACGATTGGTTACAACCGTTTTTTTATTTCAAAGAAGGAGAAGGATGTTCATAATTTTTTTTATAGAAGGCCGGACAACTTAGAGTCGCAATGTTAACCGCATTTTCTCCTTATCTCAATAGGATCCTGCATGGACAAAACATAAATTGGTATAAAATAAAAAATTAGTATCAATATTCTATCTAATAAGAGTAAATCTTTTCTTCTTGGTCTCTATGAATGAAATTTTTTCTTTAAAAGAAAAACTACACAATGAAATTATGTAACAATAGTTTATTTGGCTCAAAGCAAGAGTATATCACATGGAGTGAATGAAGGTAGAATATGAATGTATCATGGAGATGAATGGAGAAATGCCCTAAGCCAAGAATAATAAATAAGTATGCTCGCGGAGGGTTTGAACCCTCGTGCCTACATATTCTCATCATGCAATGAGAAAATTAGAGTAATCATAATTCAACCTACTATGGCTGAAAGCAAAGGGATATTTGATAGGATTGCCCAGAGGCAAGATAGATTGCTTAACAAGTAAGAGTGTAGCACTAACCAATGATGGTAATCAACCACAAGATATCAATGAAGGCATGGTCTGAACCAAAGATACTACCAGAGTCTGAGACTCCCTAGGGTAGGAAAGGATATTTCCAGGGTCTGCACCCCCAAGGTAGAATGAGATATAACCAGAGTCTGAACTCCACAGAGCATGATAGATAATGCCATAGTCTAAATTAAATACAAGGCAAGGAACAAATTTCCAGACTAAACTTAATAAGGGAAAAGAGACTATAATGCCAAAGTATGAACTTCATAATAATGGTTGCCAGGTCTGGACTCCATGGGTAAAATGTATAAGCATGCCATAGCCTGAACTATACAAGGCAAATGAACTGATCTGAATTCCAGAGTCTGAACTCCATAAGGGAAAAAAGTATGATGCCTAAGTCTGAACTGTAAGGCAATGAAAGAGGTAGCCAGAGTCTGAACTCAATGGGCTGGATGAGTGAATGCCAAAGTCTGAACTATAAGGCATAATGATATGTCAAAGTGTGTACTATATAGACAAAATCAGGGTGGCCAGAGTCTGAACTCAATGGGGCAAGGATGCCAAGATATGTATCTTATAGGCAAATAATAAAGCCAAAGTATGTACTCCATAGGCTAAGAGAAGTGCCAAGGTCTGCACCTTGTGGGCAAGGGAAAAAGCTAGAGTATGTACTCTATGGGATGAATACCAAGGTTTGTACCTTATAGGCAGAGGATAAAGATGCCATAGTCTGAACTACATGGGCGAGATGCTAAGGTCTGTACCTCATAGGAAAAGAATAAAGCTAGAGTCTGAACTTCATGGGCTAAAGGAAGTTGCCAAGGTCTGCACCTTTTAGGCCCGCAACAAAGTATGCCATAGTCTGAACTGATAGGTAATGCATGAAACAAATGATTGAGAAATGGGTATGTGACCCCAAGATAATGATCCCAAGAAACGTATGAACATCCAGGAGGGGAGTCTAATACTGAATCCAAGAAGAGAGTAATGGTGCTTTAATGTTGAAGGAGGATAAATGTGTAATGATGTTTCACTGTTGAAGTGTTGAACGATTGGTGCTTGCTTAAAGAATACTTGTCAACTGCATGATTAAAATAACACTGAAGTTTATAAATAAGGATTAATGCTTTGAATAGCTAGGGCCTACGCCTTATACACAAAGTCACTCTAAACAAGGGTAGGAGAAACTCTGTCTCAACATTCCTCATTACTTAAGGCTCATGGCGTATAACCCTTATCATGATTGACATGTGTTGTTAGCCATGTTGTTTGTTATATTGCAAAGACTTGACAATTGTTTGATATGAATTCTATCTATATTTGTTGGAGAAACGAGCCTCTACCGCGAATCCAATATCCTCCTTTATCATAGTAGAAGACCGTATCTTTTTGAGAAACTCAATTTATATTGGAAGCTCAACAGATCTGAATATAATTTAAAGATAAACACGAAAATAGACCTCTTACACACCACCTGAAACAAAGGGAGATATAAAAGCTCTATAGATCTAGTGGATTCGTTGAATGCTTACAGAGTGAGACCTATCATCCAAATCTACTCCTACCACTAAATACAATAAAACTGATATACACGAAAATTTAACAAAATGAGATGCCTCTTCTAAAGGACAAAGTTGCAAGGGTTATTACACCTAAAGCAACCAATATCTCGTAGCTTCAATAAGGCAGGCTTGAGGTCAACCAGTACGAAACATTGGCACCAATATGTACGGAACCTGTTGCCAAAAAAAATCACCTCACCATAAGGAAAGGTGATAATCTACTTGTGGTATGAGCGAAACACCAGATGAAAAAAATTGCAGAGGGCTGAATCCCATGACTCATCATAGAGAGAAGGAGAAGGTAGAGGAATAAAGTCTTTTAACTCATATCCTTTCAAAGGTAAAACCAGTTGACCAAAGGTCATGCATGGATCTCCTAGTGTCGAGCTTCCTAGAAAGGCATGTCAATCTTCTTCGCATATAAGATAAGTGTTTCTCAAGATTCCTCTAAGTTCGAATAAATAAATATTTTTCCTAAAAGAAGTGATGCACACACAAACAATATTATAATCCTCGATAATGTGGCATATATTATGTTCAAGAAACAAAATCCCACAGGTCGAACACGCTTAAAGCGCAATTGGTGCACCCTTGCTTAGGAACTAGCCACTCCAAGAGCGTAGGTGGTGGAGCCCAAGAGATGCCCACCCCAAACTAGGATGAAACCTGGGGAGAGGAAAATAACTCCACCTTTGGCCGGGGATGGTTCCTAGTGACACTGAAGACCTGGACCAACTCCCCTCGACTAGGACGAGTAGTGACAAGTCAAATAGTTAAACTAGTTCCCTTCAACTGGGACATGTATCGATGAAGCTTGGCAGCTATTCCAACTCTCACTTATCGAGACAACATGGTTCAACTGTTATGTCGATTTTCTCCCAAGGGCCTAGTGACAACGAGCTTTAAAGATCTTTTCATTTTCTCTCTCAAGAAGAGACCCAAAGAAAATAATACAAACAATGCAAACTCCCACTTAATGGAACAATCTAATTCGATCATAGAAAATGTAGAAACCACAAACTTATTCGAATACCACAAAACTAGAAAGAATATTAGATAAATTATTACAAGCCAACCGCTTGTCCCTCATCAACATCCTTCCTCAATCCAGCCACCCGTTTCTCATATGCTTCGTGATCTATAGCCCGAGATTCCTTCTCCTATTGAAGAGCTACAACGGCCTTGTCAGGATAGGATTTCATCTCCACAACAATAATGGTAGTCTCCTTTTGAGACTTTTCTTTGTTTCTCGATAGAATTCAAGCTTATAAATCCTGACAGCAAGAGAGGAAAGAGATTCATGAACTTTCGCCTCCTCTTGAAGATACTTTGCACGATCAGTCTTCTCCCGAAGAGCCAACACTTCCGGTTGAAGCTTGGATATCTCTTGTTTACTCGCCTCACCACCACTTCAAAAGTTCAGCATCATCAATCAACATCAATTCTGATTCTTGATCGACAGACGCATATGCACACGCACACGCAAACGCGCGCGCACACACAATTGAAATTTCTATTTTTTTTTACCTCAAAACATATATTTTATAAATTCAAAATAATTAAAATTTCTAAATTGTAAAATTTATTTATTCTATACAAACTAAAATTTAAAGTTTATTAGAATTTAATTTTTTAAAACTATAATATTTATATTATTATTAAAAAAATATTATAAATATTAATTAATATTATTATTTTATTTTTTATTCTAATCATCATGATAGATATTGATTAATACTATTATTAAATTTGTATCCTAATCATTAATATCACATCACTATTACCTCTCCAAAAATAGAGGAGACTAAAAAATCTCAAAAATTATGAAATAGAGAGATTAAAAAGTGAGTTTTAGACTAGAGATTAAAATATTAAAAACAACAAAGACTAAATTTAGATATTACAACATAAAAAAATAGAATCGAAATATAAAAAGAAGACATACATACGGTTAAAGGATGAAATAAAAATTGACCTAAAAAGTCCATTGGAACAGTCAAAACTCACATTTTGTAATCTTGCAGAAATATCTTTTATATAACTACGAAAATATTGAGAGAAGGGAAAAACGAGAGAAATTTTGAAGGAGAAGAAAATGAAAGTCAAATGTATCTCTCCCATTTGATAAGAAACTAATGTAAGAGATGGTGAAATGAAAGGGAGACTCACACACCAATTGTAGTGGTTTCTAAGTGATACATGATTTTATCTAATCGTTTATGATCAGCTCTCATATCATTGTACTAAATAATAAAAATGGAAATAAGTCTCATATAAAGATTGTGGCTCTTCCTTTATCAACACAGCCCACCCATGCATATAATCCTATATCATTCAATTACAAGTGTATGGTACCTCACATGTTGAACAAAGGATATCCTAAGACCATATTAAGTCAAAAACTACTATAAAATATACATATCATAATATGTTATCATCTTGGTTAATCAATCAATTAAAGTGATATCTCTTAACTAGTCACCTTTATTTTTATTTTATTTTATGAAAATACATATCACTACAATCCATACTAGTAATCATTGTGATATGTTAAGCCTCACATTTTTCTATTTTTTCTATACAACAAAGAGCATGTTCATTAATGTCTAAATTTAAATAATAAAAAAATAGTTTCACCACGGTTGTATCCGTCAACTGTGGTTATATGTCACCTAAAATTAATATATTTCACTATGGTTGGCGTTATCAACCATGGTGAATTGTGTTTCATTATAATTAAAACATATTAGATTTAGTTTATTTTCTTCAGAACACAAGTGTCATAACAAAGAACGAACGGAAGCGATAATGAACAAACTTCCAAACTTCATCTTCTTACCTCTCATTCATTACTTGGAATATACTTTTCTTCAATTTACACGAACGCGTTTTACTTGATCTATTTCTTCATCTTCGACGAAAGCGAGCGAAAGCATACACGAATAGTATTTCTTAGTCACAACCTCTTTTTCAATTTACAATACTTTATCTATTTTTTCACCTTTATCACCATTCACTTTGAGTTTTAGGGAGTGGGGGAAAATAGTATCTCCTTACCAATAGCTTAAAATTCTACAATAGTTCCGTCTGATTCGTTCATTCGGAAGAAAGGATATGAGGATTTTCACAAATGTTATATTGTTGTGATTGAACCATATTCCTATGTAGTATGTGTATGAACCTCTAGTATATTGTGTGAATGTAGGTTATATATATGCGAGGGTGTTGTTTGATATATGTGTATGCAACATATTAGTATGTGAGAATGTTGTGTAAATGTTAGTGTGTTATGTGTAGCATTAGTGTATCATTTGTGCTGTTATGATTGAGTGATATGAAGATTATTGTTATGTTGTTGAGAATGTTATATATTATGGTGATTGAATGATATAAAGATGAAGATTGTTTTATAACTTATTATATTTTTATATTGCTAAATGATTATATAAACTTTTGATATAAATTTCAGAATTTATTATGGATCGTAGTTGAATGAAAGCTGATATATTAGGTCCAGTGTGTGAGAAAGGAGTTCTTGAATTCCTTGAATGTGTGGAATAAAATCTTCCCAACAATAATGAATTTTTTTTTTGTCTTTGTCTTTGTGTTGTATGCGATAATATCAAAAAAAAAAATCAAAGGAAGAAGTATTCCATCATCAATGTTATGATGGAATTTTTCAAAACTTTACAATATGGATGTGACATGGTGAAATGGATAAAAATCAAAATATGACGTCAAAAAGACATGAATTTGATGAAGATATGGATGATCGATTGAAAGGTATGATCTATGATATTGTAGAATCTTCTTTTAGGAAATCTCATATTCATGATAATTTATATAATGATAAGGATTCACCTTTATAAAAGGGGTGCACAAGTTTTACTCGATTGTCTACAGTGTTAAAAGTTTTACGTAATTATTTGATTTTCTAAAATCAATGCTACCAGAAGATAACAATTTTTCGGATCGTAATTATGAGGCCAAAAAGATATTATGTCCAATGGATTTGAAGTATATCAAAATACATGCATGATATAATGATTGCATATTATACATGAAAGAGTGTGAAAAATTGGATCAATATCTAGAATATGGTGAGTCACGCTATAAGATGAAGGACAACAATGGTGATGACTATGATAATTTTAGCAAGAAGCGTATTCCTGCTAAAGTGTTGTGGTACTTGCAAATAACATAGTTGACATTAAAACACTCTAGTCTCATAGTGAAACTAGAGACATCAGCAGCATGAGATGTAGTGGAAAAGTGGAAAAGAGTAGAAGGATTTTGATCATAATTTAAGTGTGAATGGAAGCCATTGTTGTTAAAAATGTTCTTGAGTGCATTGCTCACTGCTTTGATCTTATAATAATATTTTTTTTATGTATCATTGATGATAACTCGCATAGCTGAGAGCAAATTTAGAATCATACCTCACAAAAATTATGTGATCTCATGTACTTAAAAATAACATTTTCAAAATGAGATAGTGTGACTTTATTAAAAAGTTGATGTGATTTATTAAAAAGCATTCCTCTTATAAACTTTTTAAGTGGAGGTTGAGTGGTTATAAATATTGTTGAGATTCATAAATAGTTGATGTGATTTATTAAAAAGCATTCCTCTTATAAACTTTTTAAGTGGAGGTTGAGTGGTTATAATTTTTTTATTTGACTAGTTCAATCTAAAATTAGTATTTTTTAATTAATTTTAAAATAACAAAAATATGGAGACTGAATTTAGATATAACAATATCAAAACTATATATAAAAAAATAGAATCAAAATATAAAAATAAGACATATAATAAGATTAAAAAAGGAAATAAACCTAAAAAATCTAATGAAACAATCAAAATTCATAGATATGATCGACACGTGTGAAGGAATGCGACGAGTAAGTTTGTAGAAATATCTTTTATATAACTACTAGTGTTGAGAAGGGTATACTAGTGTTCAGAAGGGTACTCATGTGCCCGTCTGTCCATTTTTCTTAATGCGCACACGCATAAAAATATATATAATAGTTTTACTTTTATTTTATTTTGATTTAACAGTGTTTTGTTATGGAACTGTGATTTTATTTAATAATAATAACAAATATTTATTAATAAATAAACAAACTTCTCTATATATCTCTATCACTCTTCCTCCAGAATATGACCACTAATAATAATCTTGGGACATTATTAATATCTTCCAAACTTAATAAAGGGCAAGCATACCATCCAAAATTAAAAAAAAAGTAATTAGCATAATTAAATTACAAATTTAAAGAAAGATATTGATGATATATAATAGAAAAATTGAAAGATATAATATACATAAACATGCACTAATGCAGGATTGGTTACAACCGTTTTTTATTTCAAAGAAGGAGAAGGATGTTCATAATTTTTTTATAGAAGGCCCGACAACTTAGTTTCGCAATGTTAGCCGCCTTTTCTCCTTCTCTCAATAGGATCCTGCATGGACAAAACATAAATTGGTATGCAATAAAAAGTTAGTATCGATATTCTATCTAATAAGAGTAAATCTTTTCTTCTTGGTCTCTATGAATGAAATTTTGTCTTTAAAAGAAAAACTACACAGTGAAATTATATAACAATAAAGTTATGCATAATGGTCAGTGGTCATATAAAAATCGAAATCATCATTCCTTATCTACTAAGAGTTATATGTTATTCAGACCTCATAACATTCTTTTTAGTGCAATGACTTTTGTCTCACATTCACTCTCAATATTGTAACATTTTCCTACCATGAATTCATTACTATCATGAAAGAAAAAATCCAAAGTAATAACAAATATAAAATCAATTTCATAATAAAAAGTAAGGAATTAAAATTAAGAAACATAATAAGAAAATATACAATTAGATATTATGATTATTTCAATGTGTGTGGCTTTTTTATGGTAGGTCAAATTGTAAAAAATCACAAAGAGGAAATCAATACAACTAAAAAGTTGAATTCTTTGAAGACCCCTATGTAATCTCATTAAAAATTACACATAAAGCATACAATTTTTTTTAAAAAAAAAATAACATCTGTGTTAAGTGTTGTTGAATGCCTCTCAATTTATTCCATTTTTTCACCATTTACAACCATGATAAAAAATCACAAAGAGGAAATCAATACAAAAGTTGAATTCTTTGAATACCCATATGTAATCTCATTAAAAATTACACATAAAGCATACAATTTTAAAAAAATAAAAAATAACATATGTGTTCAGTGTTGTTGAATGCCTCTCAATTTATTCCATTTTTTCTCTACCATTTTATTTTCTTAGATTCTTATGATTGTGTTTCTTATACAATTTATGTGTTGGAAAAATTAAGAGTAAAATGACATTGATAACTGTTCAATTTCATTCACATACACATTTCAGTTTTTTATTTTTAAAATTTCTAGTCTTTTTTTCGAAGGTGGTGTTTAGAGTAAGGGACCAATTAAGTCCCTCATTGGTAAAGCATAAACAAAATAGAAAAAATAACAATTATAGAATGAGTGTGATAGAAGATTTTGAAACTCAATGTCCAAACACTTTATTTTTTTTAATTAAATATTTGGAAACATTGTCACATTTTTATTTCATGTTTTAGGGATTAACTACATATTTTTGGAAAGTTAATGAAATCCAAATGGAGAAGATAGGATTGTGTGTACAAATATATAAATGTTTTCATTTTTATTTAAAATAAATCCAAACGATTGATTAAATATAATGGATTTTTGTTAATGTTTCACCAATGATGGATTTAATTGGTCCCTCACTCTAGATGACACCTTTTTTGAAATACATAAAAGTAAAAATTGGTGTGTAAATAAAATCAATAAAAAAGTATTTACTTAAGGGCAACAGTGGAAGAAAAGGTAGTTACTCAAGGGTAATAGTGGAAGAAAAGTATGTTACTCCAAAAATTTGTATTCCTTTTATAGATAGTTATAGATGAAAATATTGAGAGAAGAGAAAAATGAGAGAAAGATTGAAGGAGAAGAAAATGAAAGTCAAATGTATTTCTCCCCTTTTATAAAAAACTAAAGCACGAGATGGTACTAATGTACGAGATGGTGAAATGAGAGGGAAATTCACATAACAATTGTAATGGTTTCTAAGTAATACATAATTTTATCTAATCATTTGTGATCAGCTTACATATCATTGTACTAATTGATAAAAATGGAAATAAGCCTCATAAAGATTATGGCTCTTCATTGATCAAAACAACACATCTAAACATACGTAGTCCTATGTAATTCAATTATAGGTGTAGGGTACCCCACATGTTGAACAAATGCAATCCTAAGATCACATTATTATAATACACTTTCTAATTCTCGAGATCACAAGCATATATGCAAGGACAAAATTCTGATATAACATTAAATCTTAGACGTTTCACAAATATCATTTGAACATATCTGGACATATGGAAGGATAAAATTATGATACAATATTAAACCATATAGATGTTTTAAAGATGTCATTTGAACAAATCTAGAATGCATGACATTCTCTAAATAAAATTAGTGTGTTTCCACATTTTAACTTCATCAATGACCTAAAGCAACTTTATAATAATATATCTAATCATATTCAACAAACTTGTAATTACGTCCCACCAATAAGTACAACCCTAAGAGACCATCCAAAATCATTGGTGGAGCCCGATAAAAAATGGGATGACTGTAACACTCTAAACCCCGATACTTATATATATATATATTAAGCTTTACACGATAATCTAAGGTGTCACCAACGATAAAACTTTAAACAAATCAAACATTTAACAAACACAAAAGGGGAAGTATCAACGTCATACAACATCTGTCATCACACACTCACCTCCACTTAGGGTATCATTGCAGCGGTATCAATCTTATTTCAAATAATAAAAACATTTCAACTTAGACTTTTAGTCTTAATCTTCGAATCATGATAAATGGTTTTCAAAATAAAGATTTATCATATTTCACTATTTAACAACTTCAATATAAACCGAATAAAAACGTCTAACCTCCAACAAAACATAATAAGCAAACAAACTTTCCCAAGTCCAGTGTTACAGGATCAAAGTAAGACTTCTAAAATAACAATGAAACTAAATGAAGTAACTCCATGATCTATCTTTCACTTACAGCAGGAAACTCTACGCCTGGGTATCTTCAAGATGTCCATGATAGACAACATGAAGGCAAAAGGGGTGAGAAACAACAAACTAATATAAATAGTGTAAAGAATGCTAAGGTAGAGAACACACAACAAACACATATTCATTACATAATCAACGACAACATATTCTCACACCTAATCAGAAAAACATGTACATATTATCAATCAATCCATAACAACATGAAAGATCAACTACATATGAAAACACATATGCATTGTACTCCACATTTGACCCATTATGCATGTGGTATTATTCAATAACACCCAGGTTCATCTCGCTCCCAATCCCCATCATAAGATCAGAGCACACCAAATCGTTACCATCGCCATAGGTAACACTTCACTGATTCCCACTTGAAACTGACTACCCGCTCTTGATCCCCACCATAGGACCAAAGCATACAAAAATTTGTTACCATCACCATATATAACGCTTCACTAATTCTTCGTTAGAATCATCTACTCACTCTTGATCTACACCACCGGACCAGAGCACACCAAAATTGGACCAAAATCCGTACACTATGATACATGATTCTTGATAACATGCATTACCACAAAAAAGTTCACCAAAAAGATCCCCATACACATATCGCCATTTATTCACAACATCATTCATCATAAGCAACAATTAATCAATTTTACGACCTTAATAAATAACAACAAACAATAGCAACTCAACATATGTAACTTCATAAGAATTTATTCATGTTACTTCACTAAAACAACAATACATCATCGTATAAACATAACGATTCGTTATCTGACCATACAAATCATCACAAACATCCATACAGTAGGTAAATGACAATAACTCAAACATTTCACCAGGCACTACCATGAGGTAGCTTTGTGCATTAGCTTTCTAATGCTTCGAATAATGTCTCAATTGTATATATAGAATGAAGGATACAACCAAAATCTTCGGACAATGCAACTGAAACAAAAGCATAATTTTTCACCATTTTTCCTATGACAATTGATTGTCATAGGGTGACAATCGATTGTCATCAAAACATATTTCTCTTCTGACTTCACAAAAATCACTTTTCTAGCTATGATAATCGATTGTAATATTGTGACAATCGACCGACACTGTGTTATTTTCTATAAAAAAAAATCAGTTTTTCATCATATGATCTCCATCCCTCTTACCTCTAAACCTTCATACATGTCTCCAACTAATCTTTTCCAAAATACGTTGATTCAAAAATGAATTTGACAGTGATTCTTGTTAGCATAATCATTACCATAAACAACACTTAATTCATCACAATCCATATCAACTTCATCAATGATTTTAACAGCAGATTCATCATCAATCCTAAATCAAACTCAACCTTTCACATCCTCATCAGTGGTAAAACATCATACATACATATTCATGCTTATTCAAACATTGATTCAGTCATAACAACGCCTATAAACATAAAATCAAACAACCAATTTCTAGAATTTCATCATATAACACATCATCAAAAGAAAACCTAGGACCCTTATGAGATTAAGGACTTCTCATCTCTACCCTATCATGCAATATACCTAGATTGATATCCCTTTCTTCCCCTTACCTTTATTTTTCAGCAAAAGTTCCTTAAAGCTCTTCAATGGAGTTTGTCTTATGCCCTAGCCTTTGCTTCTTCCTCTTGTCACCAAATTATAGTTTTACGTAAAAACTCCCCAACACTCTTACTAGTCCTTTTATCATTAACCTAATCTATCTCAATTAGAGACTTCCAACAATACTCACTTATCCTCTTATTTACCACCATGCCCCTCTTGGCTCTATTTTCTCCACTAACTCTTATTTTTCTCCAAAACTATTATTTTGTTAATAATAATAATAATAATTATTATTATTCTGATTATTCTAATTATTATCAAGCTTATTCTATTTTATCACCACACCCTACTAATTCTACTACACCCATCAACATATAAGATCATATCATTTATTTAAGGGTTAAATATACGATACTCCTCTTCAATGTTAGCGAAATTCAGTTTACCCCTCTGTAAAAAAATGTTTTGGATCCCCCCCCCTTAAAATGTTAAAATTTTATGTCTTTTGCCTCCTACGTGCAAAATTACCCCCCTGTAATATTTTTTTTTGGTTTACCCCCCAAATTCAGTGTTCAAATTGTATGCTTAGGGGGGGGGGGGGATAAAAAAAACTATTATAGGGGGGAGGGGAATCCAAAAAAATATATTACAGGGGGGTAAAGTGAAATTCACCTACATTGCAGGGGGATGTCGTATATTTAACCCTTTATTTAAGTACACACCAACATTAAATAGTTAAATAAATAAATCCAAACATATAAATTAAATAATTTAATCGAATTTGGGGTGTTACAACTCTCTCCCACTTAGAAAATTTTCCCCTTGAAAATTACCTGAAGGAAACAGAGTCGAATACGACTCTCTCATATGACTCTCCAGCTCCCAAGTTATGCTCCCACTAGCTGGTCCTCCACACACTACCTTCACCAAGGCAATCTCCTTACCACGCAACTACTTTATATCCTGATCCACCATCCACATGGGTGATGCCTCAACAATTAGGTTCTCTCTCACCTGTATATCATCCTATTGGATCATATGAGACATATCTGGAATGTATCTCCTCAACTAAGACACATGAAACACATCATGAAGATTAGCAATCGACAGTGGCAAGAGAATCCTATAGGCTACCTCTCCCATCCTTTAAAAGACCTGGTATGGACCAACGAAACATGGTGTGAGCTTTCGAGGCTTCAAAGCTCGACTGACACCGGTTACAAGAGTAACTCTCAAAAACACATGGTCTCCCTCTTGGAACTCCAGTGCCTTCCTCCTCCTATCATGGTAACTCTTATGGCGACATTATAAAGCTTTTATCTTCTCTTGGATCATCTTGATATTCTCAAAAGTTTGTTGCACAATCTCAGGTCCAATCACCACACTCTCGCCAGATTCATACCAACACAGATGTGTCCTACACCTCCTACCCATACAACGCCTCGAACGGGGATATCCCAATATTTGAGTGTAAACTGTTATTGTAAGTAAACTCGACCAACGACAAGTAGTTATCCCAATCACCTTCTTGTTCTAGCATGCAAGCCCTTAACTGATCCTCCAATGATTGGATAGTCCCGTCTGTTTGACCATATATTTTTAGATGATAAGCAGAACTCAACTTCAGCTTAGTACCCAACCCTTCTTGCAAGCTATGCCAAAACCTCAACACTAACTTTGGATTTCTATGCGACACAATGCTCGACGAAATACCATACAAGTTGACAATATTCTCAATGTACAACTCAACCAATTTCTACAATGGATAACTAATCTTAATCAGTATAAAATGAGATGATTTAGTCATTCTATCAACAATTAACCAAATAGAATCACATCATTTCGTCTTATTCGAAAAAATTGTCACGAAATCCATGGAAATGCTATCCTACTTCTACTCCAGAATACTCAATGATTGCATCAGACCCAATGTCTTGTGATGTTCAATCTTTGACTTTTGGCAAGACAAACAAGCATACACTAACTCAACTACTCCCTTCTTCATTCATGGCCACCAAAACAGTTTCTTCAAGTATTGATACATTTTAGTAGCACCTGGATGAATACTCTACCCACTTTTGTGACCCTTCTCAAGAATACTCTTCTCAATATCGGGAACATATGTACACAAACCTTGTCTCTGAACCTCATCACACGATTCTCATCAATTATTAAGTCACCACCCTTATCTTGATTGATTAACATAATTCGGTCAACCAATACCACACCGGTCTTCTGACTCTCTCTGATCTCTTCAGGGATACCATTGACCAGCTTCAACATTCCCAACTTTATACCATTATGAGTCTTTTCACATACCAAACTCATGTCTCTGAACTTCTCAATCAATTCCAACCCTTTGACCATCAACATCGACATATGCAACAACTTCCTACTTAATTCATCAACTACAACATTAGCTTTACCCAGATGGCAACTCAAGCCAAAATCATAGTCATTCAAAAATTCGAGCCATCTTCGCTGCCTCATATTCAACTCCTTCTGATTGAATAGATACTTCAAACTCTTGTGATCACTGAACACTTCAAATCAGGAGCCAAAGAGATAATATCTTCTAATCTTCAACACGAATACCACTGTTGCTAACTCAAAATCATGCGTAGGATAATTCCTTGCATGCACCCTCAAGTTTCTAGAAGCATAAGCTACCACCTGACCATTCTGCATCAACACACCTCCCAGACCCATCTTTAAAGCATCACAATACACAACAAAATATTCACTTGGATTCGATAAAATTAAAACTGGAGCAGGCGTCAACTTCTTCTTGAGTTCTCTGAAACTTTCTTCACAATGTACATCCCAAACATAGGCTTGACCCTTTCGAGTCAACTGAGTCAAAGGTAACATTAACTTCTAAAAACCTTCAATAAACTTCCTGTAATAACCATCCAACCTAAGAAAACTTCTAATCTCAGTAATAGAATTTAGTGTCTCCCAATGTAACACAACATCTATCTTCGATGGATCCACAAATATACCACCACTAGAAATCACATGACCAAGGAAACTCACTTCTCGCAATCAAAACTCGCACTTTGATGACTTTGTGTATAATTGGTTCTCTTTCAATGTCTGCAATACAACTCTCAGATGTTCCACATGCTCTTCATAAAAATTTGAATATATCAAGATGTCGTCTATAAACACAACCGTAAACTGGTCTAAATACGGATAAAGGATTCTATTCATGTACTTTATGAACACTCCACGCGCATTAGACACCCCAAACAACATTACCAAATACTCGTAATGACCATACCTTCTTCTGAAAGAAGTCTTCAGACTTTACACGAATCTGATGATACCCCAATGCAAATCTTTCTTGCTAAACACACAAGCACCTACCAACTATCCATCAAATCATTAATCCTCAGAAGTGGATACTAATTCTTGATAGTCACCTTATTCAGTTGTCAGTAGTCAACACATAGCCTAATACTATCGTCATTCTTGTTCACTAACAACACCGACGCACCCCACGATGAAACACTTGGACAAACAAAGCTTCTTTTCAAGTAGATCTTCCAGTTGCTTCTTCAATTCACTCAACTCTGAAGCAAATATTCTATAAGGAGCCATCAACATCAGACTAGTACCTAGTACTAAGTCTATAGTAAACTCAACTTCGCGCTCTGGAGAAATTTCATTGATATCACGAGGAAACACTTCTGGAAAATCACACACCACATGTAATTCATCAATCACAACTTTACTCTCTGCCTTCATAGGAGCTAATATCATAAACATTATAACATCATCCTTCATAAACTCATCCACTTTCTTGGCCGACACGAACAACTCATCACTTGCATCTAACTCAGGAAATAACACCGTCTTGTTGTAACAGTTGACATGAACTTCAAATCTTCATCTTTAACAAACTCAAGAAACAACACTTACTTATCCAACAACCTACAGTCTTAAAAACTACTGCATGATGAACTAACTATTCACACCTGAAACATCTCAGAGAAGCAAAAGCTTCTCCCCCACTTGTTTCAATCCTGCTCCTGCCAACAAGCGGTTAGAAAAATAGACGAGTACCGACAGTGTTTCACAAAAAAGTCACGTACCAGGGAACAAACAACATAACAAAGCCTGGTCGGACGGACCAACCTGCTCTAATACCATAATGTAACACCCTAAACCCCAATACTTATATATTAACCTTTACACAACAATCTAAGGTATCACCAATGACAAAACTTTTAACAAATCAAACATTTAACAAACATGCAGTGGAAAGTATTAACGTCATACAATACATGTCATCATACGCTCACCTTCACTTAGGGTATCATTGCGGCGGTATCAATATTATTTCAAATAATAAAAACATTGCAACTTAGACATTTAGTCTTAATCTTCAAATCGTGATAAATGGTTTCCAAAATAAAGAGTTATCATATTTCTCTCTTTAAAAACTTCAACATAAACAAAATAAAAATGATTAATCTCCAACAAAACATAATAAGCAAACAAACATTCCCAACCCCGATGTTATAGGATCGGAGCAAGACTTCTAAAACAATGATGAAACTAAATGAAGTAACTCCATGAGCTACCTTCCACTTACAACAACAAACTCTACGCCTGAGCAAGACTTCTCAATCAATTCACAACATCATGAAAGATTAACTACATATGCAAACATGTATGCAATGTACTCCACAACTGACTCATTATGCGTGTAGTACCATTCATGAACACTTAGGTTCATCATGTTCCCGATCCCCATCTTAGGATAAAATCAAACCAAATCATTAACATCGCCATATGTAACGCTTCACATATTCCCACTTGAAACCGATTACTCGCTTCCGGTCCCCACCATAGGACTAGAGCACACCAATTTTTTTTACCATCATCATAGGTAACGCTTCACTAATTCTTCATTAGAATTAGCTACTCGCTCCCGATCCACACCACCGGACTAGAGCACACAAAAATTGGACCGTAGTCCATACATTATGGTGCATGACTCTTCGCAACATGCATTACCACTAAAAAGTTCACCAAAAGGATCCCCATACACATATCACTATTTATGCATAACATGATTCAACATAAGCAACAATTAATCAATATTACGACCTCAATAAACAACAACAAACAACAACAAAACAAATGTAATTTCATAAGCATTCATTCATGTTACTTCACAAAAACAACAACACATCATCCTATAAACATATTGATTTACTAACGACCATACAAATCATCACAAACATCCATACAATAGTTAAATGACTACAACTCAAACATTTCACTAAGAACTACCATGAGGTAGCTTTGCGCATTAGCTTTCTAACACTTCAAACAACATCTTAATTGGTCCTACAAAAGAAAGATATAACCAAAATCATCGAACACCACAATAAAAACAAAAGTATAATTTTTCACCTTTTGGCCTATGATAATCGATTGTCAAAGTTTGACAATCGATTGTCATCAAAACATATTTTGCCACTGACTTCATAAAAATTACTTTTCTAGGCATGGAAATTGAGTGTAATGTTGTGACAATCAAATGTCATTGTGTTATTTTCTATAAAAAAATCATTTTTTCATCATACAATACTCACCCCTCTTACCCTTAAACTTTCATACATGTCTCCAACTAATTTTTCCCAAAATCCATTTATTCAAAAATGAATTTGACAATGATTCATGTTAGCATAATCATTAGCATAAACAACACTTAATTCATCACAATCCATAGCAATTTCATCAATGATTTTAACAACAAATTCATCATCAATCATAAATAAAACGCAAGCTTTCACATCCTTATCAATGGCAAAAATTCATACATACATATTCGTGCTTATTCAAACATTGATTCAATCATAACAACACCTATAAACAAAAAATCAATCAACCAATTTCCAGCATTTCATCATATAACACATCATCAAAAGAAAACCTAGAAGTCTAATGAGATTAAAATTCTTATTATTCTAATTATTATCCAACTTATTCTATTTTCTCACCACACCCTACTAATTCCACTATACCTCATCAACACATAAGATCATATTATTTATTTAAATACACACCAGCATAAAATAATTAAATAAAATAAATCTAAATAATTCAATTAAATAATTTAATCGAATTTGGGGTATTACAATGACCGTTAATGTGAAATAAAAATTATAAATAAAAATAAAAATAATATTTTTTATAGAAAATATTTAAGTTAACATAAATATAAAGTTGATTATCAAAAAATCAAATTACATAATTTAAAACTACATTAAAATAACGCTTTACACGTTCTGAGTGACTTGAAATCATCAATAATAGACTTAGAACTAATGTTTGCACTAATCTCCCTTTCAATATATATTGTCATGTTATCTCCTAGAAACCCGTCATACATCTTGTTTTTAAACTTAGTCTTGATAATTTTCATTACTGAAAAAAACCTCTCAATTGTGACTGTAGAAACTAGAAGAGTCATGATAAGGCTGAGTAGTTTATCAATCAAAAGGTAAATTTCAGAATGTCCACTTGCAACTAAAATGAACACAGTTCTTGAATAGTTGATAAATTATTCAAATTTGATTCTTTGCGAGCATCAAATAGAAAATGTTGGAGTTGAAATTGCAAATTCTTCTTCTCTTGATCACTAAAATCCATAGGATAATATTTTTTAACTAGAGACCAAATAGTATCAATGTTAAAAGCTTTATATCCATCCTTAGGAGAAAAAGCACAAGAAAAAGTTAACAAATTTGGTCACTAGATCTACTATTCAACTCTTGTAATTGTTTGTCAATGGTAGTGAAAAACATTTTAACTTTAAAGTAATGTTGAATTGTGACTTGATTCTCTTCAAGATGGGATTGTCCAAACCTTATTGTTGAATGAATATCATTAAGATCAGGAATCTCAATACCATACTTTTCACACAAAAAATCTCACTTTAGTAAACAATATATCCCAACCATTTTATAGAGTCTTGAATAAAACCCCTTGTTTAACGAACCAAGTGCATAATATTAACTACATCTTGATTTTATTTTTGTAAGGCTTGACAAACCATATATGTTATCACCGTAATTTCTTTCATCAAATGAAAAATAAATATAAAATAAAATGCCTTCAAATAGTTATAAGAACTATCAACCTCCCCACATGTAGCATAACTTCCTCTTTCTTTTGCAATTTTTTTAAACTGAACAAGTTACTTCATACATGTTTATCAAGATACAAATAGAATTGTAATGTGATCCCCAACGAGTATCTCCCGCTCGTTTCAAACTACCAACTTGATTTGTATCTTTATAGGTTACAAATTCTTCTAATTGGGCCGCTTGTAACTCTTCACAGAGCTTCGTAGAAGAACAAACAACATTGATAACAAAAATAAGCCTCTCAAAGAATTGATGAATTGATTTGACCTCTCTTGGTGATGTAACCAGCGTAAGTTGCAATCGATGAGAAAAATAATGAACATAGTATGCATACGAACAATCCTTCATAAAGAGTGTTTGTAAATCATTGAATTCTCTTCTCATGTTGCTAGTGCCATCATACCCTTGGTCGCGAATATTAGAAATATCAAGGTTATGTCGAGAAAGTATATCACATATTACTTCCTTAAGAGTTAGAGATGTGGTGTCTTTAACATGTGCTACATAAAAAAAATCTCTTATATTAACCCAAATTTATCAACAAATCTTAATATAAGAGCCATTTGTTCCTTTTTTGACTCATTGTAAGCTTCATCCACATCGATACATAATTTGAAAACACCAATTTTCTCATGAATATTCTTTTTTAACCTACTTGAAAGAATTTGCAAGAGCTCTGTTTGAATTTGATATGAAGTATACTTGCAATTTTATGGAGGATTTTCCAACATAACATTTGAAATTTCATCATTGTAAGATGCTAAAAGTTTTAATAACCCAAGAAAGTTTCCTTGATTTCTTGGATTGCTAGTTTCATCGTGACCTCTAAAAGCATAAGCTTGAAGTGTTAATCAATGAACAATGTCAATTTAGTCTTGAGACGTAGCCGATTATTCATTCTTTGACTCGAACTTTGCACTTGAATAACATTTCTAATATGACCATCTTGATTCAACAAGTCTTGACAAACTTGCATTGCATTATTGTGTGGTGAACAAGGACCATTCCCTATGTGTTTAACAAAGGAACAATGCTTTCTATTCCTAACTTTATTTCAATTTCTAAAACCCATAGAAATGAAGACACGTGATTCGGGACGTCCACTTGATTTTTTGCTAAAAAGTTAGCATGGTAAGAAATATGTAGCATCTTCAGATGGTGAATATTCTAACCATGATAGAAATATGCTAAACCAAGTTTGTTAAAACCTTATTGGATGATCCTCATTATCAAAAAAAGGATAGTTTTCTAAACAAATTTGATATGGACCCCGTTTTTAGTAAGCTCGTTGTATTGCATCCACTTGATTTGGTGGATATTACCAAATCGGGGGGACGCTTTCAAGGATCACATTCCAAAGAATTTTCAAAGCTATGACGTTCTTCAATTATTGGATTCTCAAGAACTGTTTCATGTTCTGGTATCAGGATTATAATTTCTCCATCTCTCTTTTCTCTTTAAATTTCACACTCTTTCCTCTTGAAAAAAGAATCAATTTTTTCTATTTTTCATCTTTACTTTTCTGATGAAAATAACAAAACATAATATAATGTCAATAAAAATTTATCTAATTTATACTAATAATTCCATGTCTACAAAAATAAGAATTTACATTCAATTCATATTTTTCTATAAATCTATTAGCAAAATTACCCAAGAATGGTGATCCTCTTATTTCTCCATATACAAGACATAATTTTATATTTTTTTGTAGTTAAAAGAATTTCAAGTTCTTTCTAATAAAATTGAGATTCAATTCTCAATCATTAAATGGAATCTCATCCAGTAACTTGTTGTAGTTATATAGTAAAAGTATGATGACAATCTATAACTACATATGTCATACCCCGATTTTGATCCTAAATTGTTTCCATTTTTTCATTTTTTTTTCGGCACTTAGCCTAAAGTTCATTTGCATACATTCATTCCCAAATCCATATTTTGTGATAAACATTGGTTATTATCTAGCTTTTTGATCATGGTGCTTTGTGATTACAAAATGGATTTTAGTTATTTGACTTTTTTTAATTTTTCAATTTTAATTTAATTTCAAAGTAAATCTAATTCCAAATTTCAAGTTAATCTTAATTGTATTTTACTAATGATTCAAACTCTAATTGATTTTAATTTCCAAATGAATGTAGAGTTGATATCAAAGTAATTTTAACAAATTATAGATTGATTCGATTTTAATTGGTTTTGTTGGTTTTTTGATTTTAAATTGACATTTTGATTAGTCTTAGATTTATTTCTAAAATCCATATCCATTTTCATTATCCATTTGGAACCAATTTAAACCATTTCATATCCAAAATCCATTCAATCATAACAATTAACCAACTAACCCAAAGTTCATTAATCCAAAACAATTATCCAACAAAAACAAAAAGACTTTACTTTATCACGTGTGGATTGGCTAAATTGAAAGTATGCATTAAAGATACACATATGTTGCTCTTGTCAACTTACCAGAAGAGGGAATACAGAGAGAAGCTAAAGCAAATAAAAAAAAGAAGAAGACTAATTTGCTAAGCGAATTATCTAATGGTGCTGTTCACAAACACACTGCATTCACGCTTCCACTCTCCTCTTTTCCCATCCAAAGTGCCGGTGATCCAAAACCTCACGCTTTCAATCTCTTTTTCTTCATTCACATTCTTAGCTCCATCCAGAATTTGTAAACGCATCGCTACACTCCGAGAAGCTAAGACTACTTACAAGGCAAGGGTCTCTCGCGATGGAAACTTGGGTAAACTTTAAGCCGGCTACCTCTTTTCTGAGATTGGCGGAAGAAAGTCTACACACTTG
The DNA here is from genome assembly GCF_024323335.1 of Lathyrus oleraceus. Lineage (NCBI taxonomy): Eukaryota > Viridiplantae > Streptophyta > Magnoliopsida > Fabales > Fabaceae > Lathyrus > Lathyrus oleraceus. Next base: position 96,049,614 of record NC_066579.1, on the reverse strand, counting down.
CAACCATATCACCATGCCATGATACACCTCCAAGTCTATTCGTTAGTCGGCGCATCAAGAAAGCAAGCATGTGGTTGTCCATTGCCGACCCTACCAATTCACGAAGCAATAATGTCAGTCGTATAGCACCAACAACAGCTGTTAAATATCATAACAAAGAAATAATACACAAACACAACAAGCTAACTGATGAGAATACATCAGAAAAACATGAAGAAAATTCAATGGATACAAGTGATGGAAAAAGCCGTGCTTTGGAAGCATCAAACAGCCGGATGATTTCAATGTAATCAACTCAGACGCATCAATTACGAGAGAAATCAGTGCGGCATGTGGTGATGAATCTCTTGTTTTGAATAAGTCAACAGATAGATTTACTGAGTCACCCTCCAAAGATAATTTCGGGAATCAATCTGAACATAAGGTAACAAAGACCAATTTAAACAGACCATTAATAACCTATCAATGTTACAAAGGAAAAAGTGTATGAATGGAACTGATAAGAAAAACAATTCATTGCACGAGAAGGAAAACATTCCAGTTCTAGCCAGGTGGAGTATGCTTGGAAATGCTAATCCCTCTTCTAGCGACGGATCATCCTGTGACGAGTGTCCTGTAAACAATGTACCTGATCCTCATCAGCAGCTTCTACCCCAAACCATTCAAAATCATGTTGCATTGCATAATGTTGGATATGATTTGGTATGCTACTGCTTGGTCCTGCTTTCAGCAAGGGCATAGCAAGATGCCCCAATCTCATCTTGGCCAGTCATGAAGATAAGGATGTCACCTAAAGGGCCTGTTATATGAATAGTCCTAGCTTGCAGCTTCAACATAACCTCCACATGGAGTTTTTCTCTATAATACATTGGCAAGAAATGTTCTCCCAGGACTATGACAGATCAAACCACTTCCAAAGACATTTGATAATTTATGTGCATTCAGAGTTGCTGATGTAGCGATCAGCTTGCAATCACGGCATTGGGCTACAACTTCCTTCAAAGACATTTGTGCTTCATGATCTTCCATGGGCCTCGTCCATCACAATGACCTTGTACTTGTCTGAACCAGAATTTTTAAGTGTTTCCTGCATAATGTCAGCACCGGACAACCCTCCATTTTATGATACCAAAGGTTCTGATAGCCGCTGTAGCAACCACTCAATGTTGTGAAATCTGCAAGTGCAATTACAGGAAAAAATTGATTTTGAAAAGAAGACTTGGCAGTGGACATCAAAGAGCTTCCTCCACACCAACCATAACCTGCAAAAAAAACACACCAAACCAGAACAAATTTGCAATTTTGAGCCAATAGTGCATCTCGTCAGTGCCGACATTTTTGGAATAAATGTATTTCGTGATCCACAGCCAGATTTTAACTTAGCAACATAATATTGAAGGTATCTCACGAATTACTGCTTTGCCACCATCATCACTATCTATTGAATCCCCAACAGCTATCTGCACAAGGTCTCTCTCCAACTGGTCTGCTGCTCTTAACACTTGAACAACATCTGGTACAAACCGAGGCTACTCATACTTGTAACCATTTCACTGCAGTAACACAAAATAATTACCAAACGTTAAAATTTCAGAAAAATCCCAATTTGGTATTGAGACAAAGTTAGGGCGAAAAGTGCGTAGCTAAATTTACCGTTTCCGGATTGTAGCATCAAACAGGACAACCCAATTCTGAGCACAAAAAGCACTTCTGGAAATTTTCTCTATTGAATCTCTGGGTACCAAATCAAAACCCTAACTGCAGAACATAAATAGAGAGGAGGAGAATCAGTAAAGAGGGCGAAACAATTAAGAGGCGACCACCAAAAGAAAAAACCCTAATCTAAAAATAACGTATACGATAAACACCAAAGGAACGAACCTGGTTGCAATCAACGGCGGAGAACTTTGAAACCTAACGAAGAGAGCCCATTGCAAGCTCGCTGCCACCGCCGAATCACCTCCAAAGGTGAGCTTTCGCATTGGATTTTTTCCTTTTAAATCTTTTTTTTTCCGCCTTTGGGTGGGAGATATCGATTGAGAGAGAGAAGTAAGGTTGAGAGAGCAATTTCAGAAGCGAGGTTGAGAGATGAATTTTGGTGTGAGATTGTGAGAGAGACGCAATTGAGAGAGGGTTTTGGCGAGAGAAACGTGAAGTTGAGAGCGAGAGAGATTTGATGAGAATGAGGAAACAGGAGAGAGCCTTCGTGAATGGACTTTGAGTGTTTCAAAGAATGTTTTTGTTCCCAAATTTCTTTTATTTACTTTTAAGAAAATAGCATTTAAAATATGATTAAAGACCATTTACCTTTGGTATTCCTTGGTATTAATTTTAATTATTGGTAATGTTATTTAGTGCACCTTTTAATTTCTCTTTGGAAACCCAACAGCCAGGCGGCTGGGTTCTTTTTGGTAATCCAACAGACCTTTATTATTATTATTTTAGTTTCTTTTTCTTTATTTTTATTTTTTGTTCCAATCTAGTATGGTTTATATATTTAAGTTGTTATTTAAATGATAACTAATCATAATTGGTCTAGTGGAGAGGGGGTAGTTTCATGGTCTTTAGTGGGGTGGTTTCAATACCTATATATAGCATTTTATTTCTTTAGCATTCATTTTTTTTATGTTTATGTTTTATTATAATTTCTCCTATACTCGTAGTGGCATTATTGTTTAATAACACATATTTTTTTTCTTTTAATTTCATCATCCACTCAAACCGCTTTAAATTTTTAAAACCACACTTTTCTCGATTCAATGTCGAGCCCATTTTCATACCCTTGTAAGTCGATTGCTTTTAAGCATCGCCATCAACCTCACATAGCTTACTCTTGGGCTTTCTTACAATGAGCCGGTTCTCTTGCACTTACACTCATACATTGCATTATCTGTTGTTTGGGCCTGATTTAATTATTTCATGATTTTTGAATCCCCATTTGACAAAATGTACCCCACTCCCCCGATGTGTAATAATTTTGTACTGTTTTATTTCTTTATTTGTTTGACTGTTTAGTTAGATACTAACACAAGAATAAAATCAACCATTTCCAAAAAAATACAAAAATATGACTCGATCCAACGTCGAGTATTTTCTCAATAAACAAGTCAATTCATTTCTCCCTCCAATTCTATTCCACTTATTTTTCAAACTTTCATCAAACGCTTGATTTAATGTCAAGCCATTTTTCCTGATAAAAACTCAAAAAATATTAATTCATAGTCAAGACTTTTTCAATAAAGATGGAAGTGGAACGTGGTGTATACCACGCACTCCTGAGACTAGGATTCGAGATGTATATCTCGCCAATCCTAGCTCTCGCCATTATTCAAATTCATTCACTTTGCTCTCTCAAACATTCATTCAAATTTCTCTTAAACGTCCATCAATACTTGATCTAGGGTCAAGTCATTTTCACAACAAAACTCAAAATACCTAATTCTTATTTAACACTTTTTCAATAAAGATGGAAATGGAACATGGTGTATACCATGCACTCCTGAGGTTAAGATTCGAGACGTATGCCTCGCCTATCTTAGTTCTCGCCATCGTCTAAAATTGTCAATGCGGTTTCTTCAAACCCTTTCTCAATCAAATTCCAAAATACTTAATTCCTATCTTAACCTCTTTCAATAAAGATGGAAATGGAACATGGTGTATACTGTGCACTCCTGAGACTAGGATTCGAGATGTATATCTCGCTCATCCAAGTTCTCGCCATCACTCAAAATACATCAAACCAATCAAACTCTTTTCTCGCCGCCGTGCGATTAATCAAAAACCTTTTTCGTAAACGAAAGGTATCTTGTCTTAAGAGGTACAAAACAATGTTTCGGCCACGATTGCTGAGTCGAGATAATGACGCTTTTCCGAATGTAGATTTATAAATCCGTTCGATGTGTGGTATGCGTCCACTCCTCATTTGTTTTGGGTAAGACAATGTTTTTGTCGATTAATACAATATAGCTTTCGCTAAAATCGACCAACAAACAAACATTTTTTACCCAGAACTACGTAAGCCTTGATTTCTCTTTTGAGATACGTAGGAGCAAGATTTGTAAATCTTGTCAGGCCCACTAATAAAAAACTTAGGTTTAGTCCTTCGTCAAAAATCCAAAAACATTTCTTCTCTCTTATATTTATTCTTTCCCACCTAATAATTTAAAAAACCTAACATATTTAACTAACACTAACGCACACAATTGACCTAATGGTTCCCGTTGAGTACAACGGACGTGAGGGGTGCTAATACCTTCCCCTTGCGTAATCGACTCCCGAACCCTGATATTGGTTGCGATGACCATATCTTATCCTTTCTTTTGTCTTGGGTTTTATCGATATTTCCCCTTTCCTTTTTAGGAATAAATAAAATTCGGTGGCGACTCTGTTCAGTCCATCATTGCGAGCGTGCGATCACGCTTCGCTTTGAAGTCGTATCCCCATTTTTTCGAGGTGCGACAGATGGCGACTCTGCTGGGGAAGAACTAATCCCTAAGTGAGTCAAGCCTAGTTAGGACGTTTGTGTGCCTTTGTTTGTTTAATTTTTGTGACTTTTCCCTTATTTGTTGCCTTTTAATATCTTTATTGTTATATTGATATTTGTTGTATATTGGTTCCACCGTGTTGGGTACTTGGATTTTGATTGCAAACCATGTGGGAAAGACTCTACACCCGAGTCTAGAGTGGAAAAAAACATAAGATAGGACGATGGTTGAGTAGTACGGACTCCCGAGGTGAATACTTCGTAAGAGTCGGTACGAGAACCTCACTTAGAGTAGATCCTTTTGCAAATATTGTTGCCCGAGGTGTATACCTCGTAAGCTTCAATGTTTCAAAGGGGTCCATGACTCTAAGAACCTTTTAGAACATTGAACTTTGACCAACTAGAAATGATGGTTGCGTAGTATGGATTCCCGAGGTGGATACTTCGTAAGGATCGATACGAGAACCTCGCTCAGAATAGATTCTCTAGATGGAGTTGACGATCGGAAAGTATTTTCCGTAAGCGTCAAACAGTCTTTTGAATCCATGACTCTGAGTACCCTGTCTAGAACCCAGTCGACGGTTGCGTAGTACGGACTCCCGAGGTGAATACTTCGTAAGGGTCGGTACGAGAACCTCACCCAGAATAGATTCCCTTGATGGAGTTGACGACCGGAAAGTATTTCCTGTAAGCGTCAAACATTCTTGTGAATCAGTGACTCTGGGGATCCTTTGTAACAAAGCCCTAGATCATACCCGGTGAGAACCCCGTTTTGGAAAAGCAATCAAATTTATCCATACCTCGGACCTTTGAACCTATCCAAAGAAAAAAAGACAAAAAAAACATTACATCCATTCATTCATTGCATACGCATAAAAAGCAAAACTTTTAGTTGTTTCGCATTATTTCAGGAATCCGAGACTTGTTAGCAAGATGAATCCTGAGAGAAGAGGCACTTTTCAGTTCAAATACAAGAACGTGGACCTTACCAGCCTACAGAAGTTGAGTGCCAAAGTAACACCCCTCAAACTCAACAGCTTTGTACAAAACTATGGAAGAATTCTGGACATCCTAAATGAGAAGATGGACATGATGACCGCAGTGACTATTGCTCAGTTCTATGATCCACCTCTACGTTGTTTCACGTTTTCTGACTTCCAGTTGGCTCCTACCTTGGAGGAGGTTGAGAGAATCATAGGCCATAATTTGAAGGATCATAATCCATTTCCTAAGCTCGATGAAGATATTCCTCCCAAGAGGATAACTTCAGCTTTGGGTCTGAAAGTTTCTGAAGTCGTGAACAGTTGGGATGTGAAAGGACCTTTCAGTGGTTTTTCTAGGAAGTTCTTGGAAGATCAGGCCAAGAAGATGGAAAAAGAAGGGAATTGGGAAGCCTTTTATGCTGTGTTAGCCGTGTTGATATATGGGATAGTCCTCTTCCCAAATATTGACCATTTTGTGGACCACCTGGCGGTGAGAATTTTCCTCTCTGGTAACCCCGTACCGTTCCTCTTGGCAGATATCTACTACACTCTCCATGATCGTCATGAGAAGAAGGGAGGAACCGTCTTGTGTTGTGCGCAGTTGCTGCATGCCTGGTTTAGATCCCATATGCCCGAAGAAGGTCCTTTTGTCTAAAAGGAACTCAAGCCTTTCCAGAAGTTAGCTTCCCTCACCTCCAGTCATGTTAAGTGGTATATCAGGGATTGGGAAACCGAGAATGTGATTGTCAGCATTTGAGACTTCCCCAATGTGCCGTTGATAGGAACCAAGGGTTGCATCAACTATAACCCCATGTTATCTCTAAGGCAGCATGGGTACCCTATGAATGGCCCTCCAAAAGCTGAAGCTCTAGAGCCTTTCATCTTACATGGTGTTGAAGTGGATCATCCCATGGTGAAAAAGATCAAGAGGTCTTGGCAAGCAGTTATCAGGAAAGGTAAGGAGTTGGGTAAGAGAAACGTCATTGCCCAAGAGCCTTACACTTGTTGGGTTAGAGAGAGGGTTCAGATGATTAAACTCCCTTATCCATTTGATCCTTCTATCTATCCATTGGTTCCTGAGCCAGAACCCATATTACCTGAAGATGTAGAGAAGCTCAACGACCGTATCAAGGAGTTGGTGTTGGAAAATGCCGATTTGAGAATCAGGCTTGGCCGAGTCTCGATAGAGAATGGGAACTTGAAAGACGATCAACAAAAGAAGGACAAAGAGCTTGAAGTCTCCAACAAAAGGGCTAGAGAGTCTGAAGCAAGGAGAGAAAAGTTTGGACAAGCACTCTATAGCACTAAATCTGTGTTCAAATCAAAGGAAGAGGAGTTGGATAGAGCTCTACTCCGGATTCAAAAACTCAACAAGACTTTGGAACTGACCCTTGAGATGAAAAGGGAAGCACGGTTGATTTCTGAGATTCGTACTCGTGAACTGGAGAATACCATTCAGAAATACAAGGATACTCTAGAACGCGAGAAGCTGAAGACTGAAGAGTCAGAAAGAGTTTGCACACGGTTGAAACATCATTTGGATCGAGCCGATGCTAGAATCCAGGCACTTGAAGGTGGGGATCAGGATGCTGCCTATATGGTGTTGCTAGGGGAATGCAGATATTGGAGAAACCTCTATAGGGACATAGAGGTGACTAAGGCTGAAGACGTGCGCATTATCCAAGATCTCCAAGGGCTTTACACTGAGTGGAAGGGCAAATTTCTGAAGCTGTCCGGATTTGCGAGTTCCATCATGCAAGAGCTGCCTGAGAAGCTGCAAGAAGCTGATTGGTGCATGTGTCTAGAGAACACCCCGCATCAAGTCTTTAATTTCATTAAGTTTTGTAAGGCAATGTTAGAAGGGTTAACTACCGACCTTGCTACGGTTCGGAAAGCCCATAAACCATGAGCACATTGTTTGTATTTGAACTTTGATATGAGATTAATGAAAATTGCTTTTGAGATTCATTTTATTGTGTTTCATTTCCTTATTATTTTAAATATTTGCGAACAAGTGTTGTGACATTTTTGAAATGAATGATTGAAACTAACCAAGAGTTTTGCAAACAAAATGCATCCATACATGCATTCATGCATTTTTCAAAACAAAGTCTCATTTTGTCCTTTCTTCCTCCAGTTTCACGCTGAATTTTCAACACCAATATAATACTCGTGCCAGAGCTCGTCAAAGAATGGCAGATCAAGAGCATGAATTGGAGCGAGTGAGCTCAGAGCTCGAAGACCTACGTGGAAACATGGGTCACGTCATGGAGATATTACAGGTCATCAGGGCAAAGTTAGACACCCAAACAACGGTTGTTTCAGAAATCACCGGTCCATCGATTGAACCCCAACCTGCAAGAACGGTACCAACAACCTGGCCAACCTATGGTTTACCTCCCGGTTTCACGCCTACAGTTGAAGGCGCCCCTGGTTTTGCACCATCCGCTCAGCAGACGGCTCCTCTACCGACCATCAATGAAAATCATCCAGTGGTTCACACGTTCGCACCTCCTCTCGTTCGTGCACATGTGCAACCCTACTTTGAGGATCAACAACATGCTCCAGACTTTTCAGATGAAGATGAGGAAAGGCAGGAAGACATAAGAGGGATGAAGGAGAATTACCAGATGCTTGAGAAAATATTGAGGGCTATGGAAGGTGACCAAGTCTTTGGTGCTACCGCTAAGGTGATGTGCTTAGTATCAGGTCTTGTGATTCCTGCGAAGTTCAAGACCCCAGATTTCGATAGGTATGAGGGCCACTCGTGTCCTAAGAGTCACCTTATTATGTACTATCGAAAAATGGCTGCGCATGTAGAGGATGACAAACTCATGATACATTGCTTCCAAGACAGCTTGAGGGGTGCTCCCTCTAAATGGTACTTAAGCCTTGATCAGAGTAGGATTCGTTGTTTCCAAGACTTATCTGATGCTTTTATCCAACATTATAAGTATAATATGGATATGGCCCCAGATAGGAGGCAATTGCTCAGCATGTCCCAGAAAGATAAGGAGTCTTTTAAGGAATACGCGCAACGATGGAGGGAAGTGGCCTCGCAAGTCGAACCACCTCTGGATGAGAAGGAGTTAGCGGATTGGTTCATGGATACAGTCAAACCTGTGTTCTATGAAAGAATGGTAAGTAGTGTATCTGCAAGCTTCTTTGACCTGGTCGCCGTGGGCATAAAGGTCGAACTTGGATTGAAGAATGGAAAGATGATGACTACCTCTGAAACATCTGGTAGTAATGCCAAAACGTTTCCTGGAGGATTCCAAAGAAAGAAGGAGGGTGATACAAATGCAGTATCAACCAGTCAAAGAAGGAGTCATTAATGGAAGAAACAACATCAACTTACTCAACAACACCACTTTGCTCAACAACAACCAGCTTATCCAGTCCAATATGTTCCACAACCATATGTGGCAGCTGTCACACCAAATTTCAACCAACCACAAGCTCATGTTTATCAACCCGCTCAACAAGCGCCGGTATACCAGCAAACGCCCGCGCCACCTACTTATCAACAGCCAAGGGCACAGGCTCCTCGGCCACAAAATCCTCCAAATCAAAATAGGGTAAAGAGAGGTAGACTTCCGTTTGCTTTAATCCCTATGACGTACACTGAATTGTACCCATCATTACTACATAAAGGGTTGGTGACTCCCAGATCTTTGGGTCCTCCACCAAATCCTTTACCTCCGTGGTACAATCCATATGCCCATTGTCCTTTCCATGGGGGTGCCCCTGGGCATGATTTAGAAGGATGTTATGCTTTAAAGCATATTGTGCGAGACCTGGTTGAGAAGAAGATTCTGTCATTTCGAGATGTCGGACCCAATGTCAAAAGTAACCCTTTGCCAGTGCATGGTGATGTTAATGCCGTCGAGGATGCTTCTGATGTGTGTATAATCAAGAATGTGGAAGATGTTAAAACTCCGTTGCTAGTGCTTCATGCAGGATTGGTGGGGGCTAGATTGATTGATACATGTCACGACAACTGTGAGGAATGTGCCATTCATCCAAAAAGATGTAAAGTGGTACGAAATGACATTCAGAACTTGGTGGATCAAGGTGTTTTACAAATTTGTGGTCCAACAACAAACAAGGAAGTTTCAGTCATTGAACCCGTTTTTAATATACCAGAACCGTTTGAGGTGACTTATCACAGAAGAGACGTTGTTCATCCATCACCCGTGGTAGTTTGCATGCCTACCCCTTTTCCTTTTGAAAGCACCAAGGCGGTACCCTGGAAGTACGACATAACAGTGGTAGATGGATTGGTAGATAGAAAGCCCAAAGCTGCTGAAAGTAAGAAAGGTTTGGAGAATGTTGACACCGACATCACTAACATCGCAGGATGACCCGCAGTGGTCGGATTTATACTCCCAATTTTGATGTAAACCCTCAAGAACCAACAAGGGAAGCTGCAAATGTGAATCCTACCCCAGAGCGTGGAGGGGCACAGCCGGCTGTGCAAACAGATGAAGCAAGTGAGTTCCTAAGGATAATAAAGAAATCTGACTACAAGATAGTTGATAAGTTACATCAAACACCATCAAAAATATCTATCTTGTCCTTGCTTCTGAATTCTGAAGCTCATAGGGAGGCTCTGCTGAAAGTGCTTGCTCAGGCTCATGTTACCCAAGATATAACGGTCGGCCAATTCGATGGAGTGGTCGCCAATATCACAGCCTGCAACACTCTAAGCTTCAGCAATGAAGAGCTACCCAAGGAGGGGAAGAATCACAACCGCGCTTTGCATGTATCCATAAAGGGCCAAGAAGATGCTCTGGCCAGAGTTTTAGTTGACACTGGATCATCCCTCAATGTTCTACCAAAGAGGGCACTCGCTAAATTATCTTACCAAGGTTCAGAGTTGAAACCTAGTGCGCTTGTGGTGAAAGCATTTGATGGTTCGCGAAGGACAGTAGTTGGGGAGGTAGAATTACCAATACAGATCGGACCGCATGTATTCCCCATAAATTTCCAAGTCATGGATATAAATCCAGCTTATAGCTGCCTTTTGGGACGCCCATGGATACATGTTGCTGGGGCAGTAACTTCTACTCTGCATCAAAAGATGAAGTTCGTTGTCAATAACAAGCTCGTCATTGTCTCGGGTGAAGAAGATTTTATCATCAGTCAACTCTCCTCTTTCCGTTATATTGAGGCTGATGAGGATGCCTTAGAAACCTCTTTTCAAGCACTTGAAATATACAATGCCACACTTGAAGAGGTTAAGGATCCTGTTGAGAAAACCAGTTTGTCGTTCGCTTCTTTGAAGAGCGCAAGATCAGCAGTTGAAAGTGGAGGCCCTGCAGGTTGGGGGAAAGTCATCAACGTCAATGAGAAAAATGACCGTTTTGGTTTGGGGTACAAGCCTCCTACTAGTGGAGGAGCCCTGGTCCCTGCAAAGGACCGTGCGCGGAGCATACAAGAAGTTTTCCTGAGCAATGGATTTATCCATGGAGATCAAGTTGGTGCAGTGGAAGATGACACTGAAGATGGAGAAATATCAAATCTGATATACCGATGTGAAGCAGCCCTGACAAACTGGGAAGCAGTTGAGATTCTAGAAGTTTTTCCTGTGTCAAAGTAATTGTTGTTTTCCTTTGTGTTTTGAAAATCCTTAGCTCTGCCCAAGGCTAATGGATCATTTGTAGGGCCCCTTTTGAATTTCAAAAAAAATCATTATGACAAATAAAGAGCATTTTGTTCAAATTCTTGTCGTTCATTTATCTGTTGTTTTTTCTTAAAATGACAATCCTTTCAAAAAAACTACAAAAATATTTTTTACTTCCTTTGCATTTTATTTCCATTCTTCTAAAAAAACCATCATTAAAAAACATGCAGAATAATCAATAAACCAGTTGAATTCGATGACCCCGCTACTTCCTATAATTTTGAACTCCCCATCTACCAAGCGGAAGAGGAGAGTGAGGAAGATTGTGACCTCCCTGAAGAACTGGAAAGGATGCTCGAGCACGAGTTAAAGGCCCTTCAGCCACATCAAGAACCAGTGGAAACAATCAACCTTGGCACTGAAGAGGACAAGAAAGAGGTCAAAGTTGGGACTACACTTGAGGCAAGCATCAAAGAAAGATTGATCAAGTTGCTACATGAATATGTAGATGTATTTGCTTGGTCGTATCAGGATATGCCAGGTTTAGATACCGACATTGTTGTCCACAAGCTACCACTACAGCCAGATTGTCCGCCAGTGAAGCAGAAGCTCCGAAGAGCAAGACCCGACATGGCTCTAAAGATTTGTGACGAGGTGAAACGTCAATTTGATGCCGGTTTTCTAGAAGTTGCAAAGTACCCTCAATGGGTAGCTAACATAGTACCTGTACCCAAAAAGGATGGCAAGGTCAGGATGTGTGTTGATTACAGGGATCTAAACAAAGCTAGTCCAAAGGACGACTTCCCCCTGCCACATATTGACACTCTGGTAGACAACACTGCTAAGTTCGCAGTCTTCTCCTTTATGGACGGATTCTTGGGTTATAATCAAATTAAGATGGATCCAGAGGACATGGAAAAGACCACATTCATCACCCCTTGGGGAACATTTTGCTACAAGGTAATGCCATTCGGTCTCAAAAATGCTGGGGCAACTTACCAAAGAGCAATGGTCACCCTTTTCCATGATATGATACATAAGGAAATTGAGGTTTATGTGGATGATATGATTGCAAAATCTCAAAGTGAAGAGGATCATATAGACCACTTGCAAAAGCTATTCGAGCGTCTTCGGAAATTCCGACTACGACTGAATCCTGCTAAATGCACTTTCGGTGTCCGGTCTGGAAAGTTGCTTGGTTTCATTGTTAGTCAACGAGGAATTGAGGTAGATCCAGACAAGGTTAGGGCAATACAAGAAATGCCTGCTCCACGTACAGAGAAAGAAGTTAGAGGATTCCTGGGACGTTTGAACTACATCTCTAGGTTTATATCTCATATGACTGCTACGTGTGAACCTATATTCAAGTTGCTCAGAAAAGATCAAGCAGTTGAATGGAATTCTGACTGCCAAATGGCTTTTGAGAAGATCAGACAATACCTGCAAGAGCCCCGTATTCTAATTCCACCTGTTCAGGGGAAACCACTCTTTATGTACTTAACTGTGCTTGAAAAGTCAATGGGATGTGTGCTGGGACAACATGACGAAACCGGTCGAAAGGAGCATGCCATCTATTATCTGAGTAAGAGATTTACCGATTGTGAATCCCGATACTCACTCTTGGAGAAAACTTGCTGTGCTTTAGCATGGGCCGCTCGTCGTCTAAGACAATACATGATTTGCCACACTACTTTGTTGATATCAAAAATGGATCCAATAAAGTACATCTTTGAAAAGCCTGCTTTGACTGGAAGACTCGCCCGTTGGCAGATGTTACTATCTGAGTACGACATCCAATATGTGTCTCAGAAAGCCATAAAAGGGAGTGTGTTGTCTGATTACTTGGCAAACCAGCCCGTTGAAGATTACCAGCCGTTGAAGTTTGACTTCCCTGATGAAGACATTATGGTAGTGAAAGACTGTGAAATCCTAGGACTTGATGAAGGACCTGAACCCGAATCTCGGTGGAAACTCATGTTCGATGGTTCCTCCAATTACATGGGGCATGGCGTAGGAGCTGTCCTGTTGAATCCAAATGGTGGATACACTCCTTTCACAGCAAGGTTGTGTTTTGATTGCACGAACAATATAGCAGAGTATGAGGCGTGCATCCTAGGCATTGAAGCAGCAATTGATCTCCGAATCAAAATCCTCGAAGTATGTGGAGACTCAGCCTTGGTGATATACCAAGTCAAGGGCGAATGGGAAACCCGTGATACCAAGTTGATCCCATATCGTGCCTATGTCATGGAATTAATAAAATACTTTGACGAAATCACTTTCCGTCATATCCCGAGAACTGAGAATCAAATTGTTGATGCTTTGGCTATGTTGGCTTCAATTTATCAAGTTAGATTCCATAATGAAGCACCTCTCATTCAGATCGAGCGGAAAGTTGAGCCTGCCTACTGTCAGTCAGTTGAAGAGGAAGCCGATGGTAAACCCTGGTTTCACGACATCAAATGCTTTTTGTAAAATCAAGAATATCCAACAGATGCAACAACCCTTGACAAGAAAACATTGAGGAAGTTAGCATCCAAATTCTTCTTAAGCAATGGTGTGTTGTACAAGAGAAATCACGACATGATCCTGCTCAGATGCGTGGATGGACGTGAAGCGGACATGTTGATCAAGGAGATTCACGAAGGATCCTTTGGAACTCATGCCAATGGGCATGCCATGGCCAAGAAGATTTTGAGAGCTGGTTATTACTGGTTGACCATGGAATCCGACTGCTTCAATTATGCTAGAAAATGTCATAAATGCCAAATCTATGCCGACAAGGTACACGTGCCTCCGACCCTGCTAAATGTTTTGACGTCACCTTGGCCTTTCTCAATGTGGGGCATTGACATGATTGGAGCCATCGAGCCTAAAGCTTCCAATGGTCACCGCTTCATCCTGGTTGCCATTGATTACTTTACCAAATGGGTGGAAGCCGCCTCTTATGCTAATGTGACAAAGCAAGTGGTTGCACGGTTTCTCAAGAAAGAGATCATTTGCCGTTACGGAATTCCAAGCCGGATCATCACAGATAATGGGACGAATCTGAATAATAAGACCATGAAAGAATTATGCGAGAGCTTCAAGATTGAGCACCATAACTCTTCACCCTATCGTCCAAAGATGAATGGCGCTGTCGAAGCCGCTAATAAAAATATCAAGAATATCCTGCAGAAAATGGTAAAAACCTATAAGGATTGGCACGAAATGCTACCCTTTGCACTGCATGGATACCGGACTTCCGTCCGCACTTCAACAGGGGCAACCCCGTTCTCTTTGGTATATGGGATGGAAGCAGTTCTCCCAATTGAAGTAGAGATACCTTCAATGAGAATCTTGATGGAAACCAAGCTAGAAGAGGCTGAGTGGATTCAAAATAGATTTGATCAGTTGAACCTCATCGATGAGAAGCGAATGACTTCTTTGTGCCATGGACAATTATACCAGAAACGACTTAAAAGGGCTTTTGACAAGAAAGTATGTGTTCGGGAATTCAGAGAAGGAGACCTCGTACTTAAGAAGATCTTGCCAATACACAAGGACTCACGTGGGAAGTGGACTCCCAATTATGAAGGCCCATATGTTGTGAAGAAAGCTTTCTCCGGAGGTGCCTTGGTTCTCACAACTATGGATGATGAAGAGCTCTCACACCCCGTAAACTCTGATGCAGTTAAAAAGTACTATGCCTAATAAAAACCCGCTAAATCGAAAACCTGAAAGGGCGATTTAAGGCAAAAAAAGGGTATCCCGGTGGACTGAAAACCCGAAAGGGAGGTCCAGACAAAAGTTAGGGATGAATAAAAAAGAATGGTAGCTCGCTAAGTTGAAAACCTGAAAAGGCGACTTAGGCAGAAAGGAGCGTCCCGGTGGATTGAAAACCCGAAAGGGCGATCCAGGCAAAAGCTAGGGGCAAAAGGCATAAACTGCATCAGTTGTTATTGATTAACACCGAAGAATTTGAGGTGGAAGATTAATCCAGTCACTCCCCTTAGGAGCAAGGTTTTGGGGGAATCATATCTATTAAGGATGTTAGTGGTCACTGAATTCAATGTAAATCTTTCCTTATTGCCATTTTCCAAAAGTTGTAACACTCTATGGAGCTACGCCATTTGTGTGCTACCATTCTTGAATAAAATACAAGTTTTCCCAATCATTGTTAGTTGTGTTCATCTACGCTTTTCTTTGTTATGCGAAATGTCATTTATTTGTTAGTAATGAAATTTTGAAACTTGAAAAAGAATTTGAAATTTAGAACAAAAAATTACTTTGATATATGTGAAAATCAAAGGAAAATCATTTGTCTCCCCGAAAGGCTCAAGGTTGCATAAATATTCCTAGAGCACCAAGAAAAGTCCCCATGGAGTACAACTTATTAATCCTCTAGAAGGATGGACCTTTGGTTATTTATAACTGTCAATCATGATAGATTCTCCTCTGGATGCGCCTGTTAATTGTACGGGTATGAGTTATTGGTGTTGAGGAATCAGATTCTCTGTCCCTGCAAACTCCCAGTCCGCCAAGTGTCAGCATTCTCATAGTCATGATCATTCATACATCATGCATTCAAATCATGCATAGCCGAAAGGTATTTTGTGCTCATTGTGCATTGACCTAGGTCTTTTTGTTGATCCTATGTCCTTGGACCTCTAATTCCAGTTTGTCTTTGGTATCCTTAAACCAACATCCGGTTTTCGCAGTCATTTTCAAGTCCAATTGTTGTTGGCAAAATCCGTTAAAAGCTGGTTGTAGTCCATTGCTTACGGTCAGAGTCCAATTGTTGTTATTCCATTATCAGGTCATATATGAATCTGTTGTTCAATACTATTCAGGTCATATCTGAACCTGTTGTTGAGCTTTATTTCATTATCAGGTCATATCTGAACCTGTTGTTCAATACTATTCAGGTCATATCTGAACCTGTTGTTGAGTTTTGATTCCATTGCCAGGTCATATATGAACCTGTTGTTGATCTTTATTCCAGTGTCAGGTCATATATGAACCTGTTCTGAAGAGTTTTTCCCTTTTGTTCAATACTATTCAGGTCATATTTGAACCTGTTGTTGAGCCTTATTCCAGTGACAGGTCATATATGAACCTGCTCTGAAGAGTTTTTCCCTGTTGTTCAATACTATTCAGGTCATATCTGAACCTGTTGTTGAGCCTTATTCCAGTGTCAGGTCATATATGAACCTGCTCTGAAGAGTTTTTCTATATTTGTTTCCATTCAGGTCATATATGAACCTGTTGTTGAGCCTTATTCCGGCGTCAGGTCATATATGAACCTGTTCTGAAGATTCTTTCTCTGTTTGTTCAATACTATTCAGGTCATATATGAACCTGTTGTTGAACCTTATTCCAGTGTCAGGTCAGATATGAACCTGTTCTGAAGAGTCTTTCTCTATGATTGTTTCAGTGCTGTCAAGTCATATATGAACCTGCTGATGAGCTTTCATTCCAGTATTACCAGGTCATATATGAACCTGTTGATACACTCTTCTTGATTTTTTCTGAGTTTGTTAGGTCATATCTGAACCTGCTGTCAGAACTTCTTGATATTCCCCAGCATTGTCAGGTCATATATGAACCTGTTGTTGTGTTTTATTCCAGTATTGCCAGGTCATATCTGAACCTGTTGTGACATTTTCTTTCTTATTCGGGTCTAGTAAGTCATATGTGAACTTACTACCGAAATCTCTTGTACTCTGAATGTTGTTTATCAACTTTCACTTCGATTACTCCTCAGTGTGTGTCTGATTCTCCAGCAGGACTGTTTCCCTAGCAAGTTGTTTCTTACCATTTGTCTGTCTTCCTGTGGACCATCAGCATTCCCCACAGTTTGGTCTGTCTAGTAGCATCTCCTGTTAAGGGTCCACCATATCCCTAGCAGATAAAAAAAAATCACAAAAAAAAGAGAATCCTGCATCCATGCATATCATATCATATCATATCATATCAGATCATATCATATCAGATCATATCATATCATATCATATCATATCATATCATATCATATCATATCATATCATATCATATCATATCATATCATATCATATCATATCATATCACATCATGTCATAGGGATTCAGGATCAAAATCCGGGTCTTCTTAGTATTTAACCATCTCCCACTATGATCATATGAAGAGTGTCCTGCTTCATATTCTCTAGTTGAAGATACTTAAATAGGGGCAACTGTCATACCCCGATTTTGATCCTGAATTGTTTCCATTTTTTCATTTTTTTGGCACTTGGCCTAAAGTTCATTTGCATACATTCATTCCCAAATCCATATTTTGTGATAAACATTGGTTATTATCTAGCTTTTTGATCATGGTGCTTTGTGATTACAAAATGGATTTTAGTTATTTGACTTTTTTTAATTTTTCAATTTTAATTTAATTTCAAAGTAAATCTAATTCCAAATTTCAAGTTAATCTTAATTGTATTTTACTAATGATTCAAACTCTAATTGATTTTAATTTCCAAATGAATGTAGAGTTGATATCAAAGTAATTTTAACAAATTATAGATTGATTCAATTTTAATTGGTTTTGTTGGTTTTTTGATTTTAAATTGACATTTTGATTAGTCTTAGATTTATTCCCAAATTGGTATTGAGACAAAGTTAGGGCGAAAAGTGTGTAGCTAAATTTACCGTTTCCGGATTGTAGCATCAAACAAGACAACCCAATTCTGAGCACAAAAAGCACTTCTGGAAATTTTCTCTATTGAATCTCTGGGTACCAAATCAAAACCCTAACTGCAGAACATAAATAGAGAGGAGGAGAATCAGTAAAGAGGGCGAAACAATTAAGAGGCGACCACCAAAAGAAAAAACCCTAATCTAAAAATAACGGATACGATAAACACCAAAGGAACGAACCTGGTTGCAATCAACGGCGGAGAACTTTGAAACCTAACGAAGAGAGCCCATTGCAAGCTCGCTGCCACCGCCGAATCACCGCCAAAGGTGAGCTTTCGCATTGGATTTTTTCCTTTTAAATCTCTTTTTTTTCCGCCTTTGGGTGGGAGATATCGATTGAGAGAGAGAAGTAAGGTTGAGAGGGCAATTTCAGAAGCGAAGTTGAGAGAACAATTTTGGTGTGAGATTGTGAGAGAGACGCGATTGAGAGAGGGTTTTGGCGAGAGAAACGTGAAGTTGAGAGCGAGAGAGATTTGATGAGAATGAGGAAACAGGAGAGAGCCTTCGTGAATGGACTTTGAGTGTTTCAAAGAATGTTTCTGTTCCCAAATTTCTTTTATTTACTTTTAAGAAAATAGCATTTAAAATATGATTAAAGACCATTTACCTTTGGTATTCCTTGGTATTAATTTTAATTATTGGTAATGTTGTTTAGTGCACCTTTTAATTTCTCTTTGGAAACCCAACAGCCAGGCGGCTGGGTTCTTTTTGGTAATCCAACAGACCTTTATTATTATTATTTTAGTTTCTTTTTCTTTATTTTTATTTTTTGTTCCAATCTCGTATGGTTTATATATTTAAGTTGTTATTTAAATGATAACTAATCATAATTGGTCTAGTGGAGAGGGGGTAGTTTCATGGTCTTTAGTGGGGTGGGTTTGATACCTATATATAGCATTTTATTTCTTTAGCATTCATTTTTTTTATGTTTATGTTTTATTATAATTTCTCCTATACTCGTAGTGGCATTATTGTTTAATAACACAGATTTGTTTTCTTTTAATTTCATCATCCATTCAAACCGCTTTAAATTTTTAAAACCACACTTTTCTCGATTCAATGTCGAGCCCATTTTCATACCCTTGTAAGTCGATTGCTTTTAAGCATCGCCATCAACCTCACATAGCTTACTCTTGGGCTTTCTTACAATGAGCCGGTTCTCTTGCACTTACACTCATACATTGCATTATCTGTTGTTTGGGCCTGATTTAATTATTTCATGATTTTTGAATTCCCATTTGACAAAATGTACCCCACTCCCCCGATGTGTAATAATTTTGTACTGTTTTATTTCTTTATTTGTTTGACTGTTTAGTTAGATACTAACACAAGAATAAAATCAACCATTTCCAAAAAAATACAAAAATATGACTCGATCCAACGTCGAGTATTTTCTCAATAAACAAGTCAATTCATTTCTCCCTCCAATTCTATTCCACTTATTTTTCAAACTTTCATCAAACGCTTGATTTAATGTCAAGCCATTTTTCCTGATAAAAACTCAAAAAATATTAATTCATAGTCAAGACTTTTTCAATAAAGATGGAAGTGGAACGTGGTGTATACCACGCACTCCTGAGACTAGGATTCTAGATGTATATCTCGCCAATCCTAGCTCTCGCCATTATTCAAATTCATTCACTTTGCTCTCTCAAACATTCATTCAAATTTCTCTTAAACGTCCATCAATACTTGATCTAGGGTCAAGTCATTTTCACAACAAAACTCAAAATACCTAATTCTTATTTAACACTTTTTCAATAAAGATGGAAATGGAACATGGTGTATACCATGCACTCCTGAGGTTAAGATTCGAGACGTATGCCTCGCCTATCTTAGTTCTCGCCATCGTCTAAAATTGTCAATGCGGTTTCTTCAAACCCTTTCTCAATCAAATTCCAAAATACTTAATTCCTATCTTAACCTCTTTCAATAAAGATGGAAATGGAACATGGTGTATACCGTGCACTCTTGAGACTAGGATTCGAGATGTATATCTCGCTCATCCAAGTTCTCGCCGTCACTCAAAATACATCAAACCAATCAAACTCTTTTCTCGCCGCCGTGCGATTAATCAAAAACCTTTTTCGTAAACGAAAGGTATCTTGTCTTAAGAGGTACAAAACAATGTTTCGGCCACGATTGCTGAGTCGAGATAATGACGCTTTTCCGAATGTAGATTTATAAATCCGTTCGATGTGTTGTATGCGTCCACTCCTCATCTGTTTTGGGTAAGACAATGTTTTTGTCGATTAATACAATATAGCTTTCGCTAAAATCGACCAACAAACTAACATTTTTTACCCAGAACTACGTAAGCCTTGATTTCTCTTTTGAGATACGTAGGAGCAGGATTTGTAAATCTTGTCAGGCCCACTAATAAAAAACTTAGGTTTAGTCCTTCGTCAAAAATCCAAAAACATTTCTTCTCTCTTATATTTATTCTTTCCCACCTAATAATTTGAAAAGCCTAACATATTTAACTAACACTAATGCACACAACTGACCTAATGGTTCCCGTTGAGTACAACGGACGTGAGGGGTGTTAATACCTTCCCCTTGCGTAATCGACTCCCGAACCCTGATATTGGTTGCGATGACCATATCTTATCCTTTCTTTTGTCTTGGGTTTTATCGATATTTCCCCTTTCCTTTTTAGGAATAAATAAAATTCGGTGGCGACTCTGTTCAGTCCATCATTGCGAGCGTGCGATCGGCTTCGCTTTGAAGTCGTATCCCCATTTTTTCGAGGTGCGACAACCTATAAAGGGAATACTAACTTTTGGAGTAGCATACTTTTCTTCCACTATTGCCCTTGAGCAACTACCTTTTCTTCCACAATTGCTCTTGATTAACTAAGTTTTTTTTGTTTGATTTTATTTACACACCAATTTTTACTTTTATGTATTTCAAAAAAGCTTTATGTTTTAAAAATAAAAAACTGAAATGTGTACGTGAGAAAAGTTCACAGTTATCGAATGACATTTTACACTTAATTTTTCCAACACATAAACTGCATAAGAAATACAATCATGAGAATCTAAGAAAATATAATGGTAGTGGGAAAATCAAACAAACTAAGAGGTATTCAAAAATACTTAACTCAAATGTTATTTTTTAAAAACTTTTTTTATGCTTTGTGTGTAATTTTTAATGAGGTTACATATAGGTGTTGAAAATCCCCAAAATCTATGGAGAATTTCAACCAATCTTGATGAAAAATATTTTTATTACCCAATCGATAATAATGAAAAGAAAAGAATAGTGAAGAAAGAAAGAGTGTAAAGAACGATGAAGGAGAAGAGTAATAAAATTCTGCAGAGTTTCTCTCTGCCCATAAATTGTGGAAAACTTCTTATTCACTTTGCAACTACAAAATACTGTGAATACAATATTATGAGTACTCTATTCACTTCATTACAAAAATAAGGGTTACTCCCTCTATTTATAGATTCAGGTTAACTTGGACCTCAAGTCAAAGCCCAAAACTATAAAAGCCCAAAATAACTAACACTACTAAAATAGGCCTAAGTCGAAATCCTGTCTGAAGCAACATGCTTCAACACTTCGACACACTAACACAATTCAACACACTAGGTGGTTCGACACTTCCTTGATTTTGTCGAGAAACCTGCTTTGACACAAGGAATAACAATTCAACACACCACCTAATTCATTGTGTCTAAGCTATCTACATTCATCATAGCTCTTAGTCTTATGAACATTTCGACCTGCACTCCCTTCGTCATGATGTCTGCAATCTGATTCTCAGTTCAGCAGTGTTCTACATTCATCTTCCCATCTGCTACCTTCTCTCGAAGATAATGGATCATTTCTAAGTGCTTGCTTCGACCATGTTTGTAGCGGGGTATTCGTTACCATTAGAGATATTGACTAAATCCAAGGTAAATCATACAAGTCGAGTCGCCACCGCACTTCTATTTATCCAAAGGAATGGTTAGAAAGCGAACAAAAACCTAAAAGTTTTATCGAATCAAAAACTAGTAAAAATGTCAGAGATCTGGGTAAGGGGGTTGGTTATGCAATGGGAAGGTGTTAGGCACCCAAAGCATCCTAGGTACTCCTAGGGAGCCCTTTTCACATTTGTTGTAAGGTTGTTGTTTTTTTTTTGTGAAAATTTATTTGTGCAAACATGATTGAAGGGATGAGAAAAGAATATACAAATTTATTTACATTTTGTGTTTGAATGGATGAACCCATTGCCTACGTACCATCTTAAAAAAAGATTAGGATCAAAACCTCGTAGTTCGGGGTAAAAAAAATCAAAAAAAAGTTGGTGAATTGATTGGTCTAAAAACCTTAAGGTCTTTTGTTATCAAAGGGAGAAAACTCAATCTAAAACCACAAATCCACCATGTGAGGATAGCTTCAACATGCTAGTGAGGGGTTAACCCTATAATAAGCATGGAAGACTCATTGTCCATCACTAAGGATAAAGGTGAGTATTATATCTACCTCAAGGATAACTCAAACCTAATAACTAATGGTTATAAAAAAAAGGTTTGATTAAGAAGGTGGCCATTGAAACCACAAAAAGTATTTGAATGGGTTATATTTACCAATTAAAAGTATTTACAAAAATAGGGTTAAAGTGGATTAAAAGGTTCAATTCAAAATAAGTGTTATGAAAAATAAGTTTGAAAATCAAAAGCATAAGGCTTAGGTTTCTAATGTTGAAAACAAAAGTTATTGTTTGCACAAAAAGTTTTGGCTTGGGTTAGAATGGGGAGAAAAAAAAAGGTTAAATTCCTAAACATATAAGAGATAAGGGAAAAGAAAATAAAACCACATTGGGAGTTTCCCTCTTGAGATCATATTGATGATCCAAGTAGCTCCCATCCTTTGGAATAAGCAGTCACGAACAAATATCTCAAGCCATTAAGCACAGGTAATCGGAATAAACCTCCATGGGGTATCCCACAAATAAAGTGGAACACCAGGCCATCTCTGCAAGAGTCATGTGAGCCCTCACAAAAAAGCTCAACAAACAGGTTAGAGAAACAAGATAGGGTAATCAAGAGTTGCCCCCAAATCAAAATGTAACCACATGAATCATGCCATTAAAATTCACAAAAAAAAAACTCACAAAAAGCAACCAAGGGTAGGAGGCTTAAACCTCCTGCCAAACACATGCATCAAAAGGGTATCAAATTCACCCATAATACCTCATATATTCAGAAAATTCAAATTGAAGGCATAAAGATGATGGATATAGGGCAAACCTGATTGGAGAGATCGAATGAAATTGAATTGCACCGTTGGGTTTGTAGAGCAATCTGAGGGTTTGCCTCTGGAGGTTGCTCTGAACTCTATAAGCTCTTCTCTCACTTTCTTTTTCCTACCAGGGTAATAGGAATGACATCTTTGTTTCACTGAAACTCTGAATTTATAACCTGGTTTTTGTGGACTGGTGGGCTCAAATGAGAGAGGCCCAAGTCCAAATTTTTTTTTTGTTATATTTTATTTATTTATTTATTTATTTATTTATTTTTCGTTTCTCTCTCTTTTTTTTTAGTTTTTTTTTTAGTAAACAAAAGTAAGAGAAACAATGATTTATAATTCAAGCATGCTTGGTGATCTCAAACCAATCACAAGGAGTCCCACCCAAAGGCAAAGGGAACCAAGATGCTCATGATCCTTGAGGCTATGCAAATGCAATGTTATGATGCCATGAGGGATCTTAGGGTCAAATTTGGGGTCTTACAGATGGCCCTATTTAAGGTCATTCTAGCCGGAGAAGTGGAAGTTAAAATCTTCGTCTCAACGAGGTAGAACGGGCTTAAATAATAACAAAGAGACAAATTTTGGTCCCTAAGAGACCTCATGATGCAGATGTATGTATGCAAATAGTACGAACTCTGTGGGGATATGTGTCCACAAAGAAGAAAAGACATCCGGAGAAACTGACAATCCATATGAGAAATACACTCAATGGGACAGAGACTCTGGGGACTCTTATGGGGATAAGAGAGGGAATAAAATGCATGATCAGGTCACGACTCAACGCTTGGGGAACAGAATTCCAAAGGGAAAATATCCAATGGAAAGACCCGAGCTGACTCAAAGGTGCATGTATTGGGGAATATGCCAATACAGCAAAAACTATCCACAACGGATACTTCGGATAAAAATTCGGATGAAAACAATCCACTAAGGGACTTCGCTGGGGATGCCTAAAAGGACACTCCTGGGGAAGCAGCGGGACGAGGTATTACCGGTTACTGGGTAATAAGCTCAAGGAGACATGTGATCTGATCGCCGGTATGAGGGTGAGATACAACATGCTCGGGAAGGATGAATATCTAAGACCGGTATAAGGGTGAGAGATATCAATCAATCAAATCATCTGAGGAAGACCTAAAAAGGTATATCTCAACTCAAGAAAATCTGACTCCACAGAGGACAAAAAGTCATAATAGGGAGCAGAGAGGAGGGAACACCAGGGATACCGGTTACTGGGCATATAATAGGTGACCAACCAAGGCGTGAATTGGGGAATATTCCCAAAACACTCATCATCCAAAAGAGGGCTAAAAGCAAACTCGATGATAGGATGGATATTTGACTCCGTAAGGGGGTACGAATCTTACTCGACTGGGGAAGAACAAAAGCTTCGACCAAAGAGTGCATGAGATATACTATCTATTACCGTCAGAACGTAGATAATATACTCGCATGGACGATCATCCACAACCGGTTACTGGGTTAATAAAGGATAAATCGACCGAAAAGAAAAGGCATCGGGATACCGAAACTAGGTATATAATGATGACCAATCAAGGCGTGAATTGGGGAATATTCCCAAAACACTCATCATCCAAAAAGAGGGCAAAAAGCAAACTCGATTATGGGATGGACATTCAACTCCGAAAAGGGGGTGCGAATCTTACTCAACTGGGGAAGAACAAAAGGCTTCGACCAAAGAGTGCATGAGATATACTATCTATTACCGTCAGAACGTAGATAATATACTCGCATGGACGATTATCCACAACCGGTTACTAGGTTAATAAAGGATAAATCGACCGAAAAGAAAAGGCATTGGGATACCGTAACTAGGTATATAATGATGACCAATTCAGGGGAGGAACAATCGTTACTAACAACAACAAGATAGACGAGAGATGACCCGCTGGGGATAAATTGCATAATTAGAGCAATTATCCAAGAGATATATCACCGGTTACTGGGTGGTATACTAAAAAACTAAGGAATGTCAATATCGAATTTTGTATAAAGATAACCAACAAGGAGGGAATTACATCTACCTGTATGAGGGTAGAGAACCACAAAAGAGAGTACCCGTCATCGGTTAGGATGAACAACAATCAAGGTTTAACTCTGCACGGGGACAAAATGGGGTTTACAACTACCGGTTACTGGGTAGTAAACCACAGAAATATGACTTACAACTATCGGTATGAGGGTAGAGAACCACAGACTCCGTCGGGATGATAATTACTAATTATTGAGCGATTATTCATTTACCACGGGGAAACAGGAAAAGAGTCTCAAGAGACCGATCTAGGATCAAACTAGATAGGCACACCAAATCAAGACTTGTCCCGGTGAGGATATAACTTAATGGGGAAAACCATCCCAGTATATGTGTTGGGAAGGAACAAAAACAATCAACATCCATGAGGATATAACCCGTGGGGAATATGGAAGAAAGGATAGACGCTTTCTGCTTATGGAGCTGACTCTATATGGAGAGATCAGACACACACGTCTGCTTGGGGAAGTATATCACCAAATAGCAAGAGACAACAAACAACGATATATGTCAAAGAATGCAACATGAATACCTGAATGTTATAATTATGCATGAATATGCGTGGTTTACGTATGATGTATGCTGACAGACAGACATATCTAACACAACCAGGTCTAGGAATTAACCACCCAGTACTACATCTCAAGAGAGAAAGCCAAGTTCACCGGAGAGTATCCAATCTGCTGGGGATCAGAGATACCAGGAAGCAAAGAACTCTGCAAGGGATGAATCATCAATCATTCCAGCTGGGGACGAGAGTTATCACAGACAAGGTCCACCACACTAACAACTCTGTTGGGGAATCTATCCGAGGAGATAAAGGATTTATCGGGATCAACCACCAAATACCGCTCTTGCCCAAAGATATCCAAGCTGTTGAGGAAGAAAGATTGCTACTCTGCTGAAGGGAAGAGAGGTGACTCTCAACAAGCAATCCACTTGGTAGGATAAACCACAAGAGGTTCCGGAGGGAGGAGATACAGTCATGCCAGGAATATGGACAAAAATCTTACCCTGTTGGGGATCGTACCACCCTTGAGAGAGCACTCAGGATCTCCTAAGTATCCTTTCGTCATTGTGAATGTTCACTTTGTTTAAAAACAAATTATAAAAAATTTGATCGTTTAAAACAATGATATTTTCTTAATCAAAACATGCAAAACATTTGTTGAATAGAAACAGATAAGAGTGCCAATAATTGGATAAAAGGCTCAAATTTATTTGATAGAATGGTAGTCTGTGAATGGCAAGACTCCATAGATCTTTACAAATTTGAAATTGGTGATATATATTGGAAAATGGCTACATTGAACATAATGATCATTTCTCCACCAATTCTGAATCCGATGTACTTGAAGCTTTGGCTGATAACGAGCAAGAATCTCTGACAGACGACAGTTGTAGAACAAGGTCTTGTCAGGATGCAATTACTTGCCAAATCCCTAATTTTTGCCTAGATTGCCCCAGGATGAGGTACTCAATCTAGCGGGATACATATATCATTATTATATATTTTTTGTGTCTCTAACTTTTGCCTGGACCGCCCTTTCGGGTTTTCAACCCACCGAGACGCTCATTTTTGCCTAAGCCGCCCTTTCGGGTTTTCAACTTAGCGAGCTATTCAGTTTTTATTTTTTTAGGCGAAGTATTTCTTGACTGCATCTGAATTCACAGGACGAGTGAAATCCTCCCCATCCATAGTTGTAAGTATCAAAGCACCGCCTGAAAAGGCTCTCTTAACAACATACGGACCCTCATAGTTTGGAGTCCACTTGCCCCTGGAATCGGGCGCGAAAGACAAAACTTTTCTTGAGCACAAGGTCACCTTCTCGGAACACACGAGGCTTGACCTTCTTATCAAAAGCTTTCTTCATTCTTTGCTGATATAACTGATCGTGGCACGTGGCAGTCAATCTCTTTTCTTCTATCAAGTTCAGCTGGTCATAACGACTCTGAACCCATTCAGCATCAGTCAACTTGGCTTCAACCTCCGATCTTGACTTAGCGATCATATCGTCAACGTACACCTCAATCTCCTTATGCATCATGTCATGGAACACGGTAGTCATAGCTCGTTGATACGTGGCTCCGGCGTTCTTTAAACCGAAGGGCATCACTCGATAACAGAATGTTCCCAAAGGTGTGATGAATGTTGTCTTCTCCATATCCTCGGGTGCCATTTTAATCTGATTATATCCGTAAAATCCATCCATAAATGAGAAGACTTTGAATTTAGTTGTATTATCTACCAACATATCAATGTGTGGCGGGGGGAAATCATCTTTTGGACTAGCTTTATTCAAGTCCCTGTAGTCCACACACATCCGGACTTTTCCATCTTTCTTAGGCACGGGCACAATATTGGCCACCCATTGAGGATATGTAGAAGTCACCAGAAACCCCGCATCAATTTGCTTCTGAACTTCTTCTTTGATCTTCACTGCCATATCAAGATGGGTTCTTCTGAGCTTCTGCTTCACAGGCACGCACTCAGGCTTCAAAGGCAGGAAATGTTGCACAATATCTGTATCCATACCAGGCATGTCTTCATATGACTAGGCGAAGATGTCAACGTATTCTCGTAGCAATTCAATCAACCCCTTCTTAACAGATTCTTCCAGGAGTGCCCCAATCTTTACTTCACGCACACAATCCTCAGACCCCAAGTTGACTGTTTCCAGATTCTCAAGATGTGGTTGAATGATCTTTCCTTCATGCTCAAGTAAACGGGTAATCTCATCAGGAATCTCTTCAACATCATCTTCCTCTGCCTCAAATACAGGGAACTCAAAATCGGGAGATGGTGTTGGGTCATTATGTTCAATGGGTTTAGAAATCAACGTTGACTTATGGACAACTGTTGGAATATCCACAGCGACCCAATTGTTGCAGACCCCTCCAGGGATGATGAAATTGCCAGAATCCTCTGTATCTTCTTCTAAGACGGCAACAGCCTCCTCCTCTAGACCAGTGTGGATGAAACCTCCACTCTTAAATAACCCTTGCGTGTTGAAAGTACCAGAAGAAAAACCTATGCCAACCCGGGACTCGTTGTCTTCTAACTCAATCATTTTTCCTAAACCAGTGGTTGCACCACGCTCAATGGCCAACTTTGCATCTTTGTAGGAAGCAAATGAAGGAGTTCTCTTCTCAATAGGCTAAGCTATAGATAAAGCTTGGAAAGGAGTTCCAATTTCAACCTCAGCATCTATATAAGAGAAGGAAGACAAATGGCTAACCAGGAGAGCCCTTTCTCCCCCTACCACCGCCAGCTTCTTGTTCTTCACAAATTTCAGTTTCTGGTGTAGGGTGGACGTCACAACGCCTGCCTCGTGAATCCATGGTCTGCCTAAGAGACAACTATACGATGGGTGAATGTCCATAACCTGGAAGGTAATCTGAAAATCACTTGGTCCAATCTTGATTGGGAGATCAACTTCCCCAATCACAGTTTTGCGAGACCCATCGAAAGCCTTCACAACTACTCCACCCTGCCTCATGGGAGATCCTTGATATGATAGCTTTGAGAGAGTGGACTTTGGCAATACGTTCAATGATGACCCAGTGTACACCAGTACATTGGACATGGCGTCGTCTCTACAATTCATAAATATGTGTAAAGCCAAGTTGTGGTCTCTTCCCTCCTCAGGGAGATCAGAGTCACAAAAGCTCAGGTTGTTACAAGCAGTAATATTTGCAACAATGCTATCGAATTGCTCCAAAGTGACATCATGATCCACATATGCCACATCCAACACCTTATGCAGAGCCTCTCGGTGTGGTTCTGAATTTAAGAGTAAGGATAACACAGATATTTTGGATGGCGTTTGTAGAAGTTGGTCTACAACATTGTACTCGCTCCTTTTGATGAGCCTCAGCATCTCATCACAGTCTTCTTTCACATTGTCACTCGGGCCAACAGAAGTAGGAGTTTTCAGTACGGAGGAGGGCTTAACAGCAAGTGCCGGATTCGGAGAATTCACAGCATTCCCAATCGGGCGCTCAACAAAATCAGCATTAATTTGAGGCTTCAGCGGCGCTGAAAACACACGGCCACTACGGGTCAAACCGCTAACATCGGCAATATTCACAACAGAAGAAGAGCGCAAGGACACCTCTTTCCCATTCTCTACTGCTACGGCGTTGTAGCGATAGGGAACTGCTTTTTCAGAAGAGTAAGGCATAGGACCAGCAGGCTTAATGATCAGAGCGGGAGAAGCCTTCTGCTTGCTACCATTGTACTTGATGATAACAGGCTCGGGTATCCGAAACACTGGGGAGATCACATTGACCTCAGGCTCATTTTCATCAACACTCCTGTTTTGAAGGATCTCAATGACTCCTTCGTTCAGCATTTTCTGAACATCCTTGCGCACCTGGCAACAACCCAATCGGTTAACAGAGCAGACTCGGCATCTATCATGGTCATGCTCATAATGACTGTAGTCACATAGCAAACGATGCATCTGGACCAGAGATTGTCGAATATGACTGACATACTTGACTTTGTATTTGCCAGGGCACCCCTGGACCATGTTAACAGATTTCCCATGCTCGGGCAATGGGTTCTTCTTCACATTAGGACCTACGTCCTCAAAACACAGAATTTCACACCTTATAAGGTCTTGAACCTTGGTCTTCAAAGGGTAACAATTCTCCACGTCGTGGCCGGGAGCACTAGAATGGTAGACACAATGTAACTCGGGCTTATACGACCATTGGGGGTTAGCAGGTATAGCCGGTGGGTCTCTCGGAGTAATCAGCTTCCTCTCTATCAAAGAGGGATATAACTCTGCGTACGTCATAGGAATAGGATCGAAGGTGACCCTTTTCCTCTCGTAACTTGTATTGGTCTAAGTACTGTTTCGAAGCTGGTAGGCCTGCTGTTGCGGTCGGAGCTGTTGTTGGTGATATTGTTGATTGTCTCTGAAAACAGGTGCTATATGAGCCACCTGGTGCTGGTTACCGGCGGGACGCTCGGTCTTCCTCATCACAGAGGGTCTTCTTGGTCTCTCATGGGAGGTCACAGCATGTGCCTCTCCATCTTTCTTCTTTGCAAACGCCCCATAACGTTTGGCAGAAGAGCCTTCTTCTTTGGTTAACCGTCCTTCACGGATCCCTTCTTCTAGACGCGTCCCCATATTTATCATCTCGGTGAAGTCAGAAGGAGCGCTAGCAATCATCTGCTCATAATAAAAAGAACTTAAAGTCTTCAAAAAGATCTTAGTTATCTCTTTCTCTTCTAGCGGAGGCACGATCTGTGCTGCCACCTCTCGCCACCTCTGGGCATACTCCTTAAATGTTTCTTTATCCTTTCGGGACATGGCTCTCAATTGATCTCTATCGGGGGCCATATCCACGTTGTACTTGTACTGCTTGACGAAGGCCTCGCCAAGATCATTGAAGGATCGGATGTTCGCGCTGTTTAAACCCATGTACCAATGCAAAGCGGCACCGGACAGACTGTCCTGAAAGTAGTGGATGAGTAGTTGGTCATTATCGGTTTGAGTTGACATCTTCCTAGCATACATGACCAGGTGACTGAGAGGACAAGTATTTCCTTTGTACTTTTCAAAGTCAGGGACCTTGAATTTCACAGGGATCTTCACATTTGGAACCAAGCAGAGTTCGGCAGCAGACTTGCCGAAAATATCCTTCCCTCTGAGAGTTTTCAATTCCTTGCGAAGCTCAAGAAATTGATCGTTCATGGCATCCATCTTCTCATAAACATCTGGACCCTCAGACGGCTCAGAATGATAAATGGTGTCGTCTACCCTGGGCAAAGTATGCACGATAGGAGGAGGAACAACAAGGACCGGGCTAGATGCCAACATAGAAGCAAAGGCTGGAACAAGACCCTCAGGCATGAAATTGGGAGGCATCCCCCACGGGAACCCGATTGGCATGGCTGTTGGAACAAAGTGCATACTGGCAGCGGGCACAGTTGAGGAGACAATCTCGGAGATAACCGTCCTCTGGAGAGGAGTTGAAGGTGTCGGAGAAGACTGGCTCTGGGCAGCCATGAATGACTCCATTAGGGCAGTCAATCTGGCCACTTCCTCCTTCAGTTCACGGTTCTCTTGTTCTAGATGATCCATCAGTCTTGCAGAGTTGGCTCTAGTGTAGTACCGGTGAGTCAGTTTGTCTTCAAAATAAATGAAGGACACAGATTTAGACCACAAGGCAAGGGACCGGAAACAAAACCTGCTTATGCATATGATGCATGCAATGCTTGTGCATATGATTTGTTTTTTATTTCAAAGGAACTTTAGAGTTTTATTTGCAAATTTTGGAAATATTAAGCATTTTATCACATATGGAAATATCTCATCAAATAATATCAGGGAAAAGAAGTGCAGCGTTGTCAATCATATACAAGAGAAAAGGAAAATAATCATCCTATGGATCCCTAGAAACAATCATCTAAAGCTCGGGACACAGGAAGATAAGATGCGCGAAGCCTCTTCACCTCCCTCTCATAGGCTGCCTCCATATCGGCCTTCTCTTTGGCGAGTCGATCATACCTCCTCTTCTAGAACTTAGAAGACTGAGGAAGTATAGAATTCCATACATCATCAGGGTCATCAATAACTTGATGCTCAAGGAACTCAATCAAAGCATCCTTCTCCTTAATCTGCTGAAGCAACTCTTCCCTTTCACGGATCCAAGCACGCGATCGGTCTTCGTCTCTCAACTCCTCTACTCCTTGATTAGGGAGGGTTGAAGGCCCAACCATAATCATAGGTGTAGGTCTCGGATACTCGTAAGGCATGAGATACTCAGACGCCCTCTTCCTAACCCAAACAGTGTAAGGCTCCAAAGCGATGCAATTCTTAGGACCCAACTCCTTCCTTCCTTTCTTATGAATCTTGCGCCAAACGCGGACCATCCTAGCTTTCAAGCCTTGGGGATCTTTACCATCCTGAAAGAATACACCCTCTAACAGAATGTTATTGGGTTTATCCTTTAAGGGGAACCCAAGCTGCCGACGTGCCAAAACAGGATTGTAGTTAATACCACCACATGTACCAAGAAGAGGTACATTGGAGAATTCGCCACAAGAGTCAATAATCTGCACACCATCATACACGCGGTTATACCAAGAGATATCATCATTAGTGAGAGACATAAGTCTCGTGGACCACGATAGACATTCCTTGTTCTCCT
Source organism: Lathyrus oleraceus (assembly GCF_024323335.1). Lineage (NCBI taxonomy): Eukaryota > Viridiplantae > Streptophyta > Magnoliopsida > Fabales > Fabaceae > Lathyrus > Lathyrus oleraceus. The sequence continues at coordinate 96,017,354 of NC_066579.1, read as the reverse complement.
TGAAAGTGACCGTCTGAGGTAAGTGAGAAATAAACCACTTATACAACAGAGGCAAACAACACACAATAACGCCACCACCCTTTGCATTCCTCATATGCAAAGAGAAATAGGTATCGCCCAACAGAGTCGGAACGGGATTAAGAGTAGAAAAGATCCTAATAGCGTTTACATCCACAAACTTGTCGATGTTGGGGAATAATACCAATCCATAGATGAGAAGTACAAATATGGCTTCAAAGGCGTCCTCACTCATGGCCTTCCCATATATAGTAGCTTGAGCAATGAGGAACTCAGAAGGGAGACCTTGAATTCCACCTTTGGTAGTCATATGAGCACCAACCAGAGATTCATCTATGTATAACATGTCATCTATCTCTTGAGAAGTAGGAATACTCTCCAAGCCACTAAACGGCAACTAGTCTAGAATAGGTATACCCACAAGGTAAGCATACTCCTCAAGGGTAGGCAAAAGCTGGAAATCCGGAAACGTGAAGCAACGGTAGAAGGGATCATAAAACTGCACCAATACACTCACCAATCCTTCATCCACCTGAGTAGTCAGAAGAGGAAGAAGCTTCCCAAAACGAGCCTTGAAACCCAAAGGATCTAATACATAGGATGTCAGATTCCTTAACTCTTTCAAATCTGGTTGCCTGAAGCTGTACTTCTTTGTATTCCTTCTTTGTCTTTCCATGTCTGAAAATTTTGCAAATAAACCCCTCTTAAGTTCCTTGAAAATTTTCTTATTATTTTGATGATATGAATGCAAATGGGTGCATGAATGCATGAATGCAACAATCACACTCAAGGATCAAGCAAAGCACACCAAACAAAGGTCATGGGATGGATCATGTTATCCTTAATATCAATCATCCATTCTGGTGGATTATGGTTTACACCTTATCAACACCCAAGTTCCATTGATATTAAGGATACCTGAACGGATCAACCATGAATCAAGGGTTTGTTTAAGTCACGAGTATGGAGTTTAGGTTAAGAACCACCCAAAGGGAGTGTACTAAGGTTTAAACCTGTCAAACATGTTCTACAAAAGGTTCCCATAGTCATCATCCCATCTTTTGGATATTATCGGAGAAACGACTACTCGTATTCCAAAAATATTCTCAAGAGAGACTCTTATGAGTGTAGTATCGCGTAACAATCGTATCAAATCTTACACTTGAACGACTTTCGCACTACATCCTACGAATAAGCCAAGATGGGCTTGGTAAAATAAGGTCCTTGGCTTCTAAGGCTATATTGGAAAGAGTAATGTCTAACCACAACTTACTTGTGTGACATTATTGATCCCAACATAACCTCCACCAAGTGAATGGGCTTGCAAGTTAACTTGCTAAGGAATAACTCCACACAAGTCGACAAGACTATGCCATTCTCCTATCCTAAGTGCACTCGAGTTCGGGTATAGAACTCATCTCACAAAGATCACCAAGCATACAAGGAATTAATATCAAGCAATTCAATCATTACATACAATACAGTAATCCCAAATTGCACAAAAATATGTCACACAAAGAAAAATATACAATACAACAAATATGAAAAGTAGGCAAAACCCACTAGGCAAATTGTCTATCCCCAGCAGAGTCGACATTTTTCTGTAGCGGGGTATTCGTTACCATTAGAGATATTGACTAAATCCAAGATAAATCATACAAGTCGAGTTGCCACCGCACTTCTATTTATCCAAAGGAATGGTTAGAAAGCGAACAAAAACCTAAAAGTTTTATCGAATCAAAAACTAGTAAAAATGTCAGAGATCTGGGTAAGGGGGTTGGTTATGCAATGGGAAGGTGTTAGGCACCCAAAGCATCCTAGGTACTCCTAGGGAGCCCTTTTCACATTTGTTGTTAGGTTGTTGTTTTTTTTTGTGAAAAATTATTTGTGCAAACATGATTGAAGGGATGAGAAAAGAATATACACATTTATTTACATTTTGTGTTTGAATGGATGAACCCATTGCCTACGTACCATCTTAAAAAAAGATTAGGATCAAAACCTCGTAGTTCGGGGTAAAAAAATTCAAAAAAAAGTTGGTGAATTGATTGGTCCAAAAACCTTAAGGTCTTTTGTTATCAAAGGGAGAAAACTCAACCTAAAACCACAAATCCACCATGTGAGGATAGCTTCAACATGCTAGTGAGGGGTTAACCCTATAATAAGCATGGAAGACTCATTGTCCATCACTAAGGATAAAGGTGAGTATTATATCTACCTCAAGGATAACTCAAACCTAATAGCTAATGGTTATAAAAAAAAAAGGTTTGATTAAGAAGGTGACCATTGAAACCACAAAAAGTATTTGAATGGGTTATATTTACCAATTAAAAGTATTTACAAAAATAGGGTTAAAGTGAATTAAAAGGTTCAATTCAAAATAAGTGTTATGAAAAATAAGTTTGAAAATCAAAAGCATAAGGCTTAGGTTTCTAATGTTGAAAACAAAAGTTATTGTTTGCACAAAAAGTTTTGGCTTGGGTTAGAATGGGGAGAAAAAAAAGGGTTAAATTCCTAAACATACAAGAGATAAGGGAAAAGAAAATAAAACCACATTGGGAGTTCCCCTCTTGAGATCATATTGATGATCCAAGTAGCTCCCATCCTTTGGAATAAGCAGTCACAAACAAATATCTCAAGCCATTAAGCACAAATAATCGGAATAAACCTTCAGGGGGTATCCCACAAATAAAGTGGAACACCAGGCCATCTCTGCAAGAGTCATGTGAGCCCTCATAAAAAAACTCAACAAACAGGTTAGAGAAACAAGATAGGGTAATCAAGAGTTGCCCCCAAATCAAAATGTAACCACATGAATCATGCCATTAAAATTCACAAAAAAAAATTCACAAAAAGCAACCAAGGATAGGAGGCTTAAATCTCCTGTCAAACACATGCATCAAAAGGGTATCAAATTCACCCATAATACCTCATATATTCAGAAAATTCAAATTGAAGGTATAAAGATGATGGATATAGAGCAAACCTGATTGGAGAGATCGAATGAAATTGAATTGCACCGTTGGATTTGCAGAGCAATCTGAGGGTTTGCCTCTGGAGGTTGCTCTGAACTCTGTCAGCTCTTCTCTCACTTTCTTTTTCCTGCCAGGGTAATAGGAATGACATCTTTGTTTCACTGAAACTCTGAATTTATAACCTGGTTTTTGTGGACCTATAGGCTCAAATGAGAGAGGCCCAAATCCAATTTTTTTTTTGTTATCATGAGAGTGACTCGTACGGACAATTTGACCTATCATGAAAAAGTCACCTATATTGAAATAATCACGGTATCTAATTGTATATTTTATGATTATGTTTTTTAATTTTAATTCCTTACTTTTTATTATGAAATTGATTTTGTAGTTGAAATTACTTTGGATTATTTCTTTCATGGTAGTAATGAATTCATGGTAGTGCCATATCCTATTAAGAGAAGGAGAAAAAACGACCAACATTGACACTAAGTTACCAGGTCTTCTATAAAGATTTTTTTAAGAATATCCTTCTACTTCTTTGAAATAGAAAAAACGGTTGTCACCAATCGTGCGTTGGTGCATGTTTATGTATATTATATCCTTGAATTTCTCTATTATATACCATCAATATCTTTATTCAAATTTATAATTTAATTATGCTAATTGTTTTATTTTAGTTTTTAGATTTTGTATGTTATGACATCCCTTTTATTAAAATTGGAAAATATTATTAATGTCTTTGATTATTATTAGTGGGCATATTCTAGAGGGAGAGAGATACAGATATGTAGAGATAATTTTATTTATTTATTAATAAATATTTTTATTATTATTAAATAAAAATCAAAGTTCCACGACAAAATACAGTTTGAATCAAAATTAAATTAAAGTAAAAAAATACTATATATATTTTTACGCATGTGCGCAATAAAAAAAATGGACAGACGGATAAAGTGTTCGTCTGGATGCTAGTAATATATATATATATATATATATATATATATATATATATATATATATATATATATATATATATATATATATATATATATATATATATATATATATATATATATATATATTAGCACCACTTTAAACAATACAATGAAAATAATATTAAACTGAATCTCATTAAATTGGTCCTAGTATTTCTCAATTGTTGTCAAGTTTTCTACAATGCATACAAATTGCCGTAAGTGACAAAGGCCAGGGGTACAGAAAAATTGTTCAAAATATCATTTCAACCTTGAGGCTACAAGAAAGAGGAATTATATTTTCTTAACTTCCAATTTAATGGGTTACTTACATTAATAGATTAAAAAAAGAGAGTAGAAATCTAACTTCTAAAAATCTAGACAGTGGAGAAATCTAACATCCCCAAACCATAAATCTAGCATCCATAAATTTAGAAAATGTACAATCAGTGCCCCTTTTAAAACTCTTAATGGAAGAAAAAGAAGATAAAATCCCTAAAAACATAAACTACACAAAGGAAGAAAAATATCTTTTGCAGTAGAGAAGATTGTAAGGGTTCCAACTTCCAACGACGACAACAACGATTTTTGTAAGTTCTGCAAGATCAATTCCTTTCATAATAAAAAGAGGGTGAAGCCTATTTTTCTTCAGCTCTTTCATCATAACCTAAAAAAAACCCGAACCGAAAATGAATAATAAAAGATGAAAAGGGAATTTTCACTCAAATCAATGTTATTTTAGTATTTTCCAATATATAATTTTTAAAAAATAAATAAGTAAATGGGGCCATGGCCTTCCTCTGTACCCCTGCCTCCTCCACTGTCTGGAATCAACATTCCTTCCACATCCAATGGTCATATCGGTCTAGAAATCTCATTAGCTTCACTCTAACCCAAGAATAAATTCGCATTTGCTTACCATTATGGTGACAAAGTCAGATGTTGAGTCATCAAATAGAGTAGGTGATCAAATCACGATTGTGTTATCAAAATCTTTTGTGAAATGTCAACAACTATTTGTGGAGAGAAATATGGCCAACTATGGTTATAAGCCTAAAACCCTAACCCTCTTGCTATAAAGCCTAACTAATGGGTCATATCTAAGTACACAATTTCTAACCCTAAAACTTCGAATCACATCTCTTACTTACTTGATCGTCAAAATATTTGTAGTTACATCATCTCTCACTACAAAATAATGATCAATTGGAGCTACCTTCAATCACTTAATCAACCCTTATGTCGTATGCCATATTTTACTAACACATTTAGTTTGATTATTAAACCTCAACAAATCAATCTTACATTATGCATTCTCTCACTAATGGATGTTATATTCTAAAATGAATGTAAACAATGTTTTTCTTCATAGTTCACTTACATAATATGTTTGTATGATACAATTTGTAGGCTTCATTCATCCATAATGGAAAAGTGTTTCATTTCATATTCATTTGTTGAAGTTACCTTCTTACATTGTCATGGCTTTTATAAATAGCTTCTCATACATGCTAGATTATTTCTAATACACATGATGAATGCTACACATACACATGGCTATCTTGCATGCTACATTATTCCATATTTATAAGAGTTCCATGCATGCTATGTCATGGTGAAATTGCTTTACTATATTACACTACATTCTATTACTCCCAATAAGTTCAAGGAGGGTCGAAAAGCACGACTTTGAGATTGGTGTGCAACTCTTGAAGTGCCATGGTACCAAGTGGCTTGGTAAGAGTATTTATGACCTGAAGTGAGTTAGGAACATATTCATCTCCAATAACTCATATGTAGTATGCGCTAAGGCACGGTATTCAGCCTCAATACTTTATCTTGCAACAAGCGGTTATTTCTTAGAACTCCATAAAACCATATTTGCACCAAAAGAATGCAAGAACCAGATGTGAAACAAAGATCATCAGGATCAATCACCCAATCAGAGTCACTATAGGTATGAAGAAATGGCTTGCATGAAGAGGGAGCTGATGAAAGTAGAAAACTGTGATGGATGGTGCCACTCAGGTAACACATGATGACTTTGACTGCATATTAATGAGTTTCTAGAGGTGAGGCCATGAGTTGACATGCCTTGTTGACACTAAAGGTAATATTTGTCCGCTTAAGAGTCACATATTGAAGTGACCTAGTTGTCATGACGCCAAAAATACATGAGCGCGTCGCACGCCCGAAGATACAACAGATTCGCCACCGAACTTTATTTATTCCAGAAAGGAAAGGGAAAATATCGATAAAACCAATGGGAAGAGAAAAAAGGGCAAGGAATTCAGTTATGCAATGGGAAGGTATTAACATCCCTCACATACATTTTACTCAACGGAAACCATTTTGATTGTTTTTTGCACATATGGATGGTATCATCTAAAGGTTACTCGCGAATGGTAAAAAGGAAAAAAATATGTTTATTAATTAATGTGCTCGCCCAGGATTCGAACCCTCGTGATTACGTATTCTTATAGTGAAGTGAGAAAATAAAAGCTCCTTAGTTCATGGTAGAAAATATGGATTTGTTTTTTGTTTTTAGGGAACAATTATAATTGTATCCTAGAAGTATGTAGACGTTAGCTGATTCGGATCCTTGTTCGGATGCTATAAGCTTTTAGTCTGACTGATAAGGAACAAATTATAACAGTTCTTTTGTGAAAAGAAATAAAATTGTTTAAAAAAATATTTATGTGATAAAAAGAAAAGAAAGAGTTGCTTGACTGAATATAAAAGAAATTGCTTGAATTGCAAAAGAGTTGTGAAATGAGGAAAATGTTGTGTGGATGTTGTGAAAGTATTGTTTGAACCAAGTGATATGTTGTTTGTACCCATAGGTAGGTATATCTGAACCAAAGAGTGTAGCGTTGACCAGTGGATGGTATGGCTAATGTATAATTGTAGGATTTTTCCTAGATCCAGGGGGATCAAGACATACAAGAAAGAGGAGGTACCAGAGCACGAAGCTCTACGGGGAAATGCATGAGGTTGCTAGAGTACATGGCTCCACAGGGCAATGCATGAAGGTTTCCAGAGTATGGAGCCCAACAAGGTAATGGAAAAGAAAAGGGTATGTCAAAGCACAGGGCTCCATAGGGCAATGCATGAAGGTTGCCAGAGCACAGGGCTCCACAGGGCAATGCATGAAGGGTTTGATTCAGAGATGGGTGTTTAAGGATGAGATGATTAACCCAAAGAATGCATAGATGTCCAAGAGAATGTATGTTTGGTCTAAAGAGAAGAGTATTATGAAATATTAATCATTGCAGTGTTGTCTGTGAGGAGAAAACTTAAAATCTATTTAATTTGAATTGCACTAAAGTCTATGAACGAAGGTGAATACTTTGAATAATTGGGGCCTACGCCCCATACCCAAAGATACTCAGGACAAGGATATGAATTATCCATCTCATTCTTTCTCCACTACTTAAGGCCCGTGGCATGCAATTCACATCATAACTGACAAGTGTTTACAGAGGTAGAAGAGTCTTTTTTGTTGTGCTTGAAGGATGAAACAGTGATCCAATCTTGATGTCCTTTCTATCTTCAAAGCCTTGAATGCAGAGTCTTGATTGTGAATATGACTTGAAGAGGTCTAGTGCAATGCAAGTATAGAGGTCTGATCCCATCAAGTGATCAAGAGACTTATGACCACTTGACTAAATAGGGTAAGCAGACAAGTTATTCAGGATAAGTTTAAGACAACGTCCAATGTCAAATTTGATCAATTAATCAAGGATGATCTTGATCAACTTAATCATTGGACAAATATCATACTAAAGTCATTTCAAGCATAAGGATTTTATTTAATCAAGAACTAAGATAAGCATAAATCCTAATTCTAAAGAAAATAATTGAATATTTGATGGAATTAATCCTAAAACTAAGTCAAGGAACTATATTTAATTCCTAACTAAAACCTAATGTCTATTGTTATGAGTATCTTTGGGTACGGGGCGTAGGCCCTAGTTATTCAAAGTATTCATCTTCATTCATAGAGTTTAATGCAATTCAAATCAAATAACTTTCAAGTCTTCTTCCCCACAGACAACACTGCAACAATCAACACTTCACAATACTTTTAATTCTCTTAGACGTCCATGCATTATTTGGGTTAATCTCCTCATGGTTAAACACTCATCTCTAAATCAAACCCTTCATGCATTACTCTGTGGAGCCATGTGCTCCGGTAACCTTCATACATTGCCTAGTGGAGCCATATGGTCTGGCAACCTCATGTATTTCCTTGTGGAGTCTTGTTCTATGGCAGACCCTTTTCTTTTGCATTGCACTATGGAGCTCCATGCTCTAGCAACCTTCATGCATTTCCCCGTGGAGCCTCGTGCTTTGGTAACCTTCATGCATTGCCCTATGGAGCTCCATGCTCTGGAAACCTTCATGCATTTCCATGTGAAGCCCTGTGCTCTGGCAACCTCATGCATTTCCATACGGAGCTCCATTCTCTGGAAACCCCATTTTTTGTAGGTCTTGGTCACACCATCCACTAGTTAACATCACTCTCTTTGGTTCAGACATACCTACCTATGGGTACAAATAACACAACACTTGGTTCAAGCAATACTTTCACAACATTCACACAAATCTTTCCTCATTTCATAACTCTTTTGTAATTCAAGCAATTTCTTTTGTATTTAGTCAAGCAACTCTTTCTTTTCTTTTTATCACACAAACCTTTTTCAAAACAATTTTCTTTCTTTTCGCAAAAGAAATGTTATAATTTGTTCCTTAGCAGTCAGACTAAAAGCTTAGATCATCCAAAAGAGGATCGGAGTCAGCTAACGTCTACACACTTCTAGGACACGATTATAACTGTTCCCTATAAACAACCAACAAAACCGTATTTTCTACCATGAACTACGGAGCTCTGATTTTCTCATTGAACTATGAAAATATGTAGGCACGAGGGTTCAAATCCTTGGCGAGCGCATTAATTAATAAACTTATTTTTTCCCCTTTTTCTATTTGCACGTAACATGTAGATAATAACACCCATATGCGTAAAGAACAATTAAAATGAACAATTTTACTCGCGGATAAGCACTTGACATCAAGAAAGTTTCCACAATAGGAAGAATGGTCACACGAACTACATGGCTCTGATTTTCTCATTGCACTATGAGAATGCGTAGACATGAGAGTTAGAATCCTTAGCGAGCATATTAATTAATAAACTTATTTTTTCCCTTTAACCATCGCAAGTGACCTTTATATAATAACACCCATTCGTGCAAAGAACAATCGAAACGGTTCCCGTTGACTATAACTGATGGGAGGGGTGATAATACATTTCCCTTGCATAACCAACTTCCTTACCCTTTTATCTTCCCCTTGGGTCTTATCGATATTTTCCCTTTCCTTCGGGAATAAATAAAGTTTAGTGGCAACTCTATTGTATCTTCGAGCATGCGATGTGCTCATATATTTTCCGTGACGCGACACTAGCCATAGACCTATAGTGATGAGGCTTAGAGAGAGGCATGACATCATGTCTACTTAACTTACAACCACTCAACATAGATATGGTGACGCCATTAGCATTTCACATGTTAGCACAAGCAAGGAAATCAATAATGTATTTTGATTGTGTCAGAAGAAGGCACCCAGTAGACAATTGTTTGATTTTAAAGCCTAAGAAATACTCAGGATGACCCAGTTTCTTGAAAGAAAACTTAGCATGAAGTGAATAAGTGAGTTTATGGACCAACATGGAAGAAGAGCCTGTGATTAGAACGTCCTCCACATAGACTAACGTATAAGGAGTTACACCCTTATGTGAGTAAATGAATAACGAGTGATCATATTTTCTATGTGTGAATCAAAAATGAAGAAGAGCCCGAGTGAGTTTTTCATACCATGCACGAGGTGCTTGCTTGAGACCATATAACACCTTAAGAAGCTTTCATGTAACACCCTGTATAATATATATCTAGAATAATATCATACAAGTGTTAATTTTTGGTACTGACCCAACATAAGTGTCTAACAACATAATTGTATACACATCTCCAACTAACAAAATACAACTATGGCACATGTTATACAATAAAGCCTAAAAATAAAATCTAAGAACTATATACAATATCTTTATTATACACAAATCCACATCGAAATATCACAACAGCCAGAATCCTTTGAAACACCATCCTGCAACTTCTCTTGGGTTCAACCTGCAAATGATACCTGAAAAACAATAACAACAATGGGATAAGATAATAATCTCAATGAGTTCCCCTATCCTATGGGTCCACTCAGATCTACAGGGTTTCTACTCGATTTCTAACTTAAGTATTCATCCTTCGTTACTTGTGTATCACTAAGACATCGTAACCAGACTTAATCATCTAAGGGATATTCGCAATGTATGGAAAAATGCTACACAAGTTCTCACAACTCAGTCGATCACTATTCGGAAGCCACAAAACATCAATCCTCGAACGGACCTACGTCTAGGCCAGACTTGGTTCACACATGCTCGTATGATTCGACTTTTTCGGTGGATATCGGGCCCTCTATGGGACTCAAACCCAGTTCAAACGACTGTCACTCGTATGGGACTCCAATCCACTTAGAGTATCTTTCATCGTATAAGACTCTAACCCACTTAGGTGTCCGCCTTTCCCCCATATCCGCTATGGTTGGGACTCAAACCCAATTGAAGCATGAATTATTAGTGCCACATCCTCATTTACTGCTTTATGCAAGCCTCTGAAATGTTATGTGCACATCACTATCTGAATATGTGATTAGGGTTCACAACAATAATAGGACTTTCAGAGCAAGGCTCCTTGCCAAATAGGACTTTCGGAACAAAGGTTCCTCACCAAAACATCAACCAATCCTCATGGTATCCATCAAATACTAGGTGATACATTCACCAATTCTCATGTTACACATAAATTCTCAGGTAATCATATCCACTCATTCACATGTTCCATACAAAGCTTATTAGTTCACTAATCAAGAGAATACTTGTTCACGATACACACAGAGGTACATTGCATCCAAGCATCACCACTTAAGTCATTTCACAACCTACGTTATTTTTCTAAGTCATTAATTGATTTGTTCTCCTAAGGTTTCCTCACTCATCACCATAAGGTTTTAATCTTATACTTATACAATCAACACAACAATAATTCATAATATAATTCATGACATACATTATAATGTGATTCATAACATACATAAGCATACATAATAATATACATGTTACAAACCAAAGACAAAGTTATCACACAATCTGTTTCAATCTATCTTATTCCACTTTCACGTCATGTGGTAAACGTTCATCCGATCATACTATGCTGGGAACAACTGGACTAAAAGGGAAAACATAGTGAAATAACTTATAGATAATTCTTTCTATATCCTATTTCTCTATGTTATCTTTCTAAGCATTTGTTCTCGCATCAATTGGAGCTACCATTCCTGTTAAATGGTGCAAAACAAGGAGCAAGATATTTGATGAACTTTAATCCTATCACATCATACATGATAGTTTATCCTAAATATCCTATAAATCATTGGCATAAAAATCATATTTTTAATACCATTTAATAGAGAATTGGAAGATCTTTCCAACACTTCAAGTCTCACATCAAATAGAGTTACGGTTCTCGAGTTATGGTGAAGACGAGAACCAAATCATTTTCTCAATGATGTCAAGATCGCTTAGCGAGCTCTAGCGAACTCCCAACGAACAGACTAGAAAAGTCGGCTATTCTGCTACTGGTGTGCTCTCTCAGCAAGCTGTAGCAGAACCAAGACAATATAAGGACACATTTGGATGAGAAAAAAACACCAAACAACCAACAATCATCATCTTAATGCATCAAATAACTCAAAACAACATGGTTTTATTACAAATAGGCACACAACAACAAGATAAACATGCATCAAGATCAATTTCACACAAAACCTAATTCCACAAAACATGCATTTTCCCCACCAAAGCTAAATCTACCTAGGAACCCACCTTAGATGGATGAAAATGATGAAGATGATGATGAAATTTGTGATGACGATGATGGCTTCCAACTTCTTCTTCTTCTTCTTTCCAAGCTCTTCTTCTTTTCCCCTATTTCTTTTCCTTTCTCTCTTCTTTTCTTCTTTCTCTTTTTTATGGTTTTTCTCCTCTTCTTCTTTCTTTTTCACCGCACAAATATATATATATATATATATATATATATATATATATATATATATATATATATATATATATATATATATATATATATATATATATATATATATATATATATATAAATAATAAGAGACAAATATCTCAATTGATATTTTGTCATCTAGTACCAATTGACCAATTATTAATGTTACCAAAATGTTCCCTATTGTACTTATTAAAAATAATCAGTCTCTTTTAATAAGAATTTATCTCTTCTGAGTCAACTGGTTACTCTATTGGTCCCAACTGACAACATTTAGAGCATATAAGAGCTCAATCTGTCTCAACTGACAACAAATATAGTACATATGAACTTAGTTGGTCTCAATTAATAACCAATTGATCATTTAAGGGAACATGGGGTATTACATTGCATACAAGAGATAGATCCTACTTCTCAACCCCAGGAGGTTCAGTCATGTAGATATCATGTTGCAAAGAGCCATTGAGAAACACATTGTTTACATCAACTTGTTGCGATTCCCACTTGTTTGTGAGAGCTAAATTCAAGATAACACGAATAGTGTTGGGTTTGACAACTGATGAAAATGTCTTGTTGAAGTCAAATCCATATTATTAATGATAGCCCTTGACAACTACTTTGCTTTGTATTTATTGACAGTGCCATCGTGATTCTCTTTTACCTCAAAACCCACTTGCATCCCACATGTTTTCTATGTAGTGGAAGAGAGGTTAATGACCATGCTTAGTTAGATAAGAGTGCATCATAATCAAGTTGCTTTGCCTGAAACCAAGTTGGTTGTGACAAAACATGTTTGACTGAAGAATAAGGGATAGAGAGGAGTTGTGGATAGATGGAGACAATGACTATGTGGAGTTGGAAATGGGATTAACCAAACTATTGAGACTGACTTGACTATCTGAAGATGTACCACCTGGTGAGAACTCATGATGTAGATTGTGTGTGTGACTTGAAGAAGAGTTAGGTGAAAAAACTTAGTGTGATCTGGAATTATCATTGGGGTCAGATGTCAAAATTTAAGGGATGCTATCAGCAATTACCAATGGAGGGAGCATATGATTTGTTGCACCACTTTAAGAGGCATGATGTAATTGAGACGTATCTAATTGAGGAAATGAAAGGGACCCATAAGTTTTGACTTGTGCTCTTTATGAATTAGACTCGGATGGAAATAACTTGGGATATAGAGATGAATGCTCATGATGTATGACATCCTTAAAGATGAAAAATTTTCCAGTCTTAACTTCTGAAATCCAATTTGTGCTTGTTGTAAGTTCTGATGGGATGGAAACATGCATATCCAAAAACGTGAGTGAAGCGTAGTTGGGAAGCTTGTGGTACAAGACATGATATGAAGACTGATATTTTGATAGACCAGTTGATAGAAGCCTATTGATCACATGGATAGATGTGGCAAAGCTATGATCCCAGAAATGTAGTGGCATGGAGGCATGTGATTATAATGTGAGGCCCATTTCCATAATGTGCATTTGTTTTTTCCTTATTGTGCCATTTTTATGAGACGTGTGAGGGCAAGTGAGCATGTGTGATATACCTAATTCAGCCATGTGGTTCCTAGTGAGTTGGCTCTTTGGGTTGACTGCATTTAGTAAAATTACAACATGGAAGTGTCAAAGTATTCAAGATCGGTCTAGATTGCTAAAGCTATATGAAATTTCATAAGGGACACATGTTGGGGGCAATGCTCCAGCTTGTTGGCACGGAATTCGAGCCTTACTCAACATGCGCTAGACTACTCCGTTTGAGAGTATGTTATGCATAAGTTTTGTTAAAGATTTTATTATTATTAATTTAACAATAGGATTAAGTGATTTATTTGACAGTTGGATGAAGATTAAATCGAATTTAAATGAAGATTTAAATTTGAATTTAAATTGTAACAAATCATATCTTGTTGGACATATTCAAGGAACAAATCAAATATCCAACAGATTCTGCATTAGTTCTAGACGAAATCAAAGATATTATCCAAGTAGAAAAACCTAGAATTGTTATGCTATATAAGGAGCTCAAAATCTACATTGGAAGCTAAACAATACATTGAAGATTTAGAGTGTTAGGGTTTATTTTTTAGTCCTTATTATTGTTGTATGTACACCTCTATGTTTTAGTAACTTAGCATAAAAGGTTTGTCTAGAGTTGAGTGGTAGTTTTCAACATTGATTATTGAGTTGTAATCTTCAATCACAGGTTGTGTGATTGAGAAGAAAGTGAGTAGGTTCTCATATTTAGGGGGAGACTCTAAATAGAAAGTCATTGGGTAGTATTAGGAAGAGACATTGAACACCATAGGGTTTGTTGTTGCTTGTAAGACTAATTGTACTAAACTACTAAAAGTGAATTTCCTTTCTTGGGTTGTGGACTCAGCCCCTCAGACGTAGGTGAGGTTTCACCGAACTGGGTAAACAATTGATTGTGTTCTTTATTGATTTTCTTCTCCATCATCTATTACTTGTTAGTATAGTGGTTCTGGTTTATCTTGTCGAACATGTTGTTGAAGCACCGTCCTCGACATTTGTCCCCTGAGGAACAAAACTTCAATTGGCATCAGAGCAGACACCCTAGCCTGTTGGGTGAGCTCCAGGGAAGATAAATTATGCTTAAATGGAGACAATGATAAAGTTCTCATGTGTAATGTTGATTTGTCAGACAACATGGTGGAGCATGTTGTTCATCAGATGCAGTTAAACATGATAGAATATGTTATATATCTTCCTAACTTTCAAGCGAAGATGATGGAGGATGACATAATTGATAAGGAACATGTGTCAAGCATCTTTAGTATCATAGTGGTAACCAAGTCACCAACTCAGAATAAGGACGGGCAAGAAATTCTTGGTAACTATGAAGAAACTAGAATGCTACAATCAGAGTCAAATGTTGAAGCATATGTCTTGGTCAATATTTTCATTATTCAAAAAAGACTGGTTGACAAAATATTGAAGGGGATATGGTTATCAAATGAAGTTTGTACATTTGAATAAGTGTTTCAACTACTAAATGAAGTATGTATGAAAAACAAGGAGAACCTGGTGATAAGTTTTAATGGGAGCAGTGATATAGTCAACTTTGAAAAAGGGGTATGCATTTGTAAGATTCAATATCACTCAATGCTAGGGAGTTAAGCCAAAAGAGAAAAAGATTTTCTCTCCCCTAAGATCACTTTGGCACACAAAATAAGTTTCCTTGGTTATATCAGTGTGGTATAACTGGGTTGGCATTACAATCAAGAAAAACAAACATTTTGCTTTATCCTACTCTCAACATAAATCAAGATCAAGCTAGTGGAAGAAAACTTGTCCAAGATATTGAGGCTTCAAAGAGGGTTGTTGATATGCTAGAGTTGTGGTTGAACAAAGCCAAGGAAGCTGGAGAGGTTGGGAATAACATCTCAGTTGTTGAACCGTCTGGTGGAACATGCACTAAGAAGATTCTCATCAAGAACCTGAACCCTGAAAAGATAAGGAAGATTTAGGATATTGTGAAGGACCTAATGAATCTGGAGGCAAGTGATTCTGAATCAAATGAAGACTTGGAAAACTGCATGGATTCACTTAGACATAAAGACTGAAGACTGCCTTTTAGGGAACTTCTGATCCTGTTAGCTCAGATTTGTGGTCCGTATACTTTGGACATGTTATTTTTTATTTGTGCATTTGTTTTGTATTTATAAAGGCTATATAGCCTCTTAATTTTGTAATATTAAAACAGATCTAATGCTTGTGCATCTCTAGATGTTGTTCTGGTTGTTTTCTCATATTTATGGTTGTGTATATGCTAACATACTAATCTATGCATGAATAATTTCTAGATGCTAGTTTGAAGAATTAACCATTTTCCAAATTATGGAAAAAAGATGGAGTAGTAGTGTTACTAGGTGTTGAGGTAACACATGTGTTGTTTAGGACTAGCCATATCTAGTAAGTGCTAATGATGTGTTCCATGTTGGAGCATCGGGCAAGACATCTGGCCCTTATATTTGTGAAAACAAATCTATGTTAGTAGTATTCCTTACATATTTTGATATCAACTGCTAACATATGTGTGTGTATGACTAAGTATGTGAATGATTGCATGTTGATGTATGTTAGTTAGTAGGGGTGTATGTTACTAACTATGAGCTAACTAGATTCATGCATGATTAATTATACGAATGATTGCATGATTGTCTATTTGGTTTGGATAAACTAAATAGATTATGTGTAAGCATCTGAGTTTTGATGCTTCTAACTTTCTGCTGCTAAAGCTTAACTATGATAACTGGAAGAAGGTTGTTGTTGCTGGTTGTATGCTCTGATAGTCCAGTAGTTCTACTGGTTGTCACTTAGAAGAAGTGATATGCATCTTGAAAAGTTATTTTGCCACAATTTTTCAAAGGGAGAGATTGTAGTTCCTAGTGAATTGGCTCTTTGGATTGGTTGCATTTAGCAAAAAAAAACATGGAGAAGTGTCCAAGTAGTTAAGGTTGGTCTAGCTTGCTAAAGATGTATGAAACTGCAGAAGGGACACATGTTGGTCGCAATGCTTCAACGTGTTAGTATGACATCCGAGCTTTGCTCAATAAGCGCAAGACTATTGCATTTTGGAGTATGTTCTGCAGAAGATTTGTTAAAGATTTTATTGTTATTGATTTAACAATATGATTAAGTGATTTGTTTGACAACTAGATGAAGATTAATTCAAATTTAATTGAATATTTAAATTTGAACTTAAATTGAAACAAATAATATATTATTGGAGATATTTAAGGAACAAACCAAATATCCAACATATTCTGCATTAATTCTGGATGAAATCAAATATATTATCCAAGGAGAAAAGCCCAAAATAATTATGCTATATAAGGAGCTCAAAACCTACTTTGGAAGTCAAGCAATACATTGAAGATTTAGAGTGATATGGTTTATTATTGAGTTCTTGTTATTACTGTATGTACAACTCTATGTTTCAGTAACTTGGCATATAAGGTTTGTCTAGAGTTGAGTGGTAGTATTCAACATTGATTATTGAGTTGTAATCTTCAATCACAGGTTGTGTGATTGAGAAGAAAGTGAGTAGGTTCTCATATTTAGGGGGAGGCTCTAAATAGAAAGTCATTGGGTAGTATTAGGAAGAGACATTGAACACCATAGGGTTTGTTGTTGCTTGTAAGACTAATTGTACTAAACTACTAAAAGTGAATTTCCTTTCTTGGGTTGTGGACTCAGCCCCTCAGACGTAGGTGAGGTTTCACCGAACTGA
Source organism: Lathyrus oleraceus (assembly GCF_024323335.1). Classification (NCBI taxonomy): domain Eukaryota; kingdom Viridiplantae; phylum Streptophyta; class Magnoliopsida; order Fabales; family Fabaceae; genus Lathyrus; species Lathyrus oleraceus. The sequence goes on along the minus strand of NC_066579.1, from coordinate 95,999,933 downwards.
GTAAACAATTGATTGTGTTATTTATTTCTTTTTTGCTCCATCATATATTACTTGTTAGTATAATGTTTCTGGTTTATCTTGTAGAATATGTTGTTGAAGCATCGTGTTCGATATTTTTTCCCCGAGGAACAAAATTTCAATTGGTGTCAAAGCAGACATCCTATCCTGTTGGGTGAGCTCTAGGAAAGATACATTATGTTCAAATGGAGAATGATAAAGTTCTCATGTGTAATATTGATTTGTCAGACAAGATGGTGGAGCATGTTATTCATCAGATGCAGTTAAGCATTGATAGAAGATGTTGGATATCTTCCTAAGTTTCAAGCAAAACTGATGAAGAATGATACAATTGATAAGGAAGATGTGTTAGACATCTCCCCCATAATCTGGTTGTGCTGCTTTTATTGTGGTATGAAACTAAGTTTGGATAGAACTAAAGAATAGCTTGAATGCATGCATTGCCTCAGACTTTTGCTTTAGAAAATAAATCCATGTAAATTTGGTGTAGGATCCACAAAGGTAATATAATATAGATAACCAGAGCTAGAAGGAAAATGAGCAGACCCCAAAGATCAATATGCATTACATCAAAATGAGCATTATAAATAGTTGAAGATAAATGGGCGTGGAGTTTATGAGACTTCTCTAGGCAACATGACTTACAAAACAAGGAACTTGATTTATTGAATATAAAAACATTACAATGTTTGATTTCCAGTTTAGTGGCTTGAAAGTGGGCATGACTTAGCCTATAATGTCACAAAATACTAGGGTTAGGTTTATTTACATAAAAAACTATTGGATAAGAAATAGAATTAACAGTAAAACACAATGGAGATAAGCTTTGAAGATGATATGAAAGAACCCTTGAAGGTTCCATAACCACTTATGGAATGCAGTACAATCCACATGAATCAAGAAATCCTTCAAGTAGAGTTACTCTAGAAACTTGAGATTTGATAAAAACACTTGTTATCATAAAACTTAAATACCACTTTGTTGTCTTTGGAGAACTTTGAAACTGATAACAAGTTGCGTGCAATGAAAGGTACAAGCAATATATCATTGATAGACATACAAATGGAAGGACAAGTAGGTGCATACACACTAAAAGAGCATACACGCTTAATGGTTAAAGACTGACCATTGGCTACATTGACACGACTCAGGCCAATATAATATGATTTCTTAGAGTGCAAGAAATAAGGATTAGAGGTAAGATTGTGTGGTGCACCTGATTAAACAAACCAAGCTTGGCTTTCAAGGTCCTTAGGCAAAGAGTATTCATAAGCATTTTCCATCAACGCCAGAGATTGAGGATCAATTGCAGAAGTAACAAGTTTATTAGTGGAGTTGTTTGAAAACTCTAAAGCTTTCGACTAAACTGATGCAAATGTAAAGTTCTCATCAAACATGTACAAACAATCCATCACAACGTGCCCATTTTTTCCACACAATTGACATGTAGGTAGAGTTCCAGGTGAGGTGAGTCCTCTACCACACTCCTGCCACGAGATATGAGTCCTCAGCCACATGAACTTGAAGTTTGATCACACACACCACCTGTTTGATGATTTGCGTGATCCACATTTGCTTACACAACTTTCACATCCAATTCTTGTCAAAATTTGTCAAGTTGTGCTTCTTGAACATAGAGAAAAGCCTCAACATCATAGAGTGAAAGAGGTTCAGCTGTCCCATACATTTGCATATCAAACGGATTATACTCTTCAGGTAGTCTATCAAGAATTGAATCTACCTGATCTTGTTCCGAAACAACATCACCAATAGCTAATAACGAATTTGCAATTGCTTCGACATGAAGAACATATTAAATTATAGAACTATTAGCTTTCTTGATTGATTTTAACTCCACCTGAAGTTGTCTCGCACGTGCTTTCATATAAGCATTGAAGTGCTTGTGGATCTTACCCCAAACTTCAAACACATATTTGAAACAAAGGACACGAAATAACATCTATTCTTAAATGGTGGAGAGAATCCATACAAAGATTGTTTGATCTTGCATGATCCATGTTTCATATTCATTGGAGACCTTGCCTTCAGCTTGATCTTGCACCCTTTTAAACTTCTCAGGAATGCGAGGATTGACCACTACTTTGTGTACTCTCTGAGCAAGTATGACACCTTCAACTTGTTGATTCCACATCAAATAACTATTTTCTTGCAGCTTGATCGAAAGCTTTGGTTCAAAGTGATGCGAAGTAGACAAATCAGGTGCAACAGGTGCAAGACTCTGAGTTGGTTACACCACAGTTACAAGCGAAGTAGCTTGAGAAGGTCGCATGAGCTCAACCATGGCTACTTAAGGAAGAAGAAACCGTTACACTTACACTGTAACTGAATTCAGTTGAAGTAGTTAGAGTTGTTAGAGAGCCAAAGGGATCGACGGGAGGAATGATACCTTAATGAAAAAGTGTTTGTGAACTTCATTTCATATTCATTTGTTGAAGTTACTTTCTTACCTTGCCATAACTCTACAAATAGCTTCTCATACATGCTTAATTATTGTTCATGACTATCCTGCATGCTACGCATATCCATGACTATCATGCATGCTACAATATGCCATATTTACAAGAGCTCCATGCATGCTATATCATGGTGCAATTGCTCTTCTATATTACACTACATTCTATTACAAGATTTACAAGAGTTCAATGCATGCTATGTGATGGTACAATTGCTCTACTATATTATACTATATTACATTACATGCTATTAATCCAACACAAACTAACCATATATACATGCTTCAAAAGACACTATATGACTTTAAGCAAGCACTACATGTTTGGTTTCATGCATTAAGCGACTTGCTACTTTCTTTTTCTTAACGATTTGTTTCCAAATTTATTTAACGGCATTAAGAGACTTGCTAATTCAATTTAGATTCACAAATTCAAAGTGACATAGAATAGGAAACGACATAAAAAAGTTTCCGCAAGTTGAGACATAAAAAAACTGCAAATTAGTAATGATACGAAGCTTTATGATGCCAGCACAAACATTTCCCCTTTTATTATCCATGGCACACATATATATATATATATATATATATATATATAAACAAGAGATGAAGGCTTTTGGATGAACCTTATTTTACAGAACTATTTACATCTCAGCAACCTTAACCCCAAAATTCTCTAGAGCATACATCAAATCAAATAAAAATAAAGTTAACATCATAATGTTAAAAGAACTTGTCACTCTTGCTGAGAATGAAGGTGCCTTCTGAGTTGCTAATAGTCAACATTTTCTTATTGAGTTTCTTCTAGTTTGTTACAATTGGTGGATGTGGTTTTATTTAGTTTTCCTATTTGTGATCTTGAGGTCTCAGTAACACCTATTGAAGCAGAAGAAATACCCTTTGGACCTGTCTTCTGTGTTGGCTTTCGGGGTTTCACCAGGGTCGTCTCGTCGAAACATTAATGCACTTGTACCAGGAGATTCTGGTGGGAGTACAATGTTATCGGACGAAGCCATCCGCATCGGAACAACTGGTTCTGATGGCGAAATGGTAGAGAGATACCGAAGGAGCATCTGTATGATTTGACTAAAATTAGGTCGATCGTTTGGATCCTCTTTCCAGCATGATGTTACAATCATAGCTAAATCCTCTGGAAGCTCTTCAGCACTAGGTCTTGTATTCTGAAATAATTAATTATTTGTGTCATGAAGTTTTAGTAAACTCAAAGCAGAAGTGAGTTCGGCGGTAAACACGAGTTAAATTATGGTGTTGTCAATCGCAGATTGTTATATACCTTAAAAGCTGCTGCATATGCTGCTTGTAGGTTAGACATGCCTTCAAAGGGCAACTTGTTATGGATGAGCTCCCACAACACAATTGCAAAGCTGTAGGCATCCACTTTATGATTGTAATGCTTCTTCTCACCTTGTCTTAGAGTAACGGTGCTGTAAAGCTGCCATGAAACAAAAAAGTAACGATAATTACCGAACATGGAAACCTAACCGGAAAGTTCGTAAGAGTTAAAAGTTTTCAGAAATTAAGAAGTACTTCTGGAGCCATCCAACGATATGTTCCTGTTTCAGCAGTCATCATCTCTGTTAAGGACTCCTCTCTGGCTAGACCGAAATCAGCAAGTTTTACTGTCCTGTGATCTCCGGTCAAGATCAAGTTATCTGAGAAGGAAAAAAGAAACTAGTTATCAGGATTAAGCTTGGTCCACTCTTCCATACAGAGAACAGATACTTACTTACAGTACTCTAAATTGTATGATAATCAGTAGCTTTGTATCTCATATATGCAATCGTGAGACTATTTGGAAGAGCTTATGGAAACAGCTTATGGCATGTCCATAAGCCATTTTCAGCTTATTTCCATAAGCCCATTTGAATAGCTTATGCAAACAAAACAACTTATACTTAACCTAAAAATAATTTGACTTTATTTCATATTTTGTTTGAGAAATAACTTATAAATAAGCACTTACGTGATAGTTTGACTTTAGAATAGCTTATGCAAACGAAATAACTTATACTTAAAGTGTTTATCCTAACAGGGTCTATATGGCCTTAAAAGGGACGGTAATGATAGTTTGATCATATTGGACTATATATAGGGAAAATGACAAACAATTTACATAAATTTACAATAGATAAACTCCTTAACTATAGATTATGTGTACATAGTGGATCATAGTAAAGCTTTTTAACAGTAACAAAGTCATATTTTAAATTACTTTTCCGTTTTGATAGAAGATCATATTATAGTGGCCCACAAAATAAAGGTGTCATTTTCTAAGTTGAAGGGTATAAGCAATCAAATATGCACTAAAGAACATGTAACTTCAATAGAATGAGAAATTCCTCAAAACTATATAGCTAAGTCATAATCTTTTCCATTAAAGTGCCAAGAGCTTATCCATAATGAAACTAATTAGAATAACATTTGTGCAGGCATACCGGGCTTAAGGTCACGGTGAATGATCCCGTGTGAGTGTAAGCATTCCATTGCTCGTGCGATATCAAGAGCAAATCCAACAGCCACACGCATATCCAAGCACGTTGGTCGCATACTCAAGAGATACTTACGTAATGTTCCACCTAATAGAAGTTCAGTTACTATAACCATCACAGGTTCTTTGCAGGCCCCGATAAACTGGCATCAAACAATGAGACATTTTTTTCCATTAATCACTACCAGCATGATTAGAGTAACTGTTATTAACATTAGTCTCTTGTCAATTCTAATTAAAGGAAAAAATCTACTTAGATTTCCAAGGGTGAAAAAATACCCTGACTAAATTTTTGTGTTGAACTTTCGATAGCATTGCAACCTCTCTACCAAACCGAGCCTCTCTCCTTGAAATCTCTTCTGGTGTTTCTCCCTTGTTGATAATTTTAACTGCAATATTTTGATTTTTATATCTGCAATCAGCAAATCCAACAAATAACTCAGCAAACAATCCTATCCGACAGATGCATAATGTGCATTTCTCCAAACAGATCAAGTCACATAAGTGCTTGTGTGTAGCCATTTCTATAACTAAACACAAAATAAGTCAAATGGTTTTCATATAAGTTATAAGTTTCTTTTAAAAGCTATACTAGAGAGCTTATGCAAATAAGCCAAAAACAACTTATTATGAAAATAAGCTGAAATTTCAGCTTATGGACATGTTAGAAGCTATTTTCATAAACTCTCCAAAAAGTCTCAAGAGTGCTTATGTAAAAAAAAAAAAGCTTAAATAAGTCAATCCACACATGCCCCAAGTACAAACGATGAATACTAAATTGAATATAAATTTAGAAAAAAAGGAAAGCATATAAATTTAGACTTGGAAATCAAATCAAAACAAACTTTGCACCAAAACTTATTCTTTTTCAAATAACAACAATCTGCATGATAAAAAGAACTCAAAACCCAAAATTGACTAAAAAAAGAAAAAACTAAAACCACAAGTTTGACTTACTTTCCTTCATAGACTTTAGCATGAGCACCTTCTCCAATCTTAGGACCAACAAACAATTGTTTAGGATCTATAATCCACTTAGCATCTAAACTAAACTCACCAACAGAATGAACTTCATTACCAGATCCCATTTTTCAATTTCTCTCTCAGACAATATATCAAACACCTAGCACTCAACAACACTCACCAAAAAAGAAAAAACCAACCATACCCTTTTCAAAAAAACCTTCAACAAATTGAATAATAGTTACTATAATTAATCTCTAAGAGAAAAAAACTGAACTTTATGCAACTTTCCCAAAATACACACACAAACTTATCCCAAAAAACACGGTCATGGATCATTAAAAAAAGAGAATGAAATAAAAATTTGCTTTATTTTAGGGGGCAAAGAATAAAACCTCACATGTTAAGAAACACTTAACAACAAACAAAAAACTTATAATAATAATAATAATAATAATAAGTGTTAAATTAAATAAAACAAAAAATAATTATCAAAGATCCAAAATAATAGGGTATGTCAGAGAAGGGTATAGTATAGTATAGTTATAGTAGTAGAAAAAAAGAGGAAGAAGAGATATGATAGATAAGGGTAAGGTTGAAAAAGTGAAAGAGAGATGAGAAAATGAACGATTTAGATTTAGAGATGGTGAAAGGAAGGTGGTGGAAGATTTTGATTGAAGAAGAAAAAGATATCTTATGATTTGATTTTAATATATAGTTTTATTTAATATCATGTGCAACGCGTATTGGTTATTGAAATTTTTTATATGTTGAGGGCATTGATTGCCAAAGTAAAAGGCTACAAGGAATTTAGTCTCACTCTAAATACACTTTTAATTTAAAGCTCACTTTGTTAAAAGTAACGGGGACAATTAATGACTTGATACTTGATAGTTAATGATCTATAATTGATGAATTTAATTTAATTGTTTATTATCTCTGTTTTTTTATTATAAGATATTTTGAAAAATTATTTTATCATAATATAAGTTATTTTATAATGTCTATGAATTATTAATGATATTTAATATTTATTATTCTCTCTTCTTCAATTATGTCAGTTTCTCTTTTCAATACCATTAATGAAGGATAATTTTGTAAAATCATTCCTAATTTCTCTTTTTCATATTACAATTATTACATTTCTTAATACGTCTCAAAAGTTAAAAACGACTTATAATGAAAAACGAAGGGAGTAATAAATTAGTTGTTATTCTAGTCGATAGATATAAAATGATACAAAAGAATATTTTTAATTAAAAATTGATGATTGATTATTTTATTATATTATATTATTAAATTATTTTTTATTCGATAAAAATAAATATATTAATAAAAACATGAACACAATTTTAATAATATGCAAATTTTAAGATAGCCTCCAAATATATAAAATTTGTATACAAATTTTATAATGAAATTTAACAAGATCCACAAATTAATAACATTGTAATTTTGAATTTAATTAGATTAATTCAAAATAATATGAAAATAAGTTTATTGTTTAATATTCTATAATAAATCTACATTGATATTTTGAATTTTTTCATCTTAGTTAATCTCATTAATTCTACTATAGTGTTTCACTAACTTGAGAATTTTCATTACTATTTTAAAATTTATTATATAATTTAGATGTTATTTAAAGACATTAAATATTGCTTTATCTTTTATTTTGTAAATTGACGCGAAAAAAAAATATATATATATATAATATATATATATATATATATATATATATATATATATATATATATATATATATATATATATATATATATATATATATATATATATATATATATATATATGTTAGGTAGTATATTGAAGGGTAAGAATAAGTTTTTATTAAAATAATAAGGGTATAAATGAAATAAAATGTCACAAACTTTTGAAAAAAGGGTAAAAGCTAATTAAAAAAACTGCAAGCTAAAAGTCAAAAGTCGGTTACCAAACAGAATTTTTTTATTAATGTGAAAAGTTAAAAACTAAAAACTCTATTTTGGGCTTACCAAAAAGCCCCTGAAACATTTTGTATGCTAAGTTGGATTACATTTCACTAAGATAGAAGAAATTATTTATGATTTGATCAAATCAGTTTAATTGATAGTTATGTAGGGATAATTAATTGCAGATGTGTGAAATTTTGACATCTTATTTATTTATTTTTAATAGGTGAAATTTCAATCATATATGTCGGTGAAATGAGCTCAAGCGATTGAGTGTTTTCATTTGAGGAAGAAGAAGATGAAAGGAAAACATGAGACCATGGTTCTAAAACTTGACATGTGCAAGGTTTATGAAAAAATTGAATGGGACTTTGTCAATATCATGTTCATTAATATGAGATTTCCAACTAACCTGATTAAAAAAGATCATGTGATGCGCTACTACGGTCTCTACAAAATCTTCATCAATGGACCACTTAGTAAGTCGTCCACCTCTGAGTGTGGCTTAAGGTAAGGGAACCACCTCTTTATTCTCTGGGTTAATATTTTATCTGACCTAATTACAAATGAAGTTAAGAGTAAAAATATTCATAGTATTAAGGTGACTAGGCAAGCACGACATATATCTCATCTCTTTTTTGTAGATGACTCTCTTATTTTTGTTCGGGCAACTCAACAAGAGGCGGACAATATTTTGAGGGTGAACGACTCACTCCAAATACTTTTTTTTGTTTAAAACATTTTGAATGTTAAGTTGAATTATATTTGGTTAAGATTGAAGACATTATTGTGCAGAAATAATTAATTATACAGGTGTAGGTTTACCATATATTGTATCATTTATATACTTTTTCCTTATCAAAATAAATGTCTTTGTATTTCACACATATTAATAAAGTGCAATAAATAAAAGAGAGAAGATCAATTTTAACACATTATCCTTGTTAGCCGTAATTGATGTATTCTAATGATCTTAAATGCTAAGTGACATAATAGTAAATTGATAGCAATTGTAGACAACATTAATTGAAAAGTACAATTAGAAAAAAAAAAGTTATGGGACAAAGAGAATTTAACAAATATGATAAAAGGTCCGTTTGTTTTGTTTTTTTAAAATGATTTTTATAGTGTAACATAATTTTGTTTAAAAAAAATTATAAATAAATTTTTCATAAAAACTTTAAATAAAAAATTGGTTTGAATAGTTATTCTTAAATATTATTTTTAATTTTTTTTAAAATAACCATAATTAAAAAAAAATCAAAATAATCATTTTTAAAAAAAAAATATCCAAAATAACCACCTTTCAAAACAAATGTGCCAGATGAACTGACGCATCCACTTTGAACCAAGAGGAGGTGTCAATGCATATGACGTCTGCATTGGTAGCCTCATGAAGAGGCGTCAATGCCTATGGCGCGCTTATGAAGAGGCGCCAATGCCTCTGGCGCCTGCATGTCTTGACATGTCAGGCACCTAGCCTCTTGGCGCATGCATTTTCTATCTCCTCTATATAAATACCTCGCCCCCTGTACGCAATACTTTTCACACAAATCTTACCTTACAACCATATTTTATTTCATTCAACTTCACTCTCCTTCAAGTTTTTGAGTTTTAACCATGTCTGAATACATTCACAAGAGAAATTCCGATTTAATATTTTCCGTCGTTGCATCTCCGATAAAGATTCAACTTGGGAATATAGATTCGTTTGAACGTATTAATCGTACATTGAACAGTTGGTTAGATGCAGAAATTGAGGATGGTGAAAGGATTAGAAGAATCCAATGACTTGTGTCCACATTCAACCAAAATGGATAAGTGCGTGAATGGATGGATATTAAGACTGACCGAGACGTTCATAGGATGATGCATTACATGTTCAAAATTGTTTTGATGGTTATAATCACTTAGTTATTGTATTGTAGTTGTTTTAATTGTTTGTGTTGTTGTTTATGTAATGATATTTCCTCACAAACTTATAATATGAAATAAATTTAGTTTTTCATATATTGCAACAGAGGTACATTTGAATTTATCTGATTGTGCCCGTTCCAACACTAGGATAGTTAGTACGATTGTGACCTGGCTGGCGGCATAAACTACATAATCTAACCATTTTGTTCGCCATATCCATTTCGGTTCAAATGCGGGTGCTGTTTGAGCGACCCTTTTTCTTCCTTCGTATAACTTCGTTGTGCCAGACGATGTCCCCTTGATATTCTGGTCAATAATCTGTGAGAGAATTCTTTACCTTGAATTAATTTTTAATGATAGCAAATTGTGTGATCATCATCCAAATGTTGGTTGTGCATTGCATTACATGATACATGTGTGTTTATTATGTTTTTCATCCCACTATATTGTTGCATAACTGTACATATAAACCTACATTGATATTTCCCTTTAAATATCAATTAAAATGCATTTTATGTCAGTAAGCATCGATACATAAAACCTCTGCATCGATACATACAGCATGAAATAAATCACAAAACCTTTTTGTTCAGTATGCATCGATGCATACGAACCATGCATCAATACATGGAAGACAAAATACTCTATGCATCGATACACACGATCCCTGCATCGATACATGACAAATTGAAACAGCCTGTGTATCAATACATACGTACCAGGCATCGATACATACTAGTGTAATAAGCACTTGCATCGATACACACGACTTTTGCATCGATACATGAATAATAAATTTCACCAAAATTTACATTACTTACAGTATGCATCGATGCACACTATCATGTATCAATACATAAAGCTGTTTTGTGGTATAACAGCAACTGTTTTGCAGCATATAAAACACAGGTTGTGACAGCAGTGCAAAAACACGAATTCATTGAGGGAAAACAATTGAACACAGATCAAAAAGCAGTGTTAGAGCAATTGTTTTGAGAGCACATAGAAACCTGAAAGAGACTTCATCTTCTTCATCTTCTCAATCACTTTTCTTCAAGAACATTTACACATAACAATTCTTGTTCTTTGGATTAAAGAAGCATCGAGATAACGTTCAGTGGTACGATCAAGGATCTAGCTGTGGTTTGCAGTGGAACGATCGAGGATCTAGCTGAGTCGAAGATTGAAGGGGGTTTCTAGGAAAAACCTACTGGTTTGTCCTTCAAGAACTGGAGTGTTCTTGAGGGTTTGGGAGTCACATTTGCAGAACATATTCAGCCGCAGCGTTGCGTTTGGAGATCGGGGGATTTCGCAAGCAGGTCGTGGAACCGGTGAATTGTTTGCAACTTTGTGCAGGAAAATCTTGATCGTGCTCAGATCAAGTGAAGGTTTATACAAGAAGAGGTTCTTAGAGTTTAGAATTCTGTCTTTGTATCAAAACCTTGTATCAACGGATTCGGCAATAATTGATAATCAAAGTTCTCAATTTCATTTGAAATTGAGAGGGAGACGTACCCACACGCGAGGACGACGTGGGGAACTTCCTTACCAAATCTCTGCGTATCGTATTCTTACCTTACTCCTCTTTACGTTTTTCAAACTGTTTTCGCAATATCAGTTAGTGTGTGGTGATTGCTTCCTTTTCAAGACAGCAGTGGCAAGAAAACTTTAATCAAACTCCATTGTTGTTCATTAACGATCACACACACACCAACTGTTTGATAAAACGGTTAGCTAGATTTTATTCATTGGAAATAGACTTTAAGGATAAGTGCATTCAATTAGTTAAAATTCTGGTGTGAATTGTTTCTGTCATTCTCATTAAAATCCAGCAATTACACTTGTGTGTCCGGCTTTCTAGTAGCGGTTCAGAATAGACGGAAGTCGATTCGGGACTGATTTTTCCGCCATTTTTGAAAACTCTGATAAAACGTTAAATCCGTTAATTTTAAAGAGGTGATCTATTCACCCCCCCTCTCGATCACTAGCCACACCGTCTAACAAGTGGTATCAGAGTGCCGGTTCGCTGGTGCTCTGTGGCTGCCTGTAACAGTATGGATTCTGAACCAAAGGGGGCGTATAATAGAGCGCCTATTTTCAACGGTGAAAATTATGGCTACTGGAAAGACTGCATGCGAGTTCATATAAATTCTGTGGATAGGTTAGTATGGGCTGCCATTGAAAACGGTCCGTTTCAAATCACTATGACAAATGCGGCTGGCGCCATAGTACCTAAACCAGAAGATGATTGGAATGAGAAAGATGAGAAAAAGTGGTCGTGTGATTGGAGAGCTCGAAACATGTTAATTTCAGCACTTGGTGTTGATGAGTATTATCGAGTATCCCATTGCACGACAGCTAAAGAAATGTGGGACGCTTTAGAAGTTGCCCATGAGGGTACTACTGAAGTAAAACAGTCCCGCATTAACACACTCAATCAAGAATTTGAGCTCTTTCGCATGAAACAAGGAGAATCCATCTCCGACATGCAAAAGAGATTCACTCATCTAACTAACCGATTGAATGCTCTTGGAAAACCTATTTCCAATGAAATTGCTACTAATAAAATTCTCAGGTGTCTTAGCAGGGAGTGGCAACCTAAAGTTACAGCAATCAAGGAAGCCAACGATCTTACAAGACTTACGATTACAACTCTATTTGGAAAGCTGGAAGAACATCAACAAGCTTTGGAAAGTCTTGAAAAATATGAGAATAAAAGTAAAAAGGAAAAGGAGAAGAAAAGAGACAAAGAGGGAGAGAAGAAGCCAATAGCTCTTGTGGCCTCTAGCTCTAAGTCCTCACGAAAAGAGCAAAGCGACAATGATTCAAGTAGTGACAAAGACTCGGATGATGAAGAAATGGGACTGTTTGTAAGGAGATACAATAGGTTCATTCGAAAGAATGGAGTCAAGCATTCCGACAAAAATCTCATGAAGTTTCGAAAACAATCTACAAATTCGAAACAAGAAGAGAACAAGAAGAGTAGAGGAAGAGGATCCTGTTTTAATTGTGGTAAATCCGGACACTATAAAACGGACTGCCCTATGAAGTATAAGGATCAAAGAAAAGATTCGCCAAAAGGGTACAGCAAACAAAGAAGAGCGTATATTGCATGGGAAAGTGATAGTGATTCATCAAGCACACAAAGCTCAAGTGATGATGATGAAGCTGCAAATCTGTGCCTTATGGCTCACACAAAAAATCTGTCCTACCACAAGAAGAAAAACAATGACAAAAAGGTAAAACAAGCCTACTACAATAATTTCTCCTCTATGTCTTTTTCGGAACTAAAAATAGCTTTTGAAAAACTGCATAACGAAGCTGTAGATGCTTTTAAAAGACTATCTTCCGACAAACATATTTTCTCTTTTTTGGAAGGTAAAGTAAACAAAGCTGAAATTGATTTAGAAGCATTGAAAACTAGTATTGCAGAAAATTCAAAAACTATTGATATTGACGGATGTAGTAGAGTTAGGTATTGTGACGCTTGTTATATTTGGCAAAAAGAGGTAAACACTCTTAAGGTCAAATTAGAGAAAGCGCTACAACCTAAAGTTACTTATGCCGTTGACCCCAAGTTGTTTAAGAAGTCATTGAATCCTCCATATGCAAAATACTCTTTTATTCTAAAGGATTCAATGAACAAGAAACAACAAACACATCATCATGGTTTATGTCATTATTGTTGCCATGCTGGCCATACCATTGAAAAATGCAAATTTAGGAGATTTCTTGTCCCTAAAGGCATTTATCAATGGAAGCCAAAAGGCAACCATGTTAGCACTTACCCACTTGGACCCAATGAAAATTGGGTACCAACTTCTCTCTTTTGATGTTGTAGGATGAGTGCCTTGCCTCCGCAGATAGAAGGTGGTTTCTTGACAGCGGCTGCTCGAGGCACATGACCGGTGACATATCGCTTTTTATAGACTTCAAGGCGAAGAAAAAGGGATATGTTACTTATGGAGACAACAACAAAGGAGCTATACTCGGCAAAGGTAGTGTAGGTAATCCCTCCACCACTACTATTTCAAATGTCCATTTAGTTGAGGGACTTAAACACAATTTGTTAAGCATAAGTCAACTATGCGACATGGGCTATAAAGTTTCGTTTACAAAAACTTGTTGCATAATTGAACATGCTGAACAAAACATTGTGTTTAAGGGTGTAAGAGTAAACAATATCTATATGCTTGACTTGTTTGATGTACCGTTAACAAATACTAAATGTCTAGTCACCTTGAATGATGATTCTTGGCTTTGGCATAGACGTTTAGCTCATGTTAACTTCGATTTGCTAAACAAGGTTGTATCTAAGGATCTAGTAGTCGGTCTACCAAAAATAAAATTTTCAAAAGACCACCTATGTGACGCGTGCCAAATGGGAAAGCAAACAAGGGTGTCTTTTAAATCTAAAAATGTAATTTCAACTTCACGACCCCTTGAGCTTCTCCATATGGACCTCTTTGGACCTTCTAGGACAAAGAGCCTAGGTGGAAATTACTATGGCTTTGTAATAGTTGATGACTACTCTAGATTCACTTGGACTATATTCCTTCATAGCAAAGATGAAACTTTTTCTGCTTTTAAAATTTTTGCAAATCTGTCCCAAAACAAAATGAATTCCAAAATAGTTACAATTCGTAGCGATCATGGTGGTGAGTTTCAAAATTATCACTTTGAGAAGTTTTGTGACAAGTATGGCATTGAGCATAACTTTTCAGCCCCTCGCACTCCACAACAAAATGGCGTTGTGGAGCGTAAAAATCGTGTTTTAGAGGAGTTGGCAAGAACAATGCTTAATGAGGGTGGATTACCAAAATACTTTTGGGCTGATGCTGTTAGCACAGCCTGTTATGTTCTAAACAGAATCTTAATTCGCCCTATTTTGAACAAAACTCCTTATGAACTTTTGAAAGGAAGAAAACCAAACTTGTCACATCTTCACGTATTCGGTTGTAAATGTTTTGTTTTGAATAACGGTAAGGAAAACATTGGGAAGTTTGATGCAAAAGCGGATGAAGGTATTTTTCTTGGTTACTCAATGTCAAGTAAAGCATATAGAGTGTATAATAAGCGTTTACTTACTGTTGAAGAGTCGGTTCATGTTTCTTTTGATGAGTCTTATCCAAAAAATTTCGGAAAAGGTATTTCTTTTGATGACGCAGGTGTATCTACAGAAGACATACTCAAGGAAGCTGTTGAGGAAACTGATCAGTCCAAAACAGCTGCCCATGAGAAGGAGGAAGATACAAGTCATGAAGAAATTGAGGAAGAAAAGACAGCTGAAGTGAATGATCTTCCAACAGCTTGGAGATCCTCAAAAGACCATCCCATCGACAACATTTTGGGAGACATTTCAAAGGGAGTAATGACCCGGTCTAAGATAAGTAACTTTTGTTCTCACTTCGCGTTTGTTTCACAAGTAGAACCTAAAAATGCCAAAGAGGCCTTGATTGATGAATTTTGGCTAATGGCCATGCAAGAAGAGCTTAATCAATTTAAAAGAAATGACGTTTGGGAACTTGTCCCTCGTCCGCGAGATCATCATATCATAGGCACTAAGTGGGTTTTTAGAAACAAGCTTGATGAAAACGGAGTGATTACTAGGAACAAGGCACGCTTAGTAGCACAAGGATATAACCAAGAGGAGGGCATAGACTATGAGGAAACTTATGCTCCAGTTGCTCGCCTCGAAGCTATACGTCTTTTGCTTGCCTATGCGTGTTCTAAGGATTTTAAGCTTTACCAAATGGACGTAAAGAGTGCCTTTATTAATGGTGTCATAAATGAAGAAGTATATGTTTCACAACCTCCCGGTTTTGAAAATGCTGAAAATCCAGATCATGTTTACAAATTAAAAAGAGCTTTGTATGGTCTTAAACAAGCCCCTCGGGTTTGGTATGAAAGGCTTAGCAAATTCCTAATTGATCATGGATATTCAAGAGGTAAAGTGGACAATACACTCTTTATTAAACACAAAGGGAAGCACATTCTTTTAGTTCAAGTTTATGTCGACGATATCATATTTGGTTCAACTAACATACACTTGGTCGAAGAATTTTCTAAGGTTATGCAGGGTGAATTTGAGATGAGTCTAATGGGGGAGCTGAACTACTTCCTAGGACTGCAAATAAAGCAACTTGATGAGGGTACAGCAGTATGTCAAACAAAATACTGCAGAGAACTACTCAAGCGCTTTGGAATGAATGACTCAAAATCGATTGACACCCCAATGCCTACCAACGGAAATCTGGATAAGGATGAGCATGGTAAGTGTGTAGATGTCAAAAGGTTCAGAGGTATGATTGGATCTCTCTTGTATCTTTCTGCTTCTAGACCTGACATAATGTTTAGTGTTTGTATGTGTGCACGCTATCAATCAAATCCTAAGGAATCGCACCTTAAAGCGGTAAAGCGCATATTTAGATACCTTCACGGAACACCTAAATATGGGCTTTGGTATTCCAAAGGAAGTGATTGTAGCTTAGTAGGGTACTCCGATTCTGATTTTGCTGGCTGCAAATCAGATAGGAAGAGCACAAGTGGTACATGTCACCTGTTTTCAAACTCCTTGGTCAGTTGGCATAGCAAAAAGCAAGTTTCTGTGGCTTTGTCAACTGCAGAGGCAGAATACGTTGCAGCCGGTAGTTGTTGCGCTCAGATTTTATGGCTGAAGCAGCAACTACAAGACTTCAACATTCAACTCAAACGTATTCCTATAAAATGTGACAACACTAGTGCAATAAACCTTACAAAAAACCCTGTTTTACACTCACGCACTAAACACATAGAGATTAGACATCATTTCCTTCGTGACCATGTCGAAAAAGAAGACGTTGTCTTTGAGCACGTTGATTCCAAAAATCAGCTTGCTGATATTTTCACTAAACCATTGGCAACGGAACCTTTCTTCAACATTCGTCGCGAATTGGGAATCTTAGATCTTTCTCAATTGATGTCATAAGCTTGTTACCTCTTAATTATATTATGCCTCACCATGGTTGATAAGAGTTGTTTTAGATGTCAATTATCCATCACAAGAGTTCTCCAACAGAGGTAATATCAATCCTTTCTACAATTTTCTTATTGCCAAGTGATTGTGTATGTTAAAACAAATGTTCTTACTCTAGTTGATACAAAATTTGATTGCATATACTCCTGTCCATATCGTGTGCACACTAAAATTTGACTTCTGAATCTCTGTTGAGCATAATCATCATGACAGTGCATAATGCATATTCATACTGCATTAAAAATTCATTAAAAACTGGTTCAGCATCAGTATGCATCGACACAAACGAAGCCTGCATCGATCCATATATTCAAAAAATTCAATTTTTTCAAAAACTGCTTCAGGATGTATCGATGCATCCATCGCATGTATCGATACACAGGGCAATTGTAAACACTTGGCATCGACGTATCCATCGCATGTATCGATACACATGACATTTTTGAATACTAGGCATCGACGCATGACTATCTGCATCGATACATACTGATGCTATCTGCATTAAGTGCATTTCTTTCTCTCTCATGCATCGACACATCAGCCAATCATATCACTTCCTATCTCATTACTTCATCTCATCTGCCCTCAAAAAAAAAACCCCAAAACCAGTGGCTAACCCTAATCCTTCTCATCTTCACTCTCTCTTACAAACGTGGTAAAACCCTAAATCTCAAGTCACCATGCCTCCACGCACTATTCCAGCCAGAGCCAAAGGAAAAGGAAAGGGAAAGGAAGCAGCCGGTACTTCTCAGCAACCACCAGATGTTCCTTCAAATGCCTTAGACATTCTTCATCCTGCCGTTGTTGCTGAATTCGAGGAATCCTTCAAGGCCAGGTTGGTAATGAAACCTCATATCTTTGATAAAACAGATGCTGTTCATCTGCACTTAAATGAAGTAGTTGAACTCTTACATGCACAAAGACTTGGGTCCTTTCTATCTACAAAAGATGACTATCATGAGGATTTCATCCGGGCCTTTTATGCTGGTTTACAAACTGGTAGAGGCTATATGTTCCGGTGTTCTATCGGAGTCAGAACATATACCTTTGAAGCCTCTGATTGGGAAACGGTATTTCAAATGCCGTCTCCGTCAATGGTTTTCAAGTGCTGGCATGACCTGCATTTTGATCCTGAATTTGACCTGAAGGACTTTACAACTTCTATTCTAAAGATTGATAGACCGTTGAGTGAAGACGAACACGTCACGTCAGGTATGATCAAGCAAACTCCGCGTATTCTTCACTGGATTATCACACACATTCTGCGTCCAACAAACAGTGGACACTCTCGGTTGGACAGGCCCAGCATACATCTTCTCTACATTCTGCAAAACAAGGTTCTCCTAAATTGGGCGAACTACTTTGTTAAACGTCTATTTTTTGTGCGAGACAGCTCCAAGAATGTGGCTCTAGGTTATGCATCTCAAATAATGAAAATTCTTAAGTATTGGAAAGTTGCAATACCTATTGTTCCTCTCCTATCTCCATCGGCAGCTCAAGAGTTTGACTCTGCCACTCTATCGCATATGGGATATAGGTGGGACAAAGACCGCAAATGCTTCTATTTCTTCGAAAGAAAATCCAAAACCAGAATTTACAACTTTGACGTGCCTTCGGAACGCATCCATGTTGCTGAAGAACAGCCTGATGAAGAAATGCAGGATGCACCTGAAACAGATGTGCCTCAAGCTGAGGCCAATACTGGTTGGGGTGAGTGGGTGCCACGAAGGTGGTCTCCCACAAACTACGTACCTGAACCTACAGCCCCTCCATTCTCCGGTGGTACTTCAGCCTCAACACCGAATGCGGACATCACTCATATGCTTCAACAGATGGAAATTGTCAACAAAGAACGCCATGAAGAAGCACGGTACTGGCATGTTCAACAATCTGAATGGCACAACGAGCATCGGGACTGGCATGATGAGCATACACGGATGTATCACAATCAACACGCTTGGCACCAAGACTTGGTTAAATGGCATCAGGTTTTCTACAACGAAATGTCCGGCTTTATGGATGACTGCCGTGAAAATCCTGGGATTATGGACAGCTTTAGAAGCATTGAAGTTCAGAACCGATTTCGGCACTACTCCTTCATGGGCCAAAATCCAGACACAATGCCTCCTCCTCCGCCTCCGCCAAGCTACCGAGATCCTGACAGACATGATGAAGAGTCTTGTGGTGGCAACAATCCAAATTAACCCACCATCCTTGCATCTCACTGCATTTCATTTCATATTGCTCAAGTTTCATTTTGTTGCACAATATATGGTTTAGCTTATATAACTCTTAAACTCGTCCGTACCATTAAAATGCTTTTCAATTTCTGTTTATCTCTTTTGTTATTGCCTTTATTCGTCATTCTTTGTGAATGATTCTTCACCTTGACGCTTCATTCTTTGTGATTGATAGCCGGTTATCCATTTTTGCCATGTCTTGCTTCACTATGCTACCTTGATAAATTTGTCTCTTCCTCTTTTTGATGTTGACAAAGGGGGAGAAAATGCAGATATGCACAAACTCAGGGGGAGTATCACACATCTTGCCAAGAATTTGCCATCATCAAAAAGGGGGAGTTTGTGAGAGAATTCTTTACCTTGAATTAATTTTTAATGATAGTAAATTGTGTGATCATCATCCAAATGTTGGTTGTGCATTGCATTACATGATACATGTGTGTTTATTATGTTTTTCATCCCACTATATTGTTGCATAACTGTACATATAAACCTACATTGATATTTCCCTTTAAATATCAATTAAAATGCATTTTATGTCAGTAAGCATCGATACATAAAGCCTCTGCATCGATACATACAGCATGAAATAAATCACAAAACCTTTCTGTTCAGTATGCATCGATGCATACGAACCATGCATCAATACATGGAAGACAAAATACTCTATGCATCGATACACACGATCCCTGCATCGATACATGACAAATTGAAACAGCCTGTGTATCAATACATACGTACCAGGCATCGATACATACTAGTGTAATAAGCACTTGCATCGATACACACGACTTTTGCATCGATACATGAATAATAAATTTCACCAAAATTTACATTACTTACAGTATGCATCGATGCACACTATCATGTATCAATACATAAAGCTGTTTTGTGGTATAACAGCAACTGTTTTGCAGCATATAAAACACAGGTTGTGACAGCAGTGCAAAAACACGAATTCATTGAGGGAAAACAATTGAACACAGATCAAAAAGCAGTGTTAGAGCAATTGTTTTGAGAGCACATAGAAACCTGAAAGAGACTTCATCTTCTTCATCTTCTCAATCACTTTTCTTCAAGAACATTTACACATAACAATTCTTGTTCTTTGGATTAAAGAAGCATCGAGATAACGTTCAGTGGTACGATCAAGGATCTAGCTGTGGTTTGCAGTGGAACGATCGAGGATCTAGCTGAGTCGAAGATTGAAGGGGGTTTCTAGGAAAAACCTACTGGTTTGTCCTTCAAGAACTGGAGTGTTCTTGAGGGTTTGGGAGTCACATTTGCAGAACATATTCATCCGCAGCGTTGCGTTTGGAGATCGGGGGATTTCGCAAGCAGGTCGTGGAACCGGTGAATTGTTTGCAACTTTGTGCAGGAAAATCTTGATCGTGCTCAGATCAAGTGAAGGTTTATACAAGAAGAGGTTCTTAGAGTTTAGAATTCTGTCTTTGTATCAAAACCTTGTATCAACGGATTCGGCAATAATTGATAATCAAAGTTCTCAATTTCATTTGAAATTGAGAGGGAGACGTACCCACACGCGAGGACGACGTGGGGAACTTCCTTACCAAATCTCTGCGTATCGTATTCTTACCTTACTCCTCTTTATGTTTTTCAAACTGTTTTCGCAATATCAGTTAGTGTGTGGTGATTGCTTCCTTTTCAAGACAGCAGTGGCAAGAAAACTTTAATCAAACTCCATTGCTGTTCATTAACGATCACACACACACCAACTGTTTGATAAAACGGTTAGCTAGATTTTATTCATTGGAAATAGACTTTAAGGATAAGTGCATTCAATTAGTTAAAATTCTGGTGTGAATTGTTTCTGTCATTCTCATTAAAATCCAGCAATTACACTTGTGTGTCCGGCTTTCTAGTAGCGGTTCAGAATAGACGGAAGTCGATTCGGGACTGATTTTTCCGCCATTTTTGAAAACTCTGATAAAACGTTAAATCCGTTAATTTTAAAGAGGTGATCTATTCACCCCCCCTCTCGATCACTAGCCACACCGTCTAACATAATCCTCTTTTGCCACTACGGAAAAACTAATTTTATAAACATTTGATAGGTTGGTGACTTTGTAAACCTCAGATAGCAAGTAGGATGGATCCCTTCGAACCTTTGAACATGCCACAATGACATGGGAACAAGGCGTACGAAAGACTTGGAACTTTCCGCAGTCGCACCAACCTCTATCTAGTTCGACTCTGTACTGTCCCATCGGCATGCCCTCATTGTGATCCATGGAGTCGGCAACACTATATCAACCTTTAGTACGGTCAAACACTGTAACCACATGTGTGTTTGCTTTGGTGGCTTCATGTCTAATGAATTTCATTGAAGCATCACTTAACAACTGCCCAGATTGCAACACTGAACTCCATTTGGAACGTCTCGTCTCAAACAGCACCCCTAGCCTGAAATATATTGTCTGCACCAAAGCGGTTATAGGTAGGTTACGGATGCCTTTGAAGACAAAGTTCATTGATTCCACAAGATTTGTTGTCATGTGGCCCCAATATTGACTGTTATTGTATGCCCTAGTCCACTTCTCCAATGGAATACTGTCGATCCACCGTACTGCATCTGCATTTGACAATCTTATTTCTTCGCGGTAGTGTTTGAAAGAAGGTTCTGATAATGTGTAACCTGTGTTGACAACCTTCTTTCACAACGTCTTATCTTTAATTTCCCGCATGAAATTCTGAGCAATATGTCTAATATAGAAGACATGCGTCGAATGAGGATTTTGCCAGCCATTATCAATGTTACTATATGTACTGATGATTAAAGGGCGTTTGTCGAAGATCAAACATAAGTTAGGCTGAGGTGCAACGTGCAATCTGAGATTTCTTAGGAAAAAACTCCATCTGTCAGCAGTCTCCCCTTCAACAAGGGCAAAGGCGATTGTAAAAATGTTGATGTTGCCATCTTGTGCCCCTACCATCAGTAATGTTCCTTTGTATTTCCCGTACAACCATGTACCATCAATTTGTATAATAGGTTTACAGAAAGAAAAACCTATGATGCATGGTTGATACGCTCAAAAGAGACGGTGGAATATTCCATTTCCAATAGCACATATCCCGTCTGGTGTATACGCGGGCAACGTTTACAATTTGACAATAGTCCCTAGAGCATATTGTTTTAGAGCCAACATGTATTTTGGAAGTTGTTTGTAAGACTCCTCCCAATTGCCAAACACTTTTTCGACAGCCTTTATCCTAGATATCCATGCCTTTCTATATGATGGAGTGTATTGGTATTGTGCTACAATATGCGAGATTATTGTACTCACCTTTAACGAAGGATTTTCGCCAATAACAGACAATATTTCATCGCATATTAGCTGAGAGCTTAGTTTCCGATGTTCTGGCATTGGGTTTGTCAGCATGCATGTGTGAACTGGACTCATGGATCCAATCTCCCAATAATTGCTCCTCTTCTGGTACGAAGCTGACAACCTGAAAAGGCAGTGCTCATTCGGATAATAAATTTTGTACCTCATTGCATTAGTTCTATCAACTCTGAAATTAGTTGATAGTTCCATGTGAAATTTTTTAATGGCTTTTACACAATCCTCTTTTGTGCGAAATGTGTCTCCTTATTTCAAAGATCCTTGCATTTGCACATAAGGATTGTACCATATATCTGATGAAGGTTCATCGGAACCCAAATTCAACCTTGTCATGTGTTGAGGTGGACAGTATACATGACTAGCTGGTAATGGCTTCTCTTCCTCATCAGTGTTCACCATTGAATCAACCAAGATCTCAGCTTCTTCTTCTTCGTCATCTGCAACATTCACCTCAGCTTGTTCGTCATCAGTTTCACAAAACACTTGTGACTGATCAATGAACTGAGACACTTGTTGTTGTTGTGGTAATATATACAACTCTATATCGTTGCACCCAAATTTTTAGTGACTGACAAACATATGTTGAACATCGTCATCATCTCGAATCTTCTTCTGATAAAACTTCACCTGGTTTTCTGTAAAGCAGATCGGATTTTTATAGATGATTTGGCCCACAGGACTGCACTGCAATTTCTTTTCTATTCTTTGTTTCATATGTGAAAAATTTGATCATCGATTTATTGTAAATCGAGTTACCTCTGTGTTGAGAAAACAAAAATCGAATAATTGATGCTCAAATATTTCACCTTCAATATGGGCACTGATCATGTAATATTGTGAGGAAGACATTTTTTAAATCTAACTTTAGTATTTCTTTTGATCTGTATGGATAATGAAATTGAATGAATTGATATGTTATTCTGATGCACTTAAATAGCGTAAACACTGAATGCATTGATCACACAATTCATCTGCACAGACTTGACCATGCTGAGAAAAGAATGCATGCAGAGACAAGAACACACAATGCATGCGCCTGGTAGAATCTCTGCACACACAAAGCATGCGCCTGCAACACAAGGAATCTCACAAGAATTTCTTCCCTAATAGTCCAAATAAACGCTCATTCCCTATGCACACAAAGCAACCTAGGCGCCAAGACCATGGGCGTCCCTTCATGAAAAATAAACCAAAGAGCCAAGACAATGGGCACATCTTCCTTGCATGTGAATATTCACATGCAGGCGCCAAGACCATGGGCGCCTCTTCCTTAAATGTGAATATTCACATGCATGCGCCTAAGGCTATGGCTACTCTATACTTTTCCATGCATGCATCCAATCACATGCTGCGTAGGTTGCGAACCTAGTAAGACACCCTCATCTATAAATAGGCTTCAAATCACAACATCAAATTATCTGCAACACTAATCATCTACACTCTTTCTTTACAACACTCTTTCTCTGCCACACCCAAGCTCTGCAACACTTAACCTCTGCAGCATTATGTCTCTGTTGACTATGGGTGATGAACACAGAGGAACACTCGAGAATATCTCAACATTTGTATGTTATCACTCTCTTTTTACTTATTTCATATTTATTTCGTATATCTTTCTTATCTATGTTTGTATTATATATTACTTCTTCTTATTGTATTTCTTACTTATGTGTTATTATGGCCCAAAGCGTTTTCGATGTCACGTACATGAATATGTACCCCACGATCCTTTGATAGAACCATATATTAGAGGATGTGGATTTAGAAATCTCCTCAACATAGTCTCGTACTCGGTGGACTACAAATTCATTCTTGCTTTATTGGAGATATTGAGACCTGAAACCCACACATTTCACCTTCCTTTCGGTGAATGTACCGTCACACTTGAGGACGTATACATGTTGTTGGGTCTCCGTATAGATGGTAAGGCCTTGAATGGTAGAGTTAACCAGGACAACTCTAACTGCAACTAATTATTGGATGCCCCTTTGTGTGACGACCAAACTGAGGGAGAGTCATCCGGTCAAGTTAGGGGGCAAGGTATAAATTTAAAATATCTTAAATAATATTATGCGAGTATAATATTATCCGAAGAATCAACCGAGTACGAAAAAATAATTAAAGCTTAGTGTTATATTATGATTTTATTTGGTAATTTTTTATTTCCAGAAAGTACATGTAATTCAGTAAATATTATGTATTTACCGTTGTTACGCAACATTAATAAGGTAAGCACGTATAATTGAGGTTCATCTGTGTTGGCCCAACTATATAGTGCAATGTGTAAAAATGTCAAAAAAAATACTTGTACGTTTTATTCATGTGCGTATTTGCTACAAGCATGAGGTTGGTCAAGAATGTCGTCACTCGCCCCGGTAAACGAGAACCCATTCATGTTCCCGTTTGCAACAAAGTAAGTTTAACACTTTACCATTTAATTAATTATACATTATATTACAATTAACTGTAAATAATATTTTTTAACTTTTTTTATCTAGGTGGTCAGTAAGGAGGATGAACTACAATAGGTGTTCGAAACACGCTATAGTAGTCTATCGCAATCTATTGGACCATATTGGAGCAGACGATGTAATACTCCCACACACCTCTATTTTAATTTAAAAATACTTATCAAATTATTTATCATCTAATCGTGGCGTATTGTTGTACAGTTTATTTGGAGGCCATATCTGGGACTTGATCATCAGGTTAACCATGACGATGCTGCAGTTTGGACATCAAAGACACCAATTATCCGGTTCACTACTGTGGAAATGCACCAGAGTGACCGGGTAAAATTGCAGGTCAACATGCAACAACAGATTCCAGAACCTCCGACATGTTTGGGGAATTGACATCAAAAAAGAGTTGATGTCTAATGGGATTATTCCGACTGGAGAGACTTTTTTGCAAAAGAGATGTGTCGTCAATGGAGGAATCGACGACAACACATCTTAAACGAACCAGTCATCCATGGTGCAAGACCAACTCAACAATATATGGCATGGTCCCCGTCCAACACCAATTTCAAACCACCCAAACCCAACAACCAACCTCACACCATCAACCTACCACATACACCCAACAACCAAACACCAAACTTCGCAACCCATTCATGTCATCCACTCAATAACCAAACACCCAACGTCGCAATCCATTTATGCCACCCACCCAACTACAAAACCAAGAACCAAACCCTACCCACCAACAACCATACGCTTCAACCACAACCGTCTATAACCCAAATGACTCATATGGGTCACTTCATCGTAGCCCCCCACCAATGACCACTAAAACATCTCATCACCAAAACACACAACCATTGTTTAACTATAATACACCCCAGGAATCATTGCTTCATTTTCAAAATGATTCAATGTCCCAATTCGGGCAACTATACCGCCCATAATCCACCCAACCCCATCGACCTAACTACGATGACATGGGCACCGAACTCCATTACAGAAGCGCTGTTGGCCAGAGCCCTCCGGATATTGGGAACAAATGATGACACCTCTATCAAATACCGCTGGAACTTTTGTTGGACCTTCACACTATCCATCATTCGATTAGGTCAGCACACAAAGACCCAAAACACTTCAGGAAAATCGTGGGAGACCTCGAAGACAAACTAACGCACCTGGATGTGGAACATGGAGACGTTTTGATCGGGTCAGTCATTAAATTTTTGTCAATCCCATGTAACATTTATTATATCATGAATAAAAAAATTATTTTTACATAATTTTTTATTATTTAATATAAAAAAAAATAAAAATTAAAAAAAATACAAGGGTGTATGTGTCAGATGCATTGACGCATACACCACATGCAATAAGCATGCGCCAGAGGCATTGTCGCCTCTGCATGGCTTAAGCAATGCAGGCGTCACAGGCATTGACGCCTCTGCATGGCTTAAGAATGCAGGCGCCATAGGCATTTTATCATTTTATTGAATGTCAAAATTTAAATAAAAAAATCATTTAATTTTGAAGCTATTTTAAATAGTTTTTCATTAAAATTATTTTTAATATATAATTTTTAAAAAAAAGTGATTTCAATTATATTTTATTCTTCATCTCTACATTTTAGGATGTCAAAATTAATTTTTCTATTTAAAATAAGTAAATATGAAAAAATTTATAATATTTTAAAAAACAATTTTATAAAATTTAAGGAAATTATTTTTTAAAGTTAAAACAAATAAACTCAAAGGGCTCATTCTACTAAACAAAATTAGCTTGCAATCAACTAGTAACAATTACTACAAAACTAGGGTTGAGACGTCTTCAACAACAATGATATAATTTAATGTATCAATGCTCTTACAACTCTCTCTTTCACATAATAACTCTACAATATTTTTGAATTAATGTTTAGATTAATATTACAGAATGAAATAGAGTGGAATAAATTATAATATAATAATGAAATTGAGCAAAACAGAATATAATTTACAGTGTAAATTTTATTTACTGTATTGTTTTTGTAGTATTTTACTAATAATGTTTTATTATATTGCATACACCAAAAATCAAATAAAATAATTAAAAAAAGGAAGATTTTTAGCCGTTAAGTTATTGGACAAAAAAAATCAAAGGAGTTGATGAATAATATAAATGAAATTAGTCTAGGGTAAATGGAACTACAAATCTAGATGAGTTGTGGGATATATAAAAATAGATTAATGAGTGAACGTTACATGGTTGAGTTTGGTAGTGACAGAAGTTGCTTTTTTAATTGAATGATCATGATAAGAATATGCTTTCTTATCTTATCTTTTTAATTTTATATAAATGAAAGTTTACAAGTTTTTATCATTGTTAGAAAAAGTCTCAAATTTTAGATAAGACATTTTATCAACATATGTTTGCATCGTGTCTTAGTTAACACCGTAATTTTTTTGTCCAATACTAATATTATAATCATGTGTTTTTATAATTATCAATTAAACTAGATAAACAAAACATTGATATTGTGATTTTATTAAAATTCATTGCAATTTAACACACGCACTAACTTAATGGATATTAACTTATCTAAGAATGTGTGATTTTTAATATAGTAATATTTTACACTTAATGTTAATAAGTCAAACTTTTTTTGTGCTACTAGTTGATAAGTCAACTTGTTATGCCTTGTCAAAGTATTTAAACAGAAATCAAATCTCTTAACATGTAACTCACATCCTATATCATTATTTTAAACAGAAAGCTTTACATATATAATAGAATTTAAACGTTGAACACACAATGCATTTTCTTGTCGGTTTTATCTGTTTATTGAGTGTGAGAATAAGATTAAGCTAAGGCGATAAATGGATCAAATCGATCAAGTCGGTCAGAACCAACACAGATGGAATATTCAAATTTGAAAGTATTAGACAATACATACAAAGCGAGTTAGTAATCATTATAAATCAGAACTAACCAAGGAAGTACAAGTTTTGATCACTATTAAGTGATCTTTATAGGCCTTAAATATATTCAAATTTAAAAGTATTAGACAATACATACAAAGCGAGTTAGTAATCATTATAAATCAGAACTAACCAAGGAAGTACAAGTTTTGATCACTATTAAGTGATCTTTATAGGCCTTAAATATGGAGCAAGTCAAGACAGACAAGATCCCTTAATGTGTGGATCCAATAATTTACCTTGACACTGTCAATCAATATAATTAGTGTAATTACTGTCAGCATTATTTGTTGCCTTATTTGCTTGTAGCATCTTAATTCTAGCCTTAATCATAGGATCATGTATCTGCCATTGTTTGCTATATATATGTACACTGTAATCACCAGTAGATATAATAATAATATCATTCTTTACCTATCATTACATTTCTAACTTGGCATCAGAGCACTTAAGCCCTGAAGGCTCTTGATCCAACACAAATCATGGCATCCGCTGCAGATTCAAAGTCCAGAAATGATCTCCCATTCCCTGTGTCTGTCAAGTTGGACAGAGACAACTATCCACTATGGAAATCTTTGGTGATCTCTATAGTCAAAGGCTGCAGGTTCGATGGGCACATGCTAGGGACAAAGGAGTGTCCCGAAAAATTTATAGCCTCTACAGATTCAAGCAAGAAGTCAAATCCTGCTTTTGAAGATTGGCAGGCTCATGATTCACAACTCCTTGGATGGTTGATGAATTCAATGACTACTGAAATGGCAACACAGTTGCTGCACTGTGAAACCTCAAAACAACTTTGGGATGAAGCCCAAAGCCTAGCAGGTGCACACACAAGATCTCGAGTCACTTACCTCAAATCTGAGTTTCACAGCATTAGAAAAGGAGAGATGAAGATGGAGGAGTATCTGGTCAAAATGAAGAATCTCGCTGACAAGCTGAAACTTGCAGGCAGCCCCATTTCCAACTCAGATCTAATCATTCAAACTCTGAATGGTTTAGATTCTGAATACAACCCTATGGTGGTCAAGCTATCTGATCAAACTAGTCTCACTTGGGTTGATCTTCAGGCTCAATTGCTGACCTTTGAGAGTAGACTTGATCAACTGAATAGCCTCACCAACCTAACCCTTAATGCTTCAGTAAATGTTGCCAACAAAACTGATTACAGAGGCAACAAATTCAACACCAACAACAACTGGAGAGGCTCTAACTTCAGAGGTTGGAGAGGAGGCAGAGGAAGAGGAAGAATGTCTAAGCCAACATGTCAAGTTTGCCACAAGGCTGGGCACACAGCAGTAAATTGCTATTACAGATTTGATAAGTCTTATTCAAACTCAAATTATTCAGCAGGCAGTGACAGACAAGGGGCACACAATGCCTTCCTAGCCTCACAAAGCTCTCTTCAAGATTATGATTGGTACTTTGACAGTGGTGCAAGCAATCATGTGACACACCAAACTGACAAATTCGAGGATCTGACAGAACATCATGGTAAGAACTCACTAATTGTTGGAAGTGGTGAAAAACTGAAGATTATTACCACAGGTTCCTCAAAACTAAACTCACTTAACTTACATGATGTCTTATATGTGCCCAATATTACCAAAAATCTATTAAGTGTGTCGAAATTAACTGCTGACAATAACATTCTGGTTGAGTTTGATGCAAACTATTGCTTTGTGAAGGACAAGTTGACAGGGAAGGCAATCCTAAGAGGGACACTTAAAGATGGCTTGTATCAGCTTTCAAGGACTAAAAGGGACCCGTGTGCTTATGTATCTGTCAAGGAAAGCTGGCATAGAAGGCTTGGTCATCCAAATAATAAAGTCCTAGATAGAGTTTTGAAAAATTGTAATGTCAAACTATCACCTAGTGATCATTTTAACTTTTGTGAGGCTTGTCAATATGGCAAAATGCATCTTTTACCCTTTAAAACCTCTTCCTCTCATGCTAAAGAAATTCTTGAATTAGTTCACACTGATGTCTGGGGACCTGCACCAGTAACATCTTCTTCGGATTTCAAATATTATGTTCACTTCCTTGATGACTTTAGTAGATTTACCTGGATCTATCCTCTGAAACAGAAATCAGACACTGCACAAGCTTTTACCCAGTTTAAAAACATGGCAGAAAATCTGTTTAACAAAAGAATTAAAACAATCCAATGTGATGGTGGTGGTGAATATAAGGTTGTGCAAAACCATGCAATAGAAGCAGGGATACAATTCAGAATGTCATGCCCTTACACATCACAACAAAATGGTAGGGCTGAGAGAAAACACAGACATATTGCTGAATTTGGCCTGACATTGCTAGCACAAGCCAAAATGCCCTTACAGTATTGGTGGGAAGCTTTCTCCACGGCAGTTTATCTCATAAACAGACTGCCCTCTCTAGTCACTCAAAATGAAAGTCCTTACTCACTACTCTTTAGAAAGGAACCCGACTACAACTCCCTAAAACCTTTTGGGTGTGCTTGCTATCCCTGTCTCAAGCCCTATAATCAGCACAAACTGCAGTTCCACACAACCAGATGTGTGTTCTTGGGCTATAGTAACTCCCACAAAGGATACAAATGTATAAACTCTCATGGAAGAATCTTCACCTCAAGACATGTTGTATTCAATGAAGAACACTTTCCATTTCATGATGGGTTTCTCAATACAAGAAGTCCCTTGAAAACACTAACTGAATGTCCATCTGCCTCTTTTTCTTTGCCTACTGCAGGTAGCTCACATACTGGAGAAGCAACACCTTCAGATGACAACAATCCTGATGTCGAACAAGGTAGCTCACATACTGGAGAAGCAACACCTTCAGATGACAACAATCCTGATGTCGAACAAGAACAAGTCAGTCCAACTACAAATGATTCAACAAGGAACAATCCAATTTCACATGACACTGATCCCATAGAATCAGTTGTTGAAGCTCCCCAATACCTTGCTGAACCAAGCACAACCATCAACACTCATTGGACCAGGAGCAAGGCTGGAATTCACAAGCCAAAGCAGCCATATGTTGGGTTAGCTGAAACCGGCACAGATGAGAAGGAACCAGAAAATGTCACAGAAGCACTTACAAGACCACAGTAGAAAGAAGCTATGGATAATGAGTATAGGGCACTCATGTCAAATCAAACCTGGGTTTTGGTACCATATCAAGGCCAGGAAAACATCATTGATTCTAAATGGGTCTTCAAGACCAAGTACAAAGCAAATGGGACAATTGAAAGGAGAAAGGCAAGATTAGTTGCAAAAGGATTTCAACAAACAGCTGGACTAGATTATGAAGAGACCTTTAGCCCAGTTGTCAAGGCCAGTACAGTTCGAATCATACTCTCAATTGCAGTGCATCTCAATTGGGAAGTCAAACAGTTGGACATAAACAATGCATTCCTTAATGGCTACCTCAAAGAGACTGTGTTTATGCATCAACCAGAGGGATTTGTTGACTCAACTAAACCTGAACATGTCTGCAAGTTAACTAAGGCAATCTATGGATTAAAACAGGCCCCAAGAGCCTGGTTTGACAGCCTCAAAAATGCCTTACTCAGTTGGGGTTTCAAGAACACAAAAAGTGATTCCTCACTCTTCACTCTAAGAGGTACAGACCACATCACCTTTCTACTTATATATGTGGATGATATAATTGTCACAGGGAACAACACCAAATTTTTAGAATCCTTCATCAAACAACTTAATGTTGTGTTTTCCCTTAAGGACCTTGGTTCACTACACTACTTCTTAGGCATAGAAGCTCAAAGAGATGCATCTGGTATGTACTTAAAGCAATCGAAATACATAGGAGACGTCCTGAGAAAATTCAAAATGGAAAATGCTTCATCCTGTCCAACACCTATGGTAACTAGCAAGCAATTTACAGCTGAAGGGGAGAGGTTAAAAGACCCAACCGTGTTCAGACAAGCTATAGGAGCATTGCAATACTTAACAAATACAAGGCCTGACATAGCATTCTCAGTTAACAAGCTTAGCCAATTCATGAGCTCTCCCACTATAGATCACTAGCAAGGCATCAAAAGAATATTGAGATATCTTCAAGGTACCATCCAACACTGTCTACACATCAAACCATCCACTGACTTGGACTTAACAGGCTTCTCAGATGCAGATTGGGCCACAAGTATGGACGATAGAAAATCCATGGCAGGTCAATGTGTCTTCCTTGGTGAAACACTTGTTTCTTGGTCCTCAAGAAAGCAAAAGGTAGTCTCAAGATCTAGTACAGAATCAGAATATAGAGCACTGGCTGACCTAGCTGCTGAAATATCATGGACTCGTTCACTCCTCGATGAGCTAAAACTCCCTCTGCCAAGAAAACCAACACTGTGGTGTGATAACTTGAGTGCCAAGGCATTAGCTTCAAATCCAGTTATGCATGCTCGATCCAAACACATTGAAATTGATGTGCACTACATCAGAGACCAAGTACTGCGAAATGAGATTGTTGTGGCCTATGTTCCATCAGCTGATCAAATTGTTGATTGCCTCACTAAAGCATTAACTCACACACGATTCAACCAACTCAAAGACAAACTTGGGGTGACTTCCTCACCCATCAGTTTGAAGTGGGGAATTAGAGACAAGATCCCTTAATGTGTGGATCCAATAATTTACCTTGACACTGTCAATCAATATAATTAGTGTAATTACTGTCAGCATTATTTGTTGCCTTATTTGCTTGTAGCATCTTAATTCTAGCCTTAATCATAGGATCATGTATCTGCCATTGTTTGCTATATATATGTACACTGTAATCACCAGTAGATATAATAATAATATCATTCTTTACCTATCATTACATTTCTAACTAAGACTGATATATAAGGGATATCATCACCGAAGAAAAAGGATAGACACTTCTCATACGACCAATCCTTATATTTGTGACTCTGATTGGCTCCACGTTGCTAGAGTTATCAAATAGTGTAACTTACATATACATTTGACGCCCACTGCAGGGTCTGATAAAACTAACTCAAGCCATACAATAATACCTAAACATTAACCTTTTAGTTAGGTACTCTAATTACGATTTTTCTAGTTGTAAATTGGATCGAAAAAGTACCAGCAATACGTGTAACTTGCTTGGATACTTGTTTGTTTCTTTGCATAGCAAGAAACAAGCAAGGGTTGTGTTATGCACAACTGAAACAAAATATGTTGTCATGGGTAATTGTTGTGCACAAGTTATCTAGATGAAACAATAGTTAAGTGATTACATAATTAATCTTGAAAATGTACCGATAAAATGCGACAATACTAGTGTCATAAACCTCACTAAAAATATGAGACTTCACTCTTAGATGAAACACAATTGAAATTTGTCGTTATTTCATTAGGAATCATGTCAAAAAAGGGATTGCATAATTGTGTTTCTGTTTTCATCTAAACAACTAGCAAATATTTTTACAAAATCCTTCATAAAAAACTTCTTTTTTATAAGAAATCAACTGAGAATTTTAAATCAATAATGCATGGATTGCTATGCTAAGTTCTACTTCTCCTTCTTTTTCCTCTTCTCTTTGTGACATTTATGCTCTATATATTGTTTGTATCTTCTTTTTCTTCTGTTTTTCGCTTTTTTATTATGACAAAGTTGACAAAGTGTACTCTCAAGGTGAATAAAGTATAATCTTTTTATCTATGAGGGATATTTATCTACTCCATTCTTTTCTTATCTATATGTTTCTGGTTTACCACCTCTAAGAGAGGTGCGTTGTCATCCTAAAAAAGGGGGAGAATGTTGCTTTATGTGTTGTGAGTCTTCTGAAATTTTAATGATAAAAACTGGGAAAAGAAAAAGTAAATCACAAGCACCATCATTCAATAAGCAAGCACAATACAAAGTGTTCAAGTTCCATTTGAAAGAGTTAAACAAAGTCAATTCAAGTAATTGAAAGGAGCTAGCATTTTAAAATCTCATCTGATCTTGCGCTTAATGTTTTTATCTCGAACTTGATAAGTTGTACATAATTTAAGCAAGATTAAGTCTTAAACTACTAATGCAATAAACATATAGAGTAAAAATGTTTTAAACTCTTCATCTTTTTATTAAAACTTCTAAAAACCAATCCTGACTAGTACCTAATCTACTAAGAAGCAATTACGACCAATTAGGAAATCTGAACTCCTTGTCTAATCGATTATAGATTTTTAATTAGGAAAAAGTTTGGATTCTAATCAATTAGTAATCCTTTTAATCAATTAGGGCACAAGTCTAGCCTAAGGTTTTCTTTTTTGGCTTAACCTAATCAATTAGCTTGTCGTTTCTAATCGGTTAGGAAGCAACCAATCCCATGGATTGTTGCCTTTTTTAGATATTTTTTTTCTATATAAAGGTGTGATTTACTCACTTCTAAATCACAAATTTCCTGAACTACCTACTCTCATATATCACTCATTCTCCTTCTTTTATCAGTTTTATTCACAAAAATTGTCTTAATGCCGAGAGAGTGAAAAGTTTCATATGAGAGTTGCAAACTAAACCTATAAAAAGCCTAGTGTAAAGTTGTTGGGTTTAACCTATATAAAATCTCAAGTTGTAGATAGTAAAGATCTCAATAGGAAACTCCTAGGAACTAAAGTAAGATGTGTGGTTTAAGACCGAACCATGATAAATCTTTGGGATGATCTCTTTTACTCTATCTCTTTATTTTCCAATCTTTTTTCTTTTCTGTTGCTTAATCTTTGTTTATGCCCTTTTTTTAAAATTAACCAATTTAAAATCAATCATTTTCTATAAAAAAAATTAAAACCAAATATCACAAATCATCTCCTATTTGTGTTTAGATTCAATTGTTCAACAATATATTCCCTCTTTATTTGATGGGTGAGCCCATGTGGATATTAAGGTTTGACTATGATAAGCTTAGTGATGTTGTGAAGGATGAGATTGATGGAGTATCAAGGGGACACGATAATGCTTGTCGAGTATCTGTGTACATTTTGTTTTGTTCATTTGTTTTAATTCTTATTCATATTTATTTCTTCTAACTTCTTAATATTTTGTATGTATAGAGAGAATGGATATTTTATCAGTAATAAAGAGGAAAGCTTATTTGTAGAATAAAGCAAAGAAATGCAAGGTGGGAGCCACCATTCAAAAAAAGGATCCGTCTAGGACGGTGATTTGCGTCCCTAATATGAAGAAACCAGAGGCAAAGAACATAATCATGTAAGTGTCACCTATTTCCAACACGAGGCATCCCCCGTCCAGTGAAGCAAGATCTTCGCCCGTGGAGAAAAATCACAAGGTTAACTTTGGGAAGGTTCATATCAACTTAGAGGCTGATGCCTTTATATATATGAAAAAAGGGCTCCCTTAAATGATGTTATTGTTGGTGTAAGTCCTAGAGATCAATAGTTTTATTAGTGTATCGAATTATCTATTAATAATAAAATATTTTTATATTATGTTTTTTTTTGCAAAGTAATAAAGTGCTTAGAATAGTTATGTCGTTCGATGAAACATTAAGCATGACTTAATCGTGAGACCCCTTTAAACATACGAATGTTACTCTTATAGTATCTCTAGTCATGACTTGTTGTGAAGTAGGATATCATTAAAGCATCAAGACTATTATGTGAGTATACTGATGATCACATATCATAGATTATGGATAAAGAGTTATCAAGTCTTCATATTGATATAAATATTATGAGTAATTTTTATATATGATTGACCATCCATGAGAATACTACATAGAATGTTATGCACATATTTTGTTGTGCTTATCTTTTAACTTTCTGAATTGCTCGTACGGTTCTTTCGATTTCTAAATCTAACGGTCTTAATGTCGAACTCGAACATCGCATACACAAACACAAGATACCTTAGTAATACTGAACCAACAAAAATAAATAAGAGTATAAAAATAAAAATAACAATGAAGTAAACTTAATAAAAATTAAATTAAAAGTTTAAACAAAAATTAAAATGTAGCACAAAAATTGACTTATTGAAGTTATTCAACAAACCCTAACAACAGTGCCAAAAACTCAATAAACAAATTAACAAGTGTACTAATTGTGTCGAAGTATAAAGATAAAGATCGTCTCAAAAGGGATTGAATTATTTTAACAAGGTTATTGGTGTGATTTTAAAAGAAAATATTGGGGGATTTTCAAATTGTTTTGCAAAAGTAACCGTGCCTATTTTCTCGAAGTGATTTTCTAGAATTACGATAAATTAACAACATTGTTATACCCAAAATCTTTGTGTATAACTCACTCTTCTTAACGATAACTCCCTAATTCCTCAGACGAATTTGAAGTAAAAACTGGCAAGAACGCTCGTTAATTTCTTGATCATAAACTTATAATTATTTATTCTTAAATCAATTACTAAGTCTGAACAATTATCCTATTTTAGGTTCACAATATTAGGGTCAGTAATTGTTGTGATCCTAAGTTTAATTCATATGCTCCTCAACATACAAAAGCATTACAATCAAGAATAACTGAATAAAAACTAGAATATCAAATCAATAAAATAATAATAGTCAGCTACATAGTTCAACAAATCTAATAAGCTTCGTCTAACAAAACCTAATCAAGAGTAAATTAGGTATTCATAGTTATACAGGTAAATATCATGAGTTTAGATGAATAATACATGAAAAATAAGGAAGAATGAGGTCTTTAATGGATGAAAACCCTACTTTCCAAACCTCATAATTGCCTTGTCGTCTACTATTCCCTCCAAAATGCGTAACCTAGTAAAATTTCCTTTAGTTTCCTTTTAAACAAGTCAAAAATGTGTCATCTCAACATGCCATCGTGACCATGAGGAAAAGCATCGCGACCATGACAAATCCAGGGGCCAAAGCATGTTTTTCATCCTTTTTTCCTTCTACGTCTCAATTTTGTTCTTTTTCTTTCTCTTTTTCTATTCTTCTCATTTCTTCTTCACTTTAACTCATATTTTACTTAAAAATAACTTGATTACATAAAAATGCTTGTAAAAATAATATATGACATAATGACATCACTCCGCTTATGATTAATCCATATATGGCATTTAAGTTTATGATATGTGAATTAGTGATGCCATGACATAACTATTGAGTTATGTGTTTCTAACTTTGGTTCCTGCTTGAGGAACCAGGATATTTTTGCCTAGAAACTCTCTCACATAGAGCATGACCTTGATGTAAGAACAAAAATTGTTCTACAACAGATTCCATGATTTTGATGATAACAAAGGATGAAACCAAAATTGGCACCCTAACGAAAAGTTTCTAAGTGTGCAGGGTTCTAAGGAAAGAAGGAAGAGATCTGATGACGTCATCAGATACAGAATCATATCAGATACAAATTATCAGAAGACCAGAAGTAGAAACACGTTCAAGAAAGTCTAACTCTGAGCAAAACAACAAAATATCAGAAGCATCTGAACAAGAAGTACGCTCTAGAAGTTCTGACTCTGAACAACGGTATGTCAAACTCCAGAAGCTCTCAGCGCTATCTGAAGAAACCATCAGAACTCAAAAGAGATCAACATCAGAAGTTAGATAGCAAGATTCCAAGATTCCCAGAAACATGAAGACTCTGATCATGGATTTCCTAATAAAGAAAGAGTAACGTTAACTTCAAATAAAGGCTTGGAAATGGATTTCCTAATACAGAAAGAGACGTTAACTCCAAATTCAAATGAAAAGGAACTATATTTGGAAAGAAGTCATTCGAGGAGAAAAAGTAGTGTTGGCAAGAAGCTATATAAGTTATGGCATTAATTTAAATTATTGGCCATCAATTTCAACGACTACTTCACTCCTATATAAAGGACTGCAATCAACATTGGGAAAGATAGAGAGAACATACTGAAACATCAACACACATAAAAACGTTTTATTCTCTCAATCTTCACAAAGCTTTTGCTTAGAACGTGAAACACTTTTTGTTCTTACTGTTGTAATATTTGCTTATCTTAGAAGCACTCTAGATTACATAAGTCTTTATCTTTGTTGTATTTCCTCAAGTGACTCTGCGCAGTCTGTATACTTGAGAGGACTAAGAGATCTTTCTCTTAGACGTTGTTTGTAATCAATCTTTCAAGATTAGTGGATTAAGTCCTTGTTGAAGGCGAAATCACCTTGGCCGGGTGGACTGGAGTAGCTTTGTGTTATAAGCGAACCAGTATAAATTCCTTGTGTGGTTTTTATTTTAAAAAGTGCTTATTTTCCAAAACAATTTAAACCCCCCTTTCTTGTTTTTCTCACCTTCAATTGGTATCAGAGCTCCGGCTCTGTTATTGATTTTCTAATCAAACACTTAACAGTGTAGAGAGATCCAGAACGAGAAAAACTATGGCCCACACAAATGAAAAGGATAGTTACAACGCTAAGCCTCCTGTCTTTGATGGAGAGAAATTCGATTACTGGAAAGATAGAATTGAAAGTTTCTTTCTAGGCTATGATGCTGATCTCTGGGACATTGTCACAGATGGATACAAACCTCCTGTCACAGAGGATGGAGCTGAAGTTCCTAGAAGTAAGATGTCAGATGATCAGAAGCGAGTTTTCAAAAATCATCACAAGGCCAGAACCATACTCCTCAATGCTATATCTTACAACGAGTATGAAAAGATCACCAACAGAGAAACAGCCAAAGACATACTTGACTCTCTGAGGATGACTCATGAAGGAAACTCTCAGGTCAAAGAGACAAAGGCTCTGGCGCTTATCCAGAAATATGAAGCCTTCAAAATGGAGGATGACGAAGCCATAGAGGTAATGTTCTCTAGATTCCAAACTCTTGTTGCAGGTCTCAAAGTTCTAGACAAAGGGTACACAACTGCAGACCACGTCAAAAAGATAGTCAGAAGCTTGCCAAAGAAGTGGAGACCCATGGTCACTGCTTTGAAGCTGTCTAAGGATCTGAACAATATCAGTCTTGAAGAGCTGGTCAGTTCTCTCAGAAGCCATGAGATAGAACTAGAGGAAGATGAACCTCAGAAGAAGAACAAGTCTGTAGCATTAAAGTCCAGATCTGAAAGACGCAAATCTGACAGAACCAAAGCCTTCCAGGCAGAAACTGAAGATGCTGATGACTCTGAACCAGAAGATTCTGATGATGAAGAAGAATTATCCCTCCTGACCAGAAGAGTTAAACAACTCTGGAAAAAGAGGAACAACAACTTCAGAAGACCAAGACCCAGAGGGGATCGATCAGAATCAACCTCAAAAGGTAAAACTAACAAAGATATTACTTGTTATGAATGTAAAGAAACAGGTCACTACAGGAATGAATGCCCCAAGCTAAAGAAAGACAGTTCTAGAAAAGAAAGCTTCAAGAAAAATACCTTCAGGACAAAGAAAGGATTAATGGCTACCTGGGATGATAGTGAATCTGGCTCATCAGAATCTGACTCTGATGAACAGGCAAATGTGGCATTTATGGCTACCACATCCAGAAGCAGCTCAGATGAAGAATCTGAAGAGGTATTTTCTGAACTCTCTCGATCTGATCTAGAATCATGCTTGTCAGAAACTCTTAGCTCATATCAGAAATTAAAACAAAAGTTTAAAAATATAAAAGGTTGTCTTGAAGCAAAATTTGAAGAATGTGGCAAACTTGAGATGACAATTCTAAAACGAGAGGATGAAATCAGATCCTTAACATTACAAAGAGATGCAGCGAATAAAAAACGTTTAGAATTGGAAGAAGTGTTATCTCAAACTCCACAGACTTCAAATGCAATAATTTATAAATACGAAGAAGCCTTTCAAGAATTTCTAAAAAATGGGATAGGAAGGAGTGTCATGGCATCCATGATTTATGGAGTCAGTCAGAACAATAAAAAGGGAATTGGGTATGATTCTAAGGAAGATAAAATTTCTACTGATGACCAACTTAAATCTCCGTTTTCATATCACTATACGCACACACAAGAACAAAAATTTGAAAATGCTAGAAAACCCAAAGTTATAAGAAACTCTGGGAAAACTAATCAAAGAGGACCCAAGAGATTCTGGGTACCAAAAGATAAGATTGTTTATGTTGCAGATATCCTATGCAGCAAAGTTCAGACACCAGTCATGGTACCTGGACTCTGGATGCTCGCGACACATGACGGGAAGAAAGTCTATGTTCCAAAGCCTGGAACTTAAAGATGCTGGATTCGTAGGCTTCGGAGGAGATCAGAAAGGAAGGATAAGAGGCTCCGGAACTATTGGTAATGGCACTCTTCCCTCTATATCTGATGTTCTTTACGTAGAAGGATTAATGCATAACTTGTTATCCATAAGTCAATTAAGTGATAACGGTTATGACGTGATCTTTAATAAAAAAACATGTAAAGCCATAAATCAAAACAATGGCTCAGTCCTATTCACAGGCAAGAGGAAAAACAACATTTATAAAATCAATCTTTCTGATTTAAAAGAACAAAATGTTAAATGTCTGATGACTGTTCACGAAGAGCAATGGGTGTGGCATAGACGCTTGGGCCACATTAGCATGAGGAAACTTACTCAGCTAAATAAAGTCGAGTTACTCAGAGGCCTACCTAAACTAAAGTTTTCTTCAGATGCTCTATGTGAGGCATGTCAGAAAGGAAAATTTTCAAAAACGTCCTTCAAAAAGAAAAATGTTGTTTCTACCTCTAAGCCTCTGGAACTTCTCCACATTGACTTATTTGGTCCTGTGAAAACAGCATCAGTCAATGGAAAGAAGTATGGACTAGTCATTGTTGATGATTACAGTCGCTGGATATGGGTGAAATTTCTAAAGCACAAGAGTGAGTCTCACTCTGTATTCACTAGTTTCTGCTCCAAAGTGCAAAAAGAATTTGACTCTAAAATTATTAGAGTCAGAAGTGATCATGGTGGGGAATTTGAAAACAAAGATTTTGAGGAATTATTTGACTCTAATGGAATATCCCATGATTTCTCCTGCCCTAGAACTCCACAACAAAATGGAGTTGTAGAGAGGAAGAATAGGACACTCCAAGAGATGGCCAGAACCATGATCAATGAAACTAATGTGGCAAAGTGTAACACCCTTCTAAAATACCCCAAATATTTAATTAAAACAACAGCATATAAATCAATATCAGAGTAATCATGCACCAAGGGTGTCACATAATACTTCACATAATTCACCGTAAAAATCAGTCATGCTCATTATTTAATTCAACATAAACACTTCTTTAAAAATTCGCAGCGGATAGAAACATTCAACATCTGTAATATCTTAAAATTAACATTTATTCAACAAATAAAACATCCCGTCCCGATGTTACATCTATCAGAGCATGACCCACTAAAACCACTCTAGACTTCAAGCACTAGCTTCTACTCAACTCACTGCTCGTTACCTGAAAAATATAACTGTAAGGGTGAGTTCCTCAATCGATATAACAATTATTATAAATCATCATGTTATGTTAAGTAACTTTACACGTTAATCACCCACATCATATCATGCATTCGGTAGCAGCATATTCAACTCAACATCATATTCAAACACAACGTAAATGCAACTCAATGAGACTCGACTCTTCATGCATGTGGTACCATTTGGAGTAAAACTCCCAACTTAAAATCATTGCCAGTTTAGTGGGCATCAAGGCATAAGCCTTCAACTTTCAACTTAGAATTTTTGCCAATCCAGGCCAACGTGGTGTGAGCAAAAGCCCCATAATTTTGCCAATCCAGGCCAACATGGTGTGAGCAAAAGCCCCATAATTTTGCCAATCCAGGCCAACGTGGTGTGAGCAAAAGCCCCGACTTAATGCATATGAATGTATATGGCATGTACGACTTGAAGTTCCACAACATAATAACAACGACAACATAACAGCTTTTTCAGCAACAACAACTTAAAAATCAACTTTGGCTCATCAGCCTACAACTCAGCATTTTCAACAAAACAACTTATATTCAACTTTGGCTCATCAGCCTACAACTTAATATTTTCCACAAAAACAACTTATCAACATATTTGCATCAACATTTCGCAACATAGACTCCACGAATTTATTTATCACAATTGGATACAATAGGCCAATCACCAATTACACTTACATCATAAAAATCAACCATTTTTACATACTGCAACAGTGTTAACCGGTTAACGCTATAGGTTAACCGGTTAACGCAGGAAAATTACACTTCCAGGCAAAACGCAACAGTGTTAACCGGTTAACGCTATAGGTTAACCGGTTAACGCAGGCAAAACTCAACATTTTCACAATTTATAACAGTGTTAACCGGTTAACACCCTGGGTTAACCGGTTAACGCAGGCGAAACAGCAGTTCCTGCGCTAACACAAGGCAGAATGCAGAGTTTCCGCATTTTCCGCCGTTGGAGGACTTCCGGACCTCCGATTCAACTTCCGTAAAAAGCTATACGCTCAGAAATTCACAATACACTCAAACACAAATTCAATTTCAGCTTTAATACAACTTATTCAACATAATTTCTCAACATTCTAAATCCCAATTAGGGTCAATCGACGGCTTATCACTACCCATTACATGTTAATCGATAATACCCATTAAACGACGATAAACCCCCCTTACCTTAACAATCCGGCAACTCTTCGAGCTTCAAGCTTTTCCGTTCTCCAACCTTTGCTCTACAGCTCCTTCTCTTGCCCTTTTCCTCTTTCACGATGCTTCTCTGCTTTTTCACGTAAAACCCTTCTGTTCCAAAATGAGACTCTTTCTCTTATTTCCAACTTATATATTTTCCAAATAATTATTATTCCAAAATAATAATAATAATAATCCAATAATTCAACTTTATTTAATTAAATTAATAAAATAATATTAACTCAATTAAACAATTCTCTTATTTTAATCGGGGTGTTACAACTCTCCCCCACTAAAAGAGTTTTCGTCCTCGAAAACATACCTCAAACAAATAACTCTGGATAGGACTCCTTCATCTGACTCTCCAGTTCCCAAGTCACATTGCCACCTGCTGGTCCTCCCCAAGCTACTTTCACTAAGGAAATCTCTTTACCCCGCAACTGCTTCAACTCTCGATCCTCGATCCTCATAGGTGATGTTTCAACAGTCAGGTTATCTCTCACCTGTACATCATCTACTTGGACTACATGCGACGGATCATGAATGTACCTCCTCAACTGAGACACATGAAAAACCTCATGCAAATTCGCAAGTGACGGCGGTAAAGCGACACGATAGGCTACCTCTCCTATCCTCTCTAAAATCTGATAAGGACCAATAAATCGAGGTGTCAACTTCTTCGACTTCAAAGCCCGACCAACACCTGTTATCGGAGTAACACGAAGAAACACATGATCTCCCTCTTGAAACTCAAGTGACTTCCTCCTCTTGTCATGATAACTCTTCTGACGACTCTGAGCCATCCTCATCTTCTCCTGAATCATCTTAATCTTTTCTGTAGTCTGTTGAACAATTTCCGGTCCGACCACAGCACTCTCACCGGACTCACACCAACATAACGGTGTCCGACATCTCCTACCATACAAAGCTTCAAACGGCGCCATACCAATGCTCGAATGAAAACTATTGTTGTAGGTAAACTCAATCAAAGGTAAATAACAATCCCAACCACCTCCTTTTTCCAAAACACAAGCTCTCAAAAGATCTTCTAATGACTGAATCGTCCTCTCAGTCTGACCGTCAGTCTGCGGATGATATGCAGAACTCAATCTCAGCTTAGTTCCCAAAGCATTCTGCAAACCTTCCCAGAATTTCGAGGTAAATCTAGGATCTCTGTCCGAAACAATACTCGACGGAATACCATGCAAACTTACAATCTTCTCAATATACAACTCAGCCAATTTTTCTAACGGATAATCCATTCTAATCGGAATGAAATGAGCCGACTTTGTTAATCTGTCAACAATCACCCAAATAGCTTCAAAATTCTTACTCGTCCTCGGTAAACCAGAAACAAAATCCATACTGATACTATCCCACTTCCACTCTGGAATAGCCAACGGTTGCATTAGCCCAGACGGCTTCTGATGCTCAATCTTTGACTTCTGACAAGTCAAACAAGAATAGACAAAACTCGCAATTTCTCTTTTCATTCCTGGCCACCAAAATAACTTCTTCAAATCATGATACATCTTCGTAGCTCCAGGATGAATACTCAGACCACTACGATGTCCTTCCTCAAGAATACTCTTCTTAAGCTCGGTA
Organism: Lathyrus oleraceus; assembly: GCF_024323335.1. Lineage (NCBI taxonomy): Eukaryota > Viridiplantae > Streptophyta > Magnoliopsida > Fabales > Fabaceae > Lathyrus > Lathyrus oleraceus. Next base: position 95,955,900 of record NC_066579.1, on the reverse strand, counting down.
ACATCCGGAATACACACCCGACTACCAAACTTCAAAATACCATTCTCATCAACTCTGAATTCGCCACCTTGACCTTGATTCACTAGAGTCAACTTATCAACCAAAAGCATATCAGATTTTTGACCCTCTCTGATCTCATCCAGAATACCACTTGTCAACTTCAACATTCCCAATTTAACACTATTGTGAGTACTCTCACACACCAAACTCAAGTCTCTAAACTGCTCAATTAAATCCAATTCCTTAACCATTAACATAGACATATGTAATGATTTCCGACTCAATGCATCAGCCACTACGTTTGCTTTACCCGGATGGTAATTCAACCCAAAGTCATAATCCTTCAGAAACTCTAACCATCTTCTCTGCCTCATATTCAGCTCTTTCTGATCAAACAAATACTTTAAACTTTTGTGGTCACTGAAAACCTCAAATCTTGACCCGTACAAGTAATGTCTCCATAACTTCAGAACAAACACCACAGCTGCCAACTCTAAATCGTGCGTCGGATAGTTCCGCTCATGAACCCTCAGCTGTCTTGAAGCATAAGCTATAACCTGCTTATTCTGCATCAACACACCACCCAAACCCAACAATGAAGCATCGCAATAAACTTCAAATGATTCCGACGAACTCGGTAATATCAGAATAGGAGCAGTAGTCAACCTTCTCTTTAGCTCTTGGAAACCTTCTTCACATTTTGAGTCCCAAACAAACGCTTGCCCCTTTCTAGTCAACATCGTCAACGGTAACGCCAACTTAGAAAATCCCTCAATGAACTTCCTATAATAACCAGCCAAACCAAGAAAACTTCGAATCTCAGCAACAGACTTCGGAGCTTCCCACTTAGATACCGCTTCTATCTTAGAAGGATCAACAGCCACACCACCTCTTGAAATCACATGACCAAGAAAACTTACCTCTCCTAACCAAAGTTCGCACTTGGACAATTTAGCAAATAACTTCTTTTCTCGTAGGACTTCTAAAACCACTCTCAAATGTTCAGCATGCTCTTCTTCAGATTTCGAATACACCAAAATATCATCAATAAACACCACAACAAACTTGTCTAGGTACGGATGGAAAATCCTATTCATATACTCCATAAATACTCCAGGTGCATTAGTCACACCAAAAGGCATTACAGAATACTCATAATGTCCATACCTTGTTCTGAAAGCAGTCTTCTGAATATCTTCAGTTTTCACACGTATCTGATGATACCCAGATCTCAAATCTATTTTGCTGAACACACTTGCACCAACCAACTGATCCATCAAATCATCAATCCTCGGCAAAGGATACCGATTCTTGATCGTCACTTTATTCAGTTGCCTGTAGTCCACACACAACCTCATAGTGCCTTCTTTCTTCTTAACCAATAGCACTGGTGCACCCCACGGTGACACACTCGGACGAATAAATTTCTTATCCAATAGATCTTCCAACTGACTCTTCAATTCAGTTAACTCAATAGCAGACATACGGTACGGAGCCATCGATATCGGCCTAGTACCAGGTACCAAGTCAATAGAGAACTCCGCTTCACGCTCTGGCGGCAATTCATTCACTTCTTCCGGAAACACATCAGGAAAATCACACACCACAGCTAGATTGCCAAACACCAGTTTATCTTTAGCCTCCAAAGTTGCTAACAGCATAAACAACTCTGCCCCATCAGCTACTTCTTCATTCACTTGCCTTGCTGATAGAAACAAACTCTTTCCCTCCTCAATCTCAGGAAAGATCACCGTCTTATCAAAACAATTGATAGAAACTCGGTTAAACACCAACCAGTTCATACCCAGAATAACATCAATCTGCACTAGTGGAAGACACACTAGGTCCATCCCAAAGTCTCTACCAAAAATACTCAAAGGACAATTTAAACAAACCGAAGTAGTAGTCACTGAACCCTTCGCAGGAGTATCAATTACCATACTACCAAACATCTCAGATATCTCTAACTTAAGTTTCACCGCACAATCCAAAGATATAAAGGAATGAGTCGCACCTGTGTCAATAATAGCTACAAGAGGAAAGCCATTAATATAACACGTACCTCGGATCAAACAATCATCTGCAGAAGTCTCAGAACCCGATAAAGCAAAGACCTTGCCTCCTGACTGATTCCCTTTCTTCGGCTTCTGACACTGACTTCCAATATGCCCTTCTTCGCCATAATTAAAACAAATCACTTCCTTGTGCTTGCAATCAGCTATTGCATGGCCAATCTTACCACAGCGAAAACACCTCTTTACTTCAGCAGTGCATACATTACTCTTATGACCAGCCTGACCACACTTGAAGCAAACTATACCAGTAGGAGTACCTCCCCCACTAGCTCTCTGAGCCGGAGCAGCTCTTTGTCTCCCTTTTCCAGCTGGAACATCATACGGCTTGCCACGGTTTTGATGTTGCTTGCCTCTGCGGTCACTGACAATCTTGTAATGAGCATTATTGTCTTCCTCAAATATCCTGCAGCTATCAACCAATTCAGTAAAAATGCGTATCTTTTGATACCCAACAGCCTTCTTAATTTCAGAGCGCAGTCCATTTTCAAACTTGATGCACTTTGAAAATTCAGCACCAGCACCAGTGTAATGAGGATAAAATTTGGACAGCTCCACAAATTTCGCAGCATAATCCGTGACAGGCATGTTTCCTTGCTTCAGCTCAAGGAACTCAATTTCCTTCTTACCACGGACATCTTCCGGATAATACTTTCTCAGAAATTCCCTACGGAATACATCCCAAGTAATGTCTTCACCTGCCACGGTCAACCTCTCGTGAGTCTCTAGCCACCAGTCATCAGCTTCGACTGCTAGCATGTGAGTACCATACCGAACCTTCTGAGTTGGAGTGCAATCCATAACACGGAAGATTCTCTCAATCTCTTTCAACCATCCCAAGGCTGCATCTGGATCATGCTTCCCTTTAAACACCGGCGGATTCTCTCTCTGAAAAGTCGCCAAGCTACGTGACCCAGCATCACCACCAGCATTTGGCAAGTTCTGCACCGCTTGTGCCATTGCTTGCATTGCGGCAGCCATTGCAGCGTCATTCCTTCCAGCCATCTCAACTTATCACTACAACACAACTTAAAAGTTAGACTAGTAACAATTACACAATTGTTAGACAGTACGACACGACAACTGGCCGGACAGACCGACCTGCTCTGATACCACTAATGTAACACCCTTCTAAAATACCCCAAATATTTAATTAAAACAACAGCATATAAATCAATATCAGAGTAATCATGCACCAAGGGTGTCACATAATACTTCACATAATTCACCGTAAAAATCAGTCATGCTCATTATTTAATTCAACATAAACACTTCTTTAAAAATTCGCAGCGGATAGAAACATTCAACATCTGTAATATCTTAAAATTAACATTTATTCAACAAATAAAACATCCCGTCCCGATGTTACATCTATCAGAGCATGACCCACTAAAACCACTCTAGACTTCAAGCACTAGCTTCTACTCAACTCACTGCTCGTTACCTGAAAAATATAACTGTAAGGGTGAGTTCCTCAATCGATATAACAATTATTATAAATCATCATGTTATGTTAAGTAACTTTACACGTTAATCACCCACATCATATCATGCATTCGGTAGCAGCATATTCAACTCAACATCATATTCAAACACAACGTAAATGCAACTCAATGAGACTCGACTCTTCATGCATGTGGTACCATTTGGAGTAAAACTCCCAACTTAAAATCATTGCCAGTTTAGTGGGCATCAAGGCATAAGCCTTCAACTTTCAACTTAGAATTTTTGCCAATCCAGGCCAACGTGGTGTGAGCAAAAGCCCCATAATTTTGCCAATCCAGGCCAACATGGTGTGAGCAAAAGCCCCATAATTTTGCCAATCCAGGCCAACGTGGTGTGAGCAAAAGCCCCGACTTAATGCATATGAATGTATATGGCATGTACGACTTGAAGTTCCACAACATAATAACAACGACAACATAACAGCTTTTTCAGCAACAACAACTTAAAAATCAACTTTGGCTCATCAGCCTACAACTCAGCATTTTCAACAAAACAACTTATATTCAACTTTGGCTCATCAGCCTACAACTTAATATTTTCCACAAAAACAACTTATCAACATATTTGCATCAACATTTCGCAACATAGACTCCACGAATTTATTTATCACAATTGGATACAATAGGCCAATCACCAATTACACTTACATCATAAAAATCAACCATTTTTACATACTGCAACAGTGTTAACCGGTTAACGCTATAGGTTAACCGGTTAACGCAGGAAAATTACACTTCCAGGCAAAACGCAACAGTGTTAACCGGTTAACGCTATAGGTTAACCGGTTAACGCAGGCAAAACTCAACATTTTCACAATTTATAACAGTGTTAACCGGTTAACACCCTGGGTTAACCGGTTAACGCAGGCGAAACAGCAGTTCCTGCGCTAACACAAGGCAGAATGCAGAGTTTCCGCATTTTCCGCCGTTGGAGGACTTCCGGACCTCCGATTCAACTTCCGTAAAAAGCTATACGCTCAGAAATTCACAATACACTCAAACACAAATTCAATTTCAGCTTTAATACAACTTATTCAACATAATTTCTCAACATTCTAAATCCCAATTAGGGTCAATCGACGACTTATCACTACCCATTACATGTTAATCGATAATACCCATTAAACGACGATAAACCCCCCTTACCTTAACAATCCGGCAACTCTTCGAGCTTCAAGCTTTTCCGTTCTCCAACCTTTGCTCTACAGCTCCTTCTCTTGCCCTTTTCCTCTTTCACGATGCTTCTCTGCTTTTTCACGTAAAACCCTTCTGTTCCAAAATGAGACTCTTTCTCTTATTTCCAACTTATATATTTTCCAAATAATTATTATTCCAAAATAATAATAATAATAATCCAATAATTCAACTTTATTTAATTAAATTAATAAAATAATATTAACTCAATTAAATAATTCTCTTATTTTAATCGGGGTGTTACACAAAGCACTTTTGGGCAGAAGCTGTAAATACAGCGTGTTACATTCAGAATAGAATCTCTATAAGACCTATTCTGGAAAAGACTCCCTATGAACTGTGTAAAGGAAGAAAACCAAACATTTCATATTTTCATCCTTTTGGATGTTCTTGCTTTATCTTAAACACTAAAGAACATCTGAACAAGTTCGATTCCAAAGCACAGAAAGGTATTATGTTAGGATACTCAGAACGCTCTAAAGGCTACAGAGTATACAACACAGAAACCAAAATTATGGAAGAATCAATTCATGTCAGATTTGATGATAAGCTTGACCCTGAAAAGTCAAAGCTAGTTGAAAATTCTGCAGATTTAGAGATCACTCTTGCAGGATCTGATAAAGCTCCAGAAGCAACTATCACTCAGAACTCTGAAGAAATTAAATCCCCAGAAATCCCAAAGAAAGTTAAAAGTCGTATCAACGTATCTGAAGATTTGATTATGGGAAACAAGGACGAACCTGTCAGAACCAGATCTACCTTCAGGACCTCTGAAGATACTCCTCTGGGACTAGTGTCTCGGATTGAGCCTACGTCCTGTGATGAAGCACTTCAAGATAACGACTGGGTTTCAGCCATGCAAGAAGAATTAGATCAATTCACAAAGAATGATGTCTGGGATCTTGTTCCAAAGCCCAGAGGCACTCACGTTATTGGAACCAGATGGGTATTCAGAAACAAGCTGAATGAGAAAGGAGAAGTCGTCAGAAATAAAGCTCGACTGGTAGCTCAAGGTTATAGTCAACAAGAAGGTATTGACTATAATGAAACCTTTGCTCCAGTCGCAAGGTTAGAATCTATTCGTCTTCTTGTATCTTTTGCTATAAACCACTCTATCAAATTATATCAAATGGATGTCAAGAGTGCATTCCTTAATGGTTATATTTCAGAAGAAGTGTATGTCAACCAACCTCCAGGTTTTGATAATCCAAATTTTCCAGAACATGTTTTTAAACTTAAAAAATCTTTATATGGACTTAAACAAGCTCCCAGAGCTTAGTATGAACGTTTAAGCAATTTTCTTCTGGAACACAATTTTATCAGAGGGAAAGTTGACTCCACACTCTTCTGTAAAAACCTTAACAATGATCTCATGATATGCCAGATATACGTTGATGATATTATTTTTGGTTCAGTTAACGCCTCTGTTTGTCAAGAATTCTCTGAGTTAATGCAGGCAGAATTTGAAATGAGCTTAATGCAAGAACTAAAATTCTTTCTGGGAATTCAAATTAACCAAACTTCAAAAGTTACATACGTTCATCAAAGCAAATACATTAAAGATGTTCTAAATAAATTTGATATGGCTGACTGCAACTCTGCAAAAACTCCCATGCATCCGACATGCATTCTTGAAAAGGAAGAAGTAAGCAAAAAGGTTTGTCAGAAGCTCTATCGAGGTATGATAGGCTCTCTTCTCTATCTGACTGCTACTCGTCCTGATATTCTCTTTAGTGTCTGTCTCTGTGCCAGATTCCAATCAGATCCTAGAGAATCTCATTTAACAGCAGTTAAGAGAATTCTAAAGTATCTGAAAGGAACTCCTAACCTGGGCCTGATGTATGAAAAAACATCAGAGTATAGACTTTCTGGTTACTGTGATGCAGATTATGCAGGAGATAGACTAGAACGAAAAAGCACATCTGGAAATTGCCAGCTTCTGGGAAACAATTTGATATCCTGGGCCAGCAAGAGACAGTCAACTATTTCTCTATCTACTGCAGAAGCAGAATATATCTCAGCATCACTGTGCACAACTCAGATGCTCTGGATGAAGAATCAGTTAGAAGATCTGCAAATCTTCGAGAGTAACATTCCTATCTTCTGTGATAATACTGCTGCCATTTGTCTAAGTAAGAATCCCATTCTACACTCCAGAGCTAAGCACATTGAAATAAAACATCATTTTATCAGAGACTATGTTCAGAAAGGGATAGTAACATTGAAGTTCATTGATACAGATCATCAATGGGCAGATATATTTACTAAGCCTTTAGCTGAAGATAGATTTCTTTTTATCTTAGAAAATCTGAACATTCAAAATTACCCTGAATAAATTGTGCCTCTGAAGATGTAAAATGAGACTCTGACATAAACAAACAAGTTTCTGTCTCTGACTCTGATACTTCTACCAAGTTAAGAAGATATCTGAGTTAGAAATCTCCAGGAACCAATCCTTTGGTATTCCTGAAGATCAGATACATCAAAACACGTGGAGCACTTAGCGTCTAACCTTGGAACTTCTAGACAGCTGTCCAGAAGAAATTCAAAGGCCAGACGATTGAGATCTCCTCGAGCAGTGTGCATACTGTTGGGATTAGACATTCATTAATGAGCCTTAATCATTTTTTCCCCCAAGCGTGCTAACTTGTGTTTTGTGCTAACGCTGAATAGTGTGTCGTTTTGCATGTGTTTTCGTTTAGGGTATTTAAACACTCCTCTCACATTTCACACACTTATCACTCTCACTCACTCTCAAACCCTCTCTGAAGCATTTCTACAAACATTTCATCTTCATCTTTTTCTTCATCAACTATGGATGCTCAACAACAACAAGTTTTCAACTTTTCTCAACAAATGGAATCCAACACCACTGCCCAAAGTTCAAGCATTTCCACTCCAACAGTTACAGGCGTTTCCATTACTCCAGTGTACAAGGAACCCCATGTTCTTGATCGTGAACCCCATATAAACCTAGCAACTCCCTTTGAGGGACTGGAAGTTTTGTGTGAATCTCTAGTGGACTTCAACAACATGAAGAGAAATGGAGTAGATCTTACTGAAGAACTCCGTCAACAAGGGTGGGAAAACTACTTCCAAAGGCTTTATGGCCCTGTTTACCCAAATCTCATCAAAGAATTCTGGAGATTTGCTGACGTTGATGACCATTTCATCGTCTCCTACGTATTGGGGGTAAAGATAGTGATTACTAAAAAGTCAATTGCTTCTTTACTGAACATGGAGAAAGATGGAGGAAGAAGGATCTACAACATCAACCCTAGGTCAAGGCGCATTGCTTAGGAAATAAATCCAACCATTTTCAAACTCAACACTGAAGGCAATCCTTCAAAGAACAAAGAACTTCATCAGAACCTCAGAGTATGGCTCAAGATCATTCTGGGAACCATTCATCATCGCCCAGCATCAAACTCCTCTGACTACATCAATACAGATCAGAAGTGCATTCTGTATTGCATTCACAAGGGTTTGAAGATCTGCCTTCCTTCACTACTCTTCAGATATCTCAGAGACTCTGTAAGGGAGACAAGAAACAACATGAAACCCAGAACCTACATCCCCCTGGGAAGACTGTTGTCTGATGTTCTGATCGAGAATGGGCTGGTAGATCATCTGGAGAAGAACAAACTGATGGAAGATCTGGCGATAGATACTGGAAGGCCTCTGAACGCCAGAAATCTCAAGAGCATGGGAATCTTGAAGAAGATTCAAGTCAGACCCACGCTGGACACCTCCTGGGACGCCTTGAAAGATCAGAGGAAGCTGCCCCATGGTCTTGCAAGGTTCTACAAGAATGAACCCAGAGAAGCTATCCTCTTCTATATGCAGCATCTGAAGGATGAAGGAGTCGACATCTCTGACTTCAGACTGGACGATTGTCTAGATTCAGAAGAAGACTTTGTCAGGTTCAAAAGAGGTCCCTCTGAAAAGAAGTCTTCAAAGGCCAAGAAAGCAAGGCTAGGAGAGACTTCTGGAACCAGATCTCCAGCACCTCTGCAAGTAACTACTGGTAAGACTGCTCCCTCTATTCCCTCTGAACATCTTATGGCTTCTTCTAATCCTCTCCCAACACCACCTATATACACATCCTCTGAAACCCCACCTTCTACAACCAGAACCTCACAACCTCTACCCAATTTTAATCTTGCTCATACATCACTACCTCGATCTGAAACTGAAGAAATGAACCAAACCACTTCCTCTTCATCATCTTCAGCCCCAGAATCACCTCCATACCTTATCCTCTCCTCTGACCCAGAACACTCTGACCCTAACTCTCCAACCCTAGCCCAAATTCAGGCTCAAAACCTCGCTTCACAACAACCAACACAACCTGAAGTAACTTCACCACCACAACAAACAACAAACACACCCTCTGAAGCTCAACCCTCTGACCTCCACGCCTCTGATATCACCCCGCCAAACACCTCCACTGAACCTAAACCTGAACCTGAACCTGAACCTGAACCTGAACCTGAACCTGAAGCTGAACCTGAACCTCTAACACTAAACCTCAGCCCTCCAACCTCTCCACCTCATACCTCTGAACCTGACCTTTCTATACCTACCCTTGAGGAAGCCATCATGCTGTTCGCAGGGGCTTCAGTTCAGAAGGTCAAGTCTCTGACCAGTAACTCTGGCATCAGTGATGATCCCGATTCTATAAGGACACACTAGAACAGAGTCATTGGCTGGATGACCTCTGAGGCTTTTAAACTGAAGCACATCTCTGAACAAGTCAGAAACGACTTTATCAGAGATGCTGAGGCAAGACTACAGGAGAGACTTGCAAGAGAAGCTGAAGAAGAAGCCAGAAGGCTGGAGGAAGAAAGAGCAAGGGAAGCTGAAATCCTAAGGGCAAAGGAAGCTGAAGCTAAAGCTCTGGCCGATGCTGCTGCTGCTGCCGAAGCTGAAGCACAGGCTGCTGCTGAAGCTGAAGCAAAGGCCGTTGCTGAAGCACAGCAGGCTCTGACTCAGGGGGAGTCCTCATCTGTTGTTCCTATGGTTCTCCAGACGCTGGAAGAACTGAAGAAAGATCAGAAGGAACTTCGTGCCAGAATGGATAAATAAGACACTGTCAACGACAACATTCAGAACATGCTAGCTCAATTGCTTCAGAGAATGCTTCCGCCTCCCAACCCCTAGGCACTTAGGATTTTGTTTGCCTGTTGTCTTGCTTTCCTTGTTTCTGATGTTTACTTGTTCTTTTTGCCCTTGTCTCTGTTGCCTTTTTATCTGAATACAATGCTTTTCTCTTGAATTTCTTTTTTTTGCTATGTCTTTTTGATTCTGACAAAAAGGGGGAGAAGTCATTAATAGCTCTGATGAAAATACTGTCTAAATACCTTAAGCACTCTGCAACATATTTTTCTTAAAAATAAATTTATCTAACACTAGACTTAAAGAAATTGCAGAAGGTATCAAGAAACCTCATTGCTTGGAAGCTCTGGTAAGGACTTCTGAACTCCCTAGCCTATCTCAGGGGGAGCTCTTGTCTATCTGATCTGATATTGTTTATATTTCATCTGCTAATTGAGTTTGTTTTGTCATCATCAAAAAGGGGGAGATTGTAAGAACAAAAATTGTTCTACAACAGATTCCATGATTTTGATGATAACAAAGGATGAAACCAAAAATGGCACCCTAACGAAAAGTTTCTAAGTGTGCAGGGTTCTAAGGAAAGAAGGAAGAGACTGATGACGTCATCAGATACAGAATCATATCAGATACAAATTATCAGAAGACCAGAAGTAGAAACACGTTCAAGAAAGTCTAACTCTGAGCAAAACAGCAAAATATCAGAAGCATCTGAACAAGAAGTACGCTCTAGAAGTTCTGACTCTGAACAACGGTATGTCAAACTCCAGAAGCTCTCAGCGCTATCTGAAGAAACCATCAGAACTCAAAAGAGATCAACATCAGAAGTTAGATAGCAAGATTCCAAGATTCCCAGAAACATGAAGACTCTGATCATGGATTTCCTAATAAAGAAAGAGTAACGTTAACTTCAAATAAAGGCTTGGAAATGGATTTCCTAATACAGAAAGAGACGTTAACTCCAAATTCAAATGAAAAGGAACTATATTTGGAAAGAAGTCATTCGAGGAGAAAAAGTAGTGTTGGCAAGAAGCTATATAAGTTATGGCATTAATTTAAATTATTGGCCATCAATTTCAACGACTACTTCACTCCTATATAAAGGACTGCAATCAACATTGGGAAAGATAGAGAGAACATACTGAAACATCAACACACATAAAAACGTTTTATTCTCTCAATCTTCACAAAGCTTTTGCTTAGAACGTGAAACACTTTTTGTTCTTACTGTTGTAATATTTGCTTATCTTAGAAGCACTCTAGATTACATAAGTCGTTATCTTTGTTGTATTTCCTCAAGTGACTCTGCGCAGTCTGTATACTTGAGAGGACTAAGAGATCTTTCTCTTAGACGTTGTTTGTAATCAATCTTTCAAGATTAGTGGATTAAGTCCTTGTTGAAGGCGAAATCACCTTGGCCGGGTGGACTGGAGTAGCTTTGTGTTATAAGCGAACCAGTATAAATTCCTTGTGTGGTTTTTATTTTAAAAAGTGCTTATTTTCCAAAACATTTCAAACCCCCCTTTCTTGTTTTTCTCACCTTCACTTGACCCATTGAGGAATGTGGTTGATGACGCGTCCCTTTAATATAGGAGACATGGTTAATCAGCCTCAATACTTGGGATCATTCAATTTTGACCAAGAAAGTCTTCTCTCATAAAGCATTAAGGTGTGGATAACTTGTTCATTGTCTTACACGCCATCAACCTCACTCCACCTTTTTTTAGTACTCTCAATCGCACATACAAGATGTTGGATTAATGGGTCGAATTCGTTGACACTTGTTAGGACTGAATGATAACATAACATAACGGTTCACAAACTCTTAAATACGAAATATGTAAATATGAAGTGATTCTAAACATTCTTTTTTTATATATTATTTATGTGAGGTGTTTCTGAGTTAAAAATTAATATTTATTTTGAGACTCAATGCATTGCAAATTGCAATGAACAATCTTATTAATTAAGAGTTAAATATGTTTGTTGTCTGAATAACTATCTTAAATTTCGTTTTTAATCCCTCAAAATATTTTCTTCAAATAATGGTCCTCCTAAAAAAATTTATCCACATTTTTGGTCTCTCCTGCAACTTAGCGACGTTTTTTTACAATTTAGCAACAAAAATAGCGACGGTTTATTATTAGGGACGGTTTTAGTATTAGGGACTAAAGATGTAGATGAAAATTTTAGCGACGGTTTTAGTATTAGGGACTAAAGATGTGGATGAAAAGTTTTAGGAGGAACGTTCTTTGAAGAAAATATTTTGAGGGACTAAAAACGAAATTTAAAATATTTATGAAGATCACAAAAATATTTAACCCATTAATTAATTTGTCTAAGAATATTGATTATGTGTTTTAGGTAATTCATGTAGGTTCCAAACAAAAACTCTAATTTACTAGTACGTTAACATATTTTAACTAATTAACTAATTACAAAATTTTGCATTATGTGTCATTTGAATAATAAATTATAATTAATAATATTATCACTTTGGTTTTTTGTTTTACTTATTATTATCTTGATTTTTTTGGGGGTTAAATATATTTTATTTTTCATATATATACTTTTTTTCATAATTTTTTTAAATTTTTTTTATTTAATTAGTGACATATTTGTCTTTTCTTCTCCATTTATTCGATGTGACAAAAAAGATATTACGAAAATAAACTAAAGCTCACTCACATCATAAAGAATAAAATATATTTAACTCTGTTTTTTTTATCTTTCCTTATCTTCCGTCATTTCTTGTGTTTTGTGAAATTTTTCTCTTATATTTTGGAGCATTTTTTTTCCTAATTAGTTATTCAATTTATCATTAAAAATAATATTATCACTTTAGTCAAAATATTATTTCATAAAAAATATTAAATATTTTTAACTTTGAATTATTACCTTATTTAATTTGATTTGATTTGTTTTAGATAACTTTATCTCTTTTATATTTATTTTTTCAAATCATTTTTAAATAAATATATAAAAACAAAAATTTTGGTTTGAATATTTTATGCATGATATATTTTAATTAAAAATATCATAATATTTTTATTTAATCATGATCAAAATACTTTTACAAAATTATCTCTTGTATTATAACCTTATTTGATTACTCATATTATAACCTTATTTGATTACTCATAGTTTATTATTATTATTATTATTATTATTACTATTATTATTATTATTATTATTATTATTATTATTATTATTATTATTATTATTATTGAATAATATTAAAACAAATATATAGAAGAAAAAAAGTAAAATAGACTTTATACGGAATAAAAAAACCAAATTTATCAATGTCCATCAATTCATAGTCCTCTATCATCTATTAACACGAATTATAATTCTAGTATAGAACATCCAACGTAGATTTGCCATCAAAGCACCTCTTTCAAACAGCAATTGATGCCAAATCGTGAAATATGGATCGAGTGGCACAAGGATGCCTAGGTCACGAGAAGGTAAATGAAGCCTCGAGCGTGGAGTTTCCTTCAGTTATAACAGTCATTGTCACTAGCAGAACACTTACAATATCCCTAGTAGACTATAGAATTCACGTAACATCTTTTGTCCCGACGGGATCAAGCAACTTAATCTCCGTCAAACGAATATGAATACATAAAATGGTAAATATTTGTTAACCTTCGACGATTAGATAACTCGCCCTTGTAGAGTGACAAATCTAACACCGTCAATGAAAAAGAAGCGAACGAGAGAAATATGGTATTAACTTTTAGATGATTTTGTGTAGGAGTTCCATCAAATACGTCCTCAATAGGTCCTTCTTGAAAAAGCTAAACGTCGTGGCTTCGCCAATTCACTCGGAGATGTCATAGCAGGAAAGATAAATTAGGCTCAACCCATGCTGAGCAGAAATGATCATGACATATTGAAGAAGTCACCCTGGAAAACTTAATGACTTCTTCAACGATAATTTCCAAGTAGGCCAAATCGAGGCTAGTCCAGCCGGATCCGTGAAGGTATATTTTATACTGGTAAAATGTTACGGGTGTATGTAGTATGCCTACAAGGGTAGAGGATACTTAGAGGCCTTAATAGGTTTATAACAGTTGGGGTTTGCCAGTGGTTGCGAGAGGCCATATATGGTGGTTTTACGGTGTTTATGGTGGTATGAGAGGTCATCTCATGTGAGGTGAAAAACTATGTATATTATGCAATATGTGGTTAAGTTAGGATTTTCTTTCTCCCGTTAGGGAAAAATATTTATAGAGGCCATTGAACCTAGGTTTTCATCGGGAATGATAACTGCCAACTCAGTCAAAGTAGTTGAAAGTTGAATCACTAATTCTCAGGAAGGCGTGGATTAGCCACTGATCCTGACTTCTCCTTGCCCAAGAAACGTGTTACCCCATGTTTCCCACAACTGGGCGAGTGGGAGATACTTTAGGGTGAGGTTATTCCCCTTAGGGGCGACATATGGTCCTCTCCCTCTCTAAGTGATACAACCCTCCCACCTTTGTTAGGCATTTTACAAATATGACGCTACACAGTCCCTCAAGCACAAAAACTTTGATGAAAGACAAAGCACTTTTAGACTATAGAGCGTTAGAATATCCTGAAGCCCTAATTTTCTTGGGGGACATGGTGTGGCAAACTAGACTGACTAGGTTTTGAGTCCCTTGGGCAAGACATTTAACCTCTCGGGCATGACTTCTTTGAAGCCCTTATACAAGACATTGAACATGGTCTCTTAGGCTAGAATTCGTTTGTGCCTCTTGGGCGAGATTCATATGTTGAATCCCTGATGAGGAAACTCTAAGTCCCTCAAGCAAGGAGTTTTAGATGGTTTGTTTGATGAGAACTCTTAGTCCCACAGGTGAAGTTATATTGAGCCTGGAAAACAAGATTGTGAGTCCCTTAGATGAAGAGTTGGACCTCTCGGACGATAATTCTATCAAGCCCTCAGATAAGACTTTGAACTAAGTCGCTTAGTCTAGACTTCAGTCATGCCTCTTAGGTTAATATGTTGGATCTCACCCGAGGAAACTCTAAGTCCCTCAGGCGAGGAGTTTTAGATGGTTTGTTCGACGAGGTCTCTTAGTTCCACATGCAAAGACATATTGATCCCGACTGACGAGACCGTAAGTCCCTCTGGCGAGGCATTGGGCCCCTCGGGCTGGACTTTCATCAAACCCTTAGACAAGACTTCAAACTAAGTCTCTTAGGCTAGATTATTGTCGCGCCTCTTGGGCGATATTCATATGTTGGATCTCGCCTGAGGAAACACTAAGTCCCTTAAGTGAAGATTTTTATATGGCTTGGTCGATGGGAACCCTTAGTCCCACAGATGAAGTCATATTGAGCATGGTTTATAAGACTATAAGTCCCTTAGGCGAAGCGTTGAACTTCTTGGGCGGGACTACTCTCAAGCCCTCAAGCAAGGATTCCTCTTAGGGATCCAATGTTTTGATCGCCTCTAAGGGTGAAAAAGATTCCTCTTAGGGATCCAATATTTTGATCTCCTCTAAGGGCGGCAAGGGTCTCTCTTAGAGACCCAACATTTTTCATTTCCTCTTCTAAGGGTGGCAAGGATCCCTCTTTGGGATCCAACATTTTGATCGCCTCTAAGGGAAACAAGGATTTCTCTTAGGGATCCAACATTTTGATCGCCTCTAAGGGTATCAAAGATTCCTCTTAGAGAACCAACATTTTAATCGCCTCTAAGGGTGGCAAGGATTCTTCTTAGGGATCCATCATTTTGGTCACCTCTAATGGCGATCTTGTGTGAAACTTTAAGGTTTCTTGCAAAGGGGAATAAATAGCACATACAAATTATTAAAATGAGGAGCCTCATTAAAAACTCTCCCCCCTACAAGGCACATATGGAAAAGAGTGCACCCCAAAAATAATGTGTCCTTACAAATGGTATGGATGTAGTACTCGCCTGATAAAAAACAAGCAAGTAACTAAGCAAAAGTAAATAAAACAAACAAATGACAATAAAGAAAGTAACACCATGGGTCATTCCCCTGGTCTTTGAATCCCCAATCTCCCCCTATTCGGAAAGGGAGACTTTTATCCTTTGCAAGCTTCTCCTGGTGGTTTTATTCTTGAGCCGCCTTCATGATGTTCGGGCCTATAGTGTATACCCTTTTTCAGCTTAAGGCTCTATACGTAGCACTTATTGGCAATTTTTTGACCTTAATTTATTTAGCTTGTTCCTGTTCTCAAAAGGTTATCTTTAGTGTGATGTAACATTTCACTTGCACTTGCTCCCCTGAGAATCCAACTAGAGATCCCTTGAAAGACGTTAGGTCTTCTGGGTCAAGGCGAAGTCTCTCGAGTGAGTCTCAATATAGGATGTCTGCAGAACTTCCACTACTACAAAAAACACATTTAATCTCAGACGGGAAGTTAATTTAACCTTGGTTACAGAGACAGGGTAACGAAGGGCGTCATGAAAAGTTGTCATTTTACCCCTCTATTTTGGAATAACCGAGGGGATAATTGAAATGGTCATTGGTTTGATCCCCAATAATAAAAAATTTATATTTTCAAAACTAGTATCATATACCTCTCGGTTTATGAACAAAACCAGAGGATATATATATATATATATATATATATATATATATATATATATATATATATATATATATATATATATATATATATATATATATATATATATATATATATATATATATATATATATATATATATATATATATATATATATATATATTCATTACATTGTTTACACAAAATATTAAAATAAAAATATATAACAAATTTTAAATCGGATTTACCGTCATCGTTGTAGGTGAAGAATAATGCTGAGTATATTGGGGAAGATCAAATGATAGGGATCCTCGTTTCATTGATCTTGAGGAAGATCAAATGTTGGATGAAACATATTCTCTATGTCTTTTGTATTCATTTGTTTCTGATATAAAACAAAAAAAGGTTAGATAAATAAAATAAATATTCAGTTATATAATTATTTAAGAACACAAATCTTGAACTCAAATAATTTTATGCTCTTGCAATCCATCCCAGAGAAATTCTACCAAATAAAATAAACGCTTTTGTAAGTTTCAAAGTTTTCATGTCAAATGTTTCATTATCAATTTTCCCAAATGGTTTTATAATGTCTTTTAGGTTTCACGCGGATCACTAATGATAGTGTCTTGAGCATTAATACTCATAAAATGGATGACAAAGATTTGTTTAAGAATTGTGAATAAACTCAATAAACACACTTATGTTTTTCGTCGATTTTTATTCAAACCGAGGTAAAATATGCTTATTTTTAAATATAAAAAATACAATAAAATATGTTTCATCCCAAGCGTCACATACCTCTCGGATTCTCTAAAAAAACCGAGGGGAAAATTTGTTTCTTTTTAAATAAAAAATACAATAAAATATATTTCATCCCAAGTGCCACATACCTCTCGGTTTCTTTAAAAACCGAGGGGAAAAGTTTGTTTTTTAAATTACATTCTTTACACGGAATTTTAAAATAAATTGTTTACACAAATCCAGATTTTGACAATGGATTCTTGGAGAACAACAAATCTTTTCAAATTTCTGATAAGTTATTTGTTCCTACCAAGAGAAATTATTGTCTGCACTTGCAATCCATCCCAAAGAGATTTAATTATCTTGAGAAAATGTTTTTATGGCATATATTTTCACATGAAAGAGAATAAGATACATATGCTTGTAATTTACAGCATGTTTAAAAATAAATTTCTCAATATTGTCAACCAAGGAAAACAATAAATTAAGAAATATTATCTTCTTTTGATTAACAACATATGAAGGTTATTTCAAAAATACAACAACAACATCAACACCATTATCTTGGGATGGATTGCAAGAGCAAAAAAATTTTTTTGTTCAAGATAGAAGAACATTGAAGAATTTTTCCATCTTGCAATCCATCACAAAGTATGATGCGTACAAGTCTGGAGCGGCTACATATAAGTTAGGTTTATGGTAAAATCTGATTAATTAGTGATTTTATAGTAAAATCTGATAATTTAATCCCTCGATTATTAAATATAATCGAATGAATAAATCATTAATTTAAAATTTTAAAAAAGGCATCAGTTTTAAAGAAATTAAAACATAAATTGTTGTTGTTGGGATTTAAAGCATGTTCTGAATTATTTTCCCCCTCGGTTATATTTTGCATCCGAGAGAATATGTGATATCTATTTAAAAAAATAAATAAAACATGGCGCGCCTTGGCATTATACCTCGATTTTTTATTGGGTGAGGTGAAAATTTTGTCATGAAATATATTATTTGTAGTAGTGTTCCTTGATCAACGAAAACACTTTTGATGTCCCACTCATCACATCTAACAGTAATGACCATGGGGTCATCATTATTAGGGTGGATACCATTTGTGTCCTTCTCAGATAAGGCGATCTTGGATTCTGGTGTTTTTGTCTTTCCTTCACCTTCATTGTTAGGGAAGTCTTCTATACTCCTGATTTGGAAAGCGTACCTCTTGTGAGCGAAGCTAGTCTTCCAACCTCTGTCGAATCCTCCTACAATAGTGTTGAGCATATGACACATGCCTTTATTATCCTTGCCCGTGGACACTTCCTTTTTCTTGTTCAGCCTCAGGCTCGTTGTGCCATCTTTCCTGCTGGAACTGTATTTGTCTGGTCCACATGACGAATCACCATTGACATACTTCTTGAGGTGTCCTTCTAGGATCAACCTCTCGATTTATTTGTTGAGTTGGTAATATTCTTCAGTATGGTTCCCTTTAAATCTATGGAACTTGCACCATCTACCTAGTTCAGGGCCTATCAGGTCCATTTTAGGAGCTAGAGGTATATGGATATTGTGTATATGAAGGACCTCACTCCAAATCTGTTTACGACGAGTGTTCAGGGGCGTTAAGCTCTCTGCCGCCTTGCCTATTCTCTCAAATGCAATTTTGCCTTGATGGGGGAGGTGTAACTTTTCTTCCTATGGGGGTGCAAACCTCCAAGGTTAAGCACACGTTCTTTGACGTCATGTGCCTTCTTTTTTAGTTTTGCTCTCCTCGCCTTTTATGTAACATTATGCCCTGGTGTCCACTTCTTTTAGCGAAAAATGCTAGCTTCTAGGAGAGAGAATCATTAAAGTGTCCCGCCTTGAGACAATTATGAAATTCCCCCATGAATATTTATTAGTTTAGGGGGGATGGTCCTTATGGTTGGCTTGTCAAGCATGGCAAGATAGTGCATCAATGATTATGAGGGACCTTGTCTTATGTTGAACAGGTTGGTGGTGGACATTCTCCAGTGGCGACTGGTAGAGAACCGGTGTATGATTTTCTTCATAAATTCCTGATAATTGGCGATGGAAGCGCAGGGTAAACTCATATACCATTACAAGGCAGAGTCCTTGAAGGTGCTAGATGTAACACCCTAAAACCCCACGCTCGAAAATACAAGGAATAATTCAATTATAAACAAACATTAAATTTTGGGTGTCATGCAATATTCACGAATAATCTGCTCTGCAACACTTATTAAAAATTATTTTTTTAATCCAAAACATCTGTCATCACATGCCTACCTTTACTTAGGCTTATCGCAGCTTAATTAATCATTAGAAACAAATACTCAATCAATAAGTTCAAACATAATTCTTATTTATAATTTAACTTAATCAATGCAATATGCCTTCAACATTAAAGAAACTCAAAATGGGAGTTATAACATTTAATCTCTCAACAATAGTGTATAATAAAATAAGACACAACATTCTCTTGCCCAATGTTACATATATGAGTAACGATAATCTAATGACGCATAAAACTGGAAAAGAAGAATAACCTCAACGTCATCCTTCAGCTTTAAAGCTTCATTTATCTTCTTATTTGTACCTCAAGAAGAAGCATAGGACACCATAAAAAAACGAAGGGGTGAGAATACACTCAAAATATATAATGGTGCAAAAGAATGCAAGGGTAGCATAAAGGCAAACCATCGACTTTCATACATTTCAATTTCACAAATCCATACAAAAAGTACTCAATAACACCCAAACAACTCATCTTCATAACCTATGTAATGAAATACAGCAATGACCCGACTCATGCATGTGGTACCAACTCAACAAAATGTTTTTCATATAAACCGAGTCCCAACATCTGAACCCTGAGCCCTAACATCTGAGCTTTGGACAAGTCACTAGTCCTAACATCTAAACTCATGACCTACCTTTTTCACAACAACGATAAACATATGATGCATGTACAATATAATGCACAACTATAACATCTCAACAAAAGATTTACAGTCCCACCTCTAACTGTAAATAACAACATCAAAGTAATCCCCACAGCTGGACTACTCACCACAATATCAATTATATGATCATCACATAATTATCTCATCATCAATATAATACAACACCATTAGATTTATCAAACAATTCAATTAATCAACCAATATTCATCCAAATACATAAAACAACAGCCAAACATCGACCGCACGACAAAACCATACCAAAAATTCAACTCAGCAGGCCAAAACACACCTACTAACACGATGACGGGTAGCCTGTCACCAGGGTGACGCCCGTCATCACCCTTTTTCCTCAACTGTCACCCTTATGACGAACGACAAGGCTCCATGCTTGCCTGGAGACCATGACGATTTCCCCTTTAGAAAGCTAACGCCCGTTAGTGTCCCAAAGCACATGACGACCAGATCGTCACACAGGTGGCGCTCGTCACCCTATTAACGGAAGCAGAATTTGTTTTCTACAATGGAGTTTAGTTAAGTACTCCAATTTTTCTCCCCAAACCCTCCCATCGACCATAAACGGCAAAGAAACAACATATTATCATCACAAAATCACATACCAATCGATTATTATGAAAATTCATCAATCAATCACAACTTTTAACACTTTATTCATCATATGCATGCCAAACATATGAAAATAACTCATACCACTTTTATGAAATCAAACACTTAATTTTCATGGTAAATTAGTATACGAATTTTAGAATAATTACAACAATCACATCATGTTATCACAATAATTTCATCCATATTATCAAACATTCAACCATGGGAGAAAATAGGGAAACCCCCTAATGGAGATTAAGGACTTATCCCTACCCATCATGCAATTGACATTATATTTAGAGTAACCCCCTACCTTGAATTTTCAGCAACAACTCTAAGCCCTACAACAATAGTGGTCTCTTACTCTTTCTCAAGCTCTAGGTTGCCTCTCTTGCCTCTTCTCCCAAAAATATATGTACTCACACTCTTAAGTTTATAATCCCCTTTTATTGACCTAATGTAACTTTTTAACCAATTACACCTTGACCCAACTTATTAGAATTTCTCACCACTTACCTTGTTTTCTCATAATTTCTATTTTCCACCCAAAACCTCTATTTTTCTATTTAATTTTGATATTATTAATTATGTAATTATTTAATTATATAACTACCATTTTCTACCAACCCGGCATATCATAAACATGCCAGAACATCAAATCATCAACCCAGAGCATATAGAATTCATTTAACTAAACAAATAACCCACAAGTTAATAATTTAAAAAAATAGGGTGTTACACTAGACAACAACTTGCACTTTAGGGAGTTAAGCACTTTGATTATCATCATCTGTGTCTTGATGGAGGCAACATGCTCATAAGGATCATTGCACCCATCAAACTTGTCCAAAAAGTGAGGGTTGAATCCTTTAGGGACACGCACCTCCCATATTTCGTCTTAGAGTGGATGAGGGTCCATCACTTCCATATCTTCTAGGGGTTTGGTCTCTTGCTGGCGTTGTCAGATATTGAGAACATTATTCTCTAAGGTTTTATTATGACGACATAGTTCATCTATGGCGGCACACATCTCCGCCATGGCATTGGCATCACTACTTCCCCCGATATCTTCTGGTGTAGGGGAATGTGCCCTCATGTTAACCATGGCTAAGAATATATGGGTACAAAAGCGGGGGTAACAACGAATATGGCGATTATAAAAGAAGGTGTAGCCCAAGTTAGTTTTGTCGGGGACCCATGGTGGACGTTAATGTAGTGGTCAAAAAGTATAGTTGTATGTGGTATCTCTACAAGGTTAAGGGATACTCATAGGTCTTAGTAGGTTTGTAATAGTTAGGGCTTTCCCACAATGGTGAGAGGTCATGTATGGTAGTTTTCGAGTGTTTATAGTGGTATGATAGGTCGACCATCATGAGGTGAGAGGCTTTGTATATTATGCGATGTGTGGTTAAGTTATGATCTTTATTTCTCCCATTATGGGAGGAATATTTACAGAGGCTCTTGGGCCTAGGTTTTCCTTGGGAATAATAAATGTCCACTCAGTCAAAGTAGTGGACCGTTGGATCCTTAATTCCCAGGGAGATGTAGATGAACTATTGACTTTAACTTATCTCTGCCCAAGAAACATGTTACCTGGTGTTTTCTATATCTGGGTGAGTGGGAGATACTTTAAGTAAACTTGATTACCCTTAGGGGGATATATGGTCCTCGCCCATTCTGAGAGCTATAACCCTTGTGCCTTTGATAGGCTTTCTACAAATATAACACTGCAAAATTTAACCTTTCTTTCAAACAAATCATTCACTAAACTTCAGAGAATTGCTAGAGACCAACATCAACCCAAGGTAAATATATGGAAGGGATAAACAACTCAGATGATCGTTCATACAATGCAATCAATAACACTCACTTAGAGGCGACATAGCCTCTACGGGTATGGACAGGTAAGTTAGCTACAAAGATATTGGTTGCCCAACAATACCCCTCGAGAAAAGGTATGTAGCAGAGACATCCTAAAATACGAGCACAGTTGTCGAGCATCCGAAGATGAGGATGTGAGTGCAACTTCCGTTAGATGTATTTTTCATGATTTCAAAACTAGGATACTTTAGCGTTAATGTATATTGGACGGTATCCTCTGATTCTCTATGTGTATATTTGCATTAGGATGCATAAAAGCATTTGGGAACAATTTAGAAAAGGTATCATGCATAAAAAATGCATGAAAAATATTTTTTTTTGTGAAAGGTTACAACAAGGGCCGACACATATGTCTACATGTTAACCTATAGAAAAAACTTTTATGCTATAGGTTGACACCCATGCTGCAGTATTGAAGCCTGTAGGTTCTGACTCATGTGCCGCCTCTTCAGGTCGACACATAGGCAGTGCATGGTATACACAGGTCAATACATGACCTTACATAGGTCGAATTATGCATTGAACAGGCCGGCACATGACTTTCATAGGTCGACCTACGCGACAAATTTTTTCAAAAATTCATAATTTTTCCAAGTCTTGTACATTCCCTTTGTCTCCAAACATGCATGCATATAAATACTTCATACATGCATCATTGTATAGTAAGGTTTATAGTGAGTAAAATCTATACAAATTCGGGATTTCAAAGCATTCTCACCATCTTCAATCTCTCTTCTATGCATACACACAATGAAACTACACATAATCATTTTTTGATTGGGTTCCATCTAGATTAGGGTTGATAATGTCCAATTAGGTTATTTGTACCATTGATATTGGGTTGAGAACTTTGAAGATTTCAAATCAGAAAACCAAGATGGGATTTCCTTCAAGAATATTAGGGTTTGAAGGTTTTGGACAAGATTGTGCAATCCAGATCCGATCGAGTGAAAGCCTTGGGATAAGGGGTGCCTTACAATGGAGTAGCGTGAAACGGTGGATCGCATTGGCAAATATTGGGTTTCAAAAAGTGTGTGCTTAAAGTTAATTCTACCTAGTGAAAGATTTGAAGAACAAGTGGTTTTGTTCAAATAAGTAGCGTGAGAATGGTGAATTGAAGCAGAATTGTTGGTTACTTGATCAGTCTTTGATCAAGGTTCTTGGAGGTGGTAGAATGATCATCAAACCTCGGGTTTGTAGGGTTATAATTATTCATTTGTTGTATTCACACATTTTCAAATTAAGATATAATATAATATCTCAATTCGGATTTGAATTGAGGGCACACATACCCATAGTGAGGTCGATTGGGGAATTGCCTAAACAAATCCGTGCTCTCTCTCTCTCTCTCTCTCTCTCTCTCTCTCTCTCTCTCTATATATATATATATATATATATATATATATATATATATATATATATATATATATATATATATATATATATATATATATATATATATATATATATATATATATATATATATATATATATATATATATATATATATATATATATATATATATATATATATATATATATATATATATATATATATATATATATATATATATATATATATATATATAGCTCTTTTATTTTCAGTTTGCAAATTGTATATTGCATTAATCGTTTGATCAATATTGTTTGGATCAAAATTTTGAACATATTTGGAAATTGGTGTTGTTGTGTAGATCACAAACCATTTGGTTGTGATTGGATTTCTAGAAGAACAAAACCACATCGAAATCCAAACATTATTGATCGCACACTAAGTGTTTGACAAATTGCCTCACTTGTATTTTTGTGTGATTTATCATTGGAGATAGACTTATCCACATTACTTTGCATTCAACTAGTTGTGATAAGAAGCATAAATTTTTCAAAAAGGAGTCCAATAGCAAAATCACATCTCATCAAAACTTGTTTTGTCTCTATTATTTCAAGAAAGGTCACACTATTGAAAAATGAAAATTTAGGAAACTTTTGGTTCCTAAAGGAGTTTTTCAATGGTTTCCCAAATGCAACCTTGATTTTACTCACTCTCAAGGACCCAATTAAAAAAATTAGGTACCTATCTCCCTCGTTTGATTCTTCAGGTTGAATGTCTTGAGTCTACGAAGAAGATGTGGTTTCTCAATAGTGGATGCTCAAGACATATGACGGGTGATATATCTCTATTCATTGACTTTATGCCAAAGAATAAGGGTTATGTTACTTATGGAGATAACATCACATGAGCAATACTTGGAAAAGGTAGTGTAGGTAACCTCTCATCTATTATTATCTCCGATGTTATGTTAGTTGAAGGTCATAAACATAACCTACTTAGCATTAGTAAATTATGTGATAAGGGATTTAAAGTTACTTTTACTAAATCTTGTTGCTTGTTTGAACATAATGAGAAGAAGGATTGTATGTTTAAGGGATTGAGGGTTAATAATACTTATATGCTTAACTTAGATGATGTATCCTTAGTTGGAACTAAGTATCTTGCTACCATGAGTGGAAACTCTTGGTTATGGCATAGACGCGTAGCTCATGTTAAATTTGACTTACTAAACAAAGTGACCTGAAAAGATTTAGTAATAGGTCTACCAAAAATGAAAATTTCAAAAAATCATCTATGTGATGCTTGCTAAATGGGGAAGCAAACGAGAGTCTCATTTAAATTGAAAAACATTGTTTCCACTTCGAGACCACTTGAGCTTCTTCATATGGATCTATTTGGTCCCTGACGAACCAATATCATAGGTGGTAACTATTATGGTTTTGTGATTGTAGATGATTACTCAATATTTTGTTGGGTCATGCTTTTGTATAGTAAAGACGAGACTTTGTTGGCTTTCAATCAATTTGCTAGATTATTCCAAAATAGAATGAATTTGAAAATTGTTGCTACCCGAAGCGATCACAGAGGTGAGTTTGAAAATAATCTCTTTGATAAGTATTGTGACAAACATGGCATTGAGCATAACTTCTCCGCTCCTAGAAATCCATAACAAAATGGTGTTGTGGAGCAGAAAATCGTATTTTAGAGGAGTTGACTAGATCTATGCTAAATGAAGGTAATCTACCTAAGTATTTTTGGGTTGATGCCATTAGCACGACTTGTTATGTCTTAAATAGGATACTAATACATTATATTCTAGACAAAACTCCCTATAAATTTCTTAAAGGTAGAAAACCTAATGTGTCACATCTTTATGTGTTTGGATGTAAATGTTTTATTTTGAACAATGGAAAGGATAATCTAGGTAAGTTTAATGTGAAAGCCGATGACGATATCTTTCTCGGATACTCACAATCTAGTAAATATTATAGGGTTTATAACAAAAGATTACTTATTGTTGAAGAGTCGGTTCATGTTACCTTTGATGAGTCTTACCCGAAAAATGTCGGGAAAGGTGTTTCTTTTCATGATGCAGGTGTATCTTCACAAGATATTCTCAAGGAATTCGAACAAGGAATTGATCATTCTGAAGTGGTGGAACATGAGAAGCAAGAAGATAAAGATTGTGAAGAGGAGAAGGTTGAAAGTCCAGATGTAGTGGACAAACTACCTTTGACTTGGAGAACATTCAAATATAATCCTATCAAAAACATTCTTGGAGACATCAAAAAAGGCGTGACAACACACTCCAAGATAAGTATTTTTTGTTATCACTTTGCATTCGTTTCTCAAGTTGAACATAAAGACACTAAGGGTGCATTACTTGATGAACAATGGCTTATGGTCATGAAAGATGAACTAAACCAATTTAAAATGAATGATGTTTGGGACTAGATGGGTTTTTAGAAACAAACTCGACGAAAACAAAGTGATAAGTAGGAATAAAGCCTGGCTAGTGGCTCAAGGTTATAACAAAGAGGAGGGCATTGACTATGAGGAGACTTATGCCCTGGTTGCTCTCCTCGAGGCTATACACCTTCTACTAGTTTATGCTTGTTCCAGAGATTTTAAGTTATTTCAAATGGACGTGAAAAGTGTGTTCCTTAATGGCTATACTAATGAGGAAGTGTATGTAGCTCAACCTCCCAGATTTGAAAATCACGATTATCCTAATCATGTTTACAAACTAAAGAGAGCTTTATATGGCCTCAAACAAGCATATATGGCTTGGTATGAGCGACTTAGTAGTTTTTAGTTGATCAAGGGTACTCTAGGGGAAAAGTGGATACTACACTTTTCATTAAGCATCAAGGAAAGCATACTCTTCTAGTTCAAGTTTATGTCAATGATATTATTTTTGGATCCACTAATATGCAACTTGTCAAGGAGTTTTCTAAGCTTATGCAGGATGAGTTTGAGATGAGTCTTATGGTGGAGTTGGATTACTTCCTTGGACTTCAAATCAAGAAACTTAATGAAGTAATATTTATGTGTCAAACCATATTGCAATGACTTACTAAAGAGATTTGGTATTGAAGATGCAAAGTCGATTGACACTCTGATGCCTACAAATGGAAACTTAGAAAGGAATGAAAATGGTAAGGATGTAAATGTAAAAAATTATCGAGGTAAGATCGGTTCTCTTCTATAATCTCACTGGATCTAGGCCAGATATTATGTTTAGCGTGTGCATATGCACTCGTTATCAATCGACTCCTAAGGAATCTCATTTAAAAGTCGTAAAATGTATTCTTAGGTATCTCCATGGTACTTCTAAGTATAGGATTTGGTATTCTAAGTGAAGCAATTGTAATTTAGTTGGATATACCAATTCCAATTTTGGCGGTTGTGAATCGGATAGGAAGAGTACTACTGGAACTTGTCACATGTTTTCAAATTCCTTACTAAGTTGGCATAGCAAAATATAAGTCGATGTTGCTTTGTTAACTACCGAGGCAGAATACCTAGCGGTCGGTAGTTGTTGTGCTCAAATTTTGTGGCTCAAACAATAACTACTTGATTTTGATATTAAACTACAACGTATTCCTATTATATGTGATAACACTAGTGCTATTAATCTAATGAAAAATCTGATGCTACACTTTCGCACTAAGCATATTGAGATCAATCACCACTTCCTACGTGACCATGTTGAGAAAGGAGATGTCGTATTTGAGCGTGTTGATAGTAAAAATCAACTTGCGGATATCTTTACAAAACCTCCTGCGGTCGAATTGTTTTTCAATATTCTAAGGGAATTTGGGATACTTGATATCTAAAATCTTGCCTAAGTATGATTTGTTGTATGCACTTTATATATTTTTGCTCTAACTTTCCTTGGAAGTTCAATCACTTCAAAATGCATTCTTCATCAATTCATAAGAAAGGTAATATTTTTTCATTTTCCTCTTTCTCTCTTGTTGTAAGTAAGCATTTACTTTTGCATGTTGCTTGTGTTCCAAAGAATTGATATTTTTGATGTATGAAATAGTTCATGAATGTTCGCTTCGAAAAATCTCTATTGATCTATGTCAATTATATGCTTATAGTGACTTTATGCTATTTTATCCATATGCTTGAAATATGATTTTTGTGCATTGGCTTGTTATCTATTCTTGCATGAAATATGGTTGAACATTTTATAATGTTAGCAAAATTCTTGTTGTGTCATTGTTATGATAACATCTCTATTTTTGGTTTGTGCGATGGTAAATCTATTTATCGCCTTGCTAGAGCATATACATGTGCATCATTTCGGGGGCACTAAAGGAATATGTCAAGTAATTGTGTCGCTTTTGTAGCAACTAAAGGGTTTTTTATTTCATCCTATCCTTCATCTTTCATGTTTGAGTTATGTTATTTGGTATAGGTTGTGGCAATCATGTTCTATTTTTTCTTTATATGCTTGTATTTATGTTAAGACATTTTTCTTAAATATGCAAATCATTCTATGTGAGTGTTATCGTATTGATGTTCTTATCTTTGCAAACCACCTTTGTATGTTATATTAGTTTATGTGTGATTTAAGATACTTCTCATGGATTGTTTTGTTTCTTTTTTATATTGTCAAAGGGGAGAAGCAAGATGAAGTATGTGAGTGAAACTTCCGTTAAATGTATTTTGCATGATATTAAAACTAGGATACTTTAGCATTAATGCATATTGGATGATATTCTCTAATTCTCTATGTGCATCTTTGCATTAGGATGCACAGAATAATTTGGGAACAACTTGGAAAAGGTCTCATGCATCAAAAATGCATGAAAAATACTTTTTTTTTGTGAAAAGTTACAGCATAGGTCGACACATATGTCTACAGGTTGACCTATAGAAAAATAATTCCGCTATAGGTCGACACATGCATTCCATAGATTGACACCCATGCTGCAATATTGAAGCTTGTAGGTTCTGACTAATGTGCCGCCTCTTCTGTTTGACACATAGATAACGCATGGTATACACAAGTCGACACATGACCTTACACAGGTCGACCTATGCGTCGAACAGGTCGGAACATGACTTTCTAGGTTGACCTATGTGTAGCGGTGTATTCGTCGCTATATGATCTATCGATTAAATCATAAGCTAGAGATACATTGAAATTTCGAGTCGCCACCGCACTTTTATTTATCCAAAGGACTGGCTAAAAAGCGAACAAAAGCCTAAGAAGTTTTACACGTAGAAAACTAATAAAAAGATCAGAGAGTCTGGGTAAGGGGTAAATTACGCAATGGGAAGGTGTTAGGCACCCACTACGTCCTAGGTACTCCTAGGGAGCCCTTTTCACACTTGTTGTACTAAATTGTTATTTGTTATGACAAAAATATTGTGCAAACATGATTGGGATGATGAGAAAAGAATATACAAGTTAGTTATTTTTGTGTTTTTTGGTTTGAACGGATGAACCCGCTGCCTACGTACCTTCCATCAAAGGTAAGGATCAAAACGCCGTAGTTCGGCTAAAAGATTTCCAAAAGTTGGTGGATTCAGTTTTAAACACAAGCACTGAGGCTTTTCATTATCAATGGGAGAACACTCGACCAAAAACAACATCCACCATGCGAGGATAGCTTCGACGTACTAGAGGGGTTAGCCCTGTTTTCAGTACGGAAGTCTTACTGTCGACTCACTAAGGATAGGCAAGATTTACATCAACCACAATGATAATTGAAGCCTATGGCTAATGCATGAAAAGATTAATGGACAAAGCCAAAACAAATGAGTGAAGTTAATTGATTGTGATTATGAAACTGAAGTCAAAGTATGATTAGGATTGATTGGAAAGAAGTATTATGAAATGAGTTTGAAAAAAGTCAAGGACTTGGGGTCCAGGTTTTTAGTTAGAAAAACATGAAGATGTTTGCACAACACTTATGTCAAGTTTGAAAGATAAAGTGTGAAAAGGTTTAGGACATAATGAATGATGAATGGATGAAGATGGGGTAGTAAAACTTCTCAGGAGGTTCACTTCTTGAAATCATATAGCAGATGATTCAAGTGTGTCCTTTGGAATGCAATGGATAATAGAAAACAAACAAAGATGAAATCCAAAAGGCGGATATCGGATGCCAATCACTGGGCTTACACCAATCTCCTAAAACAGAATGGGATATCAGATGCCACTCAATGGACTTACACTAATCTCCACAGAAGAAAACAAGAAATGGGATATGAAATGTGGAAGTCAACTGCCAATCTGTCTGGACTTAGGTTAACCCCACACATATGATCATAGGAATACCAATGCCTCATAGCAGGGACTTACAAGGATCCTCACATACAAGAACTATGCAACATGAGATGATGAGAAAGCAAAAGCCAACTTGCAGGGACTTACAATTGCAATTTCTCATACGATCAAACAAATCAACTTATGATCACCGGAAAACAGATGCCAACTTGCAGGGACTTATAACTGTATCCTCACATAAACAAACAAAAGCAAAACAAGGATGTAAGATGCCAATCTGTCTGGGCTTACTCTAACATACACAGTATGATCCTAGGATAACAAACGCCAACTTGCAGGGACTTACAGTTGTATCCTCACATTCAAACAAACAAAGCAATGAGCAGAGATAAGATGAGTGGCCAAGGTGATGGTCTTACACTCACTTCCATGTCATAGGAGCAATGGCCAAAAGAGATGGACTTACAATTGTCCTCAATGGGTAAACAATCAATGGTAGCACACAACAGCAAATGAGATGAACATGCACTAATGGCAATTGATGATGATGATAAATGCATAGCATATAGGCAAGCAAGTGCACATGAAGCAATCAATCAAGCAATGAATATCAAACAGCACACTCTATAGCCAAACAATGGGGGGCTCATACAAGAGGGTTTGACTTTGAAAGTCCACTGTAATAGGTGAAGGTCGCTCTTAACCTTGCCATTGAGAGGCTAAGGTGAAGCAGATGAATAGGAGATGAGGGGTGTGCCTCATTGCTTCTATCTCAGATCAGAGAGAGCATCAAAGAAAGTGTGGGAGTTCAGAAAGTAGGAACTCTCTCCACATTATTGACTCGATTAGATCTTGGGTATTTATCTCAATGCTTCAACCATGTAATGGGAGCAAAGAGAGGACACACTGAATAGTGGGGGATAGATTGCTTATCCCTACCTTCCACCAATTGCCTCAAATGAGGACTTTTCCTGCTTAGGACAAATTTAAACACACACAGGCATTGCCTCTTAAGGAGGACTTCAGACAGTTTGCCCGGTCAAATAACAGACCGGGTCTCCAGACTACATGAAGAAGAAAGGTTTATACCTCAAAGCAAATGCTAAATAGCAAAGCAAGCAAGTTCAAAGAACTTAAGAAACTAAAGTACCTGAAAAAGTCAAACCAATTAGTAAACAGCTCAACAGTCAAAATCAAAAGGAAATGAACCAATAGTCAACCACAGAGGGACCAATTGTGCAAGGCACAAAGACTCAAGTATGTGAGTCACACCTACAAAACAAAGGTTAGCACAATATATAATTCAACTCAAACAAATTTGAACGATCCTCAAGGCATTGGTGCTTAACCTGAAACAGATGAACTCAACATAAGCTTAGAAGACCACTAGGACTAGCCTAGGGTCAAAGATGAAAGAAAAAGTCAAGGCAGCAAGGAAAAGTCAACCCAAACCAAGTCTAAACATTCAAGAAGCATTCTCAATTGGATTCATAATTATATCATGCATCATTGTCATTTTGTAAACCAAAGAAGTCAAAACATGGCAAGAGGAAGCACAAATAGGTCAACAGCAAGACCTCTTTCAAAAGTCAACCCAAACAATCTCAAAAATCATGAAATAAATCACACTCAATCCTAACATCTAGCATGGTAGACATGCAAAATTTCATGGCATTTGGATGAGAGGAAGGCAGTCAAGTAAAATCATGAAGTCAAACCAAATTCAAGTAAGCATGATGAAAGTCAACAAACATGGGTCAACTTCAAAAAATCATATCAATTTGAAAACAGAAGAGAAATGAATGAGATTAACACCAATGCAAAGCTTGAGATGTCTAGCTATCACATATGAAATTTCATGGTCATACAATAAGATATGAGAATTTCACAAAAGATTTGGCAATGTGTAGCACAAAAAGTCAACAAATGACTAAGCATGGAAGAAAATTCACAATCAAATGGAAAACAGTAAGATTAATTCCAAGAAAATTCATACACAAACTAGACATGTGATAGATGGTTCATGCAAAATTTGAGGTCATTTGGATGTAAGGAAGCATGTGAACAAAAATCATACATTTGCATATCATTGGTGTGACACAAATTGTCACACCCTAGTTCAAAAATTCACAACTAGCAAACCACAAATGAGAAATGCATAATCCTTATATGGAAACAAAGGTCAATGTGTCTAGTTTCATCACAAAAAATTTCAAGCTCATTGGATACAATATGAGTATTTCACAAAAGGAATGGCACAATGTATCATTTATGCATACATGTTGGGAAAATAATTATCATTAAAAATCCAGCCAATGGAAAATTAATTAAAAATCATGATAAAATAGAGGACACATTCATGAACATGATGCAAAAAGTTTCATGATTTTTGGATGAAATTTGAATTAAAAATGAATTGTTTAAGTTGAGTGAATAATGGATGAAGTATGAACAAGATAGCATGGCAAAATGGTCAAAGCAAAGTCAACCGATGGCACAAATGTAATATTGGGCTCATTAAACTAAACTCTGCGTTTTGGGCAGAGGAAAGGAAATGTTCCTATTGGCTCTCAGCCAATGGAACAGTAGCACGGCCAAATGAACTCAAATTCTGAGTTTCTAAAACCCTAGGGTTTCTAACAGCATGGCCAACATACATCTTCAACATCAATCATGAACAAAAACGCATCCAGCAATTAACAATCATACAACAGCCATGCAACACTATCCTCATGCAACATTAACTAACAACAATCCAAACACGATCATGAGAAAATTCTGGACAGGGTTATGTTTAAGCAGCAACAGCATTCATCATCATCATCATTCAACCAAAACAAAACAAACAACAGCATGGTATTAACACTCAAATGGCATACTAACACAAACAAACAGAACATGAATCAATGTGGATTTCTGGGCATGTTCATGGTTCAAGCATAACAGCAGGGCATTTGTTCATTGTGTTGTTATCAACATTAAAACAGACTTCAAACACCAACAGACAAACAGCAACCAACATACATGAGCTAGTTTTCTGGAAAGAATAACAGGGTTTATCATGGCAGGGTTTAGCAGCAAGGTTTTGAAACTTGGTTCATCAACATCATCATCAAATTGAAATTCCAACAACATACGACCAGCATGGCATTGGTAATGTTCCTACTGCAACCAAATAACAGCATACAACATGTTTCACATGGATTTCAGGACAATGCTCATGGGGTTTCAAAAATGCAGCATGGTTTTAGCAGCATGGTTAAGCATCATGTAATCAACAAAACACCATCAATCGACATTCAAGCATCGTGGTAAACAGCAGGGCAATAATATAACCATGTTCACACACATCTAAACAGCAATAGAGCATACACATTCATGCAAAAATCTGGCAATTTCTAGGGTTTAAACAGCAGCATCATTCATCACCTTCATTCAACTCGAATTTTCAAATGGCCCAGAATGACCAAACAAACACACCAATAGAATCATCATGCAACATATAACGTGAGTGTGCTATCCATTTTCACTAACTCATCATGAATAGAACAGATCAAGCAAAACAAGTATGGACACAAAACTTACAAAGCAGATTTCTCACTCAATGCAAAACCATATCACATGAAACAAATTGCAGTGGAACAAGCATACCAAGACCTATCTAAAACATCTCATGATTTAGTAAATGGTGAGGGTCGGTTACTTACTTGATTTTTAAGCAATGGAGGAAACAGTGTTGTTTGGAATGATATGAGCTGAAACAGAAGAAGATAATGCTTGGCAAAGTTGAATGCTTGAAGAAGACCAGCTCAGTGATGCTCAGAACCTTGTAAATCTAGATCCACCATTTCATGTCTATGAAGAAAACAGAGCAAGAAGATGGCTACAGGTGATGAATTGTGCTTGGAAAAGCTTCAAGATATTGTCTAGGTCATGGAACAATCAAAAGCTGCTCGAGTATTTTGGAGTTTTTTGGCAAAGAAGGAAATCGAGCCAGAATGGGAAATGAGAGAATGTGTATATTTCTGTGATGGCTGCTGGGTCTAGGGTTTCCAAATGTCAGAAAAATGCACTTTATATTGTCTGTTTTAAATTGGTTTAAGAAATGGTAAGTTGGTTTAGCTCTAATGGAATGATTTGCATTTTTGCTAATTGGCATAAAAGTGAGTATGGGAGGGTGCAAGCTGGTCGAATGGGCTGGGTACAGGCTGCCAAAGGCCATTCCAAATGCTGTTTGTGTGTGCTGCAGAACTGTTGTACTTGTTTTTACTCTTATCACACCATTTGCAAAAACACCAACTTTGGTCAAAATGAGGTGTAATGGTGGTATGAACATGGTTTAGGAATTGGAACAAGTCACAAATATGATTTAAAACATTTCCCAATTGGCCAAATTAAGAAAAAGTCCATAGATCAAAAAGTCAACTATGAGTCAAACTTGGATTTTTAATGAAAAAGGTCAAAAAATGCCATTTTGAATGGTAGGGTTTTGATGAATGAAATTTATATTTTTGGAAAGAGGATGAAAAATGTGGTTTGTAGGAAAAAACCTTACCAAATTTGGCCTTATGGTTTGAGAGATATGGCTCTTTGAAGTTCAAAAATTGGTGAAAATGATTTGATCATATCTTGACAACCACACATGGGATTTGAGAGTTCTTGGACTTTTTGAAAATGGGAAGACAAGATCTTCAACTTTCATGTTGGGCAAAAATTCATTTTAAGCTTTTATCATGATGTAAGTTTAAGATCAAGAAGTTTCCATTTTTGGCAGTTGAAATTACAGGTCCACTTGCTATTTCTGGAAAATTTCTGATTTGACTTGATTTTCTTCCATGATGAGGTTTGGCATGATACATGAGGCTTGTACAAGCATGAATGAGCTCCTTCAAATCAATTCTATCCATCAAATCCTTGATTAAATCAACTGTTGACCAAGTTTGACTTTTCTAGGGTTTTGAATGACTGGACCACTTCTGATGAATTCCAAACCCTGATTCCTTGAGACCTTGATTTCAAATGATGTCCCAAGATGTATGAACTCTTGATTGTGGGCCATGGTGCCCAAATTCTGCAAGAATGGCCACCATCCATTGCTTTGACTGACTGTTGACTGATTTTGACCTAATTGCTGATGATTGCTTCAACTGCAAGCAACAAGGTTAGACTGACAATATTTTTGTACTTTTTTGAATGATAAACATATGAAAGCAAAGATATACAAATGCAAAGTATGCTTGGTGATCAAGAAACAACCCACAAGGCAATCTACTCACTAGGAGGGAAGCTAAGGCATGCAATGATCCTTGAGGTTATGATATGAATGATATGGGCCATGAGGGATCTTAGGGCCCAAAATTGGGGTCTTACAGATGCCCCTATTTAAGGTCATTCTAGCCGGAGAAGTGAAGTTTAGAAATCTTCATCTCGACGCGGTAGAATGGACTTAAATAACAGTAATGAGACAAATTTTGGTCCCTAAGAGACCTCATGATGCAAATGTATGTATGCAACAGACACAAATTCTGTGGGGAATATGATTCACACAGAAGGAAAGACGATCCATCGGAGTAGTACACTCACCAGGAACAGAGACTCTAACAAGACTCTATGGGGATGATAAAAGAAAAAGAAATGTGTGAACAATACACGACTCTAAACTGGGGAAAAACAAAACTGACATAACGTGAACAAGACACGACTCTGATTAAGGAAAACAGAAAAACAGACTGGAGAACTCACTGGGGAGTGAAGGACTCACACTGGGAAGAGAATTCCAAATGGAAAATAAATCCGTTGGAGGGACACAAGCTGACTCCTGGGGGAGAAGCAATAAAAAGTTCCACTGAGGGAAAGTAACAAGCAAACGAGATGTTACCAGGCATACGGGTAACAAACTCAGGAAAATCTGACTCCACAGGGGGACCGAGGTCATAATAGGGAGCAGAAAGGAGGGAACACCAAGGATACCGGTTACTGGGTATATAATAGGTGACCGACCAAAGCGTGAATTGGTGTGTGTTCCAAAACACTCATCATCCAGAAGAGAGCGAAAGCAAACTTGTTTATAGGATGGACATTTGATTCTGTGAAGAATGCAAATCTTACTCAGTTGGGGAAACAAACAAAGTGTTCGACAAGAGAGTGCATGAGATATATTATTCATAGCCGTCAAAACGTGAATAATGTACTCGCATGGAAAGTTATCCTGAACCGGGTTGTAGGTTGTTTATAGGATAAGATCCGGAATCGTGAATTGGTTTGTGTTCCAAGACACTCATCATCCGAAAGAAAGCTAGAACAGCAGACTTGTTTAAAGGATGGCTGAAAAAGCGTGAATTGGTGTGTGTTCCAAAACACTCATCATCCGAAAGAAAGCTAGAACAGCAGACTTGTTTAAAGGATGGACAAAAAACGTGAATTGGTGTGTGTTCCAAAACACTCATCATCCAAAACGCAAACTGGTTAAAGGATGGGCAAAAAAAAAAAAAAAAAAAAAAAAAAAAAAAAAGCGTGAATTGGTGTGTGTTCCAAGACACTCATCATCCGAAAGAAAGCTAGAACAGCAGACTTGTTTAAAGGATGGTCAAAAAACGTGAATTGGTGTGTGTTCCAAAACACTCATCATCCGAAAGAAAGCTAGAACAGCAGACTTGTTTAAAGGATGGACATTCGATTCTACAAAGAATGCGAATCTTGCTCGACTGGGGAAGATCAACAAAGGACTCCAACCAAAGAGCGCATGAGACATATTATTCATAGCCGTCAAAACGTGAATAATATACTCGAAAGGAAAATTATCCTGAACCGGTTACTGGGTTGTTTATAGGATAAAATCCGAAATCGTGAATTGGTTTGTGTTCCAAAACACTCATCATCCAAAACACGAATTGGTTAAGGATGGCTATTCGATTCTACAAAGAATACGAATCTTGCTCAGTTGGGGAAAATCAACAAAGGATTCCAACTAAAGAGCGCATGAGATATATTATTCATAGCCGTCAAAACGTGAATAATAACCTCGCATGGAAAATTATCCTGAACCGGGTTGTAGGTTGTTTATAGGATAAAATCCGAAAAGAAAGGCATCGGGATACCAGGAGAGGTATATAATGATGACCAATCAAAAGGAGCAACAGACATTACCGACAAAAGGGTAAATGAAAGGCGAGCTGCTGAGGGTAATTTGCAAGCATCCGGCAATTATCGACAGGGACTAGCTGGGGATGCATTGGTAAATAATCAATGATCCGGGGAACAAATCACTAGCATACGGTGAAAAGACCCACTGGGGATAAAATTGCTAGCATACGGCAATTATCCACAAAAGACTTGCTAGGGATATAAGTGCTGATCTGAGCAACTTATACAAGCAAAGGAAAATCATCATCAAATATTGAATGAAGATAACCACAAAATTAGGGTTTACATCTACCGAATACGGGGTAGAAGACCAACAACTCCGCGTGGGGATGGAACAAATCACAAATCCGCACGGGAAACCAAAATAGGGTTTATAACAAACCACCAACTGCTGAAGAGCAGGAAAATAGGATTTACAACTACCGGGTAGTAAGTAGAAAACCAAAAACTCTGGCTGGAGAATAAAAGGTGTATAACCACAAATTCTGTTAAGAAAGCCAGGAAAAGTAGGACTTACAACTGCTGGTTTGTAGGCAGAGGCCCAAAAACATTCCGCTGGGGAACAACCCACTGGGAAGCACAAGATATCTGACAAATAGCCAATTCGGGAATGATCCGAAAAGACAGACTGAATCAAGACACGTCCTAATGAGGATATAACTCAAATAGGAAAATCCATCCCAATATATGTGTTGGGAGGAAACGGAAGAAACCGTCATCCACGAGGATATATCTCAGTGGGGAACTGCAGAAGGAAAGACAACATTTTCTGCTTATGGGGTTGACTCTATATGGAGAGATTTTAAACACCCGACATCTGCTTGGGGAGATCTGTAACGAGATCTATATCACCATAGCAGGAGACACGACAAACAAAAGATATATGGCGAGAAATGCGACATGAATATCTGAATGTTTCATGAATATGCATGAATATGCGTGATTTATGTTTGATGAATGCTGACAAAACAGACAATTCTAACACAAACAGGTTCAGGAACCAAGCGTCCGGTATTATACTTCCAGGGGAAAAACCAGCTGGAGAGCCAATCTGCGGAGATCTATATGCTGTAAAGCAAAGATCTGCAAGTACTGCTGAAGAAGCAAAGAATCATAGATATCAGGAAACAACCCAATCAGGGTACAGAAAGTCACAACGGGCAGAACAGCCACCAAGACAAATCTGTAGGGGAACAAGAGAAGTTCCAAAGCATCTGCAGGGGATCCCAGTGTCAACTGAGAAACAAAGGGTGCGTAAGCACGAACACGAACTGCTGTAGAAGCAAATCAACATAACTCCACTGGGGAACAACCCACTGAGGGAGAATGATATCATCCAAATAGAATCTAGCTGCATAAGCAATTCTACTGGGGAAAACTGTCGGCTACTCTCTTGGGAACAAACCACTGAGGGAGGACAGATCAAATCAATATATTCTGCAACGAACCACTCCACTTGGGGAGAATATACAGCAAACTGATCACAACAAGTAGATTCTGCAATATAAGCCACTCTACTGAGGATCACAAACAGTCAGGAAATCAATCTGTTCACTGGAGGCTAGAGCCATCATCCGACCATACTGGGGATTGAAAGAGTATCCAACAGGCGAAAACTGCCACAACAAACATTCTGCAGACTAAGCTGAGGAAAAGATGGTTGCAATACATTGGGATATCAACCCAAATCAAAACTGCTCAGGAAAATAAATCCTGCTCTGCTGGAGAGAATAACTCTGATGGAGAGATAGCAACAATTACGCAGACGACTTCGCCGGGGAGAAGGTAAAGTACCGGGTATCAAACCACTGACTTACCGAGTCTTCACAAAGAAAACAACCATGCTGAGGAAACAGACAAATCCTGCTGGCACACTGCATGGGGAAAAGTGGTAACAACTCCACTTGCAACCCTGGTGGGGATATTAATAACAGCTCTACTCGCGACTCCGAGGGGAGTATCAATCAGTCAGTTATACTCATGATTGTGCTGAGGAGACAAATAAAGTCTGGGGCATACGACCCACTGGAGAAAGTGACGGGGCACCAAGATGACAAACCATCAACCGCCGAAACTTCTCAAGAAAACACCCATGCTAGGGGAACTGCTGCTGGAGAAAACGAAGTCTTCAACAACACATCACTTGCGACTGTACTGGGGAACAGCCCCAACAACAATTCTGTCTGAGGAACAACCTCAACAAAGATCTGAAGAAAGAAGATACCACCAAACCAGGAATATGAACGAATGTCTTACCTGTTGGGAATCATGCCACCCTCGGGAGAGCACTGAGATATTCTTGAGTATCCTTTCAATCTTGTGAATGTTCACTTTGTTTAAAACAAAAATTTTGAAAAATTTGATTTGTTTAAAACAATGACATTTTATCAATTTAAAACATGCAAAACATTTGTTGAATTGAAACAAATAAGAGTGCAAATAATTGGATAAAAAGCTCAAATCGATTTGATGGAATGGTAGCCTGCAAATGGCAAGACCCCATAGATCTGTACAAATTTGAAATCAGTGATATATATTGGAAGAGGGCTACATTGAACATAATGATCCTTTCTCTACCAATTTGAATCTCGATGTATCCGAAGCTTCAGTTGACGACGAATCGAGAATCTTCTGACGAAATGACGACTGGTGAACAGAAAGTCTTGTCAGGATGCAGTTACTTGCCAAATCCCTAATTTTTGCCTAGATTGCCCCAGGGTGAGGTACTCAATCTAGCGGGATGCAAATATTCTCTTTTTTTCAAGTCTCTAATTTTTGCCTGGATTACCCTTGCGAGTTCTCCACCGAGACGCTCATTTTTGCCTAAGCCGCCCTTTCGGGTTTTCAACTTAGCGAGCTATTCTTTTTTTTCATTCTTTTTTCATTTGCATATACTTTTTTTCTAGGCAAAGTATCTCTTGACTGCATCTGAATTCACAGGACGAGTGAAATCCTCCCCATCCATTGTTGTAAGCATCAAAGCACCGCCTGAAAAGGCTCTCTTAACAACATATGGACCCTCGTAGTTTGGAGTCCACTTGCCCCTGGAATCGGGCGCGAAAGACAGAACTTTCTTGAGCACAAGGTCACCTTCTCGGAACACACGGGGCTTGACCTTCTTGTCGAATGCTTTCTTCATTCTCTGCTGATATAACTGACCATGGCACATGGCAGTTAATCTCTTTTCTTCGATCAAATTCAACTGGTCATAACGACCCTGAATCCATTCAGCATCTGTCAACTTGGCTTCCATCAAGACTCGCATTGATGGGATCTCCACCTCTACTGGGAGAACGGCTTCCATGCCATAAACAAGAGAGAAAGGGGTTGCCCCTGTTGAAGCGCGTACAGACGTACGATATCCATGCAAAGCAAATGGCAGCATCTCATGCCAATCTTTGTACGTGACAGTCATCTTCTGGATAATTCTCTTGATGTTCTTGTTAGCAGCTTCAACAGCCCCATTCATCTTAGGTCTGTAAGGAGAGGAATTATGGTGTGCAATCTTAAATTCAGCGCACAACTCATCCATCATCTTGTTATTCAGATTGGATCCATTATCAGTAATGATCCTCTCTGGCACACCATAACGGCAAATCAACTGGTTCTTGATAAACTTCACAACCACCTGTCTGGTTACATTCGCGTATGACGCGGCTTCAACCCATTTGGTGAAGTAATCAATTGCTACGAGAATAAACCGATGTCCATTGGACGCTTTCGGTTCAATCATACCGATCATGTCGATTCCCCACATAGAGAAAGGCCATGGTGATGAAATCACATTCAGAAGTGTCGGAGGAATATGAATCTTATCCGCATAAATTTGACACTTGTGACATTTCTTCACATACTTGCAACAGTCAGACTCCATTGTCAGCCAATAGTAGCCTGCTCTCAACATCCTTTTAGCCATGGCATGTCCATTGGAATGAGTACCAAATGAACCCTCATGGACCTCAGTCATCAATAGGTTTACTTCGTGTCTATCCACGCATCTGAGCAGAACCATATCAAAATTTCTCTTGTACAGCACTTCACCACTGAGGTAGAAACTGCCTGACAACCTTCTCAAAGTTTTCCTATCTTTCACAGATGCCCCAGGCGGGTAGACCTGGTTCTGGAGGAAATTCTTGATATCAACATACCAAGGCTTGTCATCTTTCACTTCTTCGATTGCAAATATGTGAGCGGGTCTGTCCAAGCGCATCACAGTAATGTTGGGAACATCATTCCACCATCTGACAACAATCATAGAAGCAAGCGTAGCAAGGGCATCTGCCATCCGATTATCCTCTCGAGGAATATGATAAAATTCAACTTCTGTGAAGAAAGTTGAAATTCTCCTTGCATAATCTCTGTATGGGATGAGACCTGGTTGATTCGTCTCCCATTCACCTTTGATCTGATTGACAACCAAAGCTGAATCACCATAGACATCAAGATACTTGATTCTCAAGTCAATGCATTCTTCAAGTCCCATAATACAGGCTTCATACTCCGCCATGTTATTCGTGCATTTGAAGGTTAGCCTTGCTGTAAACGGAATGTGCGACCCCTGGGGATTAACAATTACTGCCCCAATTCCATTTCCATATTGATTAACAGCGCCATCAAACACCATCGTCCATCTGGAACCAGGTTCTGGACCTTCATCAAGTGTAGGCTCATCGCAATCTTTCATCTTCAAATACAGAATTTCCTCGTCAGGGAAATCATACTGAACAGACTGATGATCTTCAATTGGCTGGTGCGCTAGGTGGTCAGCCAAGATACTACCTTTGATAGCTTTCTGAGCTCGATACTCAATATCATACTCAGACAACAACATCTGCCAACGGGCAATCCTCCCAGTTAAAGCAGGCTTCTCGAAGATATACTTAATTGGATCCATTCTGGATATCAACCAAGTTGTATGATTAATCATGTACTGGCGCAAACGCTTAGCTGCCCAAGCTAAAGCACAGCACGTCTTCTCAAGCATAGAGTACCGAGACTCACAATCAGTAAACTTCTTACTGAGGTAGTAGATAGCAAACTCCTTCTTCCCTGATTCATCTTGTTGACCGAGTACACAACCCATCGAGTCTTCAAGAACTGTTAAGTACATAATCAGAGGTCTTCCTTCTACTGGCGGAGACAAAATCGGAGGTTCGGACAGATAATCTTTGATACTGTCAAAAGCTTTCTGGCAATCCTCGGTCCAATCATGAGACTGATCTTTCCGGAGGAGCTTGAATATCGGCGCACATGTGGCAGTCATGTGGGATATAAATCTGGAAATGTAGTTCAAGCGGCCAAGAAAACCTCGGACTTGCTTCTCAGTTTTGGGTGCGGGCATCTCTTGTATTGCTTTGACCTTGGCAGGATCAACCTCAATACCTCTTTCGCTTACCACAAAACCCAACAACTTGCCGGAACGGACTCCAAAAGTACATTTGTTCGGATTCAGGCGAAGTTGGAATTTCCTCAAACGCTGAAAAAGCTTCAACAAATGCTCAATATGCTCAACTTCCGTTCGGGACTTAGCAATCATATCATCAACATAGACTTCTATCTCCTTGTGCATCATGTCATGAAACAAGGTAGTCATAGCTCGTTGATACGTGGCTCCGGCGTTCTTCAAACCGAAGGGCATCACTCGATAACAGAATGTTCCCCAAGGTGTGATGAATGTTGTCTTCTCCATATCCTCTGGTGCCATCTTGATTTGATTATATCCGGAAAATCCGTCCATAAAGGAAAAGACTTTGAATTTAGCTGTATTGTCTACCAACATGTCAATGTGTGGCAGAGGAAAATCGTCTTTTGGGCTAGCTTTATTCAAATCTCTGTAATCAACGCACATACGGACTTTTCCGTCCTTCTTAGGAACAGGCACAATATTGGCCACCCATAGAGGATATGTCGAAGTCACCAGAAACCCCGCATCAAT
Source organism: Lathyrus oleraceus (assembly GCF_024323335.1). Taxonomy (NCBI): domain Eukaryota; kingdom Viridiplantae; phylum Streptophyta; class Magnoliopsida; order Fabales; family Fabaceae; genus Lathyrus; species Lathyrus oleraceus. The sequence continues at coordinate 95,912,631 of NC_066579.1, read as the reverse complement.
TTGCTTCTGAACTTCCTCTTTGATCTTCACTGCCATATCTGGATGAGTTCTTCTGAGCTTCTGCTTCACAGGCACGCACTCAGGCTTCAAAGGCAGGAAATGTTGCACAATATCTGTGTCTAAACCCGGCATGTCTTCATAGGACCAAGCAAAGATATCTGAATATTCTCGTAGCAAGCTGATCAAATCTTCTTTAACAGACCCTTCAAGAAGTGCCCCAATCTTCACCAGGCGCTCACAATCTTCAGACCCCAAGTTGACTGTTTCCAAGTCTTCGAGATGCGGCTGAATGATCTTCTCTTCGTGCTCAAGGAGACGGGTGATCTCATCAGGGATCTCTTCAACGTCATCTTCTTCTGCCTCAAATACAGGGAATTCAAAATTGGGAGATGGCGTTGGATCATTATGTTCAATGGGTTTTAGGATCAACCTGCATAATGATTTTGGTTAAGAAAAACTTCAGAATTTAGACAAACAAATCATTATGCAGATGAAAAAAATGTTGCTTTTATAGCTTTTATTTTTGTTTTTATGGTTTTTTGTGATCACTGATTTCATAAAGAAAAGCAAAAAGTGAAAACAAAGGAAAAACAAATGTTTTGACAATGCAAAAATTGAATGAAAATATCATTGTATATATGCTTTGCCAACAATGTCATCACTTCTCCTTTTGGCATGGGAGAAGGGTTCTAAACAAAATGAACAATTACTCTGATCTATGGATAACTGTAGGAACATCCACAGCGACCCAATTGTGGCAGACACCACCAGGTATGATGAAATTGTTCAAATCTTCTGCATCTTCTTCTTCAATGATAGCAGCAGCTTCCTCTTCTGCAGGTTGATCAGCATGGATGAATCCTCCACTGGTGAACAGACCTTGCTCGTTGCATGCCCCAGAACCATAGCCAATGCCAGCCCGGGATCGATTATCTTCAAGTTCAAGCACTTTCCCTAAACCAGCAACTGCACCACATTCAATGGCCAGCTTCGCATCACGGTAGGAAGTGAATGAAGGAGACTTCTTCTCGATTGGTTTATCAATAGATAAAGCTTGGAACTGAGTTCCAACTTCATCCTCTGCGTCAATGTACGAGAAAGAAGACAAATTACTGACCAGGAGAGCCTTTTCTCCCCCTACTACAACCAATTTCTTGTTTTTCACAAACTTCAGCTTTTGGTGTAGGGTGGATGTTACGGCGCCAGCCTCGTGAATCCATGGTCTGCCTAAGAGACAGCTGTATGATGGGTGAATATCCATTACTTGAAAAGTAACTTGGAAATCACTTGGTCCTATCTTGATAGGGAGATCAACTTCCCCAATCACGGTTTTGCGCGACCCATCAAAAGCTTTTACAACAACCCCACTCTGCCTCATAGGAGGACCTTGATATGACAGACGAGAGAGTGTGGATTTCGGCAATACATTCAGAGAAGATCCAGTGTCCACCAACACATTGGACATTGCATCAGATTTACAGTTCATCGAGATATGTAAAGCCATGTTGTGGTCTCTTCCCTCCTCAGGGAGATCAGCGTCACAAAAGCTCAGAGTGTTGCAAGCGGTAATGTTTGCAACAATGCTATCAAATTGTTCCAGGGTGACGTCGTGATCGACATATGCCAGGTCCAAGACTTTCTGAAGAGATTCCCGATGGGGTTCTGAATTCAGCAATAGAGAAAGAATGGAAATCTTGGAGGGCGTGTGTAGAAGCTGGTCTACAATATTGTACTCACTCTTTCTGATGAGCCTCAGCATCTCATCAGATTCTTCATCAACAACACCGCTTGGGCCAACAGAAGAAACAGGATTCTTTGGTACGGAGGAGGAAGGCTGGGCGACAGCAAGTGCCGGATTCTGAACATTCACAGCATTCCCTACGGGGTGCACAACAGTGTCAGAAGCGGTAGCCTTTGGAGGCGCAGAAAATACACGACCACTGCGGGTCAACCCACTGACGTCAGCAATAGTGGTCACGGAAGTAGACGGCAGAGGTACTTCAACCCCATCCTGGACAGCAACAGGACTGTACCGGAAAGGTACGGCTCGATCAGATGAATACGGCACAGGGCCGGCTGGTTTGATGATCAAAGCAGGGGAAGCCTTCGGCTTGTTGCTATTGTAGCGAATAACAACAGGCTCAGGCAACTTGAATACCGGGGAGATGACACTCACTTCGGGCTCAACTACATCCACATTGCGATTCTGGAGAATCTCAATGGTACCTTCATTCAACATCATTTGTAATTCCTTGCGAACCTGATCACAACCCAAGCGGTTAACAGAACAAACGCGGCACTGGTCATGGTTATGCTTCAAATAGCTTGCTGACACAGCATCTTATGTAATCCAACCAATGACTGCCGGATATGACTGATGTACTTCACCTTGTATTTCCCAAGGTCCTCCTGGATCATGTTCACAGACTTCCCATGCGAAGGCAATGGGTTCCTGGTGACATTCGGGTTGGAGTCTTCAAAACTCAGAATTCCGCTTCTCATAAGGTCTTGAACCTTAGTCTTCAGCTGGAAACAGTTTTCAATGTCATGGCCCGGAGCGCCAGAATGATAGACACAATGCAGGTCAGGCTTATACCACCACTGGGGGTTGACAGGTATAGCCGGAGGATCTCTCGGAGACACCAACTTCCGCTCTATTAAAGAGGGATACAACTCTGCGTACGACATCGGAATTGGATCGAAACTGATCTTCTTCCTGTCATAACCTGCGTTTGCCTGATTACTCGTATTCCCACGAGGCTGGTAAGCCTGTTGCTGTGGACGAGATTGTTGATATTGAGGTTGTTGATATTGTTGCTGATGTTGATACTGTTGAGGTTGATATTGCTGACGTTGAGGAGCATTGTCCTTGAAAACAGGCGCTACGTGAGCCACCTGGTGCTGATGACCGGAATGTCGTGCAGGCTTCCTCTGAACAGAGGGCCTTCTATGCTTTGGCTGAGACTGCACGGCATGGGCTTCTCCTTCTTTCCTCTTAAACGCTCCATATCGCTTAGAGGAAGAACCATCATCTTTAGCTAATCGTCCTTCGCGGACACCTTCTTCGAGACGCATCCCCATGTTCACCATCTCGGTGAAATCAGAGGGAGCGCTGGCCACCATTCTCTCATAGTAGAATGACCCAAGAGTCTTCAGAAAGATCTTGGTCATCTCCTTCTCTTCTAATGGTGGAGTGATTTGAGCTTCCAGCTCACGCCATCTCTGGGCGTACTCCTTGAACGTCTCTTTGTCCTTTTGTGACATAGACCTGAGTTGATCTCTGTCAGGCGCCATGTCAACGTTGTACTTGTATTGCTTGACGAAAGCTTCGCCAAGATCATTGAAAGAGCGGATGTTGGCACTGTCCAGGCTCATGTACCAACGGAGAGCAGCACCAGACAAACTGTCTTGGAAGTAGTGAATCAAGAGTTGATCGTTGTCGGTCTGCGTGGACATCTTTCTGGCATACATGACTAAGTGTGCCAAAGGACAAGTGTTCCCTTTATATTTTTCAAAGTCTGGGACCTTGAACTTGACTGGTATTTTAACACCGGGAACTAGACAAAGTTCGGCTGCTGACTTGCCGAAGAGATCTTTGCCTCTGAGAGTTCTCAATTCCTTTCTCAGCTCGAGGAATTGATCGTTCATAGCATCCATCTTTTCGTGAACATCTGAGCCTTCAGAAGCCTCAGAGTGATAGATGGTGTCGTCTACCCTAGGCATGGTATGCACGACAGGAGGAACGGGAATAGGGACCGGGCTAGATGCCGGCATTTGAGCAAAGGTAGGAGCTGGCAGATCAGGCATGAAGCCTGGAGGCATCCCCCAAGGAAAACCGGGAGGCATAGCATTAGGCTGATGGGCACTGACAGGTACCGTTGATGTAGCTACCTCTGATATAACCGTCCGCTGAACGGGAGTTGCTGGCTGAGGAGCAGGCTGATTCTGGGCAGCAAGAAGTTGCTCCATCAAAGCGCCAAGTCTAGCGACTTCATCTCTCAGACTCTGGTTCTCTTGTTCCAACTGCTCCATAATCCTTGCAGAGTTGACTCTCGTATAATACCGGTGAGTCAGCTTGTCTTCAAAATAAATGAAGAACAGAGATTAGAACCGGAAGACCAGAAAAATGGGTACCTGCTTATGCAAGAATGATGCATGAAATGCTCGTGCAAATGCTTTGATTTTCAAGGAACCTTTAGGGTATTGTTTGCAATATTTTGAATATTAAACATTTTGATTGCTCATGGAAAATATTTCATTCAAATATATCAAAGCAAAGAAATACAGCATTTTTGATTCAATTATTACAAAGAGAAAAGGTAAATGACATCTTATGGATCCCTATTAGCTCGGGATGCTGGAGGACGAGAAGTGCACAACTTCTTGATCTCTCTCTCATAGGCAGCCTCCATATCAGCTTTCTCCTTTGCAAGTCGATCATACTTCCTCTTCCAGAATTTGGATGACTGAGGAAGCAGAGAAGTCCAAGTGTCATTCGGGTCGTCGATCACTCGGTGCTCGAGAAATTCAATCATAGCATCTTTCTCCTTGAGCTGCTGCAGCAATTCCTCTCTCTCGCGGATCCAGGCACGCGAAAGGTCTTCTTCTCTCAACTCCTCTACACGTTGGGTAGGGAGGGTTGAAGGCCCAGCCGCATCCAACTGTGTAGGTCTCGGATGATCATATGGCATCAAGTAGGTAGCAGCCCTCTGTCTGACCCAAGAGGTGTATGGCTCCAAAGCAATGCAGTTCTTCGGACCCAACTCATTCCTACTCTTTATGCGAATATTGCGCCAAGCGCGGACAAATCTGGCTTTCAGGCCTTGGGGATCTTTACCCTCCTGAAAGAACACACCTTCTAACAGAATGTTATGGGGTTTATCCTTTAGGGGGAACCCAAGCTGACGACGTGCAAGCGTAGGGTTGTAGCTGATCCCACCACATGTACCAAGAAGAGGCACATTGGGGAATTCACCACAAGAATCGATGATCTGAACGGTATCATACACGCGATCATACCAGGTGATATCATCATTGGTGAGAGACATGAGTCTCTGAGACCACCGTAGACATCCCTTGTTCTCCTTGAAAGCAACTGTCTGCGGCAAGTGCGAAATAAACCACTTGTACAGCAGGGGTAAACAGCAGACAATGACTCCTCCATTCTTCATATTCCTTAGATGCATGGAGACATATGCATCACCCAACAAGGTCGGAACTGGATTAAGAACTGAGAAGATCCTAATGGCGTTCATGTCCACGAACTTGTCGAAGTTGGGGAATAGCACCAATCCATAGATGAGTAATACGAATAGAGCCTCAAAGGCATCCTCACTCATGGCCTTCCCATAAAAGGTAGCTTGGGCAATGAGGAACTCGGAAGGAAAACCTTGAATTCCGCCTTTGGTAGTCAGATTAGCTCTAATCAGATCTTCATCTATGTGCAACAGACTGGAAATCTCTCGAGCAGATGGAATACTCTCTAAGCCACTGAACGGCACTTGATCCAGAATAGGAATCCCAATAAGGTGAGAGTATTCTTCCAAAGTCGGCAACAACTGGAAGTCTGGAAATAAGAAGCAATGATAGAGCGGATCATAGAACTGAGCAAGAGTGCTCATCAATCCCTCATCCACCTGAGTAGTCAACAGCGGCAGAAGCTTCCCATATCGAGCTTTGAGACCCAAGGGATCTAATACATATGATGTCAGATTCCTTAACTCTTTTACATCGGGCTGCTTGAAGCTGTATTTCTTTGTATACCTCTTCGGTCTTTCCATGTCTGAAAATTTTGCAAATAACCCTTTAAGTTCCTTGAAAATTTTCTTTTTCTATGACATGAATGCGGATGAATGCGTGAATGCATGAATGCAACAAACACACTCAAGGATCAAGCAAAGCACACCAAGCAAAGGTCGTGGGAAAGCTCTATGTATCCCTAATATCAATCATCCATTTTGGTGGATTTAGGTTTTCACCTTATCGACACCCAAGTTCCATTGATATTAACGGTACGTGAACCGGTTCAGACATTCTTAATATCAACCAGCCGCTTTGGTGGATCTTAGGTTTTACACCTGATCCGGGATCCATTGATATTAACAATGTTTGAACGACTCAACCACGAATCACGGGTTTGTTGAGAGTCACGAGCATGGAGTCTCGGTTAAGAACCACCCAAAGGGAGTGTACTAGGGTTTAAACCTGCCAGACATGTTCTATCAGAGGTTCCCATAATCATCGTTCCATCTTTCGAATATTATCGGAGGAACGAATACTCGTATTCCAAGAATATTCTCAAGAGAAACTCTTACGAGTGTAGTATCGCGTAACAATCGCATCAGAACTGACATCTGAACGACCTCCGCACTACGGTCCTAAAAATAGGCCAAGATGGGTTTGGTAAACTAAGGTCCTTGGCTTCTGCGGAACATGATTGAAAGAATAATGTCTAACCACAAATAACTTGTGTGACATTATTAGTTCAACATGACCTCCACCAAGTGAATGGGCTCGCAAGTCAACTGGCTAAGGAATACTCCACACCAGTCAACAAGACTAAGCCATTCTCCTATCCTAGAGTGCACTCGAGTTCGGGTACAGAACTCGTCTCACAGATCACCAAAGCAAACAGCAAATGTATATCAAGCAATTCACACATTACAATCAATACAGTTATCCCAAATTGTACAAAAATATGTCAGATAAAGAATAACAATATAGCACAACAAGGGTGAAAAGTAGGCAATACAACCAAGGATTCTGGTGAGAGATTTCCCCAGCAGAGTCGCCACTTTTCTGTAGCGGTGTATTCGTCGCTATATGATCTATCGATTAAATCATAAGCTAGAGATACATTGAAATTTCGAGTCGCCACCGCACTTTTATTTATCCAAAGGACTGGCTAAAAAGCGAACAAAAGCCTAAGAAGTTTTACACGTAGAAAACTAATAAAAAGATCAGAGAGTCTGGGTAAGGGGTAAATTACGCAATGGGAAGGTGTTAGGCACCCACTACGTCCTAGGTACTCCTAGGGAGCCCTTTTCACACTTGTTGTACTAAATTGTTATTTGTTATGACAAAAATATTGTGCAAACATGATTGGGATGATGAGAAAAGAATATACAAGTTAGTTATTTTTGTGTTTTTTGGGTTTGAACGGATGAACCCGCTGCCTACGTACCTTCCATCAAAGGTAAGGATCAAAACGCCGTAGTTCGGCTAAAAGATTTCCAAAAGTTGGTGGATTCAGTTTTAAACACAAGCACTGAGGCTTTTCATTATCAATGGGAGAACACTCGACCAAAAACAACATCCACCATGCGAGGATAGCTTCGACGTACTAGAGGGGTTAGCCCTGTTTTCAGTACGGAAGTCTTACTGTCGACTCACTAAGGATAGGCAAGATTTACATCAACCACAATGATAATTGAAGCCTATGGCTAATGCATGAAAAGATTAATGGACAAAGCCAAAACAAATGAGTGAAGTTAATTGATTGTGATTATGAAACTGAAGTCAAAGTATGATTAGGATTGATTGGAAAGAAGTATTATGAAATGAGTTTGAAAAAAGTCAAGGACTTGGGGTCCAGGTTTTTAGTTAGAAAAACATGAAGATGTTTGCACAACACTTATGTCAAGTTTGAAAGATAAAGTGTGAAAAGGTTTAGGACATAATGAATGATGAATGGATGAAGATGGGGTAGTAAAACTTCTCAGGAGGTTCACTTCTTGAAATCATATAGCAGATGATTCAAGTGTGTCCTTTGGAATGCAATGGATAATAGAAAACAAACAAAGATGAAATCCAAAAGGCGGATATCGGATGCCAATCACTGGGCTTACACCAATCTCCTAAAACAGAATGGGATATCAGATGCCACTCAATGGACTTACACTAATCTCCACAGAAGAAAACAAGAAATGGGATATGAAATGTGGAAGTCAACTGCCAATCTGTCTGGACTTAGGTTAACCCCACACATATGATCATAGGAATACCAATGCCTCATAGCAGGGACTTACAAGGATCCTCACATACAAGAACTATGCAACATGAGATGATGAGAAAGCAAAAGCCAACTTGCAGGGACTTACAATTGCAATTTCTCATACGATCAAACAAATCAACTTATGATCACCGGAAAACAGATGCCAACTTGCAGGGACTTATAACTGTATCCTCACATAAACAAACAAAAGCAAAACAAGGATGTAAGATGCCAATCTGTCTGGGCTTACTCTAACATACACAGTATGATCCTAGGATAACAAACGCCAACTTGCAGGGACTTACAATTGTATCCTCACATTCAAACAAACAAAGCAATGAGCAGAGATAAGATGAGTGGCCAAGGTGATGGTCTTACACTCACTTCCATGTCATAGGAGCAATGGCCAAAAGAGATGGACTTACAATTGTCCTCAATGGGTAAACAATCAATGGTAGCACACAACAGCAAATGAGATGAACATGCACTAATGGCAATTGATGATGATGATAAATGCATAGCATATAGGCAAGCAAGTGCACATGAAGCAATCAATCAAGCAATGAATATCAAACAGCACACTCTATAGCCAAACAATGGGGGGCTCATACAAGAGGGTTTGACTTTGAAAGTCCACTGTAATAGGTGAAGGTCGCTCTTAACCTTGCCATTGAGAGGCTAAGGTGAAGCAGATGAATAGGAGATGAGGGGTGTGCCTCATTGCTTCTATCTCAGATCAGAGAGAGCATCAAAGAAAGTGTGGGAGTTCAGAAAGTAGGAACTCTCTCCACATTATTGACTCGATTAGATCTTGGGTATTTATCTCAATGCTTCAACCATGTAATGGGAGCAAAGAGAGGACACACTGAATAGTGGGGGATAGATTGCTTATCCCTACCTTCCACCAATTGCCTCAAATGAGGACTTTTCCTGCTTAGGACAAATTTAAACACACACAGGCATTGCCTCTTAAGGAGGACTTCAGACAGTTTGCCCGGTCAAATAACAGACCGGGTCTCCAGACTACATGAAGAAGAAAGGTTTATACCTCAAAGCAAATGCTAAATAGCAAAGCAAGCAAGTTCAAAGAACTTAAGCAACTAAAGTACCTGAAAAAGTCAAACCAATTAGTAAACAGCTCAACAGTCAAAATCAAAAGGAAATGAACCAATAGTCAACCACAGAGGGACCAATTGTGCAAGGCACAAAGACTCAAGTATGTGAGTCACACCTACAAAACAAAGGTTAGCACAATATATAATTCAACTCAAACAAATTTGAACGATCCTCAAGGCATTGGTGCTTAACCTGAAACAGATGAACTCAACATAAGCTTAGAAGACCACTAGGACTAGCCTAGGGTCAAAGATGAAAGAAAAAGTCAAGGCAGCAAGGAAAAGTCAACCCAAACCAAGTCTAAACATTCAAGAAGCATTCTCAATTGGATTCATAATTATATCATGCATCATTGTCATTTTGTAAACCAAAGAAGTCAAAACATGGCAAGAGGAAGCACAAATAGGTCAACAGCAAGACCTCTTTCAAAAGTCAACCCAAACAATCTCAAAAATCATGAAATAAATCACACTCAATCCTAACATCTAGCATGGTAGACATGCAAAATTTCATGGCATTTGGATGAGAGGAAGGCAGTCAAGTAAAATCATGAAGTCAAACCAAATTCAAGTAAGCATGATGAAAGTCAACAAACATGGGTCAACTTCAAAAAATCATATCAATTTGAAAACAGAAGAGAAATGAATGAGATTAACACCAATGCAAAGCTTGAGATGTCTAGCTATCACATATGAAATTTCATGGTCATACAATAAGATATGAGAATTTCACAAAAGATTTGGCAATGTGTAGCACAAAAAGTCAACAAATGACTAAGCATGGAAGAAAATTCACAATCAAATGGAAAACAGTAAGATTAATTCCAAGAAAATTCATACACAAACTAGACATGTGATAGATGGTTCATGCAAAATTTGAGGTCATTTGGATGTAAGGAAGCATGTGAACAAAAATCATACATTTGCATATCATTGGTGTGACACAAATTGTCACACCCTAGTTCAAAAATTCACAACTAGCAAACCACAAATGAGAAATGCATAATCCTTATATGGAAACAAAGGTCAATGTGTCTAGTTTCATCACAAAAAATTTCAAGCTCATTGGATACAATATGAGTATTTCACAAAAGGAATGGCACAATGTATCATTTATGCATACATGTTGGGAAAATAATTATCATTAAAAATCCAGCCAATGGAAAATTAATTAAAAATCATGATAAAATAGAGGACACATTCATGAACATGATGCAAAAAGTTTCATGATTTTTGGATGAAATTTGAATTAAAAATGAATTGTTTAAGTTGAGTGAATAATGGATGAAGTATGAACAAGATAGCATGGCAAAATGGTCAAAGCAAAGTCAACCGATGGCACAAATGTAATATTGGGCTCATTAAACTAAACTCTGCGTTTTGGGCAGAGGAAAGGAAATGTTCCTATTGGCTCTCAGCCAATGGAACAGTAGCACGGCCAAATGAACTCAAATTCTGAGTTTCTAAAACCCTAGGGTTTCTAACAGCATGGCCAACATACATCTTCAACATCAATCATGAACAAAAACGCATCCAGCAATTAACAATCATACAACAGCCATGCAACACTATCCTCATGCAACATTAACTAACAACAATCCAAACACGATCATGAGAAAATTCTGGACAGGGTTATGTTTAAGCAGCAACAGCATTCATCATCATCATCATTCAACCAAAACAAAACAAACAACAGCATGGTATTAACACTCAAATGGCATACTAACACAAACAAACAGAACATGAATCAATGTGGATTTCTGGGCATGTTCATGGTTCAAGCATAACAGCAGGGCATTTGTTCATTGTGTTGTTATCAACATTAAAACAGACTTCAAACACCAACAGACAAACAGCAACCAACATACATGAGCTAGTTTTCTGGAAAGAATAACAGGGTTTATCATGGCAGGGTTTAGCAGCAAGGTTTTGAAACTTGGTTCATCAACATCATCATCAAATTGAAATTCCAACAACATACGACCAGCATGGCATTGGTAATGTTCCTACTGCAACCAAATAACAGCATACAACATGTTTCACATGGATTTCAGGACAATGCTCATGGGGTTTCAAAAATGCAGCATGGTTTTAGCAGCATGGTTAAGCATCATGTAATCAACAAAACACCATCAATCGACATTCAAGCATCGTGGTAAACAGCAGGGCAATAATATAACCATGTTCACACACATCTAAACAGCAATAGAGCATACACATTCATGCAAAAATCTGGCAATTTCTAGGGTTTAAACAGCAGCATCATTCATCACCTTCATTCAACTCGAATTTTCAAATGGCCCAGAATGACCAAACAAACACACCAATAGAATCATCATGCAACATATAACGTGAGTGTGCTATCCATTTTCACTAACTCATCATGAATAGAACAGATCAAGCAAAACAAGTATGGACACAAAACTTACAAAGCAGATTTCTCACTCAATGCAAAACCATATCACATGAAACAAATTGCAGTGGAACAAGCATACCAAGACCTATCTAAAACATCTCATGATTTAGTAAATGGTGAGGGTCGGTTACTTACTTGATTTTTAAGCAATGGAGGAAACAGTGTTGTTTGGAATGATATGAGCTGAAACAGAAGAAGATAATGCTTGGCAAAGTTGAATGCTTGAAGAAGACCAGCTCAGTGATGCTCAGAACCTTGTAAATCTAGATCCACCATTTCATGTCTATGAAGAAAACAGAGCAAGAAGATGGCTGCAGGTGATGAATTGTGCTTGGAAAAGCTTCAAGATATTGTCTAGGTCATGGAACAATCAAAAGCTGCTCGAGTATTTTGGAGTTTTTTGGCAAAGAAGGAAATCGAGCCAGAATGGGAAATGAGAGAATGTGTATATTTCTGTGATGGCTGCTGGGTCTAGGGTTTCCAAATGTCAGAAAAATGCACTTTATATTGTCTGTTTTAAATTGGTTTAAGAAATGGTAAGTTGGTTTAGCTCTAATGGAATGATTTGCATTTTTGCTAATTGGCATAAAAGTGAGTATGGGAGGGTGCAAGCTGGTCGAATGGGCTGGGTACAGGCTGCCAAAGGCCATTCCAAATGCTGTTTGTGTGTGCTGCAGAACTGTTGTACTTGTTTTTACTCTTATCACACCATTTGCAAAAACACCAACTTTGGTCAAAATGAGGTGTAATGGTGGTATGAACATGGTTTAGGAATTGGAACAAGTCACAAATATGATTTAAAACATTTCCCAATTGGCCAAATTAAGAAAAAGTCCATAGATCAAAAAGTCAACTATGAGTCAAACTTGGATTTTTAATGAAAAAGGTCAAAAAATGCCATTTTGAATGGTAGGGTTTTGATGAATGAAATTTATATTTTTGGAAAGAGGATGAAAAATGTGGTTTGTAGGAAAAAACCTCACCAAATTTGGCCTTATGGTTTGAGAGATATGGCTCTTTGAAGTTCAAAAATTGGTGAAAATGATTTGATCATATCTTGACAACCACACATGGGATTTGAGAGTTCTTGGACTTTTTGAAAATGGGAAGACAAGATCTTCAACTTTCATGTTGGGCAAAAATTCATTTTAAGCTTGTATCATGATGTAAGTTTAAGATCAAGAAGTTTCCATTTTTGGCAGTTGAAATTACAGGTCCACTTGCTATTTCTGGAAAATTTCTGATTTGACTTGATTTTCTTCCATGATGAGGTTTGGCATGATACATGAGGCTTGTACAAGCATGAATGAGCTCCTTCAAATCAATTCTATCCATCAAATCCTTGATTAAATCAACTGTTGACCAAGTTTGACTTTTCTAGGGTTTTGAATGACTGGACCACTTCTGATGAATTCCAAACCCTGATTCCTTGAGACCTTGATTTCAAATGATGTCCCAAGATGTATGAACTCTTGATTGTGGGCCATGGTGCCCAAATTCTGCAAGAATGGCCACCATCCATTGCTTTGACTGATTTTGACCTAATTGCTGATGATTGCTTCAACTGCAAGCAACAAGGTTAGACTGACAATATTTTTGTACTTTTTTGAATGATAAACATATGAAAGCAAAGATATACAAATGCAAAGTATGCTTGGTGATCAAGAAACAACCCACAAGGCAATCTACCCACTAGGAGGGAAGCTAAGGCATGCAATGATCCTTGAGGTTATGATATGAATGATATGGGCCATGAGGGATCTTAGGGCCCAAAATTGGGGTCTTACACTATGCGACAAATTTTTTCAAAAATCCATAATTTTTCCAAGTCTTGTGAATTCCTTTTGTCTCCAAACATGCATGCATATAAAAACTTCATACATGCATCATTGTTTAGTAAGGTTTCTAGTGAGAAAAACCTATACGAAATCGGGATTTCAAAGCATTCTTATCATCTTCAATCTCTCTTCTATGCATACACACAATCAAACTACACATAATAATTTTTTGATTGGGTGCCATCTAGATTAGAGTTGATAACGTCCAATTAGGTTGTTTTTACCGTTGATATTGAGTTGAGAACTTTGAGGATTTCAAATCAAAAAATCAAGGTGTGGGGTTCCTTCAAGATCATTAGGGTTTGAAGGTTTTAGATAAGATTGCGCAATCCGGATCAAATCGAGTGAAAGTCTTGGGATTAGGGGTGCCTTGAAAGGGAGTGGCGTGAGACGGTGGATCACATTGGCAAATCTTGGGTTTCAACAAGTGTGCGCTTGGAATTAATTCGACCTAGTGAAAGCTTTGAAGAACAAGGGGTTCCGTTCAAATAACTAGCATGAGAATGGTGAATTGAAGCAACATTGTTGGTTGCTTGATCAATCTTTTATCAAGGTTCTTGGAGGTGGTAAAAACATCATCAAATATAGGGTTTGTAGGGTTAGAATTCTTCATCTCTTGTATTCACATATTTGCAAAGTAAGATATAATATAATATCTCAATTCAAATTCAAATTAAGGAAAGGCGTACCCATAGTGAGATCAATTGGGGAACTGCCTAAACAAATCCTTATGCTCTCTCTCTCTCTCTCTCTCTCTCTCTCGTTTATTTTTGGTTCACAAATTATCGGTTTCATTGATCTTTTGATCAATATTGTTTGGATCATAATTTTGAACACATTTTTAAATTGGTGTTGTTGTGTAAATCACAAACCATTTGGTTGTGATTGGATTTTTAGAACAACAAAACCATATCTAATTCCAAACATTATTGATCGCACACTAAATGTTCGACAAATTGCCTCACTTGTGTTTTTGTGTGATTTATCATTGGAGATAGACTTATCTGCATTACTTTGCATTCAACCAGTTGTGATTAGTTGGTTTTGGTCGATTTGTGAATCATTGTCATATTATTACCTTTAATACGCATATCCAATCTTTTTGATAGCAGGTTCGATTAGACGAATTTTGATCTGGGATATTTGTAATTTTCTTCCACGCCATAAATTTTTCAAACGATTTTTGTCAAGTTTTTTTTAATCTCGGGATCTATTCACACCCCCTCTAGATCTAGGCTTATCTTCTAACCGAGGACCATGCATGTAGTGTCAAAGATACATATCTTTGCAAAGGGAAGTCGACCGTTGGATACTTCCACATCAACAATCCTTAATTATGCAGTCAATTAAGGAGAGAGAGACTAAGAGGAGCATAATACACTTCCTTTGCAGTGCTCTAGGCAGGATAAGTATTATGTAGGGTCCCATGCAATTTCAATAAATAATTTTCTAACTATGAGAAACATTGTGAATGCAAAGGCTCTTATAACCCATATCAGTTTATTTCCATTTTCTTGTGTGTTTTCATCATTATGTGTCTCTTTTATTCACTTTTGTTTATTTTTATTGATTTTAGCTAATAAGGAAGTGTCAGGCAAGATTTAATCTAAAAAGACGGAAAATCACGCATTTGCAAGTTATCCTAGTACAAAAGACTCTGGCCAATACGATCTGGCCATGGCAGCTTACACAGGCTATGTTGGCCCTTGAAGGCTCTTATAACCCATATCGGTTGTCACTGCCTGTTCCAGGCCCAATATTTTTGTTGTGAACTTTGGCATTCCATAATGTTTTCCCAACTTCTTGACTTCTGAAACTACTTTTTCTCATCCATAAGTGGTCATTTACGTTAGTGCACTAACTATGAACGATTAAAAGTTTTTGGAACATTTTTGTGACCTTTGAAAGTCTGAAACTGACAAAAACTTAAAGCTTAGTGGATATTAATGATAATGCTCTAGTTATGAGTGATTATGAGTGATTTGATTATTGGTTTTTGTATAAATAATATACTAGAGCTTAAGCAATATGGGGAGGCACCTAAGGGTGACACTTAGAGGAGCTCTATCACTTAATTGTTGTTTATTTCACCATGAGTGAGTAGTTTTATAAGGACAAAGGGTTGTGAGAGTCTGTAACACCCTAAACCCTGACTCTTAATATAAAAGAGAATTTTCACAACTTAGGATGCTACTCAAAACAACACATGCAACTTCAAGAGTATTTTTCAAAAAATTCGCAGCGGAACTCAAAATATTTCAAAACATAAAATGTTTATCTAAAGCAAATACTCAAAGAAATAACTTCAAACAACAACTTTAACAAAAAAAAGCGCCACATCCTCGATGTTACAAATTAGAGCATATAAACCATTAATAAACGATAAATGTAAATATAAACGAAGACATCCTCCAAGGTCATCTTCCAACTTGCAAGCAATTACTCCTGTTGAGTACCTGATTGTCTATACTCTAGAGGAACACATATGCCACAAATTCATAAGTACATCATTCACACAAAAATGAAATCAAATTTAAATAATAATGCAAATGTTAATGCCACTAACTCCTCATCAAAATGCATGTGGAACCAAGTCTCAAAGATCAGAGGTATGTTACTAATTTTCCCATGTCTTTGGTTCCTCTCTGAACTGTGTCCCTTTCTGGATGTGACACCGTTATAGTTCCTCTTTGAGCCAGGATATCACTGGACCAAAGTCCTACCTAACTCTGAAACAAATGGATGCACGGTCATGAACAATTTAAACATGCAACATCATCAACATCATAGAATTATAACATCAAAAACATCAAAACATCGTTAAAAAGGTTTCACTCTTGAACCTATATTTCGTCAATCACAAGCCATTATTGTAATCCCTTTGAATTACTATACTCAAAATCTCCAATTAAGGTTATCACTGTAATCCCTCTGGGTTACAATACTCAAAATCACCAATTAAGACTGTCACTGTAATCCTTCTGGATTACTATACACAAAAATATGTTTTTAAAATAACTTTATTTTTCATCAAAAAAAGCAAAGTTGTCTTATTACTCAAAATTCTAATTCATCGAAAATTCTCAAAGTTTTATTATATTAGTCACTACTCATCAGAATCCTTAAAAAAACTCAAAAACAACTTAATACCTCTCTATTTTAAAAATGACTATAGAGTATCCCAAAAGCACTCTAAAGTATTCAAAAGTGTTATAAGGTCAACTCTTCACAAGTGATAACTTAACTAACTCTAAGGGCTGACAGTTTAACTCAATTTAAACCCTTTTGTCTTAACATCCTTCAACAAATAAAAATATTACTCAAAAGGTAACCTTATAATATCAACAATGCTCCAAACTAAATTCAAGTGTATCCTATATTATGATCGACAATTCTAGACAACTAAAAAACAACTCTAACAATTTTATAATAACTCTAACAAAATAAAATAGGACCCTTAAACTCATCAAAAAGATAACAAAAGGTCATCACACTCAAAATTGTTCAAAACTCTGGACTTAACTCTAAAATCGTCTCACCTCAAATTAGCACCAAATATTATAGACTTATGATAAAATTATGAAACTCTCTATTTTGAAATTTTTCTAAACACTCTTTCAAACTCACTTCACCACACCTCAAACCGAGTTGAGAAACTTAAGTTCTATTCGTCTCAATTCAGCCCTATCGCGACAATTCCTGCATAAACTCTTAAACAGAATGCCTAACTTCAAAATAGCACAAAAAATTATATACTCATGATAAAATTATGAAACTGTATAGTTTAAAATATCATTTAATTCTATTTTTAACTCAACTGACGAAACACCAATAGGACTTACGAAACTCAAGTTACGCGTGAAACATGATGACCAATGAATGACTAAAATTGACTACACCCCAGTTATAAAAACCAGCGAGCTGTTACTGTTGTAGTGCCCCTAAACCCAATTTCTCTACTTCAAGATAAATATTTTTGTGTTGGATTTCCAATACAACTGACATTATCTCAAACTGACTTACGAAACTCAAGTTATAACTGAAATAAGGCGTTAAATCCCCTTATATGCCTACATGCGATTTTCTGCGTTTTTTCTAATTTTTTTTTGTTTTTCATGAAAAAGGTATAGTTTTCTGGAAAAATTAGATTCCTGACATTTGAGAAAATTTAGGGAAAACATATCGTAATATTTTCTGGGAAATTTTGAAAATACACATCATAAAGTATGAACTCTAAGGTTACTCAAAATATTTTCTGGGAAATTTTGAAAATACACATTATAGGAAATTTTGTGAATGCACGTTGTAATCTTTTTTGGGAAATTTTGGGAAACAAAACCAAATAGGGTTGCTCAAAATTACAGACGTCTCTCAAGAACTCTAAGGTATGAACACAACATATATGCACACTTCAATGGTCATGGCATCATAATCAACAATAAATAATATGAAATTAACGAACAATAACACTATAGTGTCCCTAAGGAATTTATCACAAATCCCCTTTGGTTTTCAGAGTAAATCAGACAAAGCATTTCATTAGCTTTATCCATTTCATCAGCTGGGAAATATTTTTCCAAGAATGCTCCCTTGAAAACAGCCCAAGTAATCATTGTACCATTAGCCTCAAACCTCTGTGTAGCATTATCCCATGAATACTATGCTTATTTAGATGGCATATAAGCACCTTTAGAACGTCCACACATGTCATCACTCGAAAGATTTTCTCAATCTCCTTCTGGATCTTGCCTTCCTTTGAAGGTTGGTAGCTTATTTCTCAAAAACTAGTCCTGTCCACGAGATTCATCATATTAAACCTGTGGATTCTGCTGAGCTTGCAACACTTGAGCCAAAGTTGTCAAGGCATCATCAATAGCGTGATCATTTCTTCCATTCATTTCTCTGTTACAACAACAAATAACTATTAGAAAAAATATTGTATCGACAATGTTCACACACTTTGCGTACACCAGGAAACAAATAAAATCACAAAAACCTGGCTGAAAGGACCAACTTGCTCTGATACCACTATGTAACACCCTAACCCCTGACTCGACATTTAATAAAATAGTTCAAATAAAATTCACATATTAGAGTGTCATGCATGCTTCACCATAACATAAAAACCTCAAATACCAAACAGTCGTGTAAAAGTAAGCAGCGAAAATAAACGAGTTCGACATAAAATCTCAAAAACAAACTCCAACATAAGAAAACATAACACAAATAACAGAAGACATCCCATCCGCAGTGCTACGTATCAGAGTGACTCCTCTAAGACCCAATAATAAAAGCTAAAGGGCATCGATGCCATCCTCTAACTCAGCGACTACTCATGTACCTAATTGTCTGTACCCCTGAGGAGCATAAATGCCACAACAACAAACATGGGGGTGAGAATACATCTAACAAATATTAACGGCGAAATTCAGCAAATCAGGATAGTAATAACGAATATAGCAGTATTCTCAATCACACTTAAAACACAATCAAACTGATCATAATGCAAATGCAAATGCAATGCCATAGTCTCCTTCTCAAATGCATGTGGTATCAAAGTCACTGGAATCAGAGGTATGTTACTGATATTCCCATGTCCATGGTTCCTCTATGGACCGTCTCTCTATCTCTGGACGTGAGACTGCCATAGTTCCTCTCTGAACCAGGTCATCACTAGACCGAAGTCCTACATATCTCCGAAATAAATGAATTCATGATTATAAACAAAAAAATATGCAACATCATCATCATCTCAAAATCATAACAAAACAAAAGTCTCAAAATATTCTAAAAAATATTCCACTCTTGAACCTATAAGTTTCCAATCATAGGCCTCACTGTAATCCCTTTCTAGATTAATATACTCAAAACACCATACAAGACCATCATTGTAATCCCTCTTTGGATTACTATACTCATAATATGTTTTTAAAACAATTTAGTTATTTCATCCCAAAAGGTAAAGTTATGTTATTACCAAAAATTCTCAATTTAACAAAATGCTCAAAGAACTTAAAAAGTCTCAGAGACTAGTAATTTCTCAAAAACTCATTTTCTCAAAAATTATATTTTCTCAAAATTCTCAAAAACCTTAAAAAGGTTTAAAAGTTCACGAGTGATAACTCTACTAAGGTAATGACAAGTAGTGGCGGAGTCAGATAAAAAAATTTGGGATGGCCGCTAACGTAAAATAAAGATTATAAATAAAATGTAAATAGTATTTTAAATAAAACATTAAAGTTAAAATAAATACAAAGTTAATTACTAAAAATTTAAATTACATGACTTAAAACTACCTTAAAGTAATGCTTTACGCGTTCCGAGTGACTTGAAATCGTCAATAATTGACTCCGAACTAATGCTTGCACTAATCTCCCTTTCAATATATACTGTCATGCTATCTCCAAGAAACCCATCATCCATCTTGTTTCTCAACTTAGTCTTAATAATTTTCATTGCTGAAAAAGACCTCTCAGTTGTGGCCGTAGAAACGGGAAGAGTCATGATAAGACGAAGTGGTCTATCAATCAAGAAGTAAGTTTCAGCCTGTCCAGATGCAACCAAACATGAACATAGTTCTTGAATAGTTGATAAATTATTCAAGTTTGATGCTTGACGAGCAACAAATAGAAAATGTTGGAGTTGAAATTGTGAATTATTCTTCTCTTGATCACTAAAATCCATAGAATAATATTTTTCAACTAAAGAACAAATAGTATCAATGCTAAAAGCTTTATATCCATCCTTAGGAGATAAAGAACAAGAAAGAGTTAACAAATCCATTGCCTGCTCACTGAATCTGCTATTCAACTCTTGTAACTGTTTGTCAATGGTAGTGAAAAAGATTTCAACTTTAAAGTAATGTTGAATTGTGACTTGATTCTCTTCAAGACGGGAGCGTCCAAATCTTGTTGTTGAATGAACATCATTAAGATCAGGAATCTCAATACCATGCTTTTCACAAAAACATACCACTTTAGTAAACAATATATCCCAACCATTTTCTCTCAAACCTTGAATAAGATGTTTTGTTGAACGAACCAAGTTCATAGCATTAACTACATCTTGATTTTTTTTGTAAGGCTTGACAAAGCATATCTGTTATTCCCATGATTTCTTTCATCAAGTGCAAAATAAATATAAAATCAAATGCCTTCAAGTAATTGTAACAACTATCTGCATCCCCACGTGTAGCATAACTCCCTCCATCTTTTGCAATTTTTTTTAAAACTAGACAAGTTGCTTCATACATGTTTATCAAGCTAGAAATTGAATCGTAATGTGATCCCCAACGAGTATCTCCAGCTCGTTTCAATGTACCAACTTGATTTTCACCTTTACCAGTTACAATCTCATCAATCTCTAACAAATAAGCAATTTCTTCTAATTGGGCATCTTGTAACTCATCATGACGCTTTGTAGAAGAACAAACAACATTCACAACAAAGATCAGCTTCTCAAAAAATTTATGAACAGGTTTGACTTCTCTTGATGATGTAACTAATGCAAGTTGCAATCGATGAGCAAAATAATGAACATAGTATGCATAAGGACAATCCTTCATAAAGATGGCTTGTAAACCATTCCATTCTCCTCTCATATTGCTAGCACCATCATACCCTTGGCCACGAATGTTAGAAACATCAAGGTTATGTCAAGAAAGTATATCACATATTGCTTCCTTAAGAGTTAAAGATGTGGTGTCTTTAACATGTGCCACATCAAAAAATCTCTCTTGTATTAAACCAACTTTATCAATAAATCTTAATACAAGAGCCATTTGTTCCTTTTTTGACTCATCACGAGCTTCATCAACAACGATACAAAATTTGGAATCACCAATTTCCTCACGAATACTCTTTTTCACCCTACTAGAAAGAATTTGCAAGAGCTCTTTTTGAATTTGATGTGAAGTATACTTGCAATTTTGTGGAGCATTTTCCAACACAACTTTTGCAACTTCATCATTGTAAGATGCTAAAAGTTTCAATAACTCAAGAAAGCTACCTTGATTTCTTGATTTGCTACTTTCGTCGTGACCCCTAAAAGCACAAGCTTGTAGTGTTAACCAACGAACAATGTCAATTGAAGTCTTGAGTCGTAACCGATTATTCATTCTTTGACTTGAACTTTGCACTTGAATAACATTTCTAATATGACCATCTTGATTCAACAAGTCTTGACAAGCTTTCATTGCATTATTGTGTGGTGAGCAAGGATCCTTCCCTATGTGTTTAAGAAAGGAACAATGTTTTCCATTCCTAACTTTCTTCAAATTTCTAAAACCCATAGAAATAAAGACAAGTGATCCGGAACGTCCACTTAGTTTTTTGCTAAAAAGGTAACATGGTAAGCAATATGCGGCATCTTCAGATGGTGAATATTCTAACCATGATGGAAATATGCTAAACCAAGTATGTTGAAACCTTCTCGGATGATCCTCGTTATCAGACAAATGATAGTTTTCTAAATGAGTTTGATATGGACCCCATTTTAGATAAGCTCTCCGTATTGCATCCACTTGATTTGGTGGATATTGCCAAATCGGAGGACGCTTTCCAGGATCGCGTTCCAAAGAATTTTCAAAACCATGATGCTCTTCAATTGTTGGATTCTCAAGAACTATTTCAGATTCGGATGTCGGGATTATAATTTCTTCATCTCTCTCTTCTCTTTCAATTTCACATGCTTTCCTTTTGAAAAAAGAATCAATTTTCCTATTATTCATCTTTACTCTTCCTATAATATCATATCAGATCCAAAAATCAATTTAGAGAACATAAAAATTAAAAGAGAAAAAAATTAATAAACTTAATTAATCAACTTTAATCCGTTTTCAAATACCGGTAACTTCACTATTAGAAATTAGCAGCAACAATGATTAAATAAACCTTATTACAGTGTATAACTATATTTGTAAATTACAGTGTTATTGTCATACCCCAAAATTTGCCCGTTAATATTACAAGGCATTTTTCAAGGCACTCCAACTTATTCTTCAAGACATTGATCTTAAGGGAACAAAGACCCAGCATACAGGTGGCCAAATCCAGAAAATGGCCTAAACTGGCTTGCTCGCTAGGCGAGCAAATCCTTCGCCTAGCGAACCCTTCGCTACACCACTCGCCTAGCGAAGCTTGCGAATACCAGAATTTTTGGGCTTCATTCTGAGCCCATTAGGTCACAAAAAGCATTATAAATACCAGCACTTCAGTCAGGAAAAAAGAAAGGAGGGGAACGGAGACGGAGACAGAGAGAAGAAACAGCAAACCCTGGAGGCTAACCCAGACAATTCAAAGCAACCCTAAAGGAAACCCTGAAGGAAACTCATCCGCACAAAGGTTACCTCCGCCCAACTCAATCCGGCACCAACCCTAAGAGTGATCTGCCAATTCAACATTGCAATCCAATTGCAAACAGGTTATCACTACCATTACCGCTTTATGCTCCCAATTTACATGTGATATCATAATTGAATCCATAAATATATTTGAGGTTTTGCCTGTGGATTTAAATATGCCTGAATATCTTGAATGTTTAAACATGTAATTTCTATAATGGATGCCATAGGGTTTGAAGCTTGCTGAAATCGTACTGTTCTAAAATTCAAAACCCGCAGCCGTTCGCTAGCACATCGCTAAGCGAACATGTAGCGAGTGTTCGCCAGGCCCTCGCTAGGCGAGGCAGCAGCGAACATGACAGTCGCTGATTTTTCTGTTCTGATCTTTGCTCATCTGATGTGTTCTATTGTAATCATGTGTTGTTTACCTGACAATATTACTGTCGTGATTCCTTTTGTTTGGTGCAACTCTCGATTGCACCCTGATTTGGGTATTCTGACTTGTTTGCTGAATTTTGTAAGGGTTCACATACTCCCGGAAAGGGTGGCTTGCTAGGTATTCCACTTTATTTGTGGGATACCCTTGTGGAGATTCATCCTAATTACCTAATTGATTTTAATGTGGAGATTCATCCTAATTATCTAATTGATTTTAATGTGGAGATTCATCCTAATTATCTAATTGATTTTAATGTGGGGATTCATCCTAATTATCTAATTGATTATAATGTGGAGATTCATCCTAATTATCTAATTGATTTTAATGTGGAGATTCATCCTAATTATCTAATTGATTTTAATGTGGGGATTCATCCTAATTATCTAATTGATTATAATGCGGAGATTCATCCTAATTACCTAATTGATTATAAAATATTGCCTTTGAATATGTGATCTTGGACCTCTCTTTGTTGCCTTACGGTATTACGGTCAAGTCCCGCGAATGTGGGGATACACTTAGCAAAGACCCTTCGGTTAAATCGTCATGTCCCTATAAGATTAATCATAGTCCCTCGGATGTTGCCTGCGAATATATGATTTTTGTCCCTCGATGACCCATCCTTGTAGCCTACGGTTAAATGATGATCGTCCCTTCGAATGCTAAGGTATCCTTACAAATGTTGCCTTCAATGACCAATCGATGACCCTACGACGTCCCTTTACATCCGAAGGATAAAACTACTTACTTCTCAATAGTAAGGACAGTTTTACCCTCATAAGGATAGGAGATGCCCATAAAGACCTTGGGTAGGTATAACTCTTAAATGCTGAATCACAACTCAAAATACTTTTCACACCTCACACTTTGCAAAACATCTACTAGAAAATCACCACTTGGTATACATTCATACTAGAATCATTGCCAAGTTATATTTTTCTAAACAGCTTTCAAAATTAAACGAGATAAATACTTTGTATACATTCGTACAAGAATCATTACAAAGTTAAACTCTCTTTTCAAAACCTTTTCTAAGCAATTCACAAACACTTTTTCAGACAAGAAAAATAACATAAGTGATCAAGCAATTAAGAGCCCATGGATAACCATGGATACAAAGGGTGCTAACACCTTCCCTTTGTATAATGTACCTCCCGAACCAAAAATCTAATTAAGGTCTTTCCTGTTCTTTTCCACCTTTCCTTATTGGATAAAAGAAAAGTCGGTGGCGACTCTTGCTATCCGCGACATTTGCTTCCCAAAGCAAAGACACACCAAAAGTCAGTTCACCGTATGACAGTTATGAATTGGCTTAATAAACCTCATATAGATTATTTTAACACATCAAGAAAGAAGAACCCTAAAAATCTCAAAAACACAAATCAAGCAATCACTTTAATTTGTTAGTTTTTATAAAAGAAGAATGAATAAAGTTTTTTACCTGTTAGATGCCGATCACTTTAATCTGTTCCGATTCCGGTGCCGCCGTGCCGGTACCAAACCCATATGAGAAAGAAAGGAAAGGTAGGAGCTTTTTACCTTATCTGTATTTTAACCTAACTTTGAATGAAAAATAAAAAATAAAAATTAATTTTAATTTAAAATAAGGATGTTTTAGTAATTTAATATATATGAATTAAAAAAAATAAAAAGTTGAGGGGTGGTCGTGACCTTTCCACGCCCCCCCTCAGTCCCGCCACTGATGACAAGCAATTTGCTAAATTTACTCAAAAGTGACCCCAAGGTCACCAAAAGGACTCTAAAGTCACAAGATGCTCAAAAATACCACCGAAGGTCTCATGAACTCCATTTTTTTTAGGAAATTCGTAAAACTTGGAAAAACACTAAAAATGCCCGAAAAGTTAAAAAAATCGAAATTCCCCCAAAAGTCAAAAGCTTCTGAAATCAGGAATCACGCCAAAATTGGTCACTGTCGGTCGACCGTCACTACGGCACCACCAAAGCCCAGCCCACCCACAATCGATCACCATCGGCTGACCGCCGCGGCACCGCCGAGATGCAGCCCACCCGCAATCACGGAAAATTGCATCGCTCGTAAAATCACCATCGCAAAATCGCGCGGCTACCGCCAGTTCGGCGCGACCACCTTCGTCGTCGCCTGCTGTCATCCGTAAACCCCCCCTTTCAACTTATTTTTCTCAACTTTTCCCAAAACCCTGATTGTCGCGGTGAGAATCGGATATTAAGCTATTGTATTAACTTGAATCCCAAAACATTGAAATGTTCACCACCAAACGTTAATTTATCTAAGGGAAAGGGAAAAGATCGAATAAAACCCTAATTGTGCAATGAAAAAACAATGAGAAGAAATCTAAAGTTCGGAGGTTGGTTATACTAAGGGAATGTATTAACATCCTTAGTATCTATAGTATCCTATAAGAACCTTTTGAAAGTATTTGTGTTATGTTATTGTTTGGAAATGTTTTATTGGGAAGAACCTAAAGGTTTTATTAAGTTTGCTCACCAAAACTTCGCGGTCATGTGCCTACGTATCCTTATAAGGATGGAATCAGAGCAACTGTAGTTCACCTAAATAAGGGTGAAATAACACTTGATAGTGATCAAGGTTCCAAAGGGGTAAGTAAGTGTTCATAACAAACATACTTACAAGAGTTACAAACTCTTACTTAAATCTAAGTTGAAAGTGAGAATGACTCTAACAAGGTCAAAGTGGAACTAGGGATTGCTAAACTACATATGACATTAAGTCAATAAAGAGGTCTTTCCCTTGGATTTGGGCAAAAAGATAAACAAAAGATAAGCAATATGTTCAAGTATGACATCCACAAAGATATGTAAATGGTAAAGAAAGATGTTCAAGCATGACATCAAAGGTAAACAAATGGTAAAGAAAGATGTTCAAGCATGACATCCACAAAGATAAGCAAATGAAGAAGATGTTCAAGCATGACATCAACAAATATAAGCACATGATAAAGAAGATGTTCAAGCATGACATCAACAAAGATAAACAAATGGTAAAGAAGATGTTTAAGCATGACATCAACAAGGACAAAAAAGGATGAAGAAGATGTTCAAACATGACATCCACAAAGGTAAGCAAATGAAGAAGATGTTCATGCATGACATCAACAAATATAAGCACATGATAAAGAAGATGTTCAAGCATGAAATCTGCAAAGATAAATAACTGAAGAAAATGTTCATACATGACATCGACAAAGATACGGAAGCATGACCATAATAATATCAAGCATGGTATGTAAACACATATGTACAACATGTGAACATGAACAAAGATACATCAACATCAATCAAAGATGTATAAAGTTAAAATGAATATTAATGACATGGATATATCATCATGAAGAAATAAATATGAATGACATAACAATTCATGAACATGTATATGGATGTCATAATAAGTATAAATGAACATGTATATGCATGAATTAAGACATGGTTTAGACATAACATCAACTTAATCATGAAAAAAAGTTAAGGTATTTAAGACATGCATGTTAAGGTTCAATATGATCACAATCAAAGATTCAACATCATACAAAAGGTTTGAACATGTAAGCGTACAAGTCATACAAATACATGTTATTACAAGTTTAAAGCATTTGTAAACACATAAACAAAGACAAACACAAGTGAACACATACACACAAAGGTTCAACAAGACATGAAATAATGACATGTGAATCATGGATCAATGACAAACTAAGCACACAAAAGTTCATGTCATAGTAACAAAAGTTCAAAGCACATAAACATGTAAACATACATTAAAGTAAGTCAAAATTAGGTAAAAACCAAGAGGTACATATTAACAATATCAAACAAAGTTCATATATGATGCACAACATTCATACAAGTCATGGTGATCAAGAAAAATTAAAGTATCAACCAAAGAAGGTCATTTGAAACCCTAAAACAATCCTAAAAAGGTACCAACTTTAGACAAGCATAAGTATGTTAAAAATAAATTAATTCTGGAATTTCTTTTCACCATCATAAAATAGACAAAATTATGAACACATAGCAAAAATAGTTGCCCAAAAAGGCTTAGGGATCATCAAGTTATAAGTCTTTGAAGTAATGAAAAATAACAAAAATAAATAGGAAAAAAAACAATGAATAAAAATGGGTCTGAGGCGAGGGGGATTCGAACCTCGGACTTCTTGCATACTCAAAGCCTTAATACACACATGATAAAGAAGATGTTCAAGCATGATATCTGCAAAGATAAATAACTGAAGAAGATGTTCATACATGACATCGACAAAGATATGGAAGCATGATCATAATAATATCAAGCATGATATGTAAACACATATGTACAACATGTGAACGTGAATAAAGATACATCAACATCAATCAAATATGTATAAAGTTAACATGAATATGAATGACATGGATATATCATCATGAATAAACAAATATGAATGACATAACAATTCATGAACATGTATATGGATGTCATAATAAGTATGAATGAACATGTATATGCATGAAGTAAGACATGGTTTGGATATAACATCAACTTAATCGTGAAAAAAAGTCAAGGTATTCAAGACATGCATGTTAAGGTTCAATATGATCACAATTAAAGGTTCAACATCATACAAAAGGTTTGAACATGTAAGCATACAAGTCATACAAAGACATGTTATTATAAGTTTAAAGCATTTGTAAACACATAAACAAATACAAACACAAGTGAACATGCACACAAAGGTTCAACAAGACATGAAAGAATGACATATGAATCATGGATCAATGGCAAAATAAGCACACAAAAGTTCATGACATAGTAACAAAAGTTCAAATCACATAAACATGTAAAAGTACATTAAAGTAAGTCAAAATTAGGTCAAAACAAAGAGGTACATATTAACAACATCAAACAAAGTTCATATATGATCCACAACATTCATACAAGTAATGGTAATCAAGAAAAATTAAAGTATAAACCAAAGAAGGTCATTTGAAACCCTAAAACAATCCTAAAAAGGTACCAACTTTAGATAAGTATAATTATGTGAAAAATAAATTAATTCTGGAATTTCTTTTTTACCATTATAAAATAGACAAAATTATGAACACATAGCAAAAATAGTGGCCTAAAAAGGCTTAGGGAGCATCAAGTTATGAGTCTTTGAAGTAATGAAAAATAACAAAAATAAATAGGCAAAAAAAATAATGAATAAAAATGGATATGGGGCGAGGGGGATTCGAACCCCAGACTTCTTGCACACTCAAAGCCTTAAGACACAAATGATAAAGAAGATGTTCAAGCATGACATCTGCAAAGATAAATAACTGAAGAAGATGTTCATACATGACATCGACAAAGATATGGAAGCATGATCATAATAATATCAAGCATGGTATGTAAACACATATGTACAACATGTGAACATGAACAAAGATACATCAACATCAATCAAAGATGTATAAAGTTAACATGAATATGAATGACATGGGTATATCATCATGAAGAAACAAATATGAATGGTATAACAATTCATGAACATGTATATGGATGTCATAATAAGTATGAATGAACATGTATATGCATGAAGTAAGACATGGTTTGGACATAACATCAACTTATTCATGAAAAAAAGTTACGGTATTTAATACATGCATGTTAAGGTTAAATATGATCACAATCAAAGATTCAACATCATACAAAAGGTTTGAACACGTAAGCATACAATTCATACAAAGACATGTTATTACGAGTTTAAAGCATTTGTAAACACATAAACAAAGACAAACACAAGTGAACACATGCACACAAAGGTTCAACAAGACATGAAAGAATGACACGTGAATCATGGATAAATGGCAAAATAAGCACACAAAAGTTCATGGCATAGTAATAAAAGTTCAAAGCACATAAACATGTAAACATACATTAAAGTAAGTCAAAATTAGGTCAAAGCCAAGAGGTACATATTAACAACATCAAACAAAGTTCATATATGATGCACAACATTCATACAAGTCATGGTGATCAATAAAAATTAAAGTATCAACCAAATAAGGTCATTTGAAACCCTAAAACAATCCTAAAAAGGTACCGACTTTAGACAAGCATAAGTATGTGAAAAATAAATTAATTCTGGAATTTCTTTTCCCCATCATAAAATAGACAAAATTATGAACATGTAGCGAAACGAGTGGGCCAAAAAGGCTTAGGGATCATCAAGTTATGAGTCTTTGAAGTAATGGGAGAAAAAAAAACAATGAATAAAAATGGATCTAGGACGAGGAAGATTTGAACCCCAAACTTCTTGTATACTCAAAGACTTAATACACACTCTCTAACCGCCGGGGTGGTGATACAACCATTATTTCATTTACAAACATTAATATATATAATAAACATGTTCCATAAATTGGAAAATGACACCAACTCATCATCTTCTTCCTCGTATTCATGCATGTTTCTTTCAATTTATTTTCAATTTTTCCCTCAAACTTCCAACAACCATAACTCTCTCAATTTTCCATGAAATTAAATATTGTAAGAATCTAAATTGATTAATTTTTCGCAAGGGATCTAATGGTATCATTTTCTCATCCTAAAACTCAATGTAAAAAGCGTGTCAAGGCAAAAACCATAACTACATTTTTAATTTTTAAACAATAAAATCTCAATGCATGAGCATGGTATAATACATACAGTAGAAAACATATAACAAACACACTATGTACTATATTTTTACTTCAATAAATATTCAAGAATGATGCATGCATAAGAGTTTTCAAGTGTAAGTGCACTTACCTATTGGGGGAAGTCAAATGCTTCTTCTTAGCTACTACAGAGATAAGAGAGAGATTCTACCAGCCTTGGTGATCCTTGAAGATAGTGTTTGAACAATGAGAATGGCCAGAAACAACTTGTATTATCTCACACAAATGTTCTTGCAAAATGAAGAAGTGAAATGGTAAATTATAAAATAGAGGATACATAACTTGTTCAAGTGATTAAATAAGCTTTAAACGGTGTCTAGAGATTATTTGTGGTGTTTGTTTGGAAGATACAGGTGGGGAATAATTTTGGTTAGAGAACTTGCAAAAATAGTGTGTTTTTGCAAATTCTAATGGAAAGGGAGTTTTATGAAGTGTTAATGGGTAATTATTGTCTGTTTTGAGGCTTAAGGGATCCCTCTATTTATAGGGGGAAATGGGGATTGGAATTGGTTAGAAACAAAAGTTGTGAAGTTATGGTTTTGGTTGAGAATGAATGAGAAGTTTGCATGAATTGTGGAGTTTCAAGGAGTTTGTCATGTTTCCCTAGCCTCTACAAGGTTGCTTCTGATCACTTAGATTGTTTGTGATCTTTAGGGACAAGTTTCAAGGGTGAAAGAGTGAGTTGTTGGCATAAAGCTTGCTTTATCAAAGTAATAATGTGACCTTTTGCAAATTCATCCATAAATGGTATAATGCAATGGCCAAAACCTTAATTCTTTGTGTAATGCACTTAGGATTCATATAAACATCTGATTATGGAGATATTTATACACAAGAGGACATGCAGTCAAGATATTTTCACATTTGAAATGGTTTTCCTCCAAGAATTCATCATGAACATGACTTGAAATTCAAATTTGGAACCCTAACTTCCTATTTTCGAAACTCATAGCTCATGCATGGGAAAAATGTACTTGTACTTTTTGAAAAGCCCCAGACATGCTATATAACTTTCATGTTTTAAGTTTTTTCTGAATCAAAGTGGATCATGATGAAAACTGGCTGTAAAGTTTATTACTTTTTAGGGATCAAAGCTGACTTGAAAATTTTCTAAGTGTTTCAACATGAGACACCAACTTTATGGCCTCATAACTCAAAATCCTTGCACTTTTAGGGAATCAACCCTCTATGACAAAGTTTAAGTATGGAACAAAAGCTTTAATTTTTGCTTTGGAGCAAACAAAATGGCTGTTTGGATTAGAAGTTATGGCTTGAGAAAGTAGTGCACTTGAACATGAAATTTGGATACTTAGTGAAATTTTCAATGTTTTCAAGATTGCCCTTTTTGCAAGTAACCTCATTTTTCTTGATTTTTATTGATCAAATTCATCAATTAAACATATAGTCATTAAATTTAACTTGATAAGTTCATATTTGATCATAAATCTCAAAAGTAAAAGGTTTAACTTTGTAGTGCATTGGTTGTGTGTGTCTAGTCATGTCTCAAGGCTTAAGATCATGTCTTGATCAAAATTCTCAGATGAAATTGTATGTTGTTGAGAAACCCTAATTGGCGAGCCAAATGAAAGTGAAGCTTGATGCACTTGAGATTATGCCACAATACACTTGTTTGTTGATGGAGAGAGATATATTGAGTGTATGAGAACTTGATTTATTGATGATCAATCCAAAACTTTGACTGATCAATCCTTTGAGCTCTTTGAGGGAAACCCTGATTCACAGATGAAACAAGTCGGGCATATCTTGATCTTGAGGTTAGCTATGCATGAATGATGTGTATGATGTAAATGATTATGAAATCTAGGGGTAAAATTTGGGGTATGGCACCAGTTTACAAAAAAGGTTTTCCAAATTTGAAATTTCTGTCAAAAAGCATTTTTTTCGTAAAATAAGCTGAAAATTAAGTTTCTCAGTAATTTGGGGAAAATGTCAAATCGATCAATCCGGAAAAGGCTTGGGAAGAAAAATAATAGAGGTCTCAATATACTTAAATCAAAACTCGGACGACCCTAACGGAGTCGTTTAAATCTCAAGGGCAACATTCCAATACAATAGAAATCAAAATAATAAGGAAAACACATAACTCACAAGATATTCAACACATACATAGACCTTGGGAGTTTTATCCCAAATCCCCTAATTAGGATCTTGGAACAACACATATCAACATTATAATTCAACAGAAATCAAAGTATTCAAGAAAACACGTAACTCATACAATATTCATCACAGATAGAGACCTTGGGTTTTTTTAATCTCAAATCCCCCAATTAGGATCTCAGAGTAGCACACATCATAATTCACAAACAGTTCATTACAGAAAAGGAGAAAAATAAGGGAAAACTCATATTAACCCCTAAGATGCTGATAGGAGGGTAAGGAACCCTCATTATCCTGCAATTTCTAAATTCACTCAAGAATATACAATCCCCCCTTACCTCAAATTGTAGTAAGGTTGATGATATGAGGAGTATCTTGGATTTATGCTCTCAAACATTGCACTTCTTCCCAGAATTCTCTCAGATCCCTCTGCCTCTTTTCATGTATGTTAGAAAACTCTAAAAAAACCTAACTTCCCACTACCTTTTAGTATTTATATGCGCTAACTTCTCAAATTCGCACTTTTTGCCCAATTAAATCTAAACCTCTCTCCTTCCACACCGACTCTCCATTATTCATAAAAATGATCCATTATCCTATTTACTTAATTATATTTAAATCAAATAAATATTTAAATTAAATAAATATTCCACTTAAATAATTATTTAATCAATATTATTTAATTTATATAATTTTATCTTATTACAAAATAACTAATCTGCCTAATTATCTGTAATAATCTAAATAATATTATTTATCTGCTCTCACAACTCTTAACCCCGGTAATTAGTAAGTTACCAAAATACTCCTACACTTCACAAACATCAAAATTCAATAAAACGAATAAATTATACAAACAATTAAATAAAATGCTCAAATAATAAGTTGGGGTATTACAAAGTCTATTTCATGAAGATCCCCAATTGATTTATTCAAACATTAACTACAATAATTACTTCTATTTTTATTTTAGAATTCGAATTCTTAAAAATACTTGTGTCGTTTGCGAAAACAAAGGCAATCCAAATATGATCATAGTCCAAAAGGATGTGAAGTGATATCAGACGACAGATTGTTAAACAATAAGAGTAGCAAGGCATGTACTGTGACAAGGGGACTCACTCTCATTTAAGAAAGTCGCTTACTCGTGCCAGAAACACGTCTAGTTACGCACGCCACGAAAGTCAATGTCGTACATAAGTCTACTTTTCTATAAATTGCTTAGATATTCTCGTGTTTGAATTCAAATAATCAATATGGTAAGTCTTGATAGATGATCACAACCTCGTGTCTTGTTTTATTTATCTGTTAAATCTTATTTCAATTTGCACTGAACCAACCAAAATTATGATATCTTTAGCTAAACACCATTAGGATAAAATTTGGTACTCATACACATCTCCCCGCGGGTTCGATATTATTATAGTAATTGACATTGACGTGCCCTTACAGCCTTGCAACACATCACATGATGACGTAAATCGCTCTTCTGAGGCAGATTTCTTACTTGGTGAACACAATTCAAGCGTAAATGGTGCATCCTTCTTAGGAACTAGCCATTCCAAAAGTGTATGTGGTGGAGCCTATAAATGTCTGCCTCGAACCAGGACAAACCTCGGGGAAGCGACATGAACCTTACCTTTGGTCGGGAACAATTCCTACTAGAGCTGAAGAATGACACCAATCTACATCACCCCGATCGAGACTACAAAGTTGGTAAGTACCCTAAACATCATCACTCTGTCGACAAGCAGGCTACGACGAGTTCAAAGGTTCAGAGATAATAATCAAACTCGAGTGTGAAGGGGGAAGAAGCTATCAATTAGTTATGACAAGTTGGAAGACCACAAAGAAGTTAAATAAAACATATCATATTTAAGATAGAAGTAAAACACCAAGTTGAAAGATATATATATATATATATATATATATATATATATATATATATATATTATATATATATATATATATATATATATATATATATATATATATAAGGATTATCTATGCAGGGGGCACGACACCACTGCTGACATTACAGATAAAAAAGAAATAGATAGAAAAAATAAACTCAAGTCTCTTCAGGCTCAGACGATGCACTGCAGTTGTCCACCAGAGTCTCTTCCTGAACAATATTGAATGGATTGAACTTTGAGCGGGAAATAGAGATGTTTGGATAGAGATTTTTCATTTGTTCAACCACTTGATCAAAAATCATCTATACGTTAGTCATAGTTTGTTGGAGGGACTCATCGACTCTTTTCCTCAATGTATCCCCTTGGTTATCACGAGCCTTTTGATCTTCAACACAAGACTCATTCTCATGTTGAAGGGCTTTCAAAGCCTCACCAACATATGAGTTTTCCTCTATAGTGACATTAGATGTTTCCCTATGATCCTCTTCAAAAATATTTTTCCTCTCTTGACGGTCGGTTGCACTCATAATGGCATGAGTGTCAATGGATCTCTTCTTATGATAGCAAGATGACACTACGGTGGGCAGTGGCGGAGCCAGATAAAAAAATTTGGGATGGCCGCTAACGTAAAATAAAGATTATAAATAAAATATAAATAGTATTTTAAATAAAACATTAAAGTTAAAATAAATACAAAGTTAATTACTAAAAATTTAAATTACATGACTTAAAACTACCTTAAAGTAATGTTTTACGCGTTCCGAGTGACTTGAAATCGTCAATAATTGACTCCGAACTAATGCTTGCACTAATCTCCCTTTCAATATATACTGTCATGCTATCTCCAAGAAACCCATCATCCATCTTGTTTCTCAACTTAGTCTTAATAATTTTCATTGCTGAAAAAGACCTCTCAGTTGTGGCCGTAGAAACGGGAAGAGTCATGATAAGACGAAGTAGTCTATCAATCAAGAAGTAAGTTTTAGCCTGTCCAAATGCAACCAAACATGAACATAGTTCTTGAATAGTTGATAAATTATTCAAGTTTGATGCTTGACGAGCAACAAATAGAAAATGTTGGAGTTGAAATTGAAAATTATTCTTCTCTTGATCACTAAAATCCATAGGATAATATTTTTCAACTAAAGAACAAATAGTATCAATGCTAAAAGCTTTATATCCATCCTTAGGAGATAAAGAAGAAGAAAGAGTTAACAAAACCATTGCCTGCTCACTGAATTTGCTATTCAACTCTTGTAATTGTTGGTCAATGATAGTGAAAAAGATTTCAACTTTAAAGTAATGTTGAATTGTGACTTGATTCTCTTCAAGACGGGAGCGTCCAAATCTTGTTGTTGAATGAACATCATTAAGATCAGGAATCTCAATACCATGCTTTTCACAAAAAGATACCACTTTAGTAAACAATATATCCCAACCATTTTCTCTCAAACCTTGAATAAGATGTTTTGTTGAACGAACCAAGTTCATAGCATTAACTACATCTTGATTTTTGTGTGTAAGGTTTGACAAAGCATATCTATTATTCCCATGATTTCTTTCATCAAGTGCAAAATAAATATAAAATCAAATGCCTTCAAGTAATTGTAACAACTATCTGCATCCCCACGTGTAGCATAACTCCCTCTATCTTTTGCAAATTTTTTAAAAACTAAACAAGTTGCTTCATACATATTTATCAAGCTAGAAATTGAATCGTAATGTGATCCCCAACGAGTATCTCCAGCTCGTTTCAATGTACCAACTTGATTTTCACCTTTACCAATTACAATCTCATCAATCTCTAACAAATAAGCAATTTCTTCTAATTGGGCAGCTTGTAACTCATCATGACGCTTTGTAGAAGAACAAACAACATTCACGACAAAGATCAGCTTCTCAAAAAATTTATGAACAGGTTTGACTTCTCTTGATGATGTAACTAATGCAAGTTGCAATCGATGAGCAAAACAATGAACATAGTATGCATAAGGACAATCCTTCATAAAGATGGATTGTAAACCATTCCATTCTCCTCTCATATTGCTAGCACCATCATACCCTTGGCCACGAATGTTAGAAACATCAAGGTTATGTCGAGAAAGTATATCACATATTGCTTCCTTAAGAGTTAAAGATGTGGTGTCTTTAACATGTGCCACATCAAAAAATCTCTCTTGTATTAAACCAACTTTATCAACAAATCTTAATACAAGAGCCATTTGTTCCTTTTTTGACTCATCACGAGCTTCATCAACAACGATACAAAATTTGGAATCACCAATTTCCTCACGAATACTCTTTTTCACCCTACTAGAAAGAATTTGCAAGAGCTCTTTTTGAATTTGATGTGAAGTATACTTGCAATTTTGTGGAGCATTTTCCAACACAACTTTTGCAACTTCATCATTGTAGGATGCTAAAAGTTTCAATAACTCAAGAAAGTTACCTTGATTTCTTGATTTGCTACTTTCGTCGTGACCCCTAAAAGCACAAGCTTGTAGTGTTAACCAACGAACAGTGTCAATTGAAGTTTTGAGTCGTAACCGATTATTCATTCTTTGACTTGAACTTTGCACTTGAATAACATTTCTAATATGACCATCTTGATTCAACAAGTCTTGACAAGGTTTCATTGCATTGTTGTATGGTGAGCAAGGATCCTTCCCTATGTGTTTAAGAAAGGAACAATGTTTTCCATTCCTAACTTTCTTCCAATTTCTAAAACCCATAGAAATAAAGACAAGTGATCTGGGACGTCCACTTAGTTTTTTGCTAAAAAGGTAACATGGTAACCAATATGCGGCATCTTCAGATGGTGAATATTCTAACCATGATGGAAATATGCTAAACCAAGTATGTTGAAACCTTCTCGGATGATCCTCGTTACCGGACAAAGGATAGTTTTCTAAATGAATTTGATATGGACCCCATTTTAGATAAGCTCTTCGTATTGCATCCACTTGATTTGGTGGATATTGCCAAATCGGAGGACGCTTTCCAGGATCGCATTCCAAACAGTTTTCAAAACCATGATGCTCTTCAATTGTTGGATTCTCAAGAACTGTTTCAGATTCGGATGTCGGGAATATAATTTCTTCATCTCTCTCTTCTCTTTCAATTTCACATGCTTTCCTTTTGAAAAAAGAATCAATTT
Organism: Lathyrus oleraceus; assembly: GCF_024323335.1. NCBI lineage: Eukaryota > Viridiplantae > Streptophyta > Magnoliopsida > Fabales > Fabaceae > Lathyrus > Lathyrus oleraceus. The sequence continues at coordinate 95,875,603 of NC_066579.1, read as the reverse complement.
TCCTATTATTCATCTTTACTCTTCCTATAATATCATATCAGATCCAAAAATCAATTTAGAGAACATAAAAATTAAAAGAGAAAATAATTAATAAACTTAAGTAATCAACTTTAATCCGTTTTCAAATACCGGTAACTTCACTATTAGAAATTAGCAGCAACAATGATTAAATAAACCTTATTACAGTGTATAACTATATTTGTAAATTACAGTGTTATGAATTGGCTTAATAAACCTCATATAGATTATTTTAACACATCAAGAAAGAAGAACCCTAAAAATCTCAAAAATACAAATCAAGCAATCACTTTAATTTGTTACTTTTTATAAAAGAAGAATGAAAAAAGTTTTTTACCTGTTAGATGCCGATCACTTTAATCTGTTCCGATTCCGGTGTCGTCGTGCCGGTAGCAAACCCATATGAGAAAGAAAGGAAAGGTAGGAGCTTTTTACCTTATCTGTATTTTAACCTAACTTTGAATGAAAAATAAAAAATAAAAATTAATTTTAATTTAAAATAAGGATGTTTTAGTAATTTAATATATATGAATTAAAAAAAAATAAAAAGTTGAGGGGTGGTCGTGGCCTTCCCACGTCCCCCCTCAGTTCCGCCACTGACGGTGGGGCCAAACCCCTCATAGACAAGTCCCTAGTAGAGATACTTTAGATCCGTCTTCATCATAATTTATTCAATAGTAAGAGATTCCAATTTGAAACTATACGAATAAGGCCCGAGATGGAAGTCGGGTCAAGTCGAGTATTTCAGAAATGCACCCTTACAAGGGAAAGGAGATTCGGTAATGCCATATAAAAATGCAAAGTGAGCCTCTCGAGTGCGAGGCTTCAACAGCACAAAGTGTCCTAGAAAGTCTCCCCAGTCTTCACAGAAAATGCCGAACAAGGGAATATGCTAACCTAGCTCAATAAATCCATAATCCCGGATATTATACAAGAAGTGTGTATTAATGTGAACATGTTGAAGAACAACCAGTATGAGTGTGGGTGTACATGGGCCGATTTAGGTTAGGTTTGGCCAAATTCAATACCTAATTCATATAGGACACTCTAGTTTGGGTGAGGTAAAATAACCATCCATTAAACCAATGGATCGGTTTGAATAAACCCACTAATTTTTCGGATTAGGTTGGGTTGAGTAGTGGGTTTCCCAATTAATTTTTTCTATTTTATTAATATTAATGACTATATGGATAACATTTTTATAAAAATTACTCAACATTTTTATTTTCTTAAAAAACGTCACATAACATAATTTTACTATTTTTTAGCATCATAACATAATAAGTAATGACATCAACTAATAATAATTATCATAAAATACTAGCAACAAACTAAAGTTGCATGACATAAAATCGTATTAGCATCAAAGTAACCAAAGAATGAAACATCCAAAATTAGTTTATGTCGTGGTTCACTATAATAATAAATATGTAAGAGACTAAATTTGTAACAACTATGTTAATATTCATCAAAATCATTATAATTGTAATAATAAGCCTTCGATTAGTGGGTCAATGATTTTTTGGGTTTTGGTCTGATTTTACCCGAAACCCAATTTTTTAATAGTTTTTTAGTTTTTAGACCTATATACACCTAATTATTTGACTCATTCCACTTTTTTTTTGGATTTTTTAAATGGGTTTGACCGGGTTTTGTGGGTTGACCCAACCTATGTACACCCCTAAGTATGAGGGTTTCAAATACCTCTTTTTGGCCCAAAATGGGAACACCTTTATAAAAACCCAGGAACCTAGCTGAAGCTAGGAGGGTGAAACCTTCAGGTACTTCAACACTTCCACTTAAATTCAGGTAGAATTAACCACAAGTTTATCCTGGTGAACATTCAAATGTGCCACATATCACTTTTTTCCGGGTCCACCGGAAGGACCGGCCAATTAGAAGAATGACCAATTATGATGATTGGCCGCACTTAGTTATATTTACTTACGCTGACCGTCTCCGCCAACATATCCCTTTTCAAGGGAAACTCACATGCCCTAAAGATCTTTAAAGGGTTATGCCAGCTAACCCCATCATATCAGGCTCCGCGCTCAACATGATCCTTCATGTCGATATTGCTTGGGTCTCGACTGTAGGCTTTTCGGTAAGCCTTAATATAATATGTAGCATTATCTCTATTCAAAATAAAAACTTTCATCTTCAGACTCATCAAAGTAGGAGAAGTCAAATTTCTTGCAGTTAGAGAGGAGACAGGCACAAAAGTGACTACACGATCACCTCATATATCGTGGTTAGAGAAAAGAGCGTTGAAAGAAGAATCGATGGAATAATTTACCTTACACGAAGAGCTTCTATATAGCTTCTCTGAAAGTCATCAAATACAAATATGACCTCATGGGTCGATTGATCTGTGATTAAGTGAGAAGGATTTGTACTAGAAGATACTTCTACCATAGCTAAGAAAGAAGAATCATCACTCCCAGAATTTCAAGATAAACTTATGGGACTATCGATCATATTGGCCATGGTACAGAAAATGTTGAAGATTGTTGGAACAAAATTGGTTTGTCCCATAGCCCTTAGGGTTTGATGATAACAAAGTATTTAAAGAACAATTGGGTATACTAATGTTTATTCAATTCAGGACCATAGACTAAAATTTCATATATAATCCAAGTATTGGTCCTGACTATGAACATTCAAACAGAAGCTTAAATACCAAAATCTCATTGATCAGAAGCTAAAGACCATACGTTGAATAATTCAACTTCTGAAGAGGTCAATATCCAAAGACCAAAGTTTGAAGGAGTTAACCTCTGAAGACTAGACTTTGAAGAAGTCTGCCTTTGATGATCAGAACATGAGCCAGTCAAAGTGCAAGGACCAAGGTGACACCGATAGGTCATTATTCATCTCTGGACATACTTTTTCACGTGAAGACCTAATCTCTATTTTCTTCATAGAGCATGTAGGGATACAACTGCCAATTCATTTTTGTGAGATATTGGATTAAACTCTAGTATGGTCAAAAGGTAGCTTCTTGGTTTGACAATCTGACAAGACCATTATCATATCATCAAAGTCTATTACATGTTGTAGTCGAAGTATGCTAGGATTGTTAGCATGTCGAATTGGGCCTATTTGTTATGCTCAATTGTTTAAGTTAGCTTATTCTCTAAGTTAGCTTGTGTAATGTGTAACACCCTAAAATTTTCCCGAGTAAATTTAAAACAGTTATCAGAGTACAACAAAATAACATGCAATTTAGGATGCTACACTACAACATACAATTAACCTGCTCAATTATATAGACATGTAACACTTTGCATTTATAAAAATAGTAGTAATAACCACATGTCTGAATGTTAACTTTTATTAAATCGCAGCGGAACAACAATAACAAATAGTTAACTCAACATAACCAACATCAACATAACATGTCATATAAGAAATATTAAAGCATAAAGAAAGACACAATGTTTTAATCCCCCAGTGTTACACATCAGAGCAGACGTCGACACAAGAATAAAATGGAAGACTTCATCTTCCACTCACATATGAACTCGTACTGCAGATTATATGCATGTTACCCGCGTGGAGACAACATTCAAACATAACAGGTGTAATATTATAATTATATAAAGGAAATCATGATAATAAGTAAGCATCATATTATTACACGCATGTCACTCATTCCACAAAACAATTCCATATAATCTACACAATGGTTATTCACACATAATAGCAATATAACAACCATCCAACATAACAACAACATAATCAACCATTCAACATAATAACAACATAATCAACCATCCAACATAATAACAAATGCAACCAATATACAATACAATGAGACTCAACAACTCGACTCAATGCACGTGGTACCAATACGTAAACACTCAGGTTCACCACTTCGATCCTCACCTCCTAGGATTAAAGTCATCAATTCTTTACCATCACCTCCGATAACGTCTCACTGATTCCATCACCTTTAAAATCAGCTACCAACCGAATCCACACAGTGGGATTTGAGGCTCACTAATAACTAACCATCTATACAACAACATGAATGCATGCAACATATAATATATACAACAACAACAACATGCACAAGGACCCACCTCTATAGTCAATATTCACCGCCAATACTGGTCATCATGCATCATACACATGTCACACAACATACAACATAATAAGCAACAACAGTGCAATTAAGGTTATGTCACACAACCACATAAATAGTATAATGCACTCCAATACCATCGCAGAGAAAAATATTCATTTTCAGGTACTGAAACAAATTTTAAATGATAGTATACACTCTCATCTTTTCGATGCTTCGAACCGCGCGTCAAACGGAGTTACGGAGCTCAAGTTACGTCATTTTCAATTTCCCAATTTTTTTTACGTAATAGTGGTAACCAGTTACGCTCAAATCGGTAGCCGGGTACGGGCTTCGAAAACAACCCAGAAACCTATTTTTCGCTGCTGGAGGCCTTCCGAACCTCCGATTTTGATTCCATAAAAACTTATGATCTCAGAATTCGACATACTATAATTATTCAATGATTAAAATAACAAATTCACATTATATCATATACTAGCATAAAAAAAACCATTCATTCTCATCTATTCATATGTACCCCAAACCTCCCCACAACAACAATTGCAACAATTCATCATTCCAACTCTGACCCGAAACAACATCAATTCATACAACTTTTACATCACACAATCCAATCAAATTTCATGGGTTTAACAATAACATTTTTATCATTCACACAATTCAATCAAAGTTTCATGGGTTTAACAATAACATTTTCATCATTTCCACTATTCAATCAAATTTCATGGGTTTAACAACAATATTTTCATCATTCACACAATTCAATCAAATATCATGGGTTTAACAACAACATTTTCATCATTCCCATAATTCAATCAAATTGTATGGGTTTAACAACAACAGTTTCATCATTCACACAATTCAATCAAATTTTAGGGGTTTAACAACAACATTTTCATCATTCCCACAATTTAATCAAATTTCATGGGATTAACAACTAAATTTTCATCATTCACACAATTCAATCAAATTTCATAGATTTAATTGCAACATTTTCATCATTCTCACAATTCAATCAAATTTTATGGGTTTAACAACAACATTTTCATTATTCCCACAATTTAATCAAATTTCATGGGTTTAACAACAACATTTTTATCATTCACACAATTCAATCAAATTTCATGAGTTTAACATCAACATTTTCATCATTTCCACAATTCAATATAGAGAAGAAAACACAAAACCTACATGCCATAATCTACCCACCATCATCGTGTTAACCCTTAGATAATCAGAACTCACCCTTACCTTAGAGTTTCTAGCAATAACTTCTTTAACCTTCGACAATGGTGAATCTCCCCTTGAGCCTTGAGCTCTTCTTTTCATTTTCTCTGCTTCTCCTCTTTTCTCCCCAAATGTTACGTACTGAGTTTCTATCCCAATACCCCTTTTATATTTTTATTATAAATCCTATTATTTTATTAATTTATTATATTATCATTATTTTCTTAATAATAATAATAATAATCCATTCAAATCAATTAATTAAATTAGTATTCATATAATATTAATTAATTAAATTAATAATAACTAATATGATTAATTAGTTTTACCCACCACACCATCCTTTCTACACTTTTGCTCACACACTCCCCAACACCTTAATTTCTAAGGCAACTACCCCACACCAAGGGTACACAATACATCAAAACACCAATCAACACAACACAACCATAACTATCACATAATTAAATTACGAAAAATAATTTAAATAAAATCGGGGCATTACAACTCTCCCTCATTTATAACATTTTCGTCCTCGAAAATTAACTGATGTGAACAACTCTAGATACGACTCTCGCATTCTGCTTTCCAACTAATAAGTCATATTTACTCCGGCATCGCCTCCCCACACTACCTTCACGAGAGCAATCTCTTTGCCTCTCGACTGTTTCAGTTCTCAACCATCAATCCTTATAGGTAAAGTCTCAACTGTAAGGTTATCCCTCACCTGAACATCATTCATCGGAATCACATGCGAAGGATCCGGAACATACTTCTAAAGTTGTGAAACATGGATCACATCATGTATATTTGACAAATTCGATGGCAACGCCACTCTATAAGCAACATGTCTAACTCTCCCGAATATTGATAAGGACCAATAAACTGAGGACTAAGCTTCCTCGACTTCAAGTCACGTCCTACACCAGTTACCGGAGTGACTCTCAAGAAAACATGCTCTCCCTCTTGAAACCCAAAATCCTTTCTCCTCTTATAATGGTTATTTTTCTACTTACTCTACGAAGTTTTCATCTTCTCCCAAATCAGCTTCACCTTCTCAATAGTTTGTTGGACAATCTCAGGCCCAAGCACTACGCTCTCACCAGATTCATGCCAACACAAAAGTGTCATGCACCTTCGATCATACAAGGCTTCAAAAGGTGCCATCCCAAGCACTTTCTTGCTTAAGAACACAAACTCTCAACAAGTCCTCTAATTATTGAATGTTCCTCTATGTCTAACCATCAGTCCGCGGATGATAAGTTGAACTCAACCTCAGCTTCGAACCCAAAGCTTCCTGCAAACTCTCCCAAACTCTGGAAGTGAACCTCAGATCTCTACCTGACACAATACTCAACGAAACTCCATGCAGCTGCATAATCACATGGATATATATTTCTACCAACTTTTACATAGAAAAAATGATGTTAATCGAAATAAAATGAGCCGACTTCGTCATTCTATCAACAATTACACAAATGGCATTATGCCCTCTCAGAGTATTCGGTAACCCCGTCACAAAATCCATAGAAATGTTATCCCATTTCCATTCTGGAATATCCAACAGTTGCATCAATCCTGTAGGTTTATGATGTTCAACCTTTGACTTCTGACAAGTCAAACAAGCATAAACAAACTGAGTCACATCTCGCTTCATTCCAGACCACTAAAAGATCTTCTTCAGATCCTGATACATTTTAGTAGCTCTTGGATGAATACTCAAGCTACTTCGATGACTTTCTTCAAAAATCATCTTCTTTAACTCAGCTTTGTCAGAAATACAAATTATGTCTCTGAACTCAATACACCTTATTCATCCACTTTGAAATCACTACCATTAGTCTGATTACTTCCAACCATCAACTCCACCAACTTCACATTCAACTTCTGACTCTCTTTCATATTATTAAGAAAATAATTATTGATCTTCAGCATACCCAACATCACACTCTGTGGTGTCAGCTCATAGACCAAACTCATGTCTTTGAACTGTTCTATCATTTCCAACTCTCTAACCATCATAGCAGACATATGCAAAGACTTCCAACTTAAAGCATCAGTTACGACATTAGCCTTGCCAGGATGGTAACTTAAACCAAAATCATAATCCTTCAGAAGTTCAAGTTATCTCCTCTGCCTCATATTCAACTTTTTTGATCAAATAAATATTTCAAACTCTTGTGACCACTAAACACTTCGAATTTGAAGCTAAGCAGATAGTGCCTCCAACTAACACACCTCTCATACCCATATTTGAAGCATCACAATATACCATAAAGGACTCACTTGGATTCGACAAAATCAAAACTGGAGCAGATGTTAACTTCTTCTTGAGTTCTTGGAAACTCTCTTAACAATGCACATCCCAAATATAGGCTTGACCCTTTCGAGTCAACTGAGTTAACGACAATGCTAACTTTGAAAAAAACCTCAACGAACTTCCTGTAGTAACCAGCCAATCCAAGAAAACTTCTAATCTCAATGACAGACTTCAGAGTCTCCTATTGTAACATAACATCTACTCTTGACGGAGTCACATCTACACCATAATTAGAATCACATGACCAAGGAATCTCACTTCTCTTAACTAGAACTCACACTTGGAAAACTTTGCACACAACTGGTTCTCTTTCAATGTCTGCAATACATTTCTCAGATGGTCCACACATAACCTCATACTAATGTCCTTCTTCATCACTAATAACACTAGCACACCCCACGGTGAAACACTCGAACGAACAAACTTCTTCACAAGCAGATTTTCCAGTTGCTTCTTCAATTCACTCAACTCTGAAGCATACATCTTATAAGGAGTCATCAACACCGAACTAGTACCAAGTACTAAGTCAATAGTAAACTCCACTTCGTGCACTGGCGTAAAATCACTGATATCTTCAAGAAACACTTCTGGAATATCACACACCACATGAAGATCATGAACTACTCCCTTTCCTATTGCTTCAAACAAAGTTAACATCACAAACACTTGCGCCTTATCCTTCACAAACTCTCTCAGTTGCTTAGCTAATAAAATGTCAACTCTTCACCTCCATCAAACTCAGATTCACACTCTGGAGGAAAGTCACATATATCTTCAGGAAAACATCAAGAATCACATGAAGGAGAAGACTGTTCCAAAATGCAACAGAAATTAAAAAAATTCTCCTTTAGTGATCCTTACGAATGGGCATGATCAGTGATAGAATCGTTACCACTTGTGGCGGTTGAAACCTTTGATGCAGATCTACGGAGCGATCATGAACGTTGAATATTGAAAACACCTCTACTCAGTCCATACGAACGGATTCCTTCAATCTCAGTGCTAGCTGCTACGAATGAAGGCTTTGAGTGAGAGAGAGAGAGAGGGAGAAAAACAAAATTGCAACTGCACAAATGTTTCTACACAAGGGTTCTATTTATAGAACCACTTGTGTGGGTTGCAAGCTAAAAATCCCACTTAAGTGTATGTGGCCCATATCTTATGATATGCCAAAATCACTTAAGCGCGTGGTACCTTCCCATATTTCGTATTCTACTTAAGTACATTGTACCTTACGATATTCTACAATTCACTTAAGTGCACCATACCTTATGGTGTTCCTTAGTTACTTTATCTCTCATCAATCTGTCCTTTTGTGTGTGACCCTGTAGGTTTTTGCGACATTAGCAATTATATTAAATCACATATTTAACATAATAAACAGTGAGAGGTATCTAGAAACACATCACTACTACCCAAGACATGAAAATGTCATGTGATCTGACAAATCCTTTTTGTGATAATACTTATGTGTACAATTACCCTTTTGCCCTTATGTCTATATTGAACACAAGGCATAGACTGTGTCATCCTTGTCCAGTTCAATATTGGGCCCATAGACATTTATCTTGTTATGCAGGATGGTCAAATTCCATCTAGGTTACTCATGTCCCTCAACATGCTTCGTGGAGTACCCATTAACTGTCTTTATGGTCATCCAGTTACGGACAATGTTTGATAAGCAACAAGGCACTCAATTCTACATCTAGGGTCCATAGTGGTTTCAGGTCGAAGGGTGGTATACACCACTATCACCATGAGAATAACTTATGACACTTTGCATAACATTCTATATAGTATTCTCATTGCGGGTCAATCCAGTATAAATATTACTCTTAATATTCATACCTATGTTTAAGACTTGATAACTCTTTATCCATGATCCATGAGATGTGATCATCAGTCTATATACATAATAAACTTAATGCTTTAATGTTATCCCACTTTACAATAAAGCTCAACTATGGATACTTTAAGAATAATGTCCTTATGTTTAATGGGATCTCATGATTAAGTCACACTTGATACATTAAACGGACTAACTATTCTAGGAACTTTATTAAACAAACATAATAAAGAAAAATCCTTTTATTATTAATAAATAATTCAATACAAGTACCAAAAGTATTGGCCTCTAGGGCTTACACCAACAATCTCCCACTAGCATTATAGCCAATTAGGCATACCCCTAATTCCCATAGATCTAGTATGGCCATCATGTTTCTATTGTGCAAGAGGTTTTGTCAGTGGGTCAACAATATTGTCAAGTGTAGGTACTCTGCATATTTTCACATCTCCTCTATCTATTATCTCTCGAATGAGGTGATAACGCCTAAGTATGTGTTTGGATCGTTGGTGAGATCTAGGCTCCTTAGCTTGTGCATTAGCACCATTGTTATCACAATAGAGACCAATGGGATCCACAATGCTAGGAACTATGCCAAGTTCACTAATGAACTTTTTGATCCAAACAGCTTCCTTTGCCGCACTTGAGGCAGCAATATACTCAGCCTCAGTTGTAGAATCAGCAACTGTATCTTGCTTTGAACTTTTCCAGCTCACAACGCCACTGTTTAAGCAAAACACATAACCAGATTACGATCTAAAGTCATCCTTATCTGTTTGGAAGCTAGCATCGGTGTATCCAATTACAGCAAGCTCTTCCTGACCTCCATATATCAAGAATGAGTCCTTAGTCCTTCTCAAATACTTAAGGATATTCTTGATATCTACCCAATGAGCATCACCGGGATCAGATTGGTACCTACTCGTTGCACTTAAAGAATACGAGACATCTGGTCGAGTACATAACATGGCATACATGATAGATCATATTGCAGATTCATATGGAATCTTATTCATGCGATCCCTTTCTTCCTTAGTTGAGGGGGATTGTGTTTTTGATAGACACAAGCCATGTTGCATAGGTATGAATCCTTTCTTGGAATCATGCATATTAAAGCGTCACAGCACTTTGTCTATGTATGTACTCTAACTTAGGCCAAGCAGTTCTTGTGATCTATCTCTATAGATCCTGATTCCTAATATATAGGTTGCTTCACCTAGGTCCTTCATAGAAAAGCATTTCCTCAACCAATACTTTACTTGTTGCAGGGTAGGGACATCGTTTCCAATGAGTAATATTCCATCTACATATAATACCAGGAAAACGGTCATGCTCCCACTAACCTTCTTGTAGACACAAGGCTCATCTTCGTTCTTGATGAATCCATATTGTTTTACTATTTCATCAAAACAAAGATTCCAGCTTCTGGAAGCTTGCTTCAATCCATAGATTGATCTTTGTAACTTACATATCTTTTGGGCTTCTTCTGGTATGTCAAATCCTTCAGGATGTGTCATGTACACATCCTCAAGAAGATTCCCATTAAGGAAAGCAGTCTTGACATCCATCTGCCATATTTCATAATCATGATATGCAGCGATAGCAAGTAAAATCCGAACAGATTTAAGCATTGCAACTGGTGAAAAGGTTTCATCATAGTCAACCTCATGAATTTGTTTATATCCTTTTGCAACCAGTCTTGCCTTATAGGTATGTACCTTACCATCCATGTCAGTCTTCTTTTTGAAGACCCACTTGCATCCTATAGGGTTAACCCCTACAGGAGGCTCTACCAAGGTCCAAACTTGGTTTGTGTACATGGAATCCATTTCAGATTTCATGGCTTCTAGCCACTTCGCAGACTCGGAACCGGTTATGGCCTCTTGGTAGGTCACAGGCTCATCTTGATCCATGAGTAATACATCACCTTGATCAGTTATGAGATATCCATATCTCTCAGGTAGGTGACGTATCCTGCTTGACCTACACTGGTCTTGTTCTACTTGTGCAGGTTGCTCTTCCACAACTACTTGTGTCTCCTGCTATAATTCTTCCATAGGTGTATCAATGTTTTGTGATTATTGAATTTCTTCAAGCTCTACTTTCCTCCCACTAATTCCTTTGGAAATCAAATCCTTTTCTAGGAAAACTCCAGTTCGAGCGACAAACACTTTGCCCTCAGAAGGATTGAAGAAGTAATACCCTCTTATTTCTTTAGGATACCCCACAAATAATAATTTGTCAAATTTGGGGTCAAGCTTAGTTGAAATTTGTCATTTCACATAAACTTCACAACCCCAAATCTTCATGTAAGACATATGTGGTTTCTTACCACTCCATATCTCATATGGTGTATTCTCAACCTTTTTGGATGGAACACGGTTAAGTGTGTAAGCTGCTGTCAATAGTGCATGTCCCCAAAAGGAGTTTGGAAGATCGGCGTGACTCATCATGGATCGGACCATGTCTAACAAGGTTCGATTTCTTCTCTCAGATACACCGTTCCATTGGGGTGTTCTAGGAGGAGTAAGTTAGGATAGGATCCCACACTCTTTCAGATGGTCATCAAACTCTATGCTTAAATACTCACCACCTCGATCTGATCGAAGAGTTTTAATATTCTTACCTAGTTGGTTTTGTACTTCATTCTTTAATTCCTTGAACTTTTCAAAGGACTCTGATTTGTGTTTCATTAAATACACATAACCATATCTACTGAAATCATCAGTAAATGTGATGAAGTACTGAAAACCTCCTCTGGCTGGTATGTTTGATGGTCCACATACATCCGTATGTATGAGGGCCAAAATATCATTAGCTCTTTCACCTTTTTCTGTGAATGGACTCTTTGTCGTCTTTCCAATTAAACAAGATATGCATGTCTCATATGATTCATAATCTAAAGAGTCCAAGAGCCCATCTTTATTGAGTTTGGAAATGTGTTTCTCATTTATGTTGCCTAATTGACAATGCCAAAGGTAAGTTGGATTTAACTCATTAGGTTTCATCCTTTTAGTATTAATGTTATAAATAGGCATTTCAAGATCAAGGACATATAGTCCATTGTTAATTTGTGCAGTAGCATAGAATATATCATTCAAATAAATGGAGCAACAATTGTTCTTTATTATAAATGAAAAACCAAACTTGTCTAAACAAGAAACAGAAATAATATTCCTGCTAATTGCAGGTACATAATAACAGTTCTCTAACTGAATTATTAAACCACTAGGTAAAGTCAATACATAAGTTCCTACGGCTAAAGCAGCAACCTTTGCTCCATTGCCAACTCATAGGTCAACTTCACCTTTTGCCAAATCTCTACTCCTTTTTAGCCTCTGCACATTGGTACAAATGTGAGAACCGCATCCAGTATCTAATACACATGATGCATAAGTAGATAAATTAATTTCAATAACAAAAATACCTGAAGTTGAAGTCTCTACTCCATTCTTCTTAACTCCCAGGTACTTTGGGCAGTTTCTCTTCCAGTGTCCGGTATTACCGTAATGGAAGCAGGTGTCTTCCTTTGTTATGCCTCCACTAGGCTTCAAAGCAAGAGCAGTGGGTTTGGGTTTGGCAACTTCCTTGCCTTTTCCTTTATCACCCTGCTTGGTGGGTCTTTTGTTCTGTCTCTTTCCATTTCCAATCATCAGAATGGACTTCCCTTTTGACTTCAGATTCTGCTCAGCAGTTCTTAACATGGCTAGCAGTTCAGGAAAAGATTTGTCCATATCATTCATATTAAAATTAAGGACAAATTGGCTGAATCTATCTGGCAACGATTGCAAGATCAAATCAGTCGCAAGTTCCTTTCCGAGGGGAAAACCCAACCTCTCAAGGTTCTCCACATACCCAATCATCTTGAGCACATGGGGACCTACAAGGGCTCCCTCAGCTAAATTGCCTTGGAAAAGGGCTTTTGAAACTTCAAACCTTTCATGCCTTGCTTGCTCTTGATAGAGCATCTTCAGGTGTTCGGTCATATCGAACGCTGCCATGTTCTCATGTTGCTTTTGCAACTCTGAGTTCATGGTAGCTAGCATGAGGCAAGCAGTTTCATTGGCATCATCGACATGCTTCTTATAAGCATCTCTTTCTGCCTTAGGTGCAAAACTAGGAGGTTCCTCTTCAAGAACAGGTTTCTCCAAGACATACAGCTTTCTATCATGTTTGAGGATAATCCTCAGATTTCGGTGTCAATCCAGAAAATTTGTCCCAAACAATTTTTCCCTGTCAAGGATTAATCGCAAAATGTTGTTAGAGGTGTTTGTTGTCATGGTAATCTACATGAAAATATTGAAAATATAAGTATCAATAACATATTTAATTAGGCCTTTAATTAAATATGCTCCCACTATTTTACTCAAAACAAATTATCCTCACCATTTGATTCGGAAAATCCTGTTGGAAGATTTTCTAGTGGGTCGAGATCCACATTTCACTTTGTTTTAAGTCTGCGTATGAGGATTACACAAAACTAGGTTATTTAGGTAGGAACCCCTTCCAATTGTATCTAATACAACTCTCGAATATTTTAGTTGGGTGAATAACTCCTTATTCCAATCCATCACATGGATCATTTCCAACTCTTGCTTCTAAACATATATAATCTTATTATAATTTGTTTAGTTAAGTTTTACCTATTGTTTTAGCAATTGGATATTACAATTATCCCATCGCACCTTACTAATATAGAATATGCACCTCGCGTAGGCGAAACCTACATTATTCGATACTAGTCTTGATGAGTGCTAAAACTTGGAAAGTATAAACTTAATATTTAATTTGAGGGAATTTGCAATTATTCTGATCTCACCGGCTTATTTACATATAAATCGTCTCTCCTATGCATCAACATACATTCACATGCATCAACATACATAATGAAACAGTTATGGCCCCTAGCGTAATTGTTCTCCCAAGCCAATGAGAGAACCTAAGCTAACCTAATAACGATCTAAGCTTCTCCAAGCAAGATCTTCAAGGTTGTCCTCCTTTGATATTGTATTCTTCTCTTTCTTCATAACATTACGTTACATAAAAGAAACTCGTTTTACATACGAGGGAGTGAGATGAGAAAAGAAGTTACTTTAAGAGATTAAAAGAGAGGCACGACACGCAGGTCGTATTTTAAAATCCCAAAACAATATAAAGGAAAACTAAGGTCATAACCGATCATCACAAGACAATAATAATAAACATACTATTATTATTAATTTAAATTCTATTAATTATGTAAAACCAAATTAAATTTCGGCGAACGATCACACTACACAGAGCTAGCCGGGGGTTCCGCTGTCCGGTCAGCGGATGGTGGCAGCGCCCCGACGCAAAATTTTAATGAACAATTCATTTGAAATCGATGTAGTTTTTTGCATCAACACTTGATACTTTAAAGCACTACTCTTGCGCAGTCATATTCCTTATCGCATAACTCTTTGACAGCACAACCCTTGTGCCGTCATGAACCCTAATGCACGAATTTCAGACCGTCAAACACACCTTGATTGTTAATTCAGTATGATTGATCAACACGTCATTGCTTCGCCATACTAATGTCGAATCAAGAAGTAAATGACCATTGATCGCTCAAAGGAAAACAACCATTAAGTGTTTGAATGAACGAAACAGAAATAGTATATCATATATACCGTATTTTGCATCAGGATTACTTATATCATATATATAACTTGATCGATGTTAATTGTGTAACCTATGGACGATCGATGTATCGCTGCTTCACCATACTAACATCAGATTCTGAAGCATAGTCAACATCAATCATCCAAATCGTACACGCATGATGCCAAATTTAATTACTCGTTTATTCTTTGATTCATTCTGTCTTTTAATCGTATTAATACAGAAAATAAACAACTATCAGATGCATGGTTTCGTAAGTGGCTCTGATACCACTGAAGGAGAAGAGCGATCCAAAACGCAACGGAATTAAAAAAAATTCTCCTTTAGTGATCCTTACGAATGGGCATGATCAGTGATAGAATCTTTACATCTTGTGGCGATTGAAACCTTTGATGCAGATCTACGGAGCGATCACGAACATTGAATGGTGATAATGCCTCTACTCAGTCCACATGAATGGATTCCTTCAATCTCAGTGCTAGCTGCTACGAATGAAGGCTTTGAGTGAGAGAGAGAGAGAGAGAGAGAGAGAGAGAGAGAGAGAAACGAAATTGCAAGTGCACAAATGCTTCTGCACAAGGGTTCTATTTATATAACCACTTGTGTGGGCTGTAAGCTAAAAAGCCCACTTAAGTGTATGTGGCCCATATCTTATGATATACCAAAATCACTTAAACGTGTGGTACCTTACCATATTTCGTATTCTACTTAAGTACGCCGTACCTTACGATGTTCTACAA
Source organism: Lathyrus oleraceus (assembly GCF_024323335.1). Lineage (NCBI taxonomy): Eukaryota > Viridiplantae > Streptophyta > Magnoliopsida > Fabales > Fabaceae > Lathyrus > Lathyrus oleraceus. The sequence continues at coordinate 95,859,716 of NC_066579.1, read as the reverse complement.
TTCACTTAAGTGAACAGTACCTTACGGTGTTCCTTAGTTACTCTATCTCTCATCAATCCGTCCTTTTGTGTGTGACCCTGTAGGTTTTCGTGACATTAGCAATTATATTAAATCACATATTTAACATAATAAACAGTGAGAGTATCTAGCAACACATCACTGCTATCCAAGACACGAAAATGTCATGTGATCTGACAAATCCTTTTTGTGATAATACTTATGTGTATAATTACCCTTTTGCCCTTATGTCTATATTAAACACAAGGCATAGACCGTGTCATCCTTGTCCAATTCAATATTGGGCCCGTAGACATTTATCCTGTTACGTAGAATGGGAAAATTCCATATAGGTCACTCATGTCCCTCAGCATGCTTCATGGAGTATCCATCAACTGTCTTTATGGTCATCCAGTTACGGACAATGTTTGATCAGCAATAAGGCACTTGACTCTACATCTAGGGTCCATAGTGGTTTCAGGTCGAAGGGTGGTATACACCACTATCACCATGAGAATAACTTATGACACTTTGCATAACATTCTATATAGTATTCTCATTGTGGGTCAATCCAGTATAAATATTACTCTTAATATTCATACTTATGTTTAAGACTTGATAACTTCTTATCCATGATCCATGAGATGTGATCATCAGTCTATATACATAATAGTCTTAATGCTTTAATGTTATTCCACTTTACAACAAAGCTCGACTACGGATACTTTAAGAACAGTGTCCTTATGTTTAATGGGATCTCATGATTAAGTCACACTTAATACATTAAACGAACTAACTATTCTATGGACTTCATTAAACAAACATAATAAAGAAAAAGCCTTTCATTATTAATAAATAATTCGGTACAAGTACCAAAAGTATTGGCCTCTAGGGCTTACACCAACATCACACACCACTGGCATAACATTAGTTGGCACATTTCTCTCTACTCTCTGAGAAGCAACACCAATAATAACAAATTGTTTTCCCTAAAGACATCCCAACTTGAATGGCAGGTTGGAAACTCGAATCCCTTTCATCTTCAATGTCAGGAACAACACAACTTTGACATCGCCTGAGCTCTTACAATCAGCGACACGCTGTACCAACTTATCAAAACAACTAATAAACAATTGGTTTAACTCCAACAAGTTCATTCCAAGAATAACATCAACTCGTTCCAACGAAATACAAACCTTACACATTCTTAAGGAACACTTCAGGATACCCAACACACCACTAGCTCATCTCTAGCCAAAATATCACCTTCCCCTCACAAGGAAGCAACCAACGAGAACAACTAACCATCTTCCTTCAAGGATCACACCATTTTTCTAACCGACACCATCCTCGAATCTAACCTCTCGACGGGTTTAGGAAAATCACAATATTCTCAAAACAGTTGAACTAGCCAACACTGCACTCTTGCATGCAACAACATGATATCCAAGCTCTATACAATTGGAACATCCAAGAGAATAATACGCTTCTCCCCCACTTCTTTCATTCCCAACCTGCAAATGGAAAATAACTGAGATGTTATCGGAAGTGATGGTAACAAATTGATGACTTTGATCATAGGAGGTGAGGGTCAAAGTGGTAAACCTGAGTGTTCACGTGTTGGTACCACATGCATTAAGTCGAGTTGTTGAGTATCATTGCATTATACATTGGTTGCATTTGTTATTATGTTGGATGGTTGATTATGTTGTTATTATGTTGGTTGGTTGATTATGTTGTTGTTATGTTGGATGGTTGTTATGTTGCTATTATGTGTGAATAGCCATTGTGTGGATTATATGGAATTGCATTATGGAATGGGTGATGTGCATGTAATAATATGACGCTTACTTATTATTATGCTTTCCTTTATATAATTATGATATCTCACCCCTTCTGTTTGAATGTTGCCTCCACGTGCGTAACGTGCAGATAATCTGCAGTAGGAGTTCAAATGTGAGTGGAAGATGAAGTCCCCCTCGTAACAGTGGTAACTGGTTAAGCTCAAATCGTTAACCGGTTACAGACTTCGAAAACAACCCAAAAACCTATTTTTCGCCGTTGGAGGCCTTCCGGACCTCCGATTTCGATTCCATAAAAACGTCAGATCTCAAAATTCGACATACTATAATTTTTCAATTATTAAAACAAAAAATTCATAATATATCACAGATTAGCAAAAAAAACCATTCATTCTCATTAATTCATATGTACCTTAAACCTCCCAACAACAACAATTGTAACAATTCATCATTCCAACTCTGGCCCGAAACCACATCAACTCACACAACTTTTATATCACACAATTCAATCAAATTTCATGGGTTTAAAAACAAGATTTTCATCATTCGCACAATTCAATCAAATTTCATAGGTTTAACAACAACATTTTCATCATTCCCACAATTCAATCAAATTTCATGGGTTTAACAACAACATTTTTATCACTCACAAAATTCAATCAAATCTCAGGGGTTTAACATCAACATCTTCACCATTCCCCTAATTCAATCAAATTTTATGGGTTTATTAACAACAACATTTTCATCATTCACACAATTCTTCAAATTTCATGGGTTTAACAACAACATTTTCATCATTCCCATAATTTAATCAAATTTCATGGGTTTAACAATAACAATTTCATCATTCACACAATTCAATTAAATTTCATGGGTTTAACAACAATATTTTCATCAGCCCCACAATTCAATCAAATTTCATGGGCTTAACAACAATATTTTCATCATTCGCACAATTTAATCAAATTTCATGGGTTTAATAACAAAATTTTCATCATTCACACAATTTAATCAAATTTCATGAGTTTAACAACAACATTTTCATCATTTCCACAATTCAATATAGAGAAGAAAACACAAAACGTACATGGTATAATCTATTCACCATCATCATGTTAACCCTTATATAATCAGAACCGCACCCTTATCTTAGAGTTTGTAGCAATAACTTCTTTAACCTTTAACAATGGTGAATCTCCCCTTGAGCCCTAACCTCTTCTTCTCTTTTATGTGTTTTTCTTCTTTTCTCCCCAAATGCTACGTACTGAGTTTCTATCCCAATACCCCTTTTATATTTTTATTATAAATCCTAAATTTATTAACTTATTATATTATCACTATTTTCTTTATAATAATAATAGTAACATTAATAATAATAATAATAATCCACTTAAATTAGATAACTAAATTAATGTTCATATAATATTAAACAATTAAATAAATAATAACTAATATGATTAATTAGTTTTACTCACCACACCACCCTTTCTACACTTTTGCTCATACATTCCCCAACACCTTAATTTCTAAGGCAACTACCCAACACCAAGGATACACAACACATCAAAACACCAATCAATACAAAACAACCACAACTATCACATTATTAAATTACAAAAATAATTTAAATAAAATTTGGGTGATACATAATAGGCATGTGTGTAAAAGCCCATTATTTTAGTGTCTTGGTTTTCTTATAAATTGCATACTAGTCTCTCATCATTACATAGCGCAAATTCTAATTAGGGTGAGAGAGGTGATTGGATATTTTGTAACACTTGTAATCTTGTTTCAAAGAGAAATAATAGTTTATAACCAACTTGTTGTGTTCTTCTTGTTTCCTTTTTTTTACCCTTGTGAGTTTCTTCCCAATCAAGAAATCGACTATACTTTGTTATTCCGATATTGTTTTCACAACAAATTAGTGTTGTGAGTATGAAGAAGATTTCGTCAACAAAGTATGAGATTGAAAAGTTCATTGAAGTGAACGATTTTACTATGTGGCGCTTGAAGATGAAAGCCATGCTGGTTCATGAGGGTTGTTTAGAAGCCTTGAAGGGAGCCGAAGCCATGTATGTTGCATTAACGTATATAGAAAAAATAATTATGGTAGATAAAGCCCACAACTTCATCTTATTTAGCCTTGGTGATAAGGTTCTTCGAAGGGTTTTGAAGGAGATATCGGCATCGGGGTTAAGGGTGAAACTCGAGAGTTTGCACATGACTAAATCATTGGTCAATTACCTCTACCTGAAGCAAGCTTTGTATTCATTCAAGATGAATTAAGACAAAGTTTTAGTTAAGAAGTTAGATATATTCAACAAGCTGATTCTTGATCTTGAAAATATCGATGTCAAGGTCGAGGATGAAGATCAAGCACTAGTGTTATTGTGTGCTTTGCCCAGATCACATGCTTTCTTCAAAGAAATTCTCTTGTATGGAAGAGAGTCTCTGACCTTTGAAGAAGTTCAATCAAACTTGTATTATAAGTATTTGAACAGATGAAAGGAGCACAAGCCATCTTCGACTGGTGAAGGCCTGTCGGTTAAAGCGAAATTCACAAAGAGAGATGGCAAGGTCGACAAGAAGAAGGGTAAAAGTCAGCAGAAGTCTTATAGTGGTGATGAATATGGTATTCGATGTTATCACTATAAGAAGGAGGGCCATACAATAAAAAGTGCCATGAATGCCTGGAAGATCATGGAGGTAAGGATAACGACAATACAACCATTGTTCAAGATGATTTCGACTCATTTGATGTTCTTGTGGTTTCAAGCGGCGACTCAAGTAAAGAGTGGTTATGGATTTATATTGCACTTGGCACATGACTCCAAACAAAGACTTGTTTGAGGAACTATGTGATCAAGATGGTGGGTCTGTATTGCTTGGAAACAATAAATCTTGCAAGATTGTTGGTGTTGGATATGTGAGATTCAAGCTCCATTATGAGTCAACAAGGTTGTTGACTGAAGTCAGGTATGTACCTGATTTGAAGAGAAATTTTATTTCTCTTGGCAAATTCGATAAGAAAGGATATGTTTTCCAAGGATAGAAAAGTATTCTAGAAGTCATGAAAGGGTCGAAGGAAGTCTTAAGAGGCATGAAGAAACAAGGCTTGTATACCCTTGAGGCTGAAGTTGTCAGTGGTTATACAGATGTTGCATCCATGAAACCTTTGTCGAAGACAAAAGTTTGGCACATGATATCAGGCCATGTAAGTGAAAGGGGCCTGGTCGAATTGGGGAATCAAAATCTACTTGGTGGAGACAAAGTCGAAAAGCTGAAGTTTTGTGAACTATGTGTACTTGGAAAATCTTGCAGAGTGAAGTTCAATAGAGGCAAACAAAGAACATATGGATCCCTTGATTACATCCATGTTGATCTTGGGGGCCTGGTAGGTGTCCATCATATTAAGGAGCAAGATATTTTCTATCTATAGTTGATGATTATTCTAGAAAGTTATGGATATTCATCTAGAAGACTAAGGATGAAAATTTTGAGAACTTCAAAAGTTGGAAGACTCTAGTCAAAAATCAGACTGGGAGAATGGCCAAGAGGTTGAGAACCGACAATGGCCTTGAATTTTTCAATGAGGCGTTCCACTATTTTTGTGCAGCCTCTGGTATTGCAAGGCACAAAACTACTGCAGGTACTCCCCAACAAAATGGTTTAACTGAAAGGTTTAATTGAATCATTTTGGAAAGAGTTATATATATGTTGACTAGTGTTGGGTTAAATAAGGTGTTTTGGGCAGAGGTTGTTTTGACAACAACATATATGATAAGCAGATGTCCTTCAACTGTGTTAGATATGAAAACACCCGAAGAAGTTTGGTCGTGACACCCACTAGATCTCGACAAACTTAGAGTATTTAGCTGCATAACCTATGCTCACATTAGGAAAGACAAGGTCGAACCTAGAGCTCTGAGATGCATCTTCATGGGATACCCTGAAGGAGTCAAATCTTATAGGCTATGGTGCCCAGAGCCAGGTCATGGGAGGTGTATCAATAGTCGAGATGTAGTTTTCAATGAATTTGAGATGGATTTCTAGAAAATTGATGAAGCTATTAGAAGTGAACATATATTTGAAGAAGAGTTGGAACATGAAAAGATTCCTGTTGAGGTAGAGCATATCGATGTTGAATTGCATATCCCAAACCAAGTTGAAGAAGAAGCATAAGATGCTGAAGATATTGAGGAAGTTGAGGAAACTGTCGATGACTACTTGTTGGTAAGAGATAGGCCAAGAAGAGACATCAAGTCTCCTCAAAGACTTGGGTATGCAGATCTCATAGTTTATGCCTTAATCTCTACAACTGAGGTTCTAGATGAAGAACCTAGAGACTATAAGGAAGTTATTAGGAGTCGAAATAAGACTGAATTGCTGAAGGTTATGGATGATGAGATGAAGTATCTTCATGATAACCACACTTAGGAAATGATCAAGAAACCTGTTGGAGCCAGGTTAGTCAACTGTAAGTGGATTCTAAGGTACATAAATGGGGGTCTGAACACAATCATAATTTATGATGGAGCATATGGTGAAAATAGTGAAGTAGAAATTGAAGGGTATGTCGACTCTGATTATGCAGGTTGTATGAATTCCATAAAATCCATTTATGGATATGTGTTCACTATGTTTGGCATAACAATTAGTTAGAAAGCAACACTTTAGAAGGTTGTTGCCTTATCAACCATTGAAGCGGAATATATCGCCCCCACTGAAGCTGTGAAAGAAGCATTGTGGCTTGAAGGTTTTGCTAAGGAATTCAACCTATCATGATCAAACCAAGCACATCGATGCGAGGCTGCATTTCATCATAGGGGTAATCGAGTGTGGAGAAGCCCAAGTGCTGAAGGTTTCGACGGATCATAATGTTGCTGATATGATCACCAAGAGATTACCAAATTGCAAGTTTTTCCACTGTATGCAGTTGATAAAGATGTATGAAGAAAGATAGTTTGTTCCTTTGATGTTATAGAGTTTATTCCAATGTGGAAATTTGTGAGATATTGATCAAACTCTAGTATGGTCGAAGGGTAGCTCTTGGTTAGACAATTTGACATGATCATTATCATGTCGTCAAAGTCTGTTCACATGGTCTAGTCGAAGTATGCTAGGATTATTAGCATGTCGAATTAAGCATGTCTTTTATGACTAATTGTTTAAGTTAGCTTGTATAATGGGCTGTGTGTAAAAGCCCATTAGTTTATTGTGTTAGATTCCTTATAAATAGCATACTAGTTTCTCATCATTGCGTAACACAAATCCTAGTTAGGGTGAAGGAGGTTGTTTGTTATTTTTGTAACACTTGTAATCTTATTTCAAAGAGAAAGTAAAGAATAGTAGTCCATAACCAACTTGTTGTTTTCTTCTTGATTCCCTTTTTTCTACCCTTGTGGGTTTCTTGCCGATCAAGATATCGATTATACTTTGTTATTCCAATATCATTTTCACAACACTTTTATAGCAAAGGGTTTTCAAACTAGCCTTCACCTAACCTTACAATTTGGTGAAACATCTCAACGTCTCTTTTGAAGCTTCTCAAAGAGCTCAAATGTGTTGCATCTTCAATGACATTTTTTCTTTTCTATTAAAGAAGATAAAGTACTTAAAGAACTTAACACCAATGAACACCAATTGACATCAAAAGAGAATTTACTCTTATTGGAACAAGATTGTTCATATCCCTTGGGTTTTTATGATAAAAAGTACTTGAAAAACAAATGGGTATACTAACATATGTTCAAGTGTGCAGGATCACAAGTATAGAATTAATCCTTATTGAAAGCATATGTGGAGAAGCAAATGAGTTTGATTCTGATTGATCAGAATCTGATGACTCTGATGGTGTTCATCAACCTCTGAAGGATCAGAGTTTAGTCATATGTTCTTGCATCTGGTGATAGCGCATGCTCTGATTGTTTGAAAAGCGTATGATCCATACACTATACCAAAGCAGACTAGTCTTGTCAAAGCCCCAGATTTATGGATAGAGTCAACTAGGGTTTTGTCTTGTAAGGCTCGAGGGATAATGATATGACCTCTTCAGTCTATTCTACCTTTTGGTAGATACTTAGTACTTCAAAAAGTGTTGTGAACAATTCTATTATTCAGTTGATAATGCTCCAAACCAAATACATTATCCAACGTCTCTCTTAACATGCTTCTTTATTAAGTTTGCTCTCTTATGTTTAAACCCTCCAACGACTCTTTCTCTACCTCTACAAAAGGAAGCTGAAGATTTGAAGGAAGGCGTACAACAATGCAATAAAATATCTTGAGCATAACTCAGAGCTTTGATTTGTAACTGTTATTACATAAGATCTTAGATTTCTTATCTTTTTATATCTTAGAAATCTTAAGAGGTTAAGAAACTTTATGGTTGTTGCACAACTACTATACTTCTGATTGTGTATATAAGTGTAATGGTTACCCTTTCTACTAAACTATTTATTTAAAGTAGAGGAAGTATCTTGCCTGCGTGCTTGGGCAAGGAATCTCTTGTCCGTGTACTTGAGCAATAAAGTCTCTTTCTATATTTATTGAGAAGAATTCTCTTGCAAGGTTTCTTGAGCAGAAGTCTCTTTCGAGGTTGATTGAGCATTGAAGTCTCTTGCAAGTGTGCTTGAGCAATTTGTAACTTGTTTGGTTACAGTGAAAAGCTCATGTTAAGGCAAAGGGGTTTGACTACTCTCAGTTGAAGAGAGGAACCAAGATAATATTTATGTGTTGCTAGCATTTACTTCTGAGCATCTTTATTTCTGCTCCTATATCTTTTTCTGATATCAGACTTTGAACTTTGTTCAGAATCCGAATTTGATGTATTATAAGCGAAACGAGTTTTTGGCATACACAATTTAACCCCCTCTTCTTGTTTATTTTTTCTCACCTTCAGTTGGAATCAGAGCTGACTTTGTTCTAAACATTTAACTGTGGTATAGAAAAGATCTTGATAAAAATACTTTTTCCATCATGGTTGATAGTTCTGAAGTAACTATCCTTGTTAGAGGTTCTCCTTGTTGTAATAACAACCATGATCAAAGTACATCTAGTTAAAACAAATATACGGCTACACCACCAACATTCAGTGGTTACTCTACTGAATTTGAATTGTCGAAGAGCAATATGTACACTCATATCATTGGTCTGGATGATGAGTTATGGTATATTTTGGAAGATGGCATTGACTTTCATGTCAATGGTGTTGGAATGGTTTTTGGCAGAAAGTATCTCACTCCTGATCAGAAAAAGATTTATAGAAAACATGTTAGAGTAAGAGTATTTCTTGTTGATGCATTACCTTATTCTAAGTATATAAATATTATTGATAAGTCTACTGCTAAGACTGTGTTTGAATATCTATGTGTTACCTATGAAGGTAATCAACAAATTCAAGAAGCTAAAGTTAATCTTATGGTTTAAAAATATGAGTTATTCATAATTAAAAATGATGAGAACATTGAATTTATGTTCTCAAGATATCAAGTTCTTGTGTATGACTTCAGGTCTTGAACAAGAGCTATACCACTATGGAATTTTTCAAGAAGATTCTTAAGAGTCTTTCTATCAAATACATACCCAAAGTGAATGCTAATCAAGAGGCTAAAAATTTAAACTCTTTAAGTCTTGAAGGTCTTGTTAGCAATTTCCAAAGTCATGAAATGGAGTTAAATGGAGATGAGCCTGAAAAGCAGGTTAAAACCATGGTTTAAAATCTGTTGGGGGATATGAGAAATCCTCTAAAACCAAAAAATTCAAAGAAGCCACTCATGATGAAGCTTATGATGATGATGAATTATCCTTTATTATCAAAATATTTCAACACTTGACCAGGAAGAAGAACATACTCTCTGGTAAAAGAGATGGCTTCAAAGGATCAAGTTCTGGGAGTAAAGATCAGGACGACTGTTACAACTGCAAAAAGCCTGATCATTTCATTGTTGAATGTCCTAATCTTCAAAAAGACAAAAGCAGAAAGGAAAGCTTCTAGAAGAGCAACTTCAGAAGCAAGTTCAGAAAAAGTCTAATGGCAACATGGGAAGAACTTGACAATGAAGGAGAAGATGAAGAAGCCAATCTTGATTTGGTGGCCTCAAACTTTCTAGACTCAGAATCTGAAGTTGGTTCTAACTCAGAGTCAGAAGACACGGAACATGTATTTTCTAATATCTCTAAATCTAATTTAAGTACTATGTGTCATGATCTTATGGAAAGATGCCAACAAAAAGCCAGATATATGAAAACATTAAAGAAGAAATATGATCTTTTAAAAGATGAGCTAAATCTTTATAAAGAAAAAATTGAAAATCTTGAAAAAGAACATATTGTTTCAGTGAAAGGTATGTCTGACAAACCTCTGGATAAAAATGAATTAGCTCTTCAAGATTTCATTATATCTGGTTACGAAAGAATAAAACTTACTTCCATGATCTATGGAGTGAGTAAGAGAAAAGAGGAAGGTCTTGGTTATCATCAGAAACCTTACAATACAAGGACTAATATCTTGATGAAACCATCATATCCTTCCTCTTCAAGCACTGCTAAAAAGGGGATGAGTGCTTACTTTACGCCTGCTGCTGAAAATGGTAGAATTCTGGACCAATCAGAACTTGTGATAGATAACTCACAAATTATGAAGGATTTAAGATCTCAGACTCAAGGGTCAAAAGTTCTAAGAAAATTAGAAACTAAAACTCTCAAGTCAAAAATCTTGAAAAACTCATAAATCAAAGTTATTATATCTAAAGTTCTTATAGGTTCAGAAGTCAAGGTTAAGACTTATCCTAGATAAAATATTAATGGATAAAAAGTCTAGAATGAGTCTAAAATTTACTATAGGGATAAGGCACAAAGCAAGAGGAAGCCATATAAAATTAACCTCAAAGGGCCCATAAAAGTATGGGTACCAAAGAATGAGATTGTTTTTGCTACAAATATGCTTAAAGGAAAGAACAAGGCAACAACTACTCTAGGACAGTGGTTGCTTACAACCTTTAACTAGAAGAAGGCCTACATCCCAAATCCTAACTCTGAAGGAGGAATGGGATATGGAATCTTGAAGAAACCAGTAAGACAAGATTACTGGTACTACGAAGACTGAAAGTCTCCTATGATGAACTGGTGCTTCAGACTCGTTGCTATATCTCTGAAGTTTATCTAGTTGTTTTGTGAAGTCTGAAGAAACTTCTACTAGTGTTAAGAAAAGAATTGTTGGAACTATATTTTTCCTCTCGGATAATCTCAAAAGTTGATACTTCATAGACAGGTATGATTATGTTTTTTATAAAATAGTTTCTGATCCTAACATTCTTTAATGTGTGTCAGAAAAACTTCATATTTATGAAATAAGAATTACACTTTACTATGATAATTATATTTCTATCAGTTGGTCCAGAATCTTTCTCTATATCAAAAGTTGATGATGTTTAGAAGTTACCTTAATCATAAGCTTATTATTAGCTTATGATGAATAAATAGCCTCTGAAGCATCATAGTCTCTAATACTATGAATAAGACTAACTACCTCTGATGTGCACACAAATGGTCGCTTTGTGGTAACTACCTATGACACTTATCCTATTATGTGTCATAAGTGTGAAACGTCTCTTGACATGTGGAATGAAATAGCTGGGTAAAAACTCCTCCTCTCTTTGTTATTTTTGTATTTATTATTATTCTTGTTTCCTTCTGCATTTATGGTATGTTATGCTTAAAAAATTGTTTTCACTCAAAAAGCACTCAATTTACATCAGATACCACACTTCACTAATTCACCACCTACACTTTTGCTTTCTTTAACCTCCTCTAAAAAAACCCTTTTCAAAGGATAATCCTAGAAACTCCAAAAGCTCTCTTTTTAAATGGCGTAGTCATCAAATGCTCGTCATGCACACATGATAACTGAATCTGGAAAAAGTATGACTATCAAGCCCAAAACTATTGATTTGAATCAAGATGATCTAAAGCTCTTGGTAGAAAAGATTGTCAACTTTGACTCAGTCATTCAAAGTGGGTATGATCTTTGGAGCTTTTTCAGAGTTCAAGAGTGGTCTCCAATATTTGATATGTTGAATGAACCAACTTGTACTCATCTTGTGAAAGATTTGTGGGTTAGGGCAGAAGTTTTTGATGAACTTGCCGCACGTGAGGAACTTAGACTTCTTATGGAAAAGGACAGTTCCTTGAAGGGGATGACAAGAAAATACGTAGGTTTGAAGAAGTTTGAAGAGGTTGAAATAAGATCTGCTTTAATGGGTATTGATATGATTATTACTCATAAAACTATTGCTAAACTCTTAAGTTCACCAAACTGGTAGATTTGTTGTGGGCACCAAAGAAAATGGTCCTAAAGTAGATGATATCAAGTGGTGTTTATTTGATAATGTTGAAGATCTACATTCTTATGAATTTAGAAAGGTCAAGAACATGAAGAATGCATTTAGGCTTTTGTACAAAACTTTTATTGGTTGTCTGATTCCCAGAGAAGGAAGTACTGGTCAGATTTCTTGGGATTACAAACACTTCATTTTCTACCTGAAGGATGAAGACAAGATAAATCTATCAGCTTACATTTTCAACCATCTGTGTGAAGCAATCAAGGACAACACAAAGCTTCGCAAGAAGAATGCTCCTTATGCTAGATTGTTGTTAGAATTGTTCTTTCAGGGTCGTCCAATTGGTGCCCTTAAAAACTTGTCTGACAATGGAGATTTAGAGGAAATTTATGAAAATATCTTATCTACTTTTGTTCTGGCTAACATGAAGCTGATGAAGAAATTTGTTATTTTTACTTCAAAGATTCCTCTCTCTGTTATATGCACCAATCTGATTATCTTGAGGATTATCCTATCGTCACCAAGATAGATAACAATGAGGTAATCAAGAAATTCATCATACAATCTTTCAATGAATGTAAAAGCATCAAATTTAAAGATGTTCCTAATAAGCCTATTGATGTTTTTAAATCGTCTAATAAGAGGAAGCAGGTAGCTTCAGTTGTTCTAAAGGATGTTCAGAAACCGCCTAAGAATATAGCAATTGAGAAGAAGATTGAAGAAGTTATTGCAACCACTGAACTAATGACCTCCAAAACTAGAAGTGGAAAGTCTCCCAAGAAGGTTGCTTCTGTTTCTGTCATTTCAGAAGCACCTTTGAAGAAGAAGATATTGAGGAAGTTGTCTGAAATTGAGAAGGAAGAAGAAGAAGAAGAAGAAGAAGAAGAAGAAGAAGAAGAAGAAGAAGAAGAAAGATACATATGAAACTCTCCAGAAGAGTATAATTTAGTCTACCCTTAAGTGTGCTCAACTTTTAGCATATGTCATCTTAGATCAGTCGGGGAAGCATCTTGAAATCTCTGTTATTGGGAATCAAGAGGATATTGTTGTTGGTGATTTGGAATCTATTGAGGTAATGGTTGGCTTAAAAGCTTATGATGTTCTCGAAGAAGTTGTCTCAGAAATTGTTGCTGCTTCAAAAGCTCTGAATACTGGTGTAACAGGTATTAATCTGAACGTAGTCTCTGAAGATGATTTTAATTACATCGCCCTTAACCACATTTCTCCAACCCCTCACCAATTCCCTCGCCCAATCATTCACCAAAACACACTTCTCTCCCTGTTGTTGAAACCATTGTTGCTCAGAATCAGTTAGTTGAATTTTATGCTTCTGAACAACCTTCACCACTAAACACAATGCTTGAACTCCCCATAGATGTTTCTAGTAGGAAAGCTACTTCTTCTAGCTCTGAGTCAGTGTATAATGCCGAAAGGTTTGAAGCTCGTCTTAACCTAAAATCTTCAAAACCTTCTCCTGAAGTCATCAAACATATCTCTATCATTCCCATCCAAATTGTTTCTCCTTAAGGCCAACCTTCTAACCTAACATGTTCTGATTCTGAAGTTGAACATGTAATCCTTGTTCAACCTGAAATAACCCTTCCATCAGAAACTCAACCGCCATCTCAACCTTTACCTCCAGCATCTCCTCATAGAGAACCTATCCATGTTTAGAGCCAATCCTTAGATCAAGTTGTAAATGAACTTCATATTGAAATTGAACAAGTTGTTCAAGATCTATCTCTAGTTCAAATTGTTAATGTACCTAGAGTTGAGTCTAAACAAAACCCTTTTGACCTCCTTCATCCTGAAATCACTCTAAATCCACCTAATGTTTCAAACCATTCATTTGAACCAGGACCCTCTCATTCAAACACGTAATCCCTTTCACAAACTGTCCAAACCAACATGGGTGTAATCAAAAATATTCTCTTAGATAAAGTGCATAGTTTGATAGATGAGAGATCTTTTGCATCTGACATAGTAGCATATTCTGCTAGATGGGATTCTCTCTATACTTCTGTTGCATTATTTATTCAGAATATGAAGGATGTCACTTCAGAGTCTGCTGCATCCTCTTGTTCTAGGCAAGATCTTGTGGAGAAAAACATGGCTTTTGTTACTGCTACTCAACAAGCCATGGTTATCAAACATATTGAAATGGATAATAGAATGAACTCTATGGATTTCAGGAAAGACATCATGGGTGCGTATCTAAGAGTTATTTTGGATCTTCTGAAGAAACCTTAGTATTAGGATCTAGAATCGATTTTTTGTTGTTGTTGTTTTTGTTATATATGTTTAACTAATTTCTTGTCATATGACTATACTTTCTTTTATCTGGTTTTCATATCATATTTTCTTTATGCTTATGTGATTTTTCTCTAAGCTACATTTTCTGGGAAATATTATTTCTTATCTAAGTGTTAAGAAATAATCCTTGTTTTGCTTGCGTATTTCTTTGGAGGAACTATTTCTAAATATTTCTTGGATGATAAAACATGCTCAAATGAAACAACTATTCAAAATAATCATTGCAAAAAGTAAAAAAAAAAAGTCATTAATAAAATTGGAAGGATTACAATATTTCTAGGGACTACATAAATTTGTCCGAATCAGAACAATATCCCATAGCTACAAAAGGATCCTCATAGTCAGGAACTCGCTTCTCACTTCCCTCGTATGAGTCGTAGAAAAACATCCTTCTTAGAACTTTCTTCTTCTTCGTCTTCAACTTCTTCTTATTCTTTTTCTTCTTCTTGAGTTTCCTTACTCTTAGGACATCCCTTACGGCAGTCGACCCAGATGACTGAGTCTCTTCTATGGTCTGCTGAATATTTGTTGCTCATCTTCTGTTCATAAAAAAAAGTCTTCTTCTCCTTCCCTTGAAATATATTGTATATTGATCAAACTTTGTCTTTGCGTCTCAACCTCTCTGAATTTGACATTGTCTAGATTCTGAACGCCTATAAACCGCATGCATCTCGGCGTCCCACGTACGGAGCGTCGGAGCTATTCATTTCTGTCCATTTCCAATTCCAAGTTCTATCGCTTTATTCATCGATTATCCTTTTCTATATTTATTTTAGAGTTTATTTTATTTTGATTTCTTTAATATTTAGTTGATTTTTTTATTTTGATTATTTACAAAATAAAATGTCAAATAGAAAGTATGAATCTGGTTATGAAAATTTGAAGAAAAAACGAAAAAGTTGAAAAACTAATTGAATCTCAATGTGGTGGTTTTGCAAGATAATGCATCTAAATTTTCTGTTAAATCATTATCTCAAACTCGTTGGGAAAGTAGAATAGATAGTGTCAAAGCTATTAAGTTTCAAACTCCAAAGGTAAGAGATGCTTTGATTGAATTATCAAAAAATTGTGAAGATCATAAATTAATAAGTGAAGCCATGTCTTTAGCAACTCATGAGCTTGAAAATTTTGAATTTTTATTAGGAATGAATATTTGGTATGATATTTTGTTTGCTGTCTCTTCTGTTAGCAAGATTCTACAATCAAAAGATATGCATATAGATGTTGCTATAGATCTTTTAAAAGGTCTTATCACTTATTTAAAACATTATAGGGAAAACGGGTTTGCATTGGTTTTAGAGTCCATATAAAAAATGGTCATCGAAATGGATATAGAGCCAAAATTTCGTGAAAAACATAAAATTCATAGAAAACCTCATTTTGATGAAAATACTAGTAATGAGATCACACGTTCACCTGAAGAATCTTTTCGTATTGTGTATGTTCCAAAATGATAATAAAAGTGAAATGGAGTAAATGCTAATAAATACAAGAAAATAGTCTCACATATAAATATTTACTCACATTCAAAATATTTATAAAAAGTTAAAAATATTAACTCAACAAAAGGACAAAGGAGGATAAAGTGTGGCATAGACAAATGTGGTGGTCCTAAGTATTATGCCACTTGTCTTCTCCATACACCTTTCGTATGTATCGCTGGTACCGGGTCTAAAGGCGTTGAGCACTTCCGGACTCCCTATTGCTCTCGTTTTGGTCGATGCATGTGTTTGATTTTTGAATTCGAAAAGAAGCAACACTTCGTGAAGTGTTGCTGAATGAAAATAACCAACAGTTGGAAACAATGCAACTTTCAGTGGAAATGTTGTTAACATGTGTTGTTTCATCAAGGGTCACAACCTTGTGAAACAACACATACATGGCTTATAAATACCTCACTCCGAATTCAGAAAATCATATCATAAAATTGAATATCCTCTTGAACTAATTCCAAACTCTCTTCGTCATAAATCGAGTTTTCGTCGGTCTTGCGCAAATTCAATATAAGGCTGAATTATCTTGGGTATTCATGCGTTCCAACTCTAAGACATCCTGCTTTCTAACTCTAATACATAAAGAAAGTGCTTGAAATACTTTTAAGAAAAGTGACTCCATTCACAATTCAGTCCTGGATCCATTCAACTTTACCGATTTATCTAACAATCTTAAGAGTATTCTGATAATGGCTACCGAGACTACAATTTCAAGCATCAAAGTCATGAATCAAGACCTTGTAAAATTGGATCGCTTTGACGGAACCAACTCCACCCGATAGCAAGATAAAATGACATTCTTACTGACTTCCCTGAAGGTTCATTATGCCCTAGATCCTGACTTAATACCAATTCCTGAACCAACTGATAATGACTCTGAAGAACTCAACAAGGAGTGCAAATAACGTAAATAGGGCGAATTGTTATGCCGCTGACATATTCTGAATACGATGTATGATCGTCTCTACGATCTCTATACAAATACTCAATCTGCAACAAAAATCTGGAAGACACTCGAGTTTAAATTCAAGGCCAAAGAAGAAGGTAGGAAGAAGTTTATAATTTTTAAATACTTTGATTTAAAATTTATAGATTCCAAACCCATTCTTCTCTAAGTGCACGAGTTATAGGTTCTCGTGAATGCAATAAAAGCTTTGAAAATAGACATTCTTGAGACCTTTCAAGTTGGTGGAATCATTGCAAAATTACCACCTTCATGTAAAGGCTATAAAAATAAGTTGTTGCATAGTTTTGAGGATTTCTCTCTAGAGAAAATCCAGAAACACCTTCAAATCGAGGAGGAATTGAAGGAAAGGGAGAAATCAGAATCTGCAGCTCTTTCCAAAGCCAGTGTTGTTACTGCCAAAGGAAAAAAGAAACTGAAGGTGTAAAAAATACAAGAGAATGGGGGGGGTGAATTGGGTTTTAAAAATAAAAGTTTTTTACCAACTCAAAAACTCCACACAATCAAAAGAACAGAGAGAGAAAGACACAAGGATTTTTATCCTGATTCACTTGAAATCAAAGCTACTCCAGTCCACCCACCAAAGTGATTTCGCCTTATACACAAGGACTTAATCTACTATAATCAAACAGATTGCAGAAATCACAAAGAACAACTTTCTTTGTCTTCTCAAGGATCTGACTATAACTTAGTCTCCTTAAGGAAATCACAAAGAACAACTTTCTTTGTCCTCTCAAGGATCCGACTACAACTTAGTCTCCTTAAGAAAATCACAAAGAACAACAATTCTTTGTCTTCTCAAGGATCTGACTATAACTTAGTCTCCTTAAGAAAATCAAACAAACAAGTTTGAGTACAGCTTTTTGTGTTACAAGTTGTTTCTACACAAGCAAATTTTACATAAAGGAAATACAAATACTTAAAGAAAAGTAAGCACAAAGTTGAGAGCTTTTTCACGTAGAAAACAGTCTTGTAAATTATTGCATTAGCTTTCTTCAAGTATCCAATTCCTACTTATATAGCATAAGAAAGAGACCATTTGAGGGCAAATCAGGGATACCAAAAGAGAAGTTGTCCACCAACGGATTAGTGACATGTGTGATGAATAGTACTATCATTTGCCCATGTTTTCAGGAGTGGAAGGAATATTTTTTATTTTTACTATGTACTATTTGATCACGTATCCATTTTGATCTTATCTTCAAATCCATTGGCTTTTGATGAAGCATGAATAGAAGAAACACAAAGTTGAAATCAGAATCTTCAGTCAAAACCTTGACCACGTCAGCATCTGGATTGAGATCTTCAGAGTCTTCAGCTAAGTAACAAAACTTCTTAACCTTTAGAATCTTTAGTCAGAACCTTGACAGTGTCAGCATCTGACTTGAGTCCTTCAGAGTCTTCAACTAAGTAATAAAATTCCAGAAGCTTTCTGTTCTTCAGAAACTTGATAATTAGAATCACATCGAGAAGCAGAAGCAGAGATATTATTGTAGCAGTAACATAACGTCTTTCCAGAACTTCTTAGGAGTAAATTAGTGCAGAGGCAGAAAGAACATTGCAACATCAACATAGTGTCTTTCAGAACTTCTTAAGAGTGAATTAACATAGAAGCGGAAAGAATATTGCAGCAGCAACATTGTATCTTTAAGAACTTCTCAATAGTGATTCAATGCAAATGTGAATTTCAAAACAAATGTTCAGAAACTGATGACGTTGCACGTCATAAATTCAGAATGAGAACTGGTTGTTAAAGATACACAATAATAAACCGTTAGAGTACCAAAACTATTCTCACACAAATACTACATTCTTATAATCAAAACTCAAATGTATAGATGCAGAACCAAATCTTGTTCTAACAATCTCCCCCTTTTTGATGATGACAAAACCATGTATTTTGATGAACAATTTTGTACAAGGTAATCACATAAAGATACATCATACAAAAGCACAAAGCTCCCCCTGGTATGTACAATCCCAAAAAGATAAAATCAGAATGAAAGAACACTTTCCTGATTAACCTTTTTGCAGAACCAAAATAACCTTTTATCAGAATCTGGTTTGTCTTCAGATGTTTCTTGAACTTATCCAGAACAATGGTTGTCAAGGTTAACACTCTGATGAACTTTACTTCAGAAGTTTGGTTCCTTTTGAAATATCTTTAAAGCATGGTTAAGAACTTTTTATAATGATGAAGTTAAAACTTCAAACTCAGAGAGTAAACCATTTCTGTAGAAATTGGTAACTTTGAGTTCTAATCTGAAAAACTTCAAGAGCTTATGATGTTCTTGACTTTCCTTGAAAAACAACTAACAAAATATGTTTCAAAGTAGTTTTTAGCAGAAACATTAAAAATGTTTCGGTTCTGATTTACGAACATAGGTATATCAAAATCAAATATGTTTCTCCCTCTTTGTCATCGATCAAAAAGACATAGACAAAACAAAATAAGGAAACAAGATGATTTTATTAATACCAAATGTCGTAAGGCACAACAGTACGAAAATACTTAGACCAGATAACACAAAAGTGCATAAAATTTTGAAAAACTAAGGATTTGGGTTCTGAGGCGGCAGTCTGGAGAGAATCATTTCGAACTGAAGATCTTGCTTGTCCAAGTGATGTCTGACAAGAGCACTTTCTTCCTTCATTTCAGCAAGAGTCTTCAGAATTGCTTCAGGAATTATCCCAAAAGAAGTTCCAGCAGCATTTTGATTCTCAGAAACAACAATTTATTGTTCTAGCTCACTGTCTTGAGCTTGTTGTTGATCTTCAGAAGCAAATTGCTTTCCTCTATCATGTTAAGAATAAACATATTCCATGACTACCTTTAGATGTATAGAAGCTTCCATAGTCTCCTTTGCTTCTTCCTCAATTTCAGGAGCACGAAGACACAATCGAGCATGTTGTAACTGTAAGGCTTTCATTGTAGGTTCAAACCTTGAATGAAAATTCCTTTCAGAAACTTTGTATCCAAAGTTCTTTAGCTTTGAAATCTTGGAATTAACCCATCTCCGATAGGCTTCCCAGGCAGCACCACTCTCTGCTGGATTAGTGGATATAACATTAGTCCACATAGCAGTGTGAAGATAACTTTTTGAATCTTATTCAAATTTCTTCAAAATCTTATTGAATCCCTCAGAAACCTAAACAAAATAGTTAGAAGAGCCATTGTAGAAGATGAATAGTTGTAGGACATGAATAGTTGCAGAGAAAGAGAGAGAGGTTGGTGGTTTGAAAGAGAAAAAAGTTTGGAAATATTGTGAGCATAATGTGAAATGTGAGTGAAGTGGGTTTATATAAATATTTTAGTAATGATGAAAATAAGAGATAAATCGTCATAGAGGGAAAAGTAAAAGTTTTAACCTAGTTCCAAGAAGGAGAAACCCAATATGTCACGACATCATCATGCATGCTCAAAAAGTGGGATAGCCGTCACCACTAAAAACCACATGTTATCAAACGAAATGACAACCATTAAATGGAATAACTGTTCAGAATCAAGAAGACAAATCGATAAGATTGCATCTAATCAGAACCTTTCTGATTCATGAAACTTCCTCACTTCAGAAATCTCATGTCTCAGAATCAAACAACACTAACTTCTCAGAACCTAATCAAGAGTTCTGGAAGCTTAACATTATGATAACATCTTTTCATTTTGCACAAGAGTCCATATATAAATTTTTCAAAATGAAAATGAATTTATCATCGGCAAGGGGTTTTATAAAGATATCAGCCCATTGATGGTCTGTATCAACAAATTTTAAATGGAAAATACCCTTCTGAACATAATCACGTAAAAAATGATGTTTAATCTCAATATGTTTATCCCTAGAATGCAATATAGGATTCTTGGATAAAAAATAGAAGAAGTATTATCACAAAGAATATGAATGTTACTCTAAAAAATTTGATAATCTTCCAGTTGACTCTTCATCCAGAGTATTCGAGTGTTGTATCCAGAAGTTGTGATATACTCAACTTCGGCTGTTGAAAGTGCAAATGTTGATTGCCTCTTGCTAGACCATGAGATCAGATTGTCTCCCATTAATTTATAACTTTCAGAAGTATTTTTCCTCTCTATTTTGTCTCCAGCATAGCCAGCATCACAATGACTTACTAACTTGTATTCGTTTGACTTTTTAAAAAACAAACCAAGATTAGTAGTACCTTTCAGATACCTAAAGATTCTATTAACATCAATTAAGTGAGTCTCCTAGGGTATTATTGGAAGCGAGCACACAAACAAACACAGAATAAAGTATCAGGTCTAGAAGCAGTTAGATAAAGGAGAGATCTTATCACACCTCTGAGTAGCTTTTGATTTTCCTTGCTACTTACCTCTTCCTTCTCCAGAATGCATGTAGGATGCATTGGAGTTTTTGCTTGCTTGCATTCTGACAAGTTAAACTTCTTCATAAGTTTTCTTGTATACTTGCTTTGGTGGATGTATGTTCCTTCTGAATGTTGATCAATTTGAATCCCCAAAAAGAACCTAAGTTCTCCCATCAAACTCATTTCAAATTCAGCATACATTAACTCAGCAAAATCCTTGCACAATGAAGCATTAGTAGAACCAAATATAATATCATCAACATAAATTTGCACAATCAGAATATCATTCTTAAAGGTTTTGCAAAAGAGCGTTGTGTCCATTTTCCCTCTAGTAAAATCATTTTCCAAAAGGAAGTTACTTAGTCTTTCATACCAAGCTTTGGGTGCTTGTTTCAGACCATATAACGACTTTTTAAGTTTGAAAATTGGTTATGCTTTCATTATCTTCCATCTGAAGCAATTCATATGTTCTTTTGTGAGTTTGTAACCACACATTTTTCACCTTCTCTACGCCTCCAAATGATTTTTCTACAATTTCCCATGCTTCTTTCGTTGATTCAACATCACTAACCTTTTCAAAATTATAAGAATCAACATATTGATGGATTATAAAGAGAGATTTATAATCTTTCTTTTTCAATTCTTTGTGTGTAGCTTTTTCTTCATATGTCGCGTTTGTTGCAAGTTGTAGTGGCAAATTCATGACCATCAAGTTATGGATAAGTTTAACATCAATAAAACCAGAGTCGCCACCGCGCTTTTATTGTTTCCAAAGGAAAAGGGAAAAGTACGAACAAAACCCAAAGATAAGAGTTTTTCAAATCAAAACTAATAAAATGCCAGAGATTACAGGTAATGGGGTTGGTTACACAAAGGGAAGGTGTTAGCACCAAAAGTGTCCTAGGTACTCCTAGGGAGCCCTTTTTTATGTGTGGATATGTGTTCAGTATAAAAGATGTTTGAGAAAAATAGAGTGTGGGGATGAGAAAAGAATTCATTTATTTATATTTTGTGTTTGAGAAGACCTTAGGATTTGTGCCTAGGTACCAACATAAAAATGAGGGATCAAAACCTCGTAGTTCGTGGTAAAAATTTCAAATAAGTTGGTGGATTTCTTTTAACAAAAGTTTAAATGAAAAGGGCACAAAGGGGCCAAAAGTTTGAATGAAGTTGTTAGCTCTTTTTTTATTTTTGAAATTTAAGTAAATATGGTTAAGTTTATTTACAATTTTGATTTAAGAAAAGAGTTTGAAAATTCATTGGCTTAAGGCCAAAGTTTCTAGTTTAAATAATGTCTAAGTTTGAAATCACAAGCAAAGAAAGGTTTTGAAAAGGGGGGGAGATTTTGAAATTTAAGAAGTGGGAGGAGATGAAGAGGCTATCCTAAGCACAAATTTAAAAGTTAAGAGTTGAAGAGATCTGACTAATGGGATGCAACCCAACAGACAAGATGTCATATAGAAACCCATTTTATCTTTGAACTTTGAATCAAACAATAATCAATAAAGCAAATAGAAAAATCCAGACATCATGAAGATTAAGACATCAAATAAAGATAGCCACATCCAAGCAAGCAACTACATAGCCATCAGTCTTCTTTGTCTTCCCATGTATCAAATGAATTATTCCTTGACCAACTCAGAAGAAAGCATCAGACACAAGATCAAAATAACAATTAAGCACAGAGACAGAGTAACAGATGAATTCAAACAAGATCCAAAGCTTGCATCAGATGAAGGCTTAGTTCACAATTACTTGATCTTAAAATGTTGACATTGGCCAAGTCCTTTTGCATAGGGAATGTTGCCCAATCCTAAGTCCAAAAGTTCAAATCAAGTTCAATAGTCCACCAGATGTTTTTTTAGAATTTTTGTTGTTATTTAGGTATTTTAAGATCCTAAAACCACAAACAAGACCAAAGTGCACAAACAATATATACAATCACAATATATGGCTCAAATAAGCAAAGTGAAAATGACACAAACATAAACAAGTTAAATGAAATGTAAATGGAAAATGAATGATAAATGACTGAAATCTAAATTGCATAAAATAAATGACTTGAAAGTAAAGCAATATTAACAAGAATTAGTCAAATGTTAGTCAAGTGTAATGGTGATTTTTAATTGTTTAAGTGATTCGTTGGAGAACACTCAACCTTTCATTCACAAGTATAGATCCTTGAACCAAGATATCTTCCATGAGAAGGGCTACAACTTGGATAATTCACAAGTATGCCACTAGCTCCCATGAAAGGAAAAAAGGTTAAGTCTCCAAACAATGCCATGAAGAAGGGGAGGCTTACAATCCCACTTACTAGAATGTTATGCCTTGAGGGTCAAATTTAGCTCTATGTTAAGCAATCGTAATTGGACCTAAATAGAAGTCACAACTATCAGAGGTCGGGCAATAAAATTTAGGTGTTAATGCATGTTAGAGATTTGGTATGAAGAACCAAACTCCCTAAAACATACCACACACTAAAAGAAAATATCAAAAGGGAGGGACATCTCTCAATCATACTTGTATTGGTTCATCTGACACAAGGTCATTGATGAACAAATTAGCCTTAAGACATTAGAGATTTCGTTGGTCAAATGAGGGAATGGGAAAGAATAGGGATGAAGATGAAGAGGGAGGGGAAGATAGAAACACAAATTGGTCATGGGAGGAATTTCATCAAATCAAAACCATTCATTCATTTTGGGAGATGAAATGCACATTTCATCAATCCCCTAAATCCAATGGTTTTGACCCAACAAAAGTCAAATCAACCTTGACCAAGGCCTAAACAAAAAGTCAAACATCACAAGACCATAAAAATGGCTCAACATAATTTTTACATATTTAATCAATTAAAAATGAATTAAAATGCATTTTTATTTGGTCAAAACCTAAAATCTCTTCAAAACACGAAATAAATAGCCAAAAGATTTATCCTAGGTCAAACAAGGTCAAAGTACCTTAGACAAAAAAATTCATGATTTTTAAAAAGTCAGAAGTATTTTTAAACAATTAAAAATATGCACAAAAACATTTAATTCATGAAAAATAGCAAAATTAATCCAAAAAAAAAATTTAATTCGAAATATGAAAGAGAAAAATATTTAAATATTTGTGGTGAAAGTGCCATATTTTTGGATTAAAAATGAAATTAATATGAATTAAAAAAAATAAAAGGATTAAACATAAAATCATAAATTAAAATAAAATAAGAAAAAAACAAGGGCCATCAGATCTCCCTTATTACTTGAGGTGGCATATCTGATGGCCACACGCGCGTGTTCCATGATGGTCATCAGTCAAAGAGATATATGCGTGGTAATAAAAGCAATGGTCCAAATTATTACATCCAATCATGATTAGATGGCCAGGAGATATGTCAACACACCACCGGAGCTAGGGCTCCGGTCATCTTCTCCGGTGACCTCCACCGGACTGGTCCAACTTCATCTCAATGGAAAATGAAAAACAAGGATACTATTTCAAAGAGAAAATACTCAGGATCACGAATCTGACCTTAATTTTCTCCAATTCCAAGTATATAGGAAGATACAGGGATTTGAATTTTGAGGATCATAACCTGAGTTGCTTCGATTTGACCTCAAAGCAACTCAATCTTGTTTCCTGCATTGATACGACTTCAGCTAACCAAAAATCATAAAGAATGGTAAAGAATTGAGAGAGAGTCAAAGAGATGAAAATTTTGGAAAATCACCTTCGAGGGAGCTTGAAACTTGCTTGATATTGCTTCCAATTGGCCTTGGCTTGACTTCAGAAGCTTGCAGAAGTTGAAATGTAACAAGGAAAGGCTTGGATTCTTGGAGTTTAAATCTCAAAACAGAAGGAGATTTGAGACTCGATTTTTAATTGAAAACCTTCAAGATTGTCCTCTAATGATGAGGGTTTGGATCGCAGGTTCAAAGCTTGGGCAAGGTATCCTTAATTCTGAGTAATGAGGGTCTTATTTATAGGCAAGGCAATTGCTTTCTACACATTCCAAAATTGGCCAAAAATAGCAATTCACTTGCATAATTTCATGGGTGTGTGATAGGCTCATGAAATGATGCAATCAGGTCCAAAATCCCTCACGTGCAATGCTGAAAGCATGTCATGTTATCATGCAATGGAAATTGAAATGTGAATGTGAATTTCATCCAAATGAAGCTTTGAAGAGAAACCATGTGCAAGTCCTCCAATTATTGGCCAAAGGAGATAATCTTAAACTTTTCGGAAAGGTGGGATCAAGGGGAACAACTTTCATGTTTAACACTTTTCCATTTGATGCTTTGATCATAATGAATTTTTTGGTGGAAGTTTGGAAAATCAAACATATTTGAAAATTTTCTAAGTACCAAGTCAAATGTTCATTTCTTCCACCTTGAATAACTTTTTCTATGGGCTTAAAATGGAAAAAGTTACTTCATCAAAGTTGTATCTCTTTCTAACCTCCTAAATTTAGTCATAAATTTGACCTTATTTGGATTTGGAATGAAGGAGTTATACATTTTAGAAGTTGAGGAAAATCACTTGTTCAATGGTAATGGTCCAAAATGACCTATAGTGTTTCCTCTTGGAACATGTCCTTGCAAGTTGAATTTGAATTTACTCAAAGAATAAAAGTGTATAGGACATCTTTAATTTTATCATGAAACTTTAATGGCCTTCATATCATAAAAATTGAGCAAGTTATGGTCTTTGGAAGTTGACCTCCTAACTAGGGTTCAGACAAAATGACCTATAATCTCTCACCATAAAAAATGACTTTCCAAGCAAACCTAGCTCTTGACCTCAACATGAAAGTTGTTTGGAATGTCACAAGGAGTAACTTTATATTGGAATCATTTTTATATGACAAAAATTGTAGGAGATAGGGTCTAGGGAACCCCAGTTTTTTACCAGTTGACTTTCTCATGTCAACCACCATGAACCAACTTGCAAACCTGAATTTCTCTTGATATTGGGGACTCATGGAGGATCATATATGTATAAGATTATGTAATATGAAGTATCCCTTGAAGTATTTGATCAAATGTTGAAGAGACTTGTTGAGGAAGTCACACAAGATACCGAGATGAATTAGGGCTTCCAAGGCAAACAAGCTTCAAACTCTTGATGATTTCTTGATCAAAATGATATGTGAAGATCATGGGGATTCATATATGATGTATAGAGTAAATCTGAACCATCTCTTGATTATTATCCTTGCATTGAGGGTCTCAAACCCTAGATGTGATCTTGATGAGGCATAGATGAACATACACACTACCTACAAAAGAAGTAAAATATACATAGACATATTTTTGGCATTTTGGTTAGTAAATAATGAAAAACAAAGTATGATACAATCAAATGTGCTTGGTGATCTCTCCTAATGCAAACCCAATAAATGAGGGGTAAGGAGGATGCCAAGGTGTGATCCCAAAGCCAATGCATATAATGAGATAGCATGAGGGATCTTAGGGTCAAAATTGGGGTCTTACAACTGCCCTTATTTAAGGACATTCTAACTGAGGATGTGAAGTTTAAAATCTTTGTATCAACTCAGTAAAATGGACTTAAATAAAAATATATAGAAACAAATTTTGGTCCCTAAGAGACCTCATGATGCATATGATATGAATGCATAAAATAATCTTTGTGGGGAATATATTGCCACAAAGGAAAAGAATCCGGAGAGACTGAAAGTCCATAGGAGCATAATGCATTCCATAAGGAAAACTCACGGGGGAGACATAGACTCTAGGGGATAAAAGATATGCGTAGGCCAGGCTACGACTTAAAAAACTGTTGGAGACACGAGGAGAACTTCCATGAAAATAAATCAATGGAAGGATTCGGTTGGTGAGAAGGGAAAATCTGCAGGGGAAATGGATATATCAGAACAAAGCTGAAATATTTGAATCAAACTTAACTGGGGAAAATGATCTTCAACACAGGAGTACCAAAATATATTATCTATTACCGGTTACTGGGTAGGAAGATAATATATCCTGATAGAGGGACATTCATTATCGATTAAGGTAAACATATCAAGCATGACTCATTGAGGAGAAAGAGGTGTATTCGTTACCGGTTACTGGGTAAGAATAACCTGTTGGGGAAAAAGATTCAATAGGATTTATAACTACCGGTTACTGGGCAGAAGACCAAAGAGAGAATATCTGTCACCGATTAAAGTGAACATATCAAGGATAAACTCAAAGGAGGAATATTCGTCATCGGTTAGGATGAACATATCAAGGATAGACCACCGGGGAGAAAATATGAATTATATCTATCAGTTACTGGATAGAATACCGAAGAGAATATTTGTCACCGATTAGGATGAACATATCAAGGATAGACTCAGTAGGGGGAAAAATAAAATATGAATTACAATTACCGGTTACTGGGCAGAATACCAACAAGGGAGAGAAAAATTGTCAGTGGTTAGAGTGAACATATTAAAGATAGACTCTTTGGGGAATGAAATAAGGATTACAACTACCTTTTTACTAGGTAGAAAACCATGAAGGAAGAATATCCGTCATCGATTAGGATGAACATATCAAGGATATACTGTCTGAGGAAACGTGAAGACGAATCCATTGGGGAAAACAAAGGAAGTAAATTAAATTTATTGGGTATTAGGCAAAAGTAAAATACTCAAAAATTAAGAAGAATATTACCAGTTACTGGGTAATAGACCCTCAAAGGACCAAAATTATCTATCTAGGTGATAACTAGAAAGAAATGGTCAAACAAAGACTCGACCCAATGAGGATATATCTCAAGGGGAGTGGTTCCATCTAGATAATTGACTGGGGAGGAAACTGAAATAATAATCATCCATGAGGAAATAACTCAGAGGGGAAATGAGAAAGGTTAAACTCTTTCTGCTTAAGGGGCTGACACTCTACAATTGAAGGAGGACATGCACACCAAATCTGTATAGGTAATGATATCACCAAAACAGAGGAACAAAATCAAATGCAATAAAAAATGAATAATGAAATATCTGATGAATATGCATGTTTATAATTGATGGTTATGCTGGCAGAACAACACAAAGGATACAAATATCACAGATTTGAATCATCGCTGCAACACTCAGCTAATCTCAACAAGATGGAAACACCAACTAGAGAAAAGATGTTGGGGATGAACATAAGTCATCTAGCTCTGAATAACTCAACTCTGACTAGGGAAAGAGAAAAGATTTGCTGAGGATCCAAATTGTCAACTCTGCAGGGATTTTAGGTCAACGTCATATCAAATGGGAGATAACCCTACAGGGGACCAAACCAAATACTGCTCTGAATCCAAAACTGCCAGGAATAAGGGATCTGAAGATAAACTCCATCGGGGAACACAGGGGGTAAAACTCTGCATGGGGATCTTAAGCAAATTGCTGAGGATGCTATGACCGAGGTCGATACGTTCCTAAAAAATCATCAAATCCCCTTAGGAAATTGCAAAATAAAATAATTGCAAGGAAAAGATGACCGAATCGGATGAACTGCCAAAGTTATGCAACACAGATATGCTAATGGAAACCAAATAAAGGTTTCGGATTTCCAGGGCCCAATCATAGATCACAAATTGGGGGATGCAAAGTATGAAACACCTCAGCTGGGGAACATGAATTTACAGAGGGAATCGATCATCAACTCAACTCTACTGGGATGATAAATTATTCTGGGAGAACCTTATCAAACAAGTTGGGGATGAATGACAAACTGTTGGGGAAAAGTTTCCAAACCAAACGGCTTGGGGAAGACCAATAAGGCTTCGTACTTCAAGACTTACCTGTTCTCAAACTGTTGTCTATATTCCTTACTGAAATCAATTATTCTTAAAGTAATTATTTTTATATTTTTTAAGAAAAATAATTTTTATTCATTAATTTATTTCAAAATTATCATCATAAAAATTCAATTTTATTTAGTAGGAGTAAATAAGAGTATAAATAATTGGATAGAAAGCTCAACTTTATTTAATAGAATGGTAGTCTATAAATGACAAGACTCCATTGATCTTTACAAAGTTGAAAATGGTAATTTACATGCAAAAGGGATACATTGAATACAATGATCATTACTTTCCCTGCCAACTTTAATGTCCATTGTGCTTTTGGCTTCAGTTGAGAGTGATGAATCAAACCCAAATCTTGGGATACATTGAATGCAGTTACTTGCCATAATCCCTAATTTTGGCCTAGATTTCCCCAAGGTGGGGTACCCAACCTACCGGGATGAATTTTCTGTTTTATGTCTCTAACTTTTGCTTGGATCGTCCTTTCGGGTTTTCAATTCATCCAGACGCTCATTTTTGTCTAACCTGCTCTTTCGGGTTTTCAACTTAGCAAGTTGTTCTTTTCTTTTTAGGCGAAGTATTTCTTGACTGCACCGGCATTCACAGGACGAGTGAACTCTTCACCATCCATAGTTGTGAGAATCAAAGCATCGCCTGAGAAGGCTCTCTTAACAACATATGGGCCTTCAGAATTGGGAGTCCATTTGCCCCTGGCATCAGGTTTGAAAGATAAAATCTTCTTGAGCACGAGGTCACCTTCTCTAAACACATGAGGCCTGACCTTCTTATCAAATGCCTTCTTCATTCTCTGCTTATATAACTGACCATGACACATAGCATTTAATCTCTTCTCTTCGATCAGATTTAGTTCATCATATCTGGTCTGGCACCATTCAGCTTCAATCAACTTGGCTTCTATCAAGACACGCAATGATGGGATCTCAACCTCCACAGGGAGCACAACTTCCATGCCATAAACGAGAGAGAAATGGGTTGCCCATGTTGAAGTGCAGATGGATGTACGGTACCCATGAAAAGCAAATGGGAGCATCTCATGCGAATCTCTATATGTCACAACCATCTTCTGAATGATCTTCTTGATATTCTTGTTTGCAGCTTCAACAACCCCATTCATCTTGGGTCTGTAGGGAGAAGAATTATGATGTGCAATCTTAAAGTCTTTGCAAAGAGCTTCCACCATATTATTCTTCAAGTTCGATCCATTATCAGTAATGATCTTACTTGGCACACCATAACGGTATATAATTTGATTCTTGATAAATCTTACAACAACTTGCTTGGTTACATTTGCATACGATGCCACTTCAACCCACTTTGTGAAGTAATCAATAGCCACCAGAATGAAATGATGTCCATTTGGAGCTTTGGGCTCAATCAGACTAATCATATCAATTCCCCGCATGGAGAAGGGCCATGGAGAGGAAATGACATTCAACAATGTCAGAGTAACATGAATCTTATTTGCATAGATTTGACACTTGTGGCATTTCTTCACAAACTTGCAACAGTCGGATTCCATTGCCAGCCAATAGTAAACTACTCTTAACATCTTCTTTTCCATAGCATGTCCATTGGAATGAGTACCAAAGGAACCTTCACGGACTTCAGTCATCACCAGGTTTACTTCGTGTTTATCCACGCATCTGAGCAGAACCATGTCAAAGTTTCTTTTGTAAAGCACATCACCATTCAGGTAGAAATTACCAGCTAATCTCCTCAAAGTTTTCTTATCTTTCAAAGATGCCCCGGGCGGGTAAATCTGACTTTGGAGGAAACACTTGATATCAAAATACCATGGCTTCTTATCTTTGACTTCTTCAACAGAAATACATGAGTTGACCTATCAAGACGCATCACGGTCAAATTAGGAACTTCATTCCAAAATTTCACCATAATCATTGAAGCCAACGTTGCAAGAGCATCTGCCATCCGGTTTTCATCTCGAGGGATATGATAAAACTCAACTTTTGTAAAGAAAGTTGAAATCCTCCTTGCGTAGTCTCGATATGGTATCAAACTGGGTTGATTCGTCTCCCATTCACCTTTAATTTGATTCACAACCAAAGCTAAATCTCCATAGACATCAAGATATTTGATTTTGAGATCAATTGCCTCTTCAAGCCCCATAATGCAAGCTTCATACCCAGCCATATTATTGTACAGTTGAAAGTTAATCTAGTTGTAAACGGAAAATGAGTGCCTTAAGGAGTAATAATCACTTCCCCAATGCCATTACCATACGAATTAACAGCTCCATCAAATGTCATGCCCCAACGGAAACCATATTTCGGTCCTTCTTCAAGCAATGGTCCATCACAATCTTTCATCCTTAAGTATAAAATCTCTTCGTCAGGAAAATCATATTGTACTGACTGATAATCTTCGATCGGTTGGTGAGCCAAATAGTCAGCCAAGACACTACCTTTAATTGCTTTTTGAGATCGCTATTCAATATCATACTCAGATAACAACATCTGCCAACGGGAAGTTCTCCCAATTAAAGCAGGCTTCTCAAAAATGTACTTGATTGGATCCATTTTGGATATCAACCAAGTAGTATGATTCAACATATACTGGCGCAGACACTTAGCAGCCCAAGCCAATGCGTAACATGTCTTCTCAAGCATAGAATACCGAGTCTCACAGTCGGTGAACTTTTTACTAAGGTAGTAAATTGCATACTCTTTCTTCCCATATTCATCTTGTTAACCAAGAACACAATCGATACTCTCTTCAAGCACAGCCAAATACATGATCAACGGTCTTCCTTCAACAGGCGGAGACAAAATAGGAGGCTCAAGTAGATACTCTTTGATATTATCAAAAGCTTTCTGGCAATCTTAGGTCCAATCACAAGACTGGTCTTTCCGAAGAAGCTTGAAAATAGACGCACATGTGGCAGTCATATGCGATATAAATCTTGAGATATAATTCAAGCGACCGAGAAAACCTCTGAATTGCTTCTCAGTTTTGGGCGCAGGCATTTCTTGTATTGCTTTGACCTTGGCAGGATCAACTTCAATACCTTTTTCGCTGACAATAAAGCCCAACAACTTACCAGAATGAACACTAAAAGTACACTTATTGGGATTCAAGCGGAGTTTGTACTTTCTCAAACGTTGAAATAACTTCAACAAATGCTCAACATGCTCTTCTTCATCACTTGATTTAGAAATCATATCATCAACATAGATTTCAATCTCTTTATGCATCATATCATGGAAAAGAGTGGTCATATCTCTCTGGTACGTTGCACCAGTATTCTTTAGACCGAAAGGCATCACTCTATAGCAGAATGTTCCCCGGGGTGTAATGAATATGGTCTTCTCCAAATCTTCAGGTGCCATTTTGATTTGATTATAACCAGAAAATTCGTCCATAAATGAAAAGACTTTGAATTTAGTTGTATTGTCTACCAACATATCAATGTGTGGCAGAGGAAAACCATCTTTCAGACTAGCCATGTTCAAATCTCTATAATCAACACACATGCGGACCTTTCCATCCTTCTTAGGAACATGCACAATATTGGTCACCCACTGCGGATACTCGGAGGTAACAAGAAAACCAACATCAATTTGCTTCTGCACTTCCTCTTTGATCTTCACTGCCATATCGGGATGAGTTCTTCTCAACTTCTGCTTGACTGGCAGGCATTCTAGCTTCAACGGTAACCTATGCTCCACAATCTCAGAATCCAACCCAGGCATGTCTTGATAGGACCAAGAAAACACATCATAATGATCCCGAAGAAGATCAATCAACCCCTTCTTAGCTTCTGGACACAGTTGAGACCCAATCTTGACTTCCTTCACATCATCCTCGGAACCCAAGTTGACTAATTCAATCTGTTCTTCGAATGGCTGAATGGCTTTTTCCTCATGCTCAAGTAAACGAGATAATTCATCAGATACTTCTTCATCATCAATCTCTTCCTCAGCTTCAAACACAAAGAAATCAAAGTTTGGAAAAGGGGTAGGATCATTGTATTCAATGGGTTTGAGGACCAACTTGCATAATGATTTGATATTTTGATTTTAGAGAAGTGGAGTGTGAACAAATACTATGTATATGGAAGATTATTATTTATTTATGTTTTTTGTGATTACCATTTTCAAAAAAGCAAAAAGTAAAAATAAAACATCATAGATGTGGATGAATAAAATTGTATTTTATTGATGATAATTAGGAAAATGCCCAACAATGTTCATTTCTCCCTTAGGCATAGGAGAAGGATTTTTCTTTAAAATAAATGAAAACAAATTACTTAGAGCGATGAATAACAGTAGGAACATCAACAACAACCCAACTGTTGCAAGTTTGGCCATGTGTCACAAAGTTGGCACAGGCTTCTTCTTCATCATCATTGCCTTTAATCACAGTAGTCGAGTGTTGATCATTCCCATGAATGAACCCTCCATTGCGGAAACTCGGTTGCACAACTTCAGTTCTGGTGTTGAACGACCCTGGTTGAAATCCCAATCTGGCCATATTCTTGTTCTCAGTAATCTCTATCATACGACCCCATTGATCAACGCTGCCAGTCTGAATTGTCTTTTGTGTATCTTTCAAAGAAGATATAGGTGCCCCAGTTTTCTTTATCTCATCAGTAATAGACAAGGCTTGGAACAGCGTTCCAACCTCCTCCTCAGCTTCAACATATGTGAAAGATGACAGATGGCTCACCAAAAATGACAAGTTTGTCGTTCTTCACAAATTTTAACTTCTGGTGTAGAGTTGACGTCACGACTCCTGCTTCATGAATCCATGGCCTTCCCAACAAGCAACTGTAGGCTGGGTGGATATCCATTACCTGGAAAGTAATCTGGAAATCACTCGGACCTATCTTCACTGGAAGTTCCACTTCACCAATGACAGTTTCACGGGAACTGTCGAACATTTTGACAACCACGCCAATGTACCTCATCGGGGGACCTTGATAGGAGAGTCTTGACAAAGTTGATTTCGGAAGCACATTCAAAGATGACCATGTATCAACCAACATATTGGACAGAGAGTCCTCCTTGAAATTCATTAAGATATGGACTGCCAGATTGTGATTTCTACCTTCCTCTGGAAGCTCCTCATCACAAAAACTCAGATTATTCCAAGAGGTAATATTAGCAACTATATGGTCAAAATGATCCACAGTCACATCATGCTCGACATAAGCCTGCTCCAATACTTTCTGTAATGCTTCTCTGTGTGCTTCAGAATTCATCAGCAGTGACATCACTGATATCTTTGACGGAGTCTGGAGCAGCTGCTCAACAACATTGAACT
Organism: Lathyrus oleraceus; assembly: GCF_024323335.1. Taxonomy (NCBI): domain Eukaryota; kingdom Viridiplantae; phylum Streptophyta; class Magnoliopsida; order Fabales; family Fabaceae; genus Lathyrus; species Lathyrus oleraceus. The sequence goes on along the minus strand of NC_066579.1, from coordinate 95,825,365 downwards.
CACTTCTCTTAATCAACTTTAAAACTCCATCATCATCGTTAACCTTCAGTTTGCTGGATTCACCAGACTGACACATTGAAGAACTAACCGGATTCACCACCGAAATCTCTACCTTCTTACTTGCGGAAACATCTTCTACCTCTCTTGGAAAAACTGGACCAAACACACGACCACTACGGGTCACCTTTGCAATATCAGCAATGTTCACCACAGAGTTTGCAACTGGTAGAGGGACCTCTTTACCATTATCAATCATTGTGGTGTTGTATTGGATACGAAATAGGGCCCGCTAACCGTATAACCAACGGCGATACCGATCTATTGACATTGTTGTTGTTGCTGCTATCAAACTGAATAACTACCCGCTCAGGGGTCTTGAATACAGGCACGATTACATTCACATCATCTATATCCCTTGACTGTTGAATCTGGATTACATTCCCATCCATTAACTTTTGGACATCTCTCTTGACAACCATACACCCACAGGGGTTCACACTTCAAATCACACAACCATCATGGTCATGTTCACAATCACTGATTAAACACAAGGTTCTATGCATTTCCACCAACGACCTACGGATACGTCACACATCAAAAACACGGAAATCCCCTGAACAGTCGTCCACCATGTTGATAGTAGCATTACCATGAGCAGACAATGGATTAGCTTTCACATTTGGAGCTCTATCCTCAAAGGACGCCATACCACTCTTCACAAGTTTCTGGACCTCATATTTCAATGGATATCAGTTCTCTATGTCGTGGCCAGGGGCTCCCTGGTGAAAAGCACAACGAAGTTCAGGTTTGAACCACCATGGAAGTGGCTCAGGGATTTCGGAGGATTTCTTGGTTGAATGAGGTTATTGAGAACCAATAATGGGTACAATTATGCGTATGTCATATGAATAGGGTCACAAGAAACCTTATTCCTCTCGAAGTTTTGTTGATGATGATTGTTATTATTGTTGTTGTTGGTGGTTCTTTGTTGCGGTTGTTGTTGATGTTGTTGTTGCTGAATCGGAACTGGTTAATTAGAATTGTTGGAAAATACAGGAATTACTTATGAAACTTGATGCTGATGTTTGATAACGCGAAAATACATCAGATATTTGCCTTGTTTTACACTCAAAGATCATACCATTTTAATTAATATCCCGATTATTCCGCAAGTATTCGAGTTGTTTTTGCAGGTATTAAAATCTCCAAGATTAATGAGCAAAATAAAGAAAAGGAAGAAAAAGAAGAAGAAACAGATGAGAAAGCACAGGAAAAAGCAGAAAACCAGAATGCAAAATTTGTTGATGTGACGACCGTCACAAGCTTCATGACGAGCGTCGTGACCCAGCCTGTGACGACCGTCACAGGCCCATGACGAACGTCACACGACCAAGTTTTACACTGAGAAACAGTCAACCAGAGGCACCCAAACGTGCCTAAACTCTCTCCAACCGCTTGACTCCCCCAGAGATTCCTCATTCAACGAGTCTTCCTTAATTTTCTCAATCGCCAAGACCTACCAAGGAATTATATAAAGGACCAAAGTTGGAAAAATTGGGAGATCTACACTTACGCTCTGCAATTGAATTTTTACAGCATTCTAGCTTTTTAGTTATTTTCTTTCAGCAACTTTGTTTCCGTTGCCTTAGTTCATTTACCATTCCTTTTTAGAATTTCCTTTTTCTCCTTTCCTTTCCGTTTTCCAGTTAGCCATAGTAGTAGTTTCCTACACTAGGGAACTACTACACTTTATTTAATTTAGTAAGCAATTGTATTGAAGAAGCAGAATCCTACCGACTTGTGGAGGACTGCTCAAGTACTCGAAGATCCGTCGTACTCTGTTAATTCGATTGCCAGGTGTAACACCTCAAAATTTGCCCTCCTCTTCTTGGGACTAGTTTAGCATATTGCATTTCATGTTTTAGGACATTAAGAATTGCATCTTGCATATCATTTGAAAATAAGAAAAGGTCATCCTCCTAAGTCTTTCTCAGACGATAGAGAGGTCAAGAGATTCAAGCCTGAGGGTCTCCATAAGTTGATCATCAACCATCTAAGGGTTTGCAGTGCATTAGGGTTTCTTGATCCCTCAAGGAGGTTGAGCATTATCTTGTTGGCAAGGATATGTCACCATTGTCATGGTTATGTCATCTTCCAGGGCTTCATTATGCATGCTCCAGTTTCCTTTGGATTAGGGTTTTGACCTCTGGTCAACCCTAATCAATGACTTTTCTTCCAACCAGTGATTTTCAAGGAGATGAGGTATTCTATTGAGATGGGGATCACATGATCATTTTATTGAGCTTATATGAGCCAAGGTTCATTTTGAAGCAAATTGGCCAAGTGTTAGAGGCTCAAAGTCCACAGTGCATTTTCAAGTCATCTGGGGCCCATAAAAGTCAACAGAAAGTCAACTGAGGGCTAGGAGGTGGAGAAATGGTTGGAGGCACTTCATTCATGTCCCAAAGAGGCTTATTCATCATGGCAAATACAAATATTGAAGATTTTGAAGCCAGATCAAAAGTTTCCCAAAATGGAAAGTGACCTGTAATTGAAAGTTTCCAAAAATGGCAAGTTTTTGGACCACATTCAACTTGACTTTCCAACATCAAAGAAGCTTCAAATGAAATTTTGTCCAACATGAAAGTTGAAGATCTTTCTCTCCCATTTCCAAAAAGTCCAGGATCATGAGCATCTGATGAATGGTTGAGAAGATATGACCAAATGATTGCAATGTGCACATGGAGGTTCAACAAGCCATAACTTTTGATTCAAAACTCCAAATGAAGCCACTCTTTTTGCAAATTTCTTCTCATGACCAATGCTTTCCAAATTTATCATTGCATTGCATGAAAAAGGTTCACATAATCATGTGCTAATTCAAGTGCCTTTTGGAGGGAAATTGAGGAATTTAAATTTGGTGCAAGCTACAAGCATAATTCCAATCCCATTGTGTTTATTAGGTGATTTTGAGTGAAATTGGATGCTAGCATGCTACTGTTCACGTCCAAACTAAGCCATGCACCTTCATTTTTCAATTTTTGCAAAACACCTCTAATCTCCTTAATTATGATTAGTACATGTCTAATTGTGATTACAATGTCATTAGCACATGGTATATAAGACAAATCATAACAGAATTTTCAGTTTACACAAGTTCTAGATCTAGATCTCATTTTCCCTCCAAATTTTTCTCTCATTGGAATTCAAATTTTCTCCACACAAACACACATTTTCTTCATAGATCCTTCATTATCATGGAGTTTTGAGCAAGATTCATCCCTAATTCGTGGAAATTGAGCAAGGTTTGGAGCTGTTCAAGCACATCAACACTTCAATGAAGGTTTGAAATTCAGCAAGATCCAGGGCGTGGCAAGCATCCATTCGTGCATTAAACTTCATAACAAGAGTAGAGGAGCAGATCTGAACACTTGCAAGGCCTTGAATTTACTGTTTCCATTGACTGTTCTTCAAAGAGGTTAGAATTCGCATCTCATAATTCTTCATGATATTGCCATGGTTAGATAGATATTTCATCACTGAGAATCCTGATATAAATAGTTTTTGATTTGGCTAAATATTGATGAAGTTATGTTGAGTTAAAGTTTGTAGATCCATTTTTCTTTCCTTTGATTCGTCCAATATATTGAGAATTAGGCTTAGGTATTGTGATATTTGAGATCTACTGGTTGAGACCTTTCGATTGATGTATGGCATGGCGAATTCTGGGAATTTTCGTGGCGGAGCACCGCCTGTCTCGCCGGAGAAGACGGCTGCTCCGCCGTCTGGTTATTAATGTTAGGGTTTGTCCAGTGGCCTCCACGTGCGTGCCAGCGTAGCAAAACCATAGGCCAGGATTCGTTTGACTCGTCCACGCGTACCTTGGACTAGTGATGTGGCTTGCCACATCAATTAGTAAAACGACCGTGTTTTGCTAAGCGCATTTGTACACGGTTCGATTCCTATTGGCAGCATTTTGTGATTTATTTTGCTCAGCGCCTCAATTTTTTTGTGATACTCAGTTCGATTCTTACCTCCAGCGTTTTTTTCAAATTCCATCAACCTTTTCCATTTCCCTCCAATTATCATATGTTTTGCTTCATTTCATTTTACTATTTTCTTTAACTTGCAAAAATCATAATAAATTGAAAATTAATCCAAATCACTTCCAATTTTTTGCTACATGTTCATATGGATGTCTATTATTTTGTGATGTTGATTTCATGATTTTATCATTTCTGGAATTTTAAATGTGATTGATTCTTTGGACATGTATGCAAATGTGACATGCTTCATTCATTCTATTTTGAAATGCTCATACTTTGGCCAATTGATTTGAAATTTGGTATGCTAATTCCCAACATGTTGCATGATTTTTTAGGCTTGGTTGTGCATTTTTAGCATTTTTCATTTCTGTTTTGGACACATGAATGTATGGTGTGACAATGTGTGTCACACAAATTGATGTCATACTTGTTCATTTTCATTTCTAGGTCAATTGAGCTCTGTTGATTCTAATTTTTGGCATGATGATTATGTTTGACATGTTGTGTGCACATGAAAATTTTCATGATGGTTTGATTCATTTCTGTTTTAATATGGAATTTTGATTCTTGATGTCCAATTGTGTGCTTTGTAATTGTCTTTGCCATATCTTGCTCATGTGATGACCTTGGCTAATGCTTTAGACTTGGTCCTTTTTAGGACATGTTCTTACTTGATTAAATATGATTCATGTTGAATATTGGTTGTTGTTTTGACTTTTTACTTTGCCTTTGACCCTAGTCTTGGACTAGTGGTTTGTACTCATCTTTTGAGCTTTGTATTTCAGGTTCAAGCTACTAGTCCTCATGGTTGATGTTGATCTCATGACTTGAGATGCAAATTTGCTTTATCCACTAACCTTTGTTGTGTTGTAGGTTCCTTGGTGATGAACTCACTTGAGTTGATTGACTTGCATTGTGCTTATTGGTTGTAACATGTTGACTGTTTGTTGGATTTGTCTGAATGTGAATATTGACTTATTTGACTTTCTTACAGGTACTTTAGTTGCTTTAGCTCATTGCTTGAGTTGCTTTGCTTGTGGTTGGCATACCACCTAAGTAATCATCCTCTAACTTCATGTAGTCTGGAAGCCCTGTCGTTTCTGTTTGGCAGGCATTTGGCTGAAGTCCTCCTCAAGAGGCAATGTCTGTGATTGTTTACTTTTGTGCCATGTACTCAAGTCCTCCTAAGTGAAGAGGCAATAGGCAGATAGAAGGGGCTAGTAGCCAGTCCCCTGCTAATCGTTTGAGTCGTCCATTATACTCGCACTACGTGTTGATGCTCTTGGACATGTCCTCCAGATCTTGTACAGTGTCAGTCAAGTGGAGCAGGGTCCCTCATTCTGGACCCCCACGTTTTCATTGATTCAAGCTCACCCAGGCCCAGGTTAAGAGCTATGAGGTCCAACCCTCATTACCTTTCATCTGCTTACCCTGATGGTCAATGTCAGTGGTTAAGAGCCTCATACACCCCTTCCAGTGTTGGCTTGTTTGTCGAGGTTGATATGACCCCTTGACTAAAGCCCAACCTTGTATGAGGCGCTTGTTTGCATATAGAGTGTGATAATTGCTTTTGATGTTTATCTGCTTTTGCTTCTCATCTCCTTTCTGTAGGAGTCGTATGATCAACTTTCGAGGAAGTTGAACGTACGTAGAGATAGACTTGAGTTGACTCACTGCCTGTGTGAGTCAAACTCTTGTTAGAGACCTCAACCTAGGGTTATAATTTTCATGATGACTATTAGGCTCGAGTCAGTCTCCCTTTTAGTCCGTTATTCCCTGGTCTCTGGTTAGGAGAAAGTTTCTCCCCTATTTAGGGGAACTACGTCGCCCTGATCCTCATACCAGATGAGGTACGTAGGCAGAAGATCGTGCTAGATCTCTCCGGGCAACCTTTTCTTTTTTGTGTGTGTTTGCTTGACAGCTATTAGGCTCGAGTTCCAGACTCCCTATTAGCTTGTCTGTTAGATAACCTTTTTGTGTGTGTTAAGAGTTGGATGTAAGACCAGCGATTGGCATTCCGTTTCCTATTTGTTGTGTGCTTGGAGTCTGATGTAAGTCCAGCCATTGGCATTCAGTTTCCCGTTTGTTTGTTTTGTGAGGAGTTGGATGTAAGTCCATTGATTGGCATTCCATTTCCTGTTGTGTGTTTCTTTTGACGTCTCAGCGTCTTTGCGTGTGTTTTGTTTCCGCGTGCGTTAGCTGAACTACGACAGCTCTGATTCTCATTCCAAATGAGATACGTAGGCATAGGATGTGATATCCTAGCGAGCCCGTTTCCCATTTCCCCGAACTACGTCGACTCTGATGTTTGTTTCTGACAAACTACGTAGGCCCAGGATGCGACGTCCTACCGAGTCACCTTCCTCCGTCTTCTTTCATCTGTTTATTCCAGTGTGTGTGCATTCTTTGAGCAGTTTATCAGCAACCTTCTTCTATTCTTTTGAGCGTGGATCCCGTCGAGTACGACGGACGTGAGGGGTGCTAATACCTTCCCCTTGCGTAACCGACTCCCGTACCTTGTAATCTCCGGTCGTAAGACCATTCCTTTCCAGGTTTACTTCGAGCGTTTCCTTTCCCTCCTTTGGGATAAATAACGCACGGTGGCGGCTCTATGTCTTTTCCCGCCGGTTGTTTTTCGCGTTGCGACACCAGGTTTTTATTAAATTATTATTATTATTTCCCAGTTATTATTATGATTATGTTTGCCGCAATGTTAATCTGTTCATGCTTTGTGTTTGCTTTATTTAACATGTCCGGCTAAATTACCGGTATCGGTATGTAGCAATTTAATTTGATTGGATTTAATAATAATCGGTGAAAACTCTTTTTCTCAAACAATCTTTTAGGCTGAGGTTTTTAATTTAAATTTAATTAACTTTATCACAAAAGCGTGAGAAGCTATTTAATACAATTTTGCCACGAGAGTGGGAAATTAACTAAGGTGAGAACCAACAATCGCGAAAGTGTAAGGCTCGAGCTGGATAGTAAAAATTAGGCATTGAGTTTAAAAACAGCGAGAGCACTTTAAAAACAATTAGAACTTATTTATTTTCAAAAAGTAATTTTAACTTCAAATGGGACAGCGAAAGCGTACATTCTGACTTAAAGCTATAGGCCGAATCAACAATCACGAGAGTGTGAGACAAATTCTTTTAAATAAATATTTTCTACTGAGAGATATTTGGCATCTAAACTATTCACCGGTGACTTATCGAATCCCTAACAATTAATGCGTTGCATACTGATTCCTTCCATCAATTATTTCTTAAAACTAAATTTCCCTTAGATTTACTATTTTGCACCCGAACTTCTACTAATCATTCCCTTAGCTAAACATAGTGACTTTAGTAACACTAGTTTGACCATAGGTCCCTGTGGGATCGATATCTTTTAAAACTAAAGTGACTGGATTGTGCACTTGCAGTCAAGTACCCGATAGACTATATTTTATATATAGTCACGACAAGCATCAATGTTAATGGGGTTGAGAACTCTTTCTGGCATGAGGCTTCCTCTGCCTCCCCACTGACACTAAATTAGTTTCTCCCTCCTTCCTCTTGGAGAAACTCCCACCATACTTCTTGATGGACGATGCTTCTTCCTTAGACAGACGTCCTTCACGAACTCCTTCCTCTAGCCGCATCCCCATGTTTACCATTTCGGTAAAATCATTGGGGGTACTTGCGATCATACGTTCATAATAAAACAAACTCAGCGTCTTTAAGAAGATTTTCGTCATTTTCTTTTCCTCAAGCGGTGGACTAATTTGGGCAGCCAGTTCCCTTCATCTCTGGGCATACTCTTTGAACGTCTCCTTATCTTTTTGAGACGTAGACCTCAACTGGTCTCCATCCGGTGCCATATCCACGTTATACTTGTACTGCTTGACAAAGGCCTCGCCTAAGTTATTGAACGTACAGACGCTTGCACTGTCCAACCACATATACCACCTCAAAGCGGCTACAGTCAAACTGTCTTGGAAATAGTGAATCAACAACTGATCATTATTAGTCTGAGTAGACATTTTCCTGGCATACATCACAAGATGCTCAGAAGGTAAGTATTCCCTTTATACTTTTCAAATTTGGGGACCTTGAACTTCATCGGGATCTTTACATTGGGGACCAGGCAGAGTTCAGCATCACTCTTCCCAAACAAATATTTTCCTCTTAAAACCTTCAACTATTTACGCAGCTCGAGGAATTGATCCTTCATCTCATCCATTTTCTCATACACATTTGGACCCTCAGGCGACTCAGAGTGGTAGATGGTGTCCTCAACACGAGGCAGAGTGTGAACAACGGGTGGTGGTACTGACATGACCGGGCTAGATGTCGGCAGAGAAACGAAGATGGGTGCATACCCTTTTGGCATAAAATTGGATGGCATCCCCCAAGGAAATCCAGCAGGCATGGAAAGATCGGATTGACTGGCAGTAACAAGAACAGTTGAGGTAGCAACCTCAGAAATAGCAGTCCTCTAGGGAGGAGTTACGGGAGTTGGTGAAGACTGGTTCTATGCAGCGATGACAGATTCCATCAGCGCCGTTAACATGGCAATCTCATCATTTATCTCTCGGTTCTCTTGCTCTAAATGTTCCATGATTCTCGGTTGATTAGCACGAGTGTTGTATCAGTGAGTCAGCTTGGCTGATGCACAGAAGAAGAACTTATAAGACATCTGGCGAAAGAAAACCTGATATGCAAATGATGCATGAAATGCAATGTTTTTTATTGTTTTTAATTTCAAGGAACACATGAAGCCCTATTTGTGCATATAATAACAATAATTTGATTGACCATAATAATCTCTTTTTATTCATAAAAGTTTGGAAGGATTACATTGAGTACAATTTTAGAAACCAAAATATAAATACAAGATAAAAGGAAACTATCATCCTAAGGATCCCTTAGTAACTATATCAGATGATCTGGTTGTGGGTGCGTACTTACTTCGAATGCGTCTAATCTTAGATTCAAAGGATGTCTCCATCTGAGTTTTCTCAAGGACTAGCTGATCAACAATCTTCTTCCAAGCACCATAGGCTGAGGCATGCTAGAGGAAGGTAGACCCTCTGGTTCTCTCTACCTCTTCACTACCCGGTCTTCAAGAATCTCAATAAGCACATCCTTGTCTTTTGACTCAAGCTGCAACTCTTCATGCTTTCGGCTCAAAGCATGGAACCGCTCCTCCCACATATATTTCTCTTGCTTCATCTTGGTGAATGCATCTTTCAACTCCTCTATATCTTGGTTAGGGAGAGTTGATGGCTCAGCCACAACCAAAGACATAGGTCTTTCACAAGCATACAGCATCTTCAGCTCCAAAGCTCTCTTCTTCACCCAAATAGTGTAAGCTTCCAAAGCTACACAATTGCACGGACCAAGCTTAGATATTCATTTCCTATGCACATTATGTCAAGCATGTATCATCCTCTGCTTCAAATGTTGGGGATCTTTACCCTCTTGATATAATAGACCTTTTAACTAAGTGTTATTAGGTTTATCTCTCAAGGGGAACCCAAGTTGACGACGAGCCAAAGCAGGGTTGTAGTTGATTCCTCCTTGTGTACCAATGAGAGACACATTAGAGAATTCACCACAACTATCACTAATGTCCAAGCTACTCAATGCATAATCATACCAAACAATATCATCATTAGTGAGAGACATAAGTCTTTGGGACCACCGTAGACATTGTTGGTTTTCCACAAAAGCAGGCGTATGAGGCAAATGCGAAATAAACCACTTGTATAGAAGAGGAACACAACACACAATAGTCCCACCACCTTGAGAATTCCTTAAATTCAAAGAGAAATACATATCACCCAACAAAGTTGGAACAAGAATCCCAATCAAGAAGATTCTAATGGCATTAACATCGACAAAGCCGTCAATGTTAGGGAACAAATCTAAACCATAGATGAGAAATACAAAGATAACTTCAAAAGCATCCATGCTACCGGCTTGAGCAAAGACAGTAGCTTTCCCAATGATGAACTCTGAAGTCAACCCAAGAATACCTCATTTCTTCACCAAATGAGCATCAATCTCAGATTTCTTCAGATGAAGAGCTTCAGCTATGATATGAGATCTGGGAATCTCCTCCAATCCACTAAAAGGTACCTTGTCAGATATAGGTATTCCCAAGATATGGGCATACTCCTCTAACGTAGGCATAAGTTGATAATCAAGAAAAGTGAAGCATCGATAGAGAGGATCATAGAACTGAACCAAAATACTCAGAAGTTCTTCAACCACATCAGCAGATAATACAAACAAGAGCTTCACATGACGTTGCTTAAAGTCCACGGGATCTAATACAAAAGATGACAACTTCCTTAGCTCTTTCAAATCAGGACGTCTGAAATTGTACTTCTTTGTGTTCCTTCGTCCATAATCCATGGTCTGAAAAATATTTGCAAACAAGACCTCAGTTCCTTGAAATTTATTTTTTTGTGATGAATGTCATGATGCATATGTATGCATGTATGCAACAATCACATGCAAGGTATCACACACAAGGCAAACACAAACAAAGGTCAAGGGATAGATCAAGTCATTGTCAAGATTAGTCATCCATTTTGGTGGATTATGGTTTTCACCTTATCAACACCTAAGTTCCATTGATATTGATAAGACTTTATCGAATCAACCAAGAATCAAAGGGTTTTTTGTGAGTCACGAGCATGGAGTAAGGTTAAGAACCATCCCAAAGGAGTGTACTAAGGATAAAAACTTATAGATCATGTTCTATAAAAGTTCCCAGAGTCTTAATCCCAACTATCGGATATTATAGGTTAGGATGACTGACTCATCAACCCATAATATTCTCAAGAGAAACTCATCTGAGTGTAGTATCGTGTAACAACTGTTATCAGGTCTACACCTGAACAGTCTCCGTATTACGTCTTAAATAGGTCAAGTCGGGTTAAATGTTCTACGGTCCTCAGCTTCTCGGACCCCAAATCAGAGAAAGTAATACCTATCCACAAATAACTTATGTGACATCAATAACTCCATAAGGGTCTCCACTTAGTAGATGGGTCTCAAGCCAACTTGTTAAGGACTACTCCATACAAGTTGAAAACATGACTATACCATCCTCTTATCTTAATTGCACTCAAGTTCGGGTTAGAACTTATCTCACCACTCATAGATCACCAAGCACAACAGACAAATTATATCACATAAACAAGTATACAAACATCAAATATTCATATATACACATAAAAAGTAGGCTAAACCCACTGCGGACTACTCCCCAACAGATTTGCCACTTAATTTCTGTAGCAGGAAATTCATGACCATCAAGCTATGGATAAGCTTAACATCAATAAAACCAGAGTCGCCACCACGCTTTTATTGTTTCCAAAGGAAAAGGGAAAAGTACAAACAAAACCCAAAGATAAGAAGTTTTCAAATCAAAACTAATAAAATACCTGAGATTACAGGTAAGGGGGTTGGTTACACAGAGGGAAGGTGTTAGCATCCAAAGTATCCTAGGTACTCCTAGGGAGCCCTTTTTTATATGTGCATATATGTTTGGTATAAAAGATGTTTGAGAAAAATAGAGTGTGGGGATGAGAAAAGAATTCATTTATTTATATTTTTGTGTTTGACAAGATCTTCGGACTTGTGCCTACGTACCAACATAAAAATGAGAGATCAAAACCTCGTAGTTCATGGTAAAATTTTCAAATAAGTTGGTGGATTGCTTTTAAAAAAAAGTTTAAATGAAAAGGGAACAAAGGGGCCAAAAGTTTGAATGAAATTGTTAGCTCTCTTTGTCTTTTTGAAATTTAAGTCAATATGGTTAAGTTTATTTACAAATTTTATTTAAGAAAAGAGTTTGAAAATTCATTGGCATAAGGCCAAAGTTTCTAGTTTAAACAATGTCTAAGTTTGAAATCACAAGCAAAAAAACTTTTTGAAAAGGGGAGAGATTTTGAAATTTAAGAAGTGGGAGGAGATGAAGAGGTTATCCTAAGCACAAATTTAAAAGTTAAGAGTTAAAGAGATCTGACCAATGAGATGCAATTCAATAGACAAGAATGTCATATAGAAAATCCATTTTCCCTTTGGAATTTGAATCAAACAATAATCAATAAAGCAAATAGTAATATTCAGACATCATGAAGATTAAGGCATCAAAATTGATAGCCATATCCAAGCAAGCAATTCCATAGTTAGCAGTCTTCTTTGTCTTCCCATGTATCAGATGAATTATTCATTGACCAACTTAGAGCAAAGCATCAGACATAAGATCAAAATAACAATTAAGCTCAGAGACAGAGTAGCAGATGAATTCAAACAAGATCCAAAGCTTGCATCAGATGAAGGCTTAGTTTACAATTGCTTAATCTCAAAATGTTGGCATTAGCCAAGTCCTTTTGCATAGGGAATGTTGTCTAATCCTAAGTCCAAAAGTTCAGATCAAGTTCAACAGTCCACCAGATTTTTTTTAGGGTTTTTGTTGTTATTTAGGTATTTTAAGGTCCTAAGACCACAAACAAGACCAAAGTGCACAAACAATATATGCAATCATAATATATGGCTCAAATGAGCAGAGTGAAAATGACATAAACATAAACAAGTTAAATGAAATGTAAATGGAAAATGAATGATAAAAGACTGAAATCTAAATTGCATAAAATAAATGACTTGAAAGTAAATTAATATTAATAAGAATTAGTCAAATGTTAGTCAAAGGTTAGTCAAGTGTGATGGTGATTTTTAATTGTTTAAGTCATTCTTTGGAGAACACTCAACCCTTCATTCACAAGTATAGATCCTTGAACCAAGACATCTTCCATGAGAAGGGCTCCAACTTGGATAATTCACAAGTATGCCACTAGCTTCCATGAAAGGAAAAAAGGTCAAGTCTCCAAACAATGCCACGAAAAATAGGAGGCTTACAATCCCACTTATTAGAATGTTATTCCTTAAGGGTCAAATTTAGCTCTATGTTAAGCAATCGTAATTGGACTTATATAGAAGTCACAACTATCTGAGGTCAGACAATAAAATTTAGGTGTTAATGCATGTTAGAGATTTGGTATGAAGAACCAAACTCCTAAAAACATACCATACACTAAAAGAAAAGATCAAAAGGGAGGGACCTATCTCAGTCATACTTGTATTGGTTCATCTAACACAAGGTCATTGATGAACCAATTAGCCTTAAGACATTAGAGATTTCATTGGTCAAATGAGGGAATGGGAAAGAATAGGGGTGAAGATGAAGAGGGAGGGGAAGATAGAAACACAAATTGGTCATGGAAGGAATTTCATCAAACCAAAACCATCCATTCATTTTGGGAGATGAAATGTACATTTCATCAATCCCCTAAATCCAATGGTTTTGATCCAACAAAAGTCAAATCAACCTTGACCAATGCCCAAACAGAAAGTCAAATATCACAAGACCATAAAAATGGCTCCACATAATTTTTACACATTTAATCGATTAAAAAATGAATTAAAATGCATTTTTATTTGGTTAAAACCTAAAATCTCTTCAAAACACCAAATAAATTGCCAAGAGATTTATCCTAGGTCAAACAAGGTCAAAGGACCTTAGACAAAAAATTTCATGAGTTTTAAACAGTCAGAAGTATTTTTAAACAATTAAAAATATGCATAAAAACATTTAATTCATGAAAAATATCAAAATCAATCAAAAAAATAATTTTAATTCAGAATATGAAAGATAAAAATATTTACAGATTTTTGCTGAAAGTCTCATATTTTTTGGATTAAAAATGAAATTAATATGAATTAAACAAAATAAAAGGATTAAGCATAAAATCAGAAATTAAAATAAAATAAGAAAAAACAAGGGCCATCAGATCTCCCTCATTAATTGAGGTGGCAGATCTGATGGCCACACGCGCGTGTTCCGTGGTGGTCATCAGTCAAAGAGATGTACGCGTGGTAATCAAAAGCAATGGTCCAGATTATAACATCCAATCATGATCAGATGGCCAAGAGGTGTGCCAACACACCACCGGAGCTAGGACTCCGGTCATCTTCTCCGGTGACCTCCACCGGACTGGTCCAACTTCATCTCAATGGAAAATGAAAAACAAGGACACTATTTCAAAGAGAAAATGCTCAGAATAACGAATCTGGCCTCAATTTTCTCCAGTTCCAAGTATATAGGAAGATACAAGAATTCGAATTTTGAGGATCATGAATTGAGTTGCTTCGATTTAACCTCAAAGCAACTCAATCTTGTTGCCTACATTGGTAGGACTTCAGCCAACCAAAAATCACAAAGAATGATGAAGAATTGAGAGAGAATCGAAGAGATGAAAACTATGGAAAATCACCTTCGAGGGAGTTTGAAACTTGCTTGATCTTAGTTCCAATTGGCCTTGTCTTGACTTCAGAAGCTTGCAAAAGTTGAAATGGAACAAGGAAAGGCTTGAATTCTTGGAGTTTCAATCTCAAAACAGAAGGAGATTTGAAACTCAATTTTCAACTGAAAACCTTCAAGATTGTCATCTAATGGCGAGGGTTTGGATTGCAGGTTCAAAGCTTGGACAATGTGTCCTTAATTCTGAGCAACGAGGGTCTTATTTATATAAAAGTCACAACTATTTGAGGTCGAACAATAAAATTTAGGTGTTAATGCATGTTGGAGATTTGGTATGAAGAACCAAACTCCTAAAAACATACCACACACTAAAAGAAAAGATCAAAAGGGAGGGACCTATCTCAGTCATACTTGTATTGGTTCATCTGACACAAGGTCATTGATGATCCAATTAGCCTTAAGACATTAGAGATTTCATTGGTCAAATGAGGGAATGGGAAAGAATAGGGATGAAGATGAAGAGGGAGGGGGAGATAGAAACACAAATTGGTCATGGGAGGAATTTCATCAAATCAAAATCATCCATTCATTTTGGAAGATGAAATCTGCATTTCATCAATCCCCTAAATCCAATGATTTTGATCCAACAAAAGTCAAATCAACCTTGACCAAGGTCCAAACAGAAAGTCAAACATCACAAGACAATAAAAATGGCTCAACATAATTTTTACACATTTAATCAATTAAAAATCAATTAAAAATGAATTAAAATGCATTTTTATTTGGTCAGAACCTAAAATCTCTTCAAAACACCAAATAAATAGCCAAGAGATTTATCTTAGGTCAAAGGACCTTAGACAAAAAATTTCATGATTTTTAAAAAGTCAGAAGTATTTTTAAATAATTAAAAATATGCACAAAAACATTTAATTCATGAAAAATATCAAAAATTAATCCAAAAAATAATTTTAATTCAGAATATGAAAGAGAAAAATATTTAAAGATTTTTGATGAAAGTCCCATATTTTTTGGATTAAAAATGAAATTAATATGAATTAAACAAAATAAAATGATTAAACATAAAATCAGAAATTAAAATAAAATAAGAAAAAACAAGGGCCATTAGATCTCCCTCATTAATTGAGGTGGCAGATCTGATAGGCACACGTGTGTATTCCATGGTGGTCATCAGTCAAAGAGATGTAAGCGTGGTAATCAAAAGCAATGGTCCATATTATAACATCCAATCATGATCAGATGGTCAGGAGGTGTGCCAACACACCACCGGAGTTAGGGCTCCGGTGACCTCCACCGGACTGGTCCAACTTCATCTCAGTGGAAAATGAAAAACAAGGACACTATTTCAAAGAGAAAATGCTCATAATCACGAATCCGACCTTAATTTTCTCCAATTCTAAGTATATAGGAAGATACAGGGATTTGAATTTTGAGGATCATGAATTGAGTTGCTTCGATTTGACCTCAAAGCAACTAAATCTTGTTGCCTACATTGGTAGGACTTCAGTCAACAAAAAATCATAAAGAATGGTGAAAAATTGAGAGAGAATTGAAGAGATGAAAATTCCGGAAAGTCACCTTCGAGGGAGTTTGAAACTTGCTTGATCTTGCTTCCAATTAGCCTTGGCTTGACTTCAGAAGCTTGCAGAAGTTGAAATGGAACAAGAAAAGGCTTGGATTCTTGGAGTTTCAATCTCAAAATAGAAGGAGATTTGAAACTCAATTTTCAATTGAAAACCTTCAAGATTGTCATCTAATGGTGAGGGTTTGGATTGCAAGTTCAAAGCTTGGGCAAGGTGTCCTTAATTCTGAGCAGTGGGGGTCTTATTTATAGGCAAGGCAATTGCTTTCTACACATTTCCAAAATTGGCCAAAAATAGCAATTCACTTGCATGATTGCATGGGCGTGTGATATGCCTATGAAATGATGAAATCGGGTCCAAAATCCCTCATGTGCAATGCTGAAAACAAGTCATGTGATCAGGCAATGGAAATTGAAATGTGAATGTGACTTTCATCCAAATGAAGCTTTGAAGAGAAACCATGCACAAGTCCTCCAATTCTTGGCCAAATGAGATGATATTAGACTTTTTGGAAAGGTGGGATCAAGGAGGACAACTTTAATGTTGAACACTTTTCCATTTGAAGCTTAGATCATGATGAATATTGAGTAACACATTATGAATTGACATGTGTATCTAAAAATATTTTATATTGTATTAAATTGAATATCATTCAATAATGATGCATACTATTAACTTTAATTGAGAAATAAATTTTTTATTTTTAAATATGAATATTTTTTTCATATATTTAAATATATTTTATAACCTATAACAAGTATTTTGCTAATTTCCATTAATAATAGAGACAATGTCTCATGACCAGGCCCACCATGGAACAATACAATCCATAAATAAAATAAAACATGAAATAATTTTTTTTTTCAATTATCCGAAAGTAGGTAGATGTATTGACATTTTCGGAATATGTAAAATGCAATCTATACTGTAAAAATATTTTTAGTAATATATTTTATGACATATTTAAATAATATAGAAGATAGATTTGGAAAGTTAGAAACAGAGACTGAAAGATATACGCAAATAGCTGTTGCCACCTCATTCTCACGCGGCACTTATTTCTTTTCCATTTTTATTGATTAAAATTGATAGATTCCTTGTACAGCTAAATAACTATCTTCACATTTTAATAGTAAGATTTTTTTTATTAAAAAAAACTCAATTATAACTTTAAAAAATGACTTACTTCTATTTTAACATAATATTACTTATATTTAATTTTACTTTTTGATTAATACTATTTGTGTTACTTTAAATTTAATAATTTTAATTTAAAAAAATATTACTATATAATAAATCATTTTAATAAAAAAATATTATGTATATTTTACTTTTAATTTATTTTAATCAAGTAATGGATAATTGAGTTGGTTTAATAAAATTATTTTATTTTATACATTGAAAAACATAAGAATAATTTATAGAATGTATAATAAATTTTAGTTTATTTAATTTTTTAATCAACACTACAGTAACCATGAATTTAGTTGAATACTATTATTTTAGTTTATTTAATTTTTTAATAAACATTACTTTTAATAGTATTTAATTTTTGAAAGAAAAAAATAATTTTTAAATTAACACTTCTCAACTAAAATTAAAGGTAACTAAGAATTTGTCAAATAGTAATTCTAGTTAAAGATAAATTTGCTTTTGACAACCAATAATGTGGATCATAATTGGATATTACTACTAAAGTTAAGTTGGTGTATATTTATTTATTTATTTTGAATGAGTTTAGTTAAATAAATATGTATTATTTTAAGCTAACATTTATATGATGTAAAAAAAAGTTATTAATATTATAATTTATATATTTTTAAAATTTAATATATTATTTTGACTTCTTTATCTCGATTCTCTACATCATTAAAAAAATCAAGAGAATAACATATTCAAATATTTCAAAATTTTAATGAAGAGAATGTTTGAATTAATTATCTAACAAAATGTGATTGATAATGATTAAGTATCCTCACTCTAAAACTGATATTAATGCAATAATTTGCTTTTTTGTTCTTCTTTTGTATAAAAAATTATTAATATTTATAAAATTAATATTTTTTTAAAAAATAATTAATTATCTTTCTAAATGATTAATATAAAAACTCTATAGTATAGTATTAGTATTATAATAATAAAGTCATAGAGATTCAGAGTGGTGTTGAAACCCAAAGAGATTCAGAGATTCATCAATGGCGGAAGGAGATGATAATGTGATCGAACACAAAGCATATGCACGAGTTGGTTTTCTCGGAAATCCAAGCGATGTCTATTACGGCAAAACAATCGCTTTCAGTCTTTCCAATTTCTATGCCACCGTTCACCTTCGTCCTTCCGATGAACTCGTCATTCAGCCACATCCTACTCACGATCTTGTCAACTTCGATTCTCATCATCAATTGGTTTCTTCTTCGACTTGATTCTCATCGTATTCATTTGCATGTTCTGTTTTCATGTTGATGATGATGATGTTATTGCACGTTATTGTTGTTGTTGTTGTTGCAGGTTGATAGATTGAACAGTGAGGGTTATTATGGTGGAGTTCGATTGCTTATGGCTATTTATAAAGTTTTTTATAATTATTGTAAAGAGAATGAGATTCATCTTCCTCATACCAATTTCACTCTCTCATATGATACTAATATCCCTCGTCAGGTATATATCAGTCACTACTCACTACCTTTTACTTGTATGTAAACTATTTGATTTAACATAGATTCATTTTCAATGTAAGTTTACAATGTTGATCAATCATAATCAGAGCCGTCTCAAACTTTTGAGAAGCTGAAGTTGAAGATAGCTTCGGTCGAGTATGGTGACCCTTTTTGCCATGGCTTACTCATGAAAAAGTGTGAGGCCTTGTGTTGTAGGTTGTCTTGCACACCCTCAAAGACGGGCCTGATTATAATTGTTTGGTCATTGAAGATATGTTTAACTTCAACCATTTGGATTGATTCATAGAGTAAAATTTTTTACACTGTTAGTTTTGTAAACCATTTATCTATTTATAATGTGCAAGACTCATTGCCAATTTTGTGTACCTCTTATTGTAATCCTTGTGAATGAATGTACTTGAGGGTAAGTGCATGTTTGGAGTCACTTTTGGGAGAATTAAAATTGAGTCTTGTGACTTAAAATTGATTCTAACTTGAAGATAGGCTTTGTAGTTTTTTTGCCTTCAAACTTGATTTTTATGCTCTAATGTATTGTTCAACTCACTAATACGTGAATATAATCAGACCTGACTGAATTGATTTACCTTAAAGTCACTACTCTTCACCAAAATCAATTTTACAAAATCACTTTTTGCCACCTTAGAACCAAGCACACAGTAAGATTTGAAGTCCTACTTGCGCTGTGATTCTTGATGTTGTGGGAAGTTGTGATTCTTGATGTTGTGGGAAGTTGTAATGGAGTACAGTTTGCTTATGCCGCGATCCTTGATATTGTGGGAAATTGCAGTGGAGTATAGTCTAATTTGGCCTCAATTGCGGCCACATTGGGGAGATGTAAAACATTTTTATGGTGCGGCCCAAGTTCCGGTTGCAAACGTTTTTTACCTTGCTTGAGGATTTTGACAATAAAATTACATCTTTTAAGGTTACATGGGTGTTCAATGCTCTGTTCTTCTATAAAAGCTTTAACTTTTGTATTTTGACTAGTGCCCTTAAGGTGTTTGTTAGCAAGATTCACTCATTATTTATTATTAGTGTACACAGTTTTGTTTTCATTTTCAGATTTCAATCTGTGGTTTTACTGAGGAATAGTATGGTTTTTTTGTTTTTCAGAGTGGACTTTCGGGTTCTAGTGGGATTGTGTGTGCTGCCTTGAACTGCTTTCTTGATTTCTACAAAGTCAGGCATCTAATCAAGGTGGAGGTGAGGCCTAACCTTATCCTTGCTGCTGAGGAAGAACTTGGAATAGTTGCTGGTCTTCAAGATCGAGTTGCACAAGTTTATGGTGGCCTAGTTTACATGGTATAATGTTTAACTTTGATCCAAACATTCATTTTCGAATGTGTATAATGAATACCAATTATCATGTGATGCGACTTGCTCTGCTTTTATAGGACTTTAACAAGGAAAACATGGACAAATTAGGGCACGGAATTTATATACCAATGGATTTGAGTCTACTCCCACCTCTATACCTCATCTATGTAGCGAATCCTAGCGACTCTGGGAAGGTTTGTGTCATGGAATTGCCTTATCTTTTTTTATCATATATGCTTACTGCTTGTGCCTTTTACAATAGTAATAGTAATATTACATTACTGCTTGTGCCTTTTACAATAGTAATGGTAATATTACATTACTGCTTGTGCCTTCTAAAGTGATTGTTTCGGCTAACATTTTTATTAGGAGCATGAGAAACTTAACTTAATTTGTTTTTTCATATATAAATTCTAACTGATACTGACATGTAGGTTCATAGTAAAGTACGTCAGAGATGGCTTGATGGTGATGAGTTCATCGTGTCAACTATGCTTGAAGTGGCAAATATTGCGGAAGAAGGAAAGACGGCACTAGAAGAGAAGGACTATCCCAAACTAGCATCTCTCATGAATAAAAATTTTGACCTGCGAAGGTAATTCTTATTTTCCCGTTTCATTATATGTAGATACAGTTGGATCATTTGGTTTATATGACTGATAGCATTCAAAAGTAAAAGAAAAAAATCCATCTTTGAAACTTAATCATCAGCTTACTTATTGATAGGTACTAGTACTAGTCCTTAGTTCTTTATTTTGGTTCACTAAAAGCTCTAAACTATGACCAATGTATAGCAAGCCTACTAATTACACAATTTAGTGTACTAATTCATTGATAAATAGGAGTTGAACTTAGTACCCCGGGGGTTTACAACACTCACATCACACACCGGCTACTTCTGCTAGACCGAGTGGTCAAAGTACTTTCATTGAAGCGTAGACACGGACATTGGACACTGCACCAGCACTAACACGTCAACACTGATAATAATTTGAATAAATAAATAAATTCAAAGTAATCACATTTGTCGGTGTCGGGCACTGGACTTGCTTTTGTTCAAAGGTGTTAGTGCTACGGAGAAGGTCTTACATAATTCTCTAATACTCAGTAAACATAATCTAATACACAAGACAAGTTCTTTCCCATTTGGCTCTTTGATTTTAGAACATCGTAGTCAACGACACGACATCTAAAATAAAACTAGGCTGCACTTATCCACAAGAAAGGTGCCACTGGCTGTCTTAACGTTTGGATGATAAATTTGCGAATTATAGAAGGAAGGGACAGGAGATAGTCACACATAATCACACATAGTCACACATCAACAAAGTGACAAGATATTTCTTTTAAGGTAACGGCCAGAACTAATATGGTAAATCTCAAGACTCACTCACCTAATGTCCAAACAAATAGGCAAAGCTTCATCTCATCTATTCCCCGAATAAAAGAGCTATCATATTCACCTAATACACTCATAATCTACTTTGAGTTTTTTCTGTCTGCCTACTCAATCTTCTTCTATTAAACTTTGTTATTGGTATATATATTGTACAGGTTGATGTTCGGAGATGATGCACTTGGTGATGTGAACATAAAAATGGTAGAGATTGCTAGAAAGGTTGGAGCGGCGTCGAAATTTACAGGTAGCGGGGGAGCTGTTGTTGCATATTGTCCTGAAGGAACTTCTCAAGTAAAGCTTCTTGAGGATGAATGTCATGAAGCAGGATTTGTTTTAATACCTCTTGAACCTTTTCCTTCTCGGTTAAATGAAATAGACTTGAAAACCCTGCAGTTGTAATGTACTATTCTTACTCTGACGATTTGAAAATTAGTTGTTATGAGTTAGAATTTTCAATATGAGATGTTCTTTTTATTTATGAATTCAAAATAAAAACAAATGGGTTGAATATGAATTGATTTTATGGGTTTAAGTACTTAGATTGTCTCTTGGACATGGATATGAATATTCAATATTTCTAATTTGGAGTTAAGCATCTTTGCCAAGTGAATGCTCAATTTGGTCTTAAAATTCTATGACTGTATTAACATAATCTTCCACGTTAGAATAATCAACGAAATTGAAAATGTTGATTAAGCTTCTTCCTTTGTGTGAATTTGTTATTATTTTTTTATGGACAATTGTTCAATTGAAAAGAATAATTGAA
This sequence comes from Lathyrus oleraceus, assembly GCF_024323335.1. Lineage (NCBI taxonomy): Eukaryota > Viridiplantae > Streptophyta > Magnoliopsida > Fabales > Fabaceae > Lathyrus > Lathyrus oleraceus. The sequence continues at coordinate 95,803,238 of NC_066579.1, read as the reverse complement.
TGAAAAAAGTTAGTGTTTTTTTTATAAAATGGATATCATTTGCGTGCAACGGTATTTTCGAGAGGATCTTAATAGACAAAAAAACTTTTTTTCAAGAGAATTTAACAATATTTCATGCTCAATATATATGGTTTTTTTTCAAGAGAATTTAACAATATTACATGTTCTATATGGGGTTGAATCGATAACCTTTGGTTAAGAAGAAAGATATATCTTATAATCTTATCCAAGTATTTAATTATTTGTTGATTTGTAATATTAAATTATAAAGGCAAACATATAGTCTATAATTGGGTAAGATATAATATTCCAATTTTTAGAATGAGTTTTGAAGTGGGCAGCTTATATTATGGGTTATCATTGCATTTAGTCTAAAAATGAAACTTAAAAAAAGAATCGGAGATTGTAACCAACATGGTTGGATAGATGAGAAAGGATGTGAATACCAAAAGACCAAACTTTGCTGACATGTGAATTCATGATATCATATCTTCAAGCATCGTGTCAAACAGTTACCATGTGGTAATAAGAGTGGCAAATACAAAAGAAAATAAGTCAAAAACCACACAATAATAAGAGTAAATTTCAGACATACAAAACTATTAAACTACCTTCTCACTTTTTACATTCATCCTAAGTTAACTCTAATGGCATGACTCTACTCAAAATGCTTTTAAATACAGTTAATCAATATTTTAAAAATATTTACCAATGGTCTAATCTACTTTAAGTTACAACTAAGATCTGTTTGTTGAACTATGTAGACCCTCCTTTTGAACTTGACATAATTATCAAGAAAATGGTACAAGGTAGAACTTTATCAATCTTCATAACTTAACCTTCATAACTTAAAACTTAATCTTCATAACTTAACACTTGCATGAGATCAAGTGGTGTAGACCAGATTTGTAAATCAAACAAAGCTTGTTCTTGTTTGAAGCAAATTGCTTCTGCAACGTCGCATAAATTGGAAATATCATGAATGATTGCTTCCTGAGCTTCCACCTGCAAACATGGGAATACTGAATTAAAGTGACAAAACTCATAACCACTATTCACTACATGTGCAGTTCAATTAAATTAACAAGTCTATAATTCTACAGAGGATGTTCCAAGACCGGATAATGGCTACAAAATAAGTACTTATTCTATATGGTAAGATATGGACCGGGATCTACTACAGCAATGCAACAGTGTAGCACAAACAATCAAACATATACTATCCAATATAGTACCAACACAAGTCTTTACATGGTAAGATATGGACAGGGATCTATTTCAGCAATGCAACAATGTAGCACAAACAATCAATCATATACTACCCAACACAGCAGCAACACAAGTATTTACATGGTAAGATATGGACCGGGATCTACTTCAATTACCGTAGCACGCAGTTTCACACTGTAAACAATCTTGGTCGTTAATTTAAAATTGAACAACTCAGATTACACAATCAGTTTTACACAGTCGACCTATATTGGCCATCAATTAAGATTGGACGACCAAGATACTACACTATGTGACTCAGTTCTTGTATCTAATCCAAATCTATAAGAAATGACAAATACAACAACAACCAATTCTATATGGATCAAATTACTCGATAATGACCTATCAAAAACCATGTTTTTATCCAACTCGTTAAGCTCGAGATCTTTTTTGACAGTTTCTCTTATAGTTTTTTTAGGTCTTCCACTACCTCTACATGTATGACTACTCTCCATCTAATCCACTTTCCTTACTACCGAATCCACACGTCTTCTCTTCTAAGCCTATCTTCCATGCATAATAATTAAGTTTATATTGATATTTTTCAGAAATTCAAATAAGAAGCTAACAGAAATAAACTGAGTTTTGGTCTAAACAAAACAGAAACAACTTGAGATGAATCATAAAAGCCAAAAATCTTCACACATACTTCTAACTTCTAACTTCTTCCAACTCCAAGCACTCCCAAGTCCTAATGCCCTAATTTAAAAACTAGAAGACTTGCCAATGTTTCCTAACAAAGTAAATTGGGCAAACTAGGTTTACAGCTGAAACTAAAAGCAACAAAATTGATGTAATCCATTATAAGTTCATTAAATTGAGCTTCAGCATACATCTTACTTTTCACATATATCACTCAAAAACCCTAAATCTAACTCAGACACAAAAATGGATTTTTTTATTATAATTTCGCAACTCTCAGAATGCAAATTCCAGACCCACTTTTTTATTAACCTAAATTTTCATAATTTCTTGAATAATATGAAACATAGAGACGGAATAGACATGAGGCAGGTATAAAATGCAAATCTCAGACCCAGTTAGTAATTCCCCCAATTCTTATTTTGAGTTTTTTTGGAAGAAAGAGATTATCAAGTTACCTGGAAGAGAAGATCGTCGAGGAGAGATGATTGAGTGAGAGAGGAAGAAGTGGAAGGAAGAGATGGGGTTTGATCTTGTATCTGCTGCTTCTCTTGCAGTTGTTGAAGCTGAGTTGAAGATGAAATTCGTAATGCCCGCAAGGTGTTCGACAAATTTTCCCAATGAACAATTTCCTTCTCGAACTTCGATTTAAGCTTCAATAGGGTCTGTTTCTTCCGTTCTCTCCGCAAGTTCTCCAACCTTTTCTCATCGGCCACCGAGGAGGACTCCGGCGGGGGATTGAATCGACCGCGTTTGCGCTTGTAGACCAAGCCATCGTCGCAGCAGAGTTCCCATTCTTCATCCTCCAAATCCATTAGTGTTTTCTGGTTTTCAAAATTTGGAATAAGCGCGAGCGCGGGATTTTGGCTTTTCAATTCTCTCTTTCCTTTTTCTACGTGTCTCTCTTATTTTTCTTTTGTTCAATTTTCTAGTTCTATTCTATTTGATTTTTTATTATTATTTCGCTTGAAACATTTGAAGACTTTTTATTAAGTGTTTCCTTGTTCCTTTGTTGTTCTAAATAATCAAAGTGTTAGTACTTTCTAGAATTTTTCGTTTTGCTGAGTATTTTTTTTATCTAGTGTAATTAAATTTTAACAAAATCAAATGGCAATTTTTCTTTTTGGATTACATGATTAATATCTAGAGCTCTCCTCTTCCAACTGAATTTTTTTCAATACTAAATTATATTTCTATTTGTTCGTTGTACTTGTAATATTTATAGAATATTTTATTTTTATCTATTTGTCGTGTTTTAAATTAATGTGTTTTGTGTCGGTCAAATGTCCAATAAAATCAAACTCATTCATGTTGTCCGCTCCATTGAGTCTAAGGATGACAATAGGTAGGGTACTAATATACCTGACACATACCTGCGATTTGAAATTTTTTTGTTCATGAGCCAACACCCATGTGGACACTTATGTTTGTACATGTATCAGCGTTCTATGGGTACCAAAATATCCATGTACATACCCATTTGTCCGCATTTCTAATAAAAAATTATCAATCGATTATAATTTATCATGTTATTTTAAGTTTATAACAATATTTTAAAAAAATCAAAAATATTATTGTCGACTTCTGTTTCCTACGATTTCCACGAGGTCAAGCCTAATTCTCAAATCTGGAATCCAAAAGCGTCTTTAGAGAAAAAGTCGAGGTTTCACGAAGTCAAAATCTTAAATTTGCGGCGTTCAGATCCACCGAAATCTGATCCAACTTTGACTGATCATTCATCTCGATTTTAAACCACTGTGAGAAGATGCCAACAGATATCCTCAGATCTAGACTCACATATACAATGTTCTGACTGGTTAGGCTCTGCTTGAGCTCAAGCCAGCCAAGAATCTTGATCTTTAACTTCTGTTGAGGCTTGTTGATAGATCTCCTTGAATTCATATTCAAGTTCGTGGTGCTAGGATCGATCGAGTTCCATTTCTCCTCCGCCCGAGCAACGTTCTGGATTTATAACTATTGAAGAAACCCTAAGATAGATCTTCTCAAACTTGAGCTCGGATTCATCACTAATTTGAGCAAAGACAAAGAAATCACATCCAAGATGTGTCTCTGCACAAATGTCACCATGATTGGACCAATCGGATGTCTCATCATCGTAAAAGCTCCACGTCAGATGTTTCATCGTCGTAACAACCAGAGCCAGACCCGGACGGTCACAAGGTGTCTAGGATCGTGGAATGATAAGGAAGTTACTAGGTGATTGGCATTCTAGAGTATAGGGAAACTCGGGCTATCAGATAGACAATCAGGTATTCAAAGTCGGTGGAGTAAGTGAATGCCACATGGCTCTCCATCAACATTTGAAGTCCCTGGCACCCTGACACTATTCCAAAGGACAAACTATAAACACAGTCAAGGTGCAAATAAAGAAGAGGAAAGATAGTCTATTTACCACGGGTGTCTCAGGGCATAATCGTTCGGGAGATTCTACATGTAACAAAGCCAGAAAAGCATTGAAAGTTCGTCTGCCAGCACGAGTTCAACATCTGGATTCCTTCGATCCCCGGTCAAACAACCAAGTAGCCCGAACATCCCTGAGAGAGCTCGGAGTCCAGAGGCATCGATTCACCTCGACCACAAGAAGTAGAACCCTGACACATCCATCAAAGGTCGGCTTACAACACCTCTGAGGGAGAGCGATTAATATATACTTATGTCGACCTCAATATTTAATTAATGTATTTGTAAATTTCTTGCCTAGTTGTAATTACAGATATAATTGTTAAATGTAAATCATATATATATATATATATATATATATATATATATATATATATATATATATATATATATATATATATATATATATATATATAATATATATATATATATATATATATATATATATATATATATATATATATATATATATATATATATAATATATATATATATATATATATATATATATATATTCTTGTTGCTCTGCTTTCTGTCTTGTTCCATCTTTAGGGTACAAAAGTATGAACACGCGTAATAGCGAAATGGGATATAACCAACACAGTTGACACCTGAAATAAAGAGTCCATGGGAGCTTTCGAATACGCTTTGCACGTTCGACTACAAGAACCAATTCCCCCAAGGGTGATGTCAGAGACGCTTTGCATGTTTGACTACATCAATCAATATACCACAGTGTCGAGCATACTTAAAGATTGCAACCAGCAGGGGAGCTGTTAGAGATGCTTGATATGTCTAACTACAACAACCAATTCCCCCAAGGGTGTCGTCGGAGACGTTTTGCATGTCTGACTGTAGTACTCAATTCCCCTTAGTCAATGATTACACGTACTTTTACGTAACTGGCGCACCCCTTTCGAATCTAGCCCATCCAAGGGACATGAGTGATGGAACCCAGAGACGTTCACCTCGATCCAAGCTTTACGTCAGGGGCATGGACGAGGATTCTCTACCCTTGTCCAGGGAATGATCCTTTATGATGAAGAGTGTAATTCAAAGCATAACTGCATTTATTTTGGGCTCATGCCCCATCACTATAAATATGATTCAAATTATAGGAACATCTAGCCAATTCCATGCGAAATTGTTATATGTGTAATTCAAAAGAATAACCGCTCCGAGACGGTTTTATGCCTCATAATTGTGAATTCAACGGATGGTTGTGCCAAGCTGGATAAACACTTCGACGTTATAAATGCAATATAAAGATTTTCCACATCAAGTCGGGCCAATATATTATCAACATAAGGACATTTCAATTATGGCTACATCTATCCTGAATAAAGCAGTCAAACATGGCCTCACGGAGAACTTAAGGTTATTTACACATTAAGTAAATATTATTTATCACTATTTATAGCGAACAAATTCTATAAGTTACAGGGGTCAAAATAGAACCCTGACGCTCCTTGGCTCTCCATCAGCTGAAAATTACAATTAAAAACAGTATATTATGAAACCAAAAGCACAAGCATGTAAAAGGTAATGATATAAATAAATATTTTTTACAGTCCGAGGCACAAAAAAAGCCCAATAAAATCTTACACAAACAAAACAAAAATTTAACAATATGAATAAGTGATTTGTTTGACATTTGGATGAAGATTAATTCAGAATTAAATAAAGATTTAAAGTTGAATTTAAATTAAAGCAAATTATATCTTGTTGAAGATATTCAAGGAGAAAATCAAATATCCAACATATTTTGCATTAATTCTGGACAAAATCAAAGATATTATCCAAGGGGAAAATCCCAGAGCTACTTTGTTATATAAGGAGTTTGAACCTATAATGGAAAACAAGCATTCCCATTGAAGATCCTAGAGTGTTAGGTTTTGTGTCGTGTATTCCACGTTAATTCCCTAATAGGATTAATGTAAAATCTCTATGTACACCTCTATGTTTCAGTAACTTGTCATATAATGTTTGTCTAGTTGAGTTGTATTCAACATTGTTATATACACCTCTATGTTTCAGTAACTTGACATAAAAAGTTTGTCTAGTTTAGTTGTAATTTTCAACATTATTTCATCTTGTTAAAATTAAAGTTGATCATTAGGGTTTAGTGGTTATTTTCCCCTGCCACTGGTTTTGTGACAGAGAAGAAAGTTAGTAGGTTCTCATATTTAGGGGGTGACTCTAAATAGAAAGTCATTGGGTAGTGTTAGGAAAAGGCATTAAACAACACATGGTTTGTAGTTACTTGTTAGTCTGAATGTACTAAGCTACTAATAGTGAATTTCTTTTCTTGGGTTATGGACTCAACCCCTCAAACATAGGTGTAGTTTCACCGAACTGGGTAAACAATTGATTGTATTCTTTATTACTTATCTGCTTAATCATCTATTACTTGTTAATGTAGTGGTTCTGGTGTATCTTGTCGAACTTATTATCGAAGTATCGAGTTCGACATATGTCCTCTGAGGAACCGAATTTCAATAACCCAAGTTAATTCTTACTAATCATTTTAACCTAAATAAGACCCTAATTTAAAATACATTAATTCACATGAAAATTTATCAACTGTTGTGAATTCAATGCATACATATCATTGTATAAGTTATAGAGCATCCATGATAGCGTAAGATCATTAAATAAATGATATTTTGCATGAAATAGGGGAAATGATCGATTGTCTTGGGGAATAATCGATTGTCTTGGGGAATAATCGATTGTTCTGAACATTTTGTCCAAGAGTTTTTCACTCAAAACAACATGACAATCGATTAGGGGTAGGGTGACAATCGATTATCATCTAGAAAATTTCCAGATTTCTTCATACATTCATGAAGGCAATCGATTGGTTCTTTAAGGCAATCGATTAATATATGCAATTCCTTGAAAAATCTCACTTCTAAACACAACTTCTTCAATCTTAAACCATTCTAAACACATCAAGTCATAGTCTAACATATTTAAGCATTTCAATCTATGAGTTCAACACCATACAAGAACATGTATATAGCTATGTCTTCATCATTCCTTAACCTCATTAATTTCTAACCATGACAACACAAACTCATGTAATCACATGCCATAACATCAAGAAACAACAACAAAACACAACATACAACACCAACGCAACACAACATCATGGATTAACATAACCACATACGACATAATAAGATTTCACAAAAATTTGAAACCCTATTTTCATGTAATTTTCCCCCAAGCTACACTAACTAAGAACCCATCTCTTAGAAAGGAAGATGATGTTGAATTAATGATGAAATGAAGTGGAACATCTTCCTTCTTCTTTGATTCAAGCCTTCCTTCTTCTTCTTCTTATTCTTCAAGTCTCTCTCTCTCTCTCTCTCTCTCTCTCTCTCTCTCTCTCTCTCTCTCTCTCTCTCTCTCTCTCTCTCTCTCTCCTATTTACTAGCAAATGAACAAAATGAATGAAAACGTGAGAAGTGGAATGATATATAGAATGTATTTTTGTTCTTTAGTGAACTTAATTATGCTTTTACCATTCCACCCTTGCCAAATTCTCATATTCTCCAAATTGCCACTCACCTTAATTACCAAAATGACATTGCTTACTAACTAGTTGAGATTAAAATAATTGATTAAGAATCAATAATTTCTTAGCTCACTAATTACTAAATTTGTTCCACTTAATAAAGAAATGAGCATTTTAGAGAATATAGGATATTACATTTGTATTTATAACATAAACCAATAAATTATGCTTTACACCCCTCATTACGTTTACGTTTCGTTACACTTATGATAACAAGTAATATATCTTCAGTCTTGTCAAATTAACAAAAATCCCCATGGATACAATATAAAAATTAGTCACACTTTGTGATTCTTGTCGACACAAAATAATACTGTAATTGAACATGTTTTGACCACCAATAAGAGAATACTCCTCATTATCAAGATGATCTCCAATAGGTTTTCCTTGTGGAGGAATATGTTTGTTAGTTTAAGTGGGATGGTGGTTTTCATGAATTTTATGTTAGGTAGCATCCCCGTTTTCTTTCTTTCGTTCATGAAGACGTCCATCTCATTTTGGGATTAAGATTATCCCTTTAGATAAGAGGTTCCTTTAAGATAGGTCCAAAGGGAGTGAGAAGGATGTGTGTGTGTGAGGGGGGGGGGGGATGAGGTTAATATTGTTCGAGTGCGACGAAAGGATGTTTGTAAGAATAAATGTTTGGGAGGTTTGGGGTGCAATACTTGAAATATGTGAATCTCTCTCTCTCTCTCTCTCTCTCTCTCTCTCTCTCTCTCTCTCTCTCTCTGATCGCGACTTTGGTAAGTCTATGTGAATCGTGACTGCAAGTGCACAGTCCTATCGCGTAGTTTTAAATATTGTCGAACCCACAAGGACTAATAATCGAACGTATCATGGTCTGAGGTTACTATGTAAATCTAAGGCGAATGTTTGTTCTAAGATTGGAGAGATGAAGAGAAATAACTATATAATAGAATAAAGACAAAGATATAAGATATAGGGGATATCGGTATGTGATACCTCAAACCTCGGGGATTCGATAGATAGTTGGTGTAATCTTATTGGTTAAAATATTCTTCGGTAGAAATTATTTATAGAAAGGACTTAGCCTCACACTCTCGTTTTATTGACTCCGACCATACTCCTAAACCAGAATGTTTGGCTCCCGTGGTCTTATTTTGAATTTAAAAGTACTTTTTGAATATAGATAAAGTCTAATTAATCCTAAAGCGCTCTCGTTGTATTTAGGATTAATGCATAGTTCCAACTATCTGGTTAAAATCTCAAACTCTCGTTTTTATTGAACATAACCTTAGTTTGTTTTGTACTCTCGTACGAAAAACAGTTTGATTAAAATAGGAAACTAAAACCGGAAAAATAAGTTTTATAAACACTAACACCAATTATTTATTGAATCCCGTAGTTTTGACGGTCTTTACATACCGATCCCTAAGGGTTTAGCCGGACATAGATCCAGTGACAGACATGGCAATTAGGGAATTAAACATACAGTAAGGCATAAATAAATAAAACAGTAAACAATAATGAACCTGGATTGCAATTTAAGAATTGGAATTGAATCTTGAATCTTCGATTAAATCATTCCGGCAGGCTTTGGCAATGAATACCCCTTACAATTGAATCCCAAATGCGTAAAAATAATAAACCATAATAGTCCCCGATGTGGAGAAACTATCACTTTTACAATGGTAAGAAACTGCCTAGAAAACTAAAAGAAAAATAGTGCTGAAAAAATAATTAAGCGTAAACTAAAAACTGGAAGAAGAGAGAGAGAGTTGCGAGTCTGAATGGTCCTCTTTTTATATCCTTTTCACATTCCTCATTTGTAGTAAGAGTAGTGGAAACCGTGGTTAAAAGGATGGAGAAAAAGTAGGAAAAGTGGGGAGACTCGGTTGTGGCGATTGCCACAACCCTAATTCCATGATGAGTGGCAAGTGCCACTCTTGTAGTAACCGCCCACCACTTTTCAAGGGTTGGTGGTGAGCGCCACCTTCCTTTTGGCCCAATGTGGCGGACACCACATCCTTTGGGTAATGGGCACCACAAGCCCAATTGCTTTGGTGGCCCATTATCCCATTGGAAGCCTCGTTTTCTTCTCTTTTCTTGCCTTTTTCTTTCCTTTTTGCTATTTTACATTTTTCTTGCGGGAAACCTTTTAGTCGATGAATACTTGCAAATAAACATAAAATACTATGTAATAAATAGTATTAATCGAGCAAAAAGCAGTGCATATAGGGCCAAAAATACGATACGTTTTCGCGTTATCAAACTCCCTCATACTTAAACTTTTGCTTGTCCTCAAGCAAATGCCGCATACATGAAAAGGTTTTGTAAAGTATTTGCAGCATACATTATCAAGACTCGTGGAAAATACAGTTGCATTCAGATACTCATTCTAGTCTATAAACTTTACTTTGGTTCAAATTTGTATCAACAGGTACTCACTTCCATACTAAGGGTATCGTTAGAACACAAAGTCGCAATGTTGCAACCATAAGTCTCCCTCCTATACAAACCAATCCGAATCATGTTGTCATCCCTAAGCCTACCTTATTAAACCTTCTTTTTTATCCTTTTTCATTCTTGCGCAATCACATTAAGCATGTTATCCTTTCACATTCATAGCAAAATAGTCTGTTAGTGACTATGATCTCATCATTATTTATTTCTTTCTTTTTCGCATTTTGGCTCAAATAACATTTGAAGCTGCTTATACCGTTGGGCTAAATGACCGGGTGAGGGTCACCTAACTTAAAGGGAATAACGTTTTTCATACATTTTGTAATCTTTTCTTCTTTTAAGCCTGAAAATCATACACTTATTTGCATTGACTTCTCGCGTAGTGTGTGCTTAGGATGGTGCTGACTACTAGATAAACTACTTAAGGAAATATTAAAGGATAGAATTTAAGGCTATGGCATGACAAGTACTCAAATCGATCTAATACTTAGGAGATTTAAGGTGTTAAAGCAATGTCGATCTTATAAAGCTTTTCCAATTCTCTACAATTCAACCTTAGTTTGATTTATAGTTCAGAATTTTCAAAAGATGCACTGTATTTCTAAGTCTAGATTTTTGCAAAAATTTTGTATGGCTTTAGTAAATAGGAGAATTAGTAAACAACGGAAACCATGCATAAAGACTTGACAACACATTGATATTTAACTTGACTGACACTTTAACAAAAATTGAAATAACCATAAAAATCATAAAATAACAAAAAGAAATAGCAATAATATAAATCTAACTAGAAAGCAATAAATAAAAAGCGATAAAGCTCCCTCCCCCATACTTAAATCTTGCATTGTCCCCAATGCAACGACGTAAGATAGGAGAGAAAGGTAGAACCTGGTTTATTCTGTTACTGACGCCTTCTGCCATGTGTGCGTGGACGTCCACCGTTTCCTGGCTGGTGAGGTGGCGTATAGTTCTAGAGATCTTCCACACGTATTGGCAGTGTTGCCATTTCATCGATCAAGTCAAACATGTTTTGTTCGATCCTGAAGGCATAGTCATGCTGATCATGCTGCATTTGGCGTAGGATTTGCATCATTTCATTTTGATGAGCTCCCACGGTTTGGAGCTGTAGGTCTCGTAGAGCGTCTAATTCTCTACGCCGCAGCAGTTCAACATAGATCTCATCAAGAGTGGTTGGTGCCACATTTCTTCTTGGTCTTTGACTGGAAGATGTACCTGCACAATTTTCAAATGAAGTGTATGTGGTGTGTGGGTCAGTAGCGGGAACAGTTTGCTCCGGAATGTGATCCTCATCGGTGTCCCCGCCAGCAACTACATTCTCAAGAATGTGCGTGAGGACTTGGTTAGGCACCAGATCATTTGTATAGCAATAATTATCCGGGTTGCGCACATCTATGCGATTTAGATTTGGGAGGATAAATTCTTGTAACACATTATTAGCAATTATTAAATTAAATTTACTGTCACTCCTTCGTTTTACTAGTTTCATGCTCCTTGCCATGTCAATGTCAATGGCATGATGCGGGAGCGGGGTTAGCCTGAAGAATTTTTCTTCGAGTCATAGGACTCTGGCTATGGAGGTTATTAAACCTCCAAAAATAATCGGGTCTCGCTTCGCATTGACAACGGCCTGCATGTGAGATAACATAAAAGGGGCGATATTCAGCTTTTGCGGCAAAAAGGTGGTGAACAAATAAAAGAGTTCTTTTTCGTTCACCTTGTTAGAATTTGCTCGGCCAAAAATGGTGCACGCCAATATTTGGCGAAAATATCGAATAGCCGGGTTTTGAATTAAAGTGGCTCTATTTCCCTCAAAACTATGGGTTACTGTATCGGTTATTGCCCTCCAAAATGGTTGGAAGGCGCGTTGCTAACCCTCAGTATCTAGGACCTCACTTACTACACCATCCCCATGGGGAAAATGTAGCAGGTCCGCTAATTGGGAAAATGTAAGGGCGTATTCGACGTTAAATAAACGAAACTGGACAGTCCCACTGGAGCAGTTTGTGTTGGGTGTGGGACTAAAGATTAATGAGCTTAGGAATTCTAATGTTAGTTGAGTATAAACAGGGTCTTTGAGAGATAGAAAATAATTCAAATTTAAAATATATAGCATATAGTTAACACTATCTTGAATTCCTAAGGCATATAAACAGTGTTCATCGGCATACCTTGTTGATTCGATCTTTCTGGCGCTTAGAGACGTGTACGTCTCCTCTTGTAATTCGCCTGACTCGCTGTTTCTAAACACTATTTCGTATTCCCTCATCTGTGCCATAATGAATTTCATACTCCTTGTGTAATATAATGAGAATAGAGCAAGAGAGGAAAGCAATACGTGAATGAAAGTTGTGAATTGTTGAGGTAATGTGGGTGGTTTATATAGAGGTGAAGGTGATTGGAAAATTAATTGGTAGATAAATAACATTAATCATATTCAATGCATTGGTCCAAGAGATTTGAAAATTGGTTGAATGGCATTAAGGTCTTGTCTGCATGCAAGGAACATCTCATTAAAGGTGAGTTGAATGGACCAAAGTACACAGTCTGCGCGTGCAGACTTGTGCAGTGGCCTGCATCACCTTTGGTGTGTGTGGCGGGCGCCACTAGGGCCCTGTGGCGAGCGTCATAACCCTCACATGGGCACCACAACTGTGTGTGGCAGACGCCACATGCAGTGTGGTTTCCCATGCGTGTGCTTTTATTTTTCTTTGACCATGCAATTTTTAATTTACCAATCATATAGTGTATGGGAATAGTAAACATGAAACATTGGAATGGAATTTAACCGCAATATTGACGAATAAAAGAATCGGGTAGACGGGAAAAGATGAAATAATCTGTCTACTGGAATAAAAGGTAATAAAGTAATTAAATAAATTCCAATGTGTAAAAGTAAATAATAATAAAATTCCCAATAAGAAAATAAAATAAAATAAAAGTCAGTAAATCGATAACCCTATAATAAATTAGTCATTACGGCGACTGCTGGTAGGAGGAAAGAACGAGTAGAAGTGCTGGTAAATATGATCCAGGTTCTCTGTCACTAAATCCATAAAGCCGTAGAATTCCATGCGCAGGGTGCTCAGCTCGCCTCTCAGATTGGAGACGTCTGTCTGAACAACTTCGATGGCAGCAACATGATCGGTGAGAGGTGCAACACGTATAGTTGGGGCATGTGATTCAACATCAGAGAGATAATTGTCAGGGTGATCATGGATTTGGGGTGGTGGTCCATCAAAATCATAGAGTCAGTTGTTCTTATCATGTACAATCGTCCTAGGGTCTGGCAGGGTAAACATGTGTACTAGTTGGCTGTTAATGAAGAATTCAAACACATTTGGGACTAGGTTTCTAATGATACCGGTGTTGACACAAAATCGGATGTTCATAGGTCATATAACCCTGACTACTGGGTAATGTAGTCCCATTGCATGAGCTATCATGGTCATTAAGCCTCCCATTAAGATTGGTCCATAGTCTTCCTGTGCTATACGATATAGATTAGCTATCATGAATGTAGCAGCGTTAACAGGTCAGACATGTGATGCACAGTACATTATAAATAGTTCGTCCTTGGACACAAAGGTTCTGTTCTATTCCTTTCCAAACAAGGTGTGAGCTAGGATCTTATGGAAGTAACAAATCGCAGGGTTATGGATGTTCTCTGAATGCATAAGGTCTGGCTCGGGGTGGTCGTTTCCTGTGATGCTACCCCAAAAGAGATCTAATTGATGGTCTACAAGTCTGTCTTCCTGGGTGATGGTAAAGGTATCAGGGCCATTAGGACATCATAGGAGTTCAGCCATTTCTCTATGGATGTAGCAATAGTCTTTGTCAAACAACCTAAAATTGATTAGGCCTTTGTTAAATCCCATACCATGGTTTGGTAGGTACACTAGGGAGCTTAGGAATTCTAGAGTCAACCTATTAATGGAACTAAATTTCCTCTTGATAACAAAGGTGTCCCAGCCTAATTGGTTAATTAGGAACATGACATTGTCTATTATACCTAATTTGGTCATGGTTGATTCATTTGGGTATAAGGTTATTGTCACTTCTCTCTGAAATAGAGTCTCAAAACGTCTCCTTTGAGCTCTGCCTCTGAAGACTATATCCATGTAATCTACTTGTTGCATTGTGATAGTCAGTAGCTAGATAAAATCAAGTAGATAATAGCATTAAGTTAGTAATGGTCAATAATACAGAAATGTACCGATTAACTTTATGAGAAATAAATAAAGAAGAAAATAAAGAAATGAAAATTAAGCAATAGTAATAATTATAAATTTGTGATGAAATTAAATAGTTAAAGACAAAGTGTGGGTTGTCTCCCACCAAGCGCTTTGTTTATTATCGTAAGCTCGACAGAAATACGATAGGTGCTACTCTTTCGAATAAGCGTGAGACTCTGCAAACTTAAGATTTGCAATGAAATCGTTGTTATCACTGTTGTGGTAATGTTTCAGACGTTGGCCATTTACTATGAATGGTTCGCTCGTTTTTCCTTTTATATATATTGCTCCATTCAGAAAGATATTGGTAATTTCAAAGGGACCGGACCATCTAGAACGAAGTTTTCCGGGAAAGAGTCTGAGGCGAGAGTTAAACAGGAGTACTTTGTCGCCTTGGTTAAACTCTTTCCTTAATATGCGATTGTCGTGCCATTTTTTTGTTCTTTCTTTATAAATATGGGCATTCTCATACGCATCTAGCCTAAGTTCTTCTAGTTCGTGGATATCTAATATTCTTTTCTCGCTTGCGGCAGTATAATTGACATTAAGGGTCTTAATAACCCAATATGCTTTATGTTCTAATTCTACCGGCAGATGACATGATTTTCCATAAACTAGATTAAAAGGTGTGGTTCCTATTGGGGTCTTATAAGCTATCCTATATACCCACAGGGTTTCTGATAATTTTTAGGACCAATCTTTCCTAGAGGTGGCAACTGTCTTTTCTAAGATTTGTTTAATTTCTCGGTTCGAGACTTCTACTTGCCCACTCGTCTGTGGGTGGTAGAATGTTGCTACGTGGTGCCAGACTCCATATTTCAGTAATAACGTTTCAAAAATCCTTGAAATAAAATGGGAGTCACCATCACTGATGATAAGTCTCGGCACTCCGAGTCTAGGGAAGATTATTTGCTTAAAGAGTCTAACTACCACTCGTGTGTCGTTTGTTGGAGAGGCAATGGCCTCAATCCATTTTGATACGTAATCGACCGCAACAAGGATGTATTTGTTACCAAAATAAGATGGAAAGGTCCCATAAAATCGATTCCCCAAACATCGAAGACTTCTACTTCCAAAATGCCTTTAAGAGGCATCTCGTCGCGTCTAGATATGTTGCCAGTGCATTGACACCGGTCGCAATTTATGATCGCGATGTGAACATCTTTCCACAGAGTAGGCCAAAAGAGGCCAACTTGTAAGATCTTAGTGCAAGTCCTTGAGGTGCTTGCATGTCCTCCATAGGGAGCAGAATGACAGTGGGAAATTACGTTTTCTATCTCATCTTCTGGGACACAGCGACGGAAAATGTCGTCGGCGCCTCTCTTGAAAAGTAGAGGCTCATCCCAATAGTAGTGTTTAAGATCGTGGAAGAATTTTTTCTTTTGTTGGTATGTCAAGTCTGGCGGAAGCACCCTAACTGCTAAGTAGTTGACGAAGTCAGCGTACCATGGTAATGTAGGTTGGGTGTAGATTGCTTCCACTACCTCGTTTGTTTTGGTATCCTTATGGGTTAACGCATCTTTAGTTGTATTGCTTTCCAATTGGGCTATGAGTCTTTCATACGGAAAATTATCGTTTATAGGCACTCGTTCAGGTTCAATACCTTGCATTCTTGACAAGTGATCGACCACGGTGTTTTCCGTGCCTCTTTTATCCTTGATTTCTAGGTCAAACTCTTGTAATAGTAATATCCACCTTAGGAGTCTTGGTTTGGTGTATTTCTTGTTCAACATGTATCTAATTGCAGCATGATCGGTATAGATAATTATCTTTGCTCCTACTAGGTAGGAACAAAATTTATCCAGAGCGAACACTACGGCTAAAAGTTCCTTTTCTGTGGTGGCATAGTTCATCTGTGCAGGGTCTAGGGTTCTACTTGCATAGTATATAGCATGAAGTTTCTTGTCCCTTCTTTGTCCTAAGACTGCGCCTATAACATAGTCACTAGCATCACACATGATTTCAAACGGTAATCTCCAATCGGGTGGTTGCATGATAGGTGCGGTGATAAAAGTTGTTTTCAGTTGTTCAAACGCCGCTAGGCATTTGTTGTCAAAGATGAATTCTGCGTCTTTCATCAATAGACCAGTCAGTGGTTTTGTGATTTTTGAGAAATCTTTAATGAATCGCCGGTAGAAACCGGCGTGTCCTAAAAAGCTTCGTATTTCTCTTACGGTTTTCGGAGGCTGGAGGTTTTCTATAACTTATATGTTGGCCTTGTCGACTTCAATCCCCTTGTTGGATACTATGTGTCCGAGCACGATTCCTTGTCACACCATGAAATGACATTTTTCCCAGTTTAGCATGAGGTTCACTTTTACGCATCTTTTTAGTACCATTTCAAGATTCGATAAGCATCCTTCAAAGCTCTGTCCGCATACGGAGAAATCGTCCATGAATACTTCCATGATGTCATCTATGAAATCTGCGAAAATTGCCATCATGCATCTTTGGAATGTTGCGGGAGCGTTACACAGTCTGAATGGCATTCGTCGGTAGGCGAATGTACCATAGGGGCATGTGAAGGTCGTTTTTTCTTGGTCGTCGAGATGAATAGGAATTTGTAAAAATCCCGAATAACTGTCTAGGTAGCAGAAGTGAGAATGCTTAGCCAATCGTTCAAGCATTTGATCGATAAACGACAAAGGAAAATGATCCTTCCGAGTGGCTTTGTTTAATTTTCTATAATCAATACACATTCTACTTCCAGTAACCACTCTTTGTGCTATAGATTCTCCTTTTTCATTGTTAACATTTGTGACGCCTCCCTTCTTTGGTACGACATGTACTGGGCTGACCCATTGACTATCGGATATCTGGTAGATAATACCTGCTTCTAACAGCTTTTACACTTCTTTCTTTACTACATCACTCAGAATGGGATTTATCCTTCTTTGATGTTCTCTAGAGGTCTTACTGTCTTCCTCTAGCATTGTGCGATGCATGCATATGGAAGGGCTTATTCCTTTTAGATCTGAGATATTGTAGCCTAAAGCAGTTGGGTATTTTCTCAAAACGTGTAGAAGCTTTTCGGTCTCTATCTGACCTAAGTCTGCATTTACGATTACAGGTCGCTCAAGTTCAGTGTCTAGGAATTCGTACCTTAGATTTTTGGGTAACGTCTTAAGTTCTAGAGCTGGTTTCTTTGGGCAAGGCATATGATCGGGTGTTGGTGCTAGGCATTCGCTTAGGTTGTCATTTTGGTATTCCTTACTTAAATTTTCATCTTCAAAAGTAGGAGGCTTTGGAATTTTCAGTATTTTGGAGTATGATGTTTGTTCATTCTTCATTTCTCTTATGCATTCATCGATGACATCTAGTAGACAACAGGAGTCGTCTATAGTTGGTGCTTGTAGAAATTACGTCAAAATGAATTCGACTTTTTCCTCACCAACTTCGAATGTTAGCTTGCCTTTCTTAACGTCTATGATAGCTCCGACTGTGGCTAGGAATGATCTTCCTAATATGATAGGGATGTTGGAATCCTCTTTTATATCCATGATTATAAAATCAGTAGGAATATAGAATTGTCCTATGCGCACCGGAACATTTTCTAGCATACCTACGGGAAATTTAACGGAACGATCTGCAAGTTGTACAGACATCCTCGTAGGTCTTAGTTCTCCCATTTTTAGCCTTTCGCATATGGACAAAGGGATTAAACTGATATTGGCTCCTAAGTCGCATAGTGCTTTGTCGATGACAAACTTTCCGATTACGCAGGGTATGGAGAAACTACCTGGGTCTTTCAGCTTAGGAGGTATATTGTTTTGTATTATGGTGTTACACTCAGCAGTAAGTGTAATGATTTCGTTATACTCTATCTTCTTCTTGTTAGATAAGATTTCTTTGAGAAACTTAGCATATGAGGGCATCTGAGTTATGGCTTCTGTAAAGGGTATTGTGATATTCAATTGTTTTAGAAGCTCTACGAATTTTTTAAATTGCCCTACACTTTTAGATTTAACAAGTCTTTGAGGATAAGGGATAAGGGGTTTATATGGTGGTGAAGGCACATCATGTTCTTCTTTCTCTACGGCCTCTTCGTTTTTATCTTCCTCTTGTTCGTCTTCCTTCTCAGTTACCTTACCTGGCTCTTGATGGATGGAGTTTTGAGTTCTAGGGTCGGCCGGTCCGTTTAGTTCTGTCCCACTTTGTAGTATGATAACATTTGCATGACCTTTCGGATTTGATTGCGGTTGTCCAGGAAATGTGCCTGCAGGAGCAGCGGTAGGTGCTTATTGTTGAGCCATTTATGAGATTTGCGTTTCCAACATTTTGTTATGGGTGGCTAATGTGTCTACCTTGTACGCTAATTGCTTGATTCTCTAACTAGTGTGTATGTTTTGATTTAAGAAATCTTTATTTGTTTGGGCTTGGGTAGCTATAAAGTTTTCCATCATTATTTCTAAGTTTGATTTCCTATGAGCATTTTGAGTATTTGTGGCAGCTTTTTGATATCTTGGTGGTACAACAGGTGTTTGATTAGGTGCATACAATGCATTACTGTTTTTGTATGAGAAGTTAGGATGGTTCTTCCAACCTGGGTTATAGGTATTTGAGTAGGGGTTTCCTTAAGCATAGTTCACCTGGTCTATGGAGGTTCCTGTCAAGAGTTGACATTCTGGGGCAGTATGCCCTTGAACTCCGCATATCTCGCAGTTTGGTGCTACGGCAGCCACGATGGTTGCTGATGTTAAGGTCAAGCTGTTTATCTTATGGGTCAGGGCATCTACCTTGGCATTCACATGGTCACGACTGCTTAATTCGTACATGCCGCCCTTCGGTTGAGGTTTCTCTACAAAGGTTCTTTCGCTTCCCCATTGGTAATGATTTTGGGCCATACTTTCAATGAGTTGATAAGCCTCATTGTATGGTTTATCCATCAATGCGCCACCTGCGGCGGCGTCTATTATCAATCTTGTATTGTACAAGAGACCGTTATTAAAGGTGTGAATTATCATCCATTCTTCTAGACCACGATGTGGACATAGCCTCATCATGTCTTTGTATCTCTCCCAAGCTTCAAAAAGTGATTCATTATCCTTTTGTTTAAACCTGTTTATTTGGGCTCTTAGCATAGCCGTCTTGCTAGGTGGGAAATATCGGGCTAAGAAGACTTTCTTCAACTCGTTCAACGTAGTGACAGAGTTGGATGGTAGAGACTGGAGCCAAGCTTTGGCTCTATCTCTTAATGAAAATGGGAAAAGACGGAGTCTTATAGCTCATGAGCTGACACCATTCATTTTCACCGTGTCTGCGTATTGAAAAAATACTGACAAGTGTAGGTTCGGGTCCTCCGTGGGACTACCTGAAAACTGGTTTTGTTGTATGGCTGACAACAGTGAGGGTTTTAACTCGAAATTGTTGGCTTTGATCGCAGGGGCAGCGATGTTGTTATGAGGTTCATCCTGTGAAGGGATTGCATAATACTTAAGAGGACGGTTTTGCACTTGTTCAACCATCTCTGGTTGAATAGATGATTCAGAAGTAGGAATGTTAAGGTCAGGAAGATTTAGCTTGATACAATGTTCCCGTATCAAGTCATGTATCCAGTGTTCTAATCTAAGATAACGCTCGGGTTCATTGAGTTGTAGCTTTAATTTCTCGCCTTGAGAGCGAGTACTTGGCATACACTCGACAAATGTAGAAAGGGAAAAAGAATTGTTTGCCTTAGTCTATACTGGGTAATGCTAGAGTTACGATATCGACTAAATTAGTCCCCGGCAACGGCGCCAAAAACTTGATCGCGACTTTGGTAAGTCTACGTGAATCGTGACTACAAGTGCACAGTCCTATCGCGTAGTTTTAAAGATTATTGAACCCATAAGGACTAATAATCGAACTTATCTTGGTCTGAGGTTACTATGTAAATCTAAGGCGAATGTTTGTTCTAAGATTGGAGGGATGAAGAGAAATAACTATAGAATAGAATAAAGATAAAGATATAATATATAGGGGATATCGGTATGTAATACATCAAACCTCGGGGATTCGATAGATAGTTGGTGTAATCTTATTGGTTAAAATATTCTTTAGTAGAAATTATTTATAGAAAGAACTTAGCCTCACACTCTCGTTTTATTGACTCCGACCATACTCGTAAACCAGAATGCTTGGCTCTCGCCATCTCATTTTGAATTTGAAAGTACTTTTTGAATATAGATAAAGTCTAATTAATCCTAAAGCGCTCTCGCTGTATTTATGATCAATGCCTAGTTTAAGCTATCTGGTTAAAATCTCCAACTCTCGTTTTTATTGACCGTAACCTTAGTTTGTTTTGTACTCTCGCACGAAAAACAGTTTGATTAAAATAAGAAACTAAAACCGGAAAAATAAGTTTTATAAAAACTAACACCAATTATTTATTGAATCCCGTAGTTTTGACGGTCTTTACATACCGATCCCTAAAGGTTTAGCCGGACATAGATCCGGTGACAGACATGACAATTAGAGAATTAAACATACACTAAGGCATAAATAAATAAAACAATAAACAATAATGAACCTGGATTGCAATTTAGGAACTGGAATTGAATCTTGAATCTTCGATAAATAATTTTGGGATGCTTTGGCAATGAATACCCCTTACAATTGAATCCCAAATGCGTAAAAATAATAAACCATAATAGTCCCCGATATGGAAAAACTATCACTTTTGCAATGGTAAGAAACTGCCTAGAAAACTAAAAGAAAAATAGTATTGAAAAAATAATTAAGCGTAAACTAAGAACTGGAAGAAGAGAGAGAGTTGCGAGTCTAAATGGTCCCCTTTTTATATCCTTTTCACATTCCTCATTTGTAGCATGAGTAGTGGAAACCGTGGCTAAAAGGGTGGAGAAAAAGTAGGAAAAGTGGGGAGACTCGGTTGTGGCGGTTGCGACAACCCTAATTCCATGATGAGTCGTGAGCGTCACTCTTGTAGTAACCGCCCACCACTTTTCAAGGGTTGGTGGCGGGCACCACCTTCCTTTTGGCCCAATGTGGCGGGCGCCACATCCTTTGGGTAATGGGTGCCACAAGCCCATTTGCTTTGGTGGCCCATTATCCCATTGAAAGCCTCATTTTCTTCTCTTTTCTTCTCTTTTCTTGCCTTTTTCTTTCCTTTTTGCTATTTTCCATTTTTCTTGCGGTAAACCTTTTAGTCGATGAATACCTGTAAATAAACATAAAATATTGTGTAATAAATAGTGTTAATCGAGTAAAAAGCAATGCATATAGGGCCAAAAATACGATACATTTTCGCGTTATCACTCTCTCTCTCTCTCTCTCATGCACACACATAAGTGGCGTTGAAGGGTCGTTACTAGATGTCATTCTCTTTAGAGAGATATATTTATTGATAGGTATGACTCTCAGTTATCCCTGTCTCACCATGGTGGTTTCCTTACTAATATACATGACTTCCTTTTGGTGGAAGGTTGTCTCCTTACTCATTTCTAAGACTAACTCGACTATTGACTTGTTTGCAAATATTATAGGTAAGTCAGTTGATAATGGTCAAAGGATTTGGTTCCAAAGAGATACTTGGGTTGAGTCTAAGACCCTAAAAAAAGTTTTAGGGTCTGTTTGATAGTTTGGAGGAAAAGAGATGAAAGAATTTTGAAAAAGGGAAGGATAAAGCAGAAAGAATCGAATGATTTTAGTTGGAAGAAGTTTTGAGAGATTATTTTTATTCATAACACTAAAAATTTAATAATTTGGAGAACTCAAAATTTGTATTGGAGAAGGATTATAAAAGACTTATCTAAATTCTTTAAATATACTTTATTTTGTTATAAGATTATGAAATTAAAAATATATTCATTGTATTAACGTGATCTCTAATCTAAATAATCAATGATAGCATATTTTGATTTAAAAAATAATAAATATTCATTTATCATTTTATACAAAAAAATTAATTTCAAAATATTAAAAATTTCTCTTATTTTTATTTATAAATCTTCTCCTCTAAATTCTCCTTTCGTCTTTCCTCCAAACTGTTGGTGTAAGCCCTAGAGGCCAATACTTTTGGTACTTGTATCGAATTATTTAAAGGCATTTTCTTTATTATGGTTGATTAATAAAGTCCCTAGAATAGATAGTCCGTTTAATGTATTAAGTGTGACTTAATCATGAGAACGCATTAAACATAAGGGCACTATTCTTAAAGTATTCGTAGTCGAGCTTTAATGTGAAGTGGGATAACATTAAAGCATTAAGACTATTATGTTTGTAGACTGATGATCACATCTCATGGATCATGGATAAAGAGTTATCAAGTCTTAAACATAGGTATGAATATTAGGAGTAATATTTATACCGGATTGACCCGCTATGAGAATACTATATAGAAAGTTATGCAAAAGTGTCATAAGTTATTCTCATGGTGATAATAGTGTATACCACTCTTCGACCTGAAACCACTATGGATCCTAGATGTAGAGTCGAGTGCTTTGTTGCTGATCTAACGTTGTCCGTAATTGGATAACCATAAAGACAGTTGATGGGTACTCCACGAAGCATGCTGAGGGACATGAGTGTCCTAGATGGAATTTGCCAATCCTGCGTAACAGGATAAATGTCTATGGGCCCAATATTGAACTGGACAAGGGTGACACGGTCTATACCTTGTGTTCAATATAGACATAAGGGCAAAGGGGTAATTATACACATAATTATTATCACAGGAGGTTTTGTCAGATCACATGACATTTTCGTGACTTGGGTAGCAGTGATGTGTTGCTAGATACCGCTCACTGTTTATTATGTTAAATGTGTGATTTAATATAATTGCCAACGTCGCGAAAACCTATAGGGTCACACACAAAGGACGGATTGATGAGAGATAGAATAATTAAGGAACGTCGTAAGGTACGGTGTACTTAAGTGGAATACGAAATATGGTAAGGTACCAAATACTTAAGTGATTTTGGCATTTTATGAGATATGGGCCAAAATGCACTTAAGTGGGCTTTTTGGCTTGAAGCCCACACAAGTGGTTCTATAAATAGAACCCCTTAGGTAGAAGCATTGTCACTCCACAGTAACTCACTGAGACAGAAAACACAACTGAAGAGTTGGAATTTCGTATCTCTCTCTCACTCAAAGCCTTCATTCATAACAGCTAGCATTGCGATTGAATGAATCCGTTCGTGTGGACTGAGTAGAGACGTTGTCATCGTTCAACGTTCGTGATCGCCCCGTGGATCTATATCAAAGGTTTTGATCATTATCAGAGATCTGCACCAAAGGTTTGAAACGCCACAAGAGGTAACTATTCTATCACTGGTCATGCCTGTCGCATCTCGAAAAATGGGGATACGACTACAAAGCGAAGCGCGGTCGCACGCTCGCAATGATGGACTGAACAGAGTCGCCACCGAACTTTATTTATTCCTAAAAAGGAAAAGGGACATATCAATAAAACCCAAGACAAAAGAAAAGGATATGATATGGTCATCGCAACCAATATCAGGGTTCGGGAGTCGATTACGCAAGGGGAAGGTATTAGCACCCCTCACGTCCGTTGTACTCAACGGGAACCATTAGGTCAGTTGTGTGCGTTAGTGTTAGTTAAAATGTTAGGCTTTTCAATTTATTAGGTGGGAAAGAAAGAATATAAGAGGGAAGAAATGTTTTTGGACTTTTTTAACGAAGGACTAAACCTAAGTTTTTTATTAGTGGGCCTGACAAGATTTAAAAATCCTGCTCCTACGTATCTCAAAAGAGAAATCAAGGCTTACGTAGTTCTGGGTAGAAAAATATTTGTTTGTTGGTCGATTTTAGTGAAAGCTATATTGTATTAATCGACATAAACATTGTTTTACCCAAAACAGATGAGGAGTGGACGCATACCACACATCGAACGGATTTATAAATCTACATTCGGAAAAGCGTCACTTATCTCGACTCAACAATCGTGGCCGAAACATTGTTTTGTATCACTTAAGACAATATACCTTTCGTTTATGAAAAAGGTTCTTTGATTAGTCGCACGGCGGCGAGAAAAGAGTTTGATTGATTGGATTTATTTTGAGTGATGGCGAGAACTTGGATGAGCGAGATATACATCTCGAATCCTAGCCTCAGGAGTGCATGGTATACACCATGTTCCATTTCCATCTTTATTGAAAAAGGTTAAGATATGAATTAAGTATTTTGGAATTTAATTGAGAAAGGGTTTGAAGAAACCGCATTGACAATTTTAGACGATGGCGAGAGCTAAGATTGGCGAGATATACATCTCGAATCCTAGTCTCAGGAGTGCATGGTATACACCATGTTCCATTTCCACCTTTATTGAGAAAATGTTAAATAAGAATTAGGTATTTTGAGTTTTGTTGTGAAAATGACTTGACCTAGATCAAGTATTGATGGACGTTTAAAAGAAATTTGAATGAGTGTTTGAAAGAAAACAAAGTGGATAAATTTGGATGATGGCGAGAGCTAGGATTGGCGAGATATACATCTCGAATCCTAGTCTCAGGAGTGCGTGGTATACACCACGTTCCACTTCCATCTTTATTGAAAAAGTCTTGACTATGAATTAATATTTTTTGAGTTTTTATTAGAAAAAAAAGGGCTTGACGTTGAATCAAGCGTTTGGTGAAAGTTTGAAAGAAATGGAATAGAATAGGAGGGAGAAATGAATTGATTTGTTTATTGAGAAAATTACTCGACGTTGGATCGAGTCATATTTTTTTGTATTTTTCGGAAATGGTTGATTTTATTCTTGTGTTAGTATCTAACTAAATAATCAAACAAATAAAGAAATGAAACAGTACAAGATTATTACAAATCGGGGAAGTGGGGTACATTTTGTCAAATGGGGATTAAAAAAATCGTGAAATAATTAAATTGGGCCCAAACAACAAATAATGCAATGCATGAGTGTAAGCGCAAGAGAACTGTCTCATTGTAAGAAGGCCCAAGAGTAAGCCATGTGAAGAAAATACCAAACAAAACTTTATTTACAACACACTTAAAAATTAAATCAAAAAAGGGTAAAATCGGGATTTGCACGGATGGAGATCGAGGGACACACAAAACCTAAATAATGTGCTCAAAGCCGGTTTGCACATATTGACAACAATTGAAATGTCATATGTGATTAGTCAAAACGCGGCGAAATACTATCACTATATCGATAAAAATAATCATGGATAAATGGCAAGAAAATTGTCAAATCCATAAATTAAAGAATCGATGTTTTGCCAATTAAAATAAATAAAAGGTGTAAATACTAAAGAAATAATAAGTGTGAGAAAAATTGGATTAAAACATAAATGTGAGTAAATTAAAAAGAATACCTTAAAAAAGAAAATAAAAATGTTGTAAAACCAAATGTGCCACACACAGGTATCGAACCCATTACCTAAATGGGAATGAGGATACTCCACACCCATCCGGACACCAGTTGTTTGCTTTCAAACCAAGCCCAAAAACATATTGATACTATCCAAAACCTTTCAAAGAAAAGAAAATCAAACAACAAAGTCCAACCGTGGACCGCTGGACTATGCCTGACTAAGGCCCACGAACCTAAACCTCAGACCCGGGTCGGTGGAGGCCCATTCCGGATTCTCGGCCCAACACAAAAGGGGTGATGGAAGGCCAAAGGACAGCGCGACCTAGCCGCATGGCTGTCTTGGTCACGATGAAAAAAGAAGAAAAAAAAAGAAGCTAATAATAACTGATGATATAGCAAAACGAAAAGGTTATGCATTGGGTTTTGTGGATCTTAATAGGTGTCGATCCAAATACCACCTGGCATTTAAAACAAAAGCCATGTATCGGTTTGAAAATAAACAAAAAGGGGAGCATCAAGAGTCACGAAGGATATCGGATTCCCGTTTCTAAAAAATCCACCTTCTTTCTCAAAGATCACATTTCATTCTTTTGAACAACAACCAAAATTCAACACACATAACACAATAAGAACACACAAGGAATCATGAAGCTACATCAAAGATGAGAAATGGATCGAAAATGGAACTAACCAGTTGCAGTTGGATCGACCGATGAAAGCGTGAGTAAGGTTCTTCCTGAATCCTTCTAACTTATGATATTGTTTATCTTCTGAGTGGAATCCGGATCCCCTTAGGGTTTTTGTTGAACAATTTTTCTTCCGCCTCTCCCCTCAATTTTCGTTTTTGAATCCCCCCTCACTGATTTCTTCTGTCTATTTATGCTCTTCGAATTAGGGTTTTCAGGATGGCATATGGAGCTCAAAAGAGTATCCTGCAAAACCCCTTTTTGGGTGGTCAGGGTTCGGTCGCCCTAATCGATGCTTGGGTTAGAACAGGTAAACTGGGTTTTGCTTTCTTCTACGTTTTTGTCCTTATGCTCAATTGGGATTTTCTTGAAATTTGACTGCCTTGTTTATTGCTTTTACTGCAGTGAATCCGGTGAAAACATGAGGGACTTTGGTTCAGCCAAGCAAATCGACGATGATGAAACCAGTTCTTCTTCCTCATCTCTAGGTTCTAACGCCTTTGTCTGCTTAACCTGGGGTTCAGAAGCTCGCACTTTTGAGCTGGACTTGGATTTGCTTCCACTGTGGTTTGAAATTGAAGACTTTTCCTTGTAGCACTCCATGTCGGTAGTGATATTTGATAAGATGATTGGCCCGACTAAATTGCCAGATTCATATCCTGGGACCACTATATTTCTTCCATCAAGCAGTAGTTTGGCACCACTCTCGACTCCAGATTGAACTAATGAGTGCACTCGCTCCTTTGCCTGTTTGCTGATAACCGGACCAAGATCCGTATCAGGTTCAGTTCCAGCATTTACTTTAAGAGCTTTCGCACGCTCTATGATTTTTGTTTCCCATTCTTTGGAGCCTCCTGTAACACCTCAAAATTTGCCCTCCTCTCTTGGGACTAGCTAACATATTGCATAACATTTTTAGGTCATTAGGCATTGCATATTGCATATCATGTGGTTACATTGTGCAAGTCATCCTCCTAAGTCTTGGTCAGAAGATAAGAGGTGGAGATGCAAGCTAGGGTTTCATTGGACTGGTCATCAATCATCTGAGGATGTGGAGGTCCAAATTAGGGTTTTGAGATTCTCAAGGAGATTGGTCCTTATCTTGTTTTAAATGATTCATCATCATCATCAGGGTTTGTCATCATCAAGTGTTTGATCAATATTCCTTGAGATTAGGGTTTTGACCACTGGTCAACCCTAATCAGTTGCATTGGGCCAATCAGGGCATAATCAGGAGATGGGGTCTATGATGGATATGGGGATCATCCCATGGTTTTATTGAGATTATTGAGGCTAGGGTTTCATCCTTGGGCCATTTCATCAGAGGATTGGAGCTCAGATTGATCTATGCATTGCCAAATTCATCTATCAGTTGAAAAAGTCAACTGTGGTCAACTGTGCATGATTTAATGGATTTGGAGGTGAAAATGAGTTGGATACACTTCATTCATGTTGGAACAAGTGTTATTTGACATGTCAAAGCTCAAGAATGGAGAAAATAAAGTCAGACAAGAAATTGCCAAAAATAGAAAGTGACTTGTAATAGAAGTTTCCAAAAATGGAAAGTTTTTCACCTCAAGACCACGTGTCCAAGGAAGCTTCAAATGAAAATTTGTTCAACATGAAAGTGGTAGATCTTGTTCTCACATTTCCAAAAAGTCCAAGAACTTGAAATTCCCATGTATGGTTGGCAAGTTATGGTCCTTTCAATTTCAAAAATGACCCATAATCAGAGGGGCATAACTTCCACATGGAGTGTCCAAATTGAGTGATCTTTTTATGTGCAAACTCCATTTGACATGTACTCTCATGGTGCATAATTGGAATTCATCAAAAATGGTCAATGCAAAAAGTCAAATTTCAAGTGTACAGTTAAAGATCCAAGGGCAAAATGGTCCAACTTGAGAAATAATGAGAATTTTTGAGTGGGGATTTTTGCAACACCTCACAAATGCAATTTGAAAATGGTTGGAATGGTCATAACATGTCAAGGTCTCATATTTGGTCAAGTCACTTTTGAACTTCACTTGAAAAATGCATAAAGTGCCATGACATAGTGAAAATGCAAATTACACATCCAATGGCCATGGGACAAGTTGCAACAGATCGCACATGTCATTTTGAGAGTGTGTGAGCTGTCAAATGAGCTGTCATTGGCCTGTGGTGAAATGGCATTTTTGCCCTTGCTTTGAAAATGACATTTATGCTAATTACCATTCACTTTGGTTAATTCATGATTAAGGATGTAATTAGTTGGAAGTATAAATTCTTAATTGTAACAAACTCTGGATCAGAATCAAAAATTCACAAGAAATTGCAACCACTTTTCCCTCCAAATTCTCCAAAATTCTCAAGAACACACAAGAACAAAATTGGATCAAACTCTTCCAATTCTTCATCAATTCGTGTAATTCTTGTTGATTCCTCCTCCATTCATCTTCTTCCTCAACTGTTTTAGCAATTCATCATCAAAGAACCTCAAGATCGTGACTGTTCCTCCTTGGCTCAACCATGGCATTTGAAGATTTCTTGCACTAGAGGCAACTTCAAGCTAACCTGAACACTTCATTCAACATCCTGAAGCTCATACTCCATCTGTTTTGGATCCACACGCCTTGTAACACGAATTTCATCACTGACTTCAAATTAAGGTGCCAAATCGAATCTCGCTATTTCTTTAATTGTTGTATGCGTTTTATAGAGTGTTTGACATAGATTATCATGATATAATTAGTTCTTGAAGTGATGAACCGTAGATTGAGATATCTTGAATTTAGTTGTGATGTCAAAACCTAATTTAGTCGATCCATGAGATTTAGGAAGAATTAGGCAAAATCAAGCTCATATTTGGAATCCTGATGATGAGACCTTTCCAACGGATATTCGCATGATGATTTTCGTTGAGTTTGGATGTTCTTGTGTTCATGCACAATTCTGGAAAACGCGATGAAATTGATGGAGTTTTCTGGAAATTTTGAGGTTTTGATCCATGCGCGCGCCTTGCCAGTTTGAATTGGTGTTTCCCTCCGTTTCCAGCCATTCACAGCATGACACCGAATTAGTGAAACGCGGAGTTTTGGACATTGGACTCAGTAATTACCATTATGCCATTAATTCTAATTAATTTAATAAAACACTTAATAAATATTACACAATTCATTTAAATATTAGAAAATTCATAAAAAAATATTGGTTAGTCCAAAAATTATGAGAGTTTTTTTGATAGCTCCCAAATTCCCTCTAGAATTTTATAGGCATGGTTTCACAAGTTGTGCATGGTAAAATGTTGACCTGGCCTAGGGATCTTTGACTTGTGTGTATTTTTTACATGTTTTGCCATTTTCAATGTGAAATGCTCATACATTAAAAGAAATTCCTGAAATTTTTTGAGCTCATTCTAGACATGTTGATGGTGATTTACTTATAAAGTTTGTGATTTTTGGATACCTGAGGAGTGAGATATGATTTTTTGAATCTAGGTGTGACAATTTGTGTCACACCTAGCTAGGTCAACTTCATGAATTCTTTTGCCTGGCCTAGGATTGTTGGAATGGATTGAAATTTTGCATGAATGATCATTGATAGGTTGAGATGTTATGTGAATTTTTCTGGATTTTTCTATGGCATTTTCAATTTGATTGATATTTTTCTTCTCTGTTGGTTCATTGTGCAACCTTATGTGACACATGTTTGTATATCTTGTGTGAAATTCTCATATGGTTTTGGATGAATGTGAAATTTGGTATGCTGGTTGTAGACACATTGTAGGACATCCCTGTTTTGGTCCCATTCATTTCTAATATGTTGTCACTGTTTTGTGAATTTTTGAAGTGAATGCATGTGTTGGTGCTATGAATTGGCTTGAATAATTGTGTCTGGATTTCTTGATTTTCATTGACCTACTTTCTTTTGTCCAATTGAGCTGAAAATTGGCATGCTATACCTTGAATGTGTCCTGTTTTGGTGTGAATTATTTGAGGATTTTTGGAATTGTTTTGGTATGCTTTTGAGTGAAATAATTCTGTTTGGACTTTTGGTGTTGTATTTGACCTAGTTTGTACCAAATTGGTCATGAAATGAATATGGTGAATGATATGAGTATGGGATCAATTGTATTTGCTTTTGAATTGCTTTAATTTGGTTTTGGTTGAGAATTGTTTGCTGTTTAGAATTTTTTCTCCCTTTTGGACCCTAGGCTTGGCCTAGTGGTCTAGTTTCTCACATTTGGTTTGGATTTTCAGGATGAAATGCATGATGCTCAAGGAGAATGCTTCAAGTCAATTAAATTGAGATTGTTGGATGTTTTGAACTAATTTGACTTTGTTTTGTAGGTTGTGAAGCTTGAGCTTGAGCTTATAGCTTGCACTTATGTGCATTAACCTGTGTTGCTTAATCTGTATAGTCTGACTGATTAACATTTGCTGTTTATGGTTGTTTGTCTGAGTACTGATGATACTTGATTGATTTCAGGTACATTTAGTCGCTTACAGTTCTTTAAGAACTTGCTTGCTGCTGCTTGGTTTTTAAACCACTTGAGGTAGGACTTCTATTCTTCATGTAGTCTGGAAGACCTGGCCTGTTACTTGGCCAGGCAACTGTCTGAAGTCCTCCTTAAGAGGCGATGTTTGTGGTTGTTTACATTTGTGCCAAGCAGATAAAGACCTCTATGAGGCAATTGGTGGATCAAAGGGATATGCAATCTATCCCCCACTATTCTGTGAGTCGTCCCTCTGCTCACACGGCTGTGTGTTGATGCATTGGGACACAAACCCAAGATCTCGTGCTGTTGCACAATCGAGTCAGAGTCTTTAAGCGTAGAAGGGTCCCTCCATTCTGGACCCACGCTCCTTTGTCCGAAGCTCTCCCTGGTCAGGGATAAGAGCTGTGAAGTCCAATCTTCACTCACCCCTCATCTGCTTCACCTTAGCCTCGTAATGGCAAGGTTAAGAGCGAATACTACCCATGTACAGACGACTTGCTTCGGCAGTCAAACCCATTGTTTGAGCCTCACTTGATTGGCTATAGTGTGTGCTTTGTGAATATTTGTTTGCTCTGTTTGCTTGTATGCTTGTATGCTTGCTTCTTTCCTGGATAGGATTAGCTTGCAGTTGTGCAAGTAGGTAGAAACCTCAACGTAGGGTAATGATGCATGACAACACTAGGCTCGAGTCCAGCTCCCTGGTAGTGTGTCTTCCCCTGGTTTCTGGCTAGATTTTCTTTCCCTTGAGGGGGAACTACATCGCCCTGATCCTCGTTCCAGACGAGGTATGTAGGCAGGAGACCGCGCGAGGTCTCTCCGGGCACTTTTTTTCTTTTTTGCGTGTGTTTGCTTGTTATCTTCTTGCGTGTGTTTTGGTTCAGATGCCGACGTAAGTCCAGTGATTGGCGGTCGGGCTCCTCGTTTGCCTCTTTGTGTACGTTTTGGTTCGGATGCTGATGTAAGTCCAGTGATTGGCATTCAGGCTCCATGTTTGCCGGTGTGTTTATTTGCTTGTTTGGCGTGCGTAAGCCGAACTACGGCAGCTCTGATTCTCGTTCCAGACGAGATACGTAGGCATAGGATGCGACGTCCTATCGAGCTCTCTTCCCCTTAACCCCACCTGTGTTGTCTTAGCGTGTGTGTATGATGTTTGTCTGTTTATTTTAGCAACCTATTCTTTCTTTTAGAACGTGGATCCCGTCGAGTACGACGGACGTGAGGGGTGTTAATACCTTCCCCTTGCGTAACCGACTCCCTTACCCTTTCTCTTTGGTCGCGAGACCATTTCCTTTCCAGGTTTCTCTGAGCGTTTCCTTTCCCTATATTGGGATAAATAACACGCAGTGGCGGCTCTGTGTTGTGTTTTTATTGAATCCCGCCGGTTGTTTTTTCGCGGATGCGACAGCTGGCGACTCTGCTGGGGACACATCTGGATGTTGACCTGTGCTGGTCCATCTTCCCTAAGCGAGTCCTTCCTAGCGTTCTAGGATTAGTTTAGGTTGCTTGTGATGCTTGATTTATTGCATTTATTATTCTAACCAGTGTATATATTTGCATAAATATTTGCATGCATCATATTATCATGTTGCCGTCCTCTGTGCAGGTGGTTCCTTGTTTGGGGTGGGTGTTCTGAGTGGGGCTAAAACCCAGGCCCGAGTATACACCTAGGATTAACGTGGTCTCGCGTCGCTCACATGTCGGTTGGGCATGATGTTGCGATGTGACATACCACAAGCCGGACGAGGTTCATCTGAGAAGTGCTCTTCCAGTGGGGTTTTCCACTTTGGTTGGGTTATCTCTTTTGAGCCGTTGACTCTGGTGACCGTTCTTTCCCGGATCTTTGGTTTAGACGATCTCAGGAGAGCTACAATGGCACACCCGAAAGGGCAAACCCATTGAGTATCTCTGCCCGATTGTCGAGACTATTATCCGCCTTAGGATGACCTGATTAGAATTTACCTGTGAGGGGAGGGATGATTCTTTCAGATGCATTGTTCAGATGGTGACTCAGATGGTGATTTTTTGTTCCGTGGATCAGAGTCCCATTTATAAGTCGGATTTATGGCCATTTATTGTCGTGACGCCGGAGTGTTGTCCGTGGTATTTATTAGTGGGGATCCGTTTATTTCAGGATTCCCCGGGCCGATTCAGAGGTTATGGGTATCTGCTCAGAGATTGATGATGATGATGATGTATCTTTCACTTCCGTTTATTTCGGAACCCGTGGGTCGAATTTGTGATTGTACATTCCTCAGATGGTTATGACCAGTTCAGAGACCAGTTTCAGTGCAGAGGATCAGATGGCTTGGAGGATGGCAACGCATTGCATTCATTCATCAGCATCATTACATCTTGCATTTAATTGCATCTAACACATGTTTACCCATATGCAGGGACCCTTTTGATCGAGATCCTGGTTGAGAGACTTTCTGCCCAGATATGAGAAGACCCAGTTTGAAGGATGATGTGGCCTACTGTTTCTTTGACCCAGAGATCAGTGTGCTGAAGGATATGATAGCTTTGATTGTTCCCGACCATGTGGGGTTGTTTCGTGAGACGTATGGTGGTATTCTGAAGATGGTTTTCAGACTCACTGACAGAGACAGGAGCGCCATTTATACTCTTCTCCAGTTTTATGATCCTGAGCTGAGGTGTTTTGTCTTCCCAGATTACTTACTCGGGCCGTTGATGGAGGATTATGTTGATATTTTGGGTATTCAGATCAGAGATCAGGTTCCTTTCTATGCTACCAAGGAGGAACCTGATATTGGAGGGATTGCCCGTACTCTTTATTTGAGTCCGGAGATGGTGAGGGGTAATCTGAAAGAGAAGGGGAAGTTGCCTGGTTTTCATCTGAGTTTCTTGGAGGCTAAGGCTAAGGAGCAGGCAGAGTTGGGTAATTGGGAAGCTGTCTGTGCTTTGATTGCCGCGGGCATTTATGGGATCATTCTGTTTCCTAACCAGAAGAACTTTGTGGATATTAATGCCATTCGCTTGTTTGTTCGAGGAAATCCTATTCCCACCTTGATTGGAGATGTCTATTACTCGGTCCATAATCGGAATGAGAAGAGGCGTGGGGGATTGATTCGATGTTGTGCTCAGCTGCTATACAAGTGGTTTATGGGTTATTTGCCGTCTAAGGGTGCTTTTGTTCTTCTTGGTCAGAATGTTAATTGGGCGACCAAACTGATGGGTTTGAGGGCTAAAGACATAGATTGGACTCACGGTAGTGGGGTTGGGCAGGATTTCATTTGCAGTTGCAGGGGTTTTCCCAATGTGCCGCTTATAGGGGTTCAGGGTTGCATTAATTATAACCCGACACTTCTCAAGAGGCAGATGGGATTTGCTATGGAGCTTCCTCCGTACAAAAGTGAGGTTCAGGAATCTGTGTACTTCCCAGTGGAGGGTAATCAGGCCAGGGTGAAGCAGGTAGCTGAGGCATGGCGCAGCATTCAGAGGAAAGGCAAGGTTTCTTGGGGTAGAGCTAATAATAGATCTTTTCCTCCGTTCGATGACTGGCTCAGCAAGAGAGTGGAGCTTACTTGTCTACCGTTTCCTATGGTTGATCCTTGGTATCCGTTGATTGAAGAGACTCCTTCTACTGTTAGTATGGGTGAGTTCTTGGAGATGAAGCGGGAGAGAGATCAGTTGCTGGCAGAGAAGACGGAATTGGAGATGAGTGTTGCTCAGGTTCAGAGGGTTAATCTGGAGCTCAGAGTGAAGATGGAAGATCAAGACAAACGGCATGCCTTGGAAGCAAAGCGCTTTGAGATGGATACGGCCTATTATGGGAAGATCAGCCAAGCCTTGGCATCATCCAACCGGGAGCACGACATCACCAAAGCGAGATTGGCTAGAGCTTCAAAAGTTATTGAAGATGAGAAGAGAAGGCAAATCTTGGTGAGAGATCAGAGGGATGACCGAGTCCGAGTCCTCATTGCTGAGTGGGAGGCAAAACTGAAAGTTAAGGAGTCAGAGAATCTGAGGATTATCACTGAGTGCGAGGCAAAGCTGAAAGTTAAGGAGTCAGAGAGTCTGAAGATCATTGCCAAGAAGGATCACTACATGGCAGAGAGAGATCACTACTTCAGGCAGATGAAGATTCATCAGAAGGAAGTTGGGAGACTGCAGCAGGAGAACACCGAGCTCAGGTTCGCCGCAGAGTTCGCGAGGATGGAAGATGAGATAGGGTCATCTGTGGGACCCTCATCCGGCTAGATCTTTCATTTGTATTGGATTACCGTCAGGCTTGTTGACGGAATTCATTTTGTTTGTATTTCTTTCCTGATTCTGGAGGATTGTATTTGAATTTTATCTGGTTTGATGTATGACTATGGCACTGTTTGTGCACTTTTGTTATGTGATGGTGATTTTTCATTCAGTGATTGATCTTCAAGCTTTATTTGCTTTACCGTATGCACTCACACAAGCACACACATGGTTGGGGGTATCATGCTAAATCACATATCGCCGATCTGCACGATAAAATCAAATGCTGAATATCAGAATATTGATGCCGGATTATTATTTGTCTCAATGATGCCAGGATCGAGAGACAAAGTGTCCTTCATATGGATAGACACTGCATTCATGCATTGATCATAATAACCTGTGTTTTATTTTGCAGGTATCTGTTGCTAACATGTTTGATTGTTTGAGGAATCATTGCTCGCGCTCGCAGAACTGTACCTTTGCACTCAACCCGACCTCACAGATACTACACAAGGCGCAACACTCCCAGACTCATGGATCTTCCCAACACAGATATCCTCGAGCTGAAGGATAAGATGACTGAGCTGATCAACATCATGCAAGGCTTTGCAGTTGGTCAGAAAGCTCTGGCAGATAAAGTCGAGAAGCTCGAGCGGGCTTCTGCAGCAAATAGTGGTGTAAACCTGGATGGAGTCTCCAACCAGGGGCTGGGATCTCGAGATGGTGGAAAAAGGACAACTGTTGGTATTGTGAATAATGCCGGTGGTTTCGGTGGTGCTGCTGGTCAACCGGGGCCGAGTCAGAATTTGAAGGACAATCTTTTGCCTCCGTTTTATGGGTTTGATGAAGACCAGGAGGAAGACAGGGAGGCTGACCAGTTTTCGATGCAGAATGAACCGTTTGTTCCCTACAGTGCTCCGCCTCAGAACAAGGAGATTCAGCTGCTGGCTGAGAAGATTAAGGTGCTGGAAAGTTATGCCGCTCCTGAGGTGGTAAATATGTCAAACATGGGGCTGGTTGAGGGGATTGTGATCCCACAGAAGTTTAAGGCGCCCACATTCGACAGATATAATGGGAGTTCTTGCCCGGAGACGCATCTTCAGGCCTTTGTCCGCAAAATTTCTGCATATACAATGGATCAGAAACTATGGATGTACTTTTTCCAGGACAGCCTGTCCGGAGGTTCCCTGGAATGGTATACCAAGTTGAAATCCTCGGACATTAAGAACTGGCAGGATCTTGGGGACGCGTTCTTCAAGCAATATCAGTTTAATGCTGACATGGCTCCGAGCCGTACCCAGTTGCAGGGTATGTCTCAGAAAAACAATGAAGGATTTAAAGAGTATGCTCAGCGGTGGAGAGAACTGGCTGCAAGAGTGCAACCTCCTCTGGTTGATCGTGAGATGTCAGATCTGTTTATGGGAACCCTGCAGGGGCCGTTTGCTGAGAGAATGGTTGGTTGTCCGGTGACCAACTTTTCTGATATTGTCGTGGCAGGGGAGAGAATAGAGAGCTGGTTGAAGCTTGGTAAGATTCAGGGTACTGCTTCTGCTTCTTCGTCTGGTTCGAAGAAACCATTCGGTAATGGTGGGCAGAGGAAGAAAGAAGGGGATACCAGTGCTGTGTACTCACAACGAGGACCTAGTAGGGACCGTTACTTCCAGCACACTGCTGCGGTAACCATTCCTGCTGAGCCTCAACCTGTACCGCAACAACAGCAACAACAACAACAACAGAGACAACCCTTTCAGCAGAGGCCTCAAAGGGCCGGATATCAGATGAGGGGCAGGGCAGTGGACAGACAATTTGATAGGCCTCCGGTGACCTATTCCTTCCTGTTTAAGAAATTGACAGATTTGGGGCTTGTGCAAACGCGGACTCTGGCACCTTTGAGACCTGATCAAAGGCCAGCCAGTTATGATGAGAATGCAAAGTGTGAATTCCACTCAGGTGCGCCTGGACATAATATTGAGAACTGTAAAGCTTTTAAGCACATAGTTCAAGACTTGGTGGATTCAAAAGCAATCAATTTCGCGCCATCTCCCAATGTCAATGCTAATCCCATGCCCGCGCATGGTCAGAGGGGGGTGAATGCGATCTCTGAGGAGAAGCGAGTTGGGTTGTTGGCTATTGACCAGTTGAAGACTCCGTTGGCTGAGGTCAAGGGTCTGTTGTTGAAAAATGGAGTTTATCCGGGCTGTGGCCATGAGTGTGCTGAGTGCATGGTCTCTATTAACGGGTGCTCATTGTTGAGGAAGACTGTTCAGGGTCTAATGGATGAGGGGAGTGTTGTGATTGAGAAGGCTGATAAGGAAAAAGAAGAAGTCTCCACCATAACAATCTATTTCGATCCGGTGGATTTGTCGAACCTTGCTGAAGCGGCTCCAGTTACCATCACGGTACCTGGACCAATTCCCTACGACAAAGATGATGCTGTGCCGTGGCATTATGGTGGGGAAGTGTACTGTAATAGGGAGAAGATAGAAGAGCAATCTGCAAGTGAAACCACCGTGTTAAAGGTGGATAATGCCGGTCCCAGCGGTTTCACTCGCAGTGGAAGGTTATTTGCTCCTGATGCGTTGAGGAGAGGAGAAGAAGAAAAAGATAAAAAAGAAAAGGCCGAGGCTTTAGCCAGGGCGAAAGGAAAGGCAGTGGTCAGTGATGGTACTCCTGTGATGACACCGGCGCCGGTTGGGTCGGAAGAAAAACTTGATGATGATGCTGAGGAATTTTTGAGAATCATCAAGAAGTCCGAGTACAAGCTGGTTGACCATCTGCAGCAGACTCCTTCCAAGATATCGATTTTGTCATTGCTGTTGAGCTCTGAAGGGCATAGGGAGGCTTTACTGAAATTTTTGAAGAAAGCCTATGTTCCTCAGGAGATCACAATCAATCAGTTGGAGACAGTGGTGTCTAACGTGCATGCCAGCCATGGGCTGGGTTTCACTGATATGGATCTGACGGTGGATGGGAGGAATCACAACAGGGCACTACACATTGCTATGGAATGTAAAGGAGCCGTGCTTTCGCATGTGCTGGTTGATACCGGCTCTTCATTGAATGTGTTGCCAAAGAAGGCTCTGGCGAAGCTAAATTGCAACGGGCTGATTTTGACTCCAACTGATTTAATAGTGCGGGCTTTTGACGGGTCAAAGCGGGCCGTGTTTGGAGAAGTTGAGCTTCCTGTGAAGATAGGCCCAGAGGTGTTCAAGTCGACTTTCTACGTCATGGATATTCAGCCGGCATACAGTTGCTTGTTGGGTAGACCATGGATTCATGCTGCTGGGGCAGTAACGTCGACTTTGCACCAGAAGCTGAAATATATCTGGGAGGGTCAAGTTGTCACTGTTTGTGGGGAAGAGGACATATTTGTCAGCCATCTGTCCTCGTTCAAATATGTGGAGATGGATGGTGAGATTTGGGAGACACCCAGTCAGGCTTTCGAAACCATTAAGGTGGAGAATGCTCTGTTTGCCAAAGAAGAGGAGAAACCGTCCATTGCTTCGTACAAGCAGGCTGCCGAGGTGGTGAAGAGTGGAGAGGCTCCTGGTTGGGGCAGAATGATGGAGGTCCCTGCAAAGAAAGATCGATTTGGAGTGGGGTATCAGCCTGGTAGAGGCTCGTCTGGGCAAGGCAGAGGACGTCGTACGTCGGTAACCTTCACGAGTGCCGGAATGCTGGATCCGGATCACATATGCATGATGGGTGAAGATACTAATAGCGACTGCGACATGGACCAATGGATAAAGCCGTGTGCACCAGGGATGGGAATCCAGAACTGGAAGGCTGAAAAGATCATCCGGGTCACTCTCCTTGAAGAGTAATGTTTTTCCTGTTTTTAGTCTTATATGCATGAAAGCCTTACGTGTTGCCCAACACGTAATGGTTCATTGTAAGGGCCACCTCATGTTTAAATTTGCAAATTCGCATCATGAATAAAAGGATGTTTTTCAGTTAAAAGCAGTGTTCCCTGTTTTTCATTTATTTTTGCAGTTTAAAAATAAAAACAAATAAAAATGGCAATGTTTTCATTTTTCTTTTTCAATTTTTTTTCACACCGGTTCTAAAGCAATGCATGAATCAACATTCATGCAGATGCGATTCCTCCCCGGATCTCATTGATAACAATCCTGTTACACCCTTGTATGACTTCGACAATCCAATCTATCTTGCTGAAGAAGAAGACGAAGAAGATTGTGAACTGCCAGGGGAATTAGCCAGGTTGTTAAAACAAGAGGAGAAGGTGATTCAGCCGCATGAAGAGCCGATTGAGGTTGTGAATTTGGGTACCGACGAGGTCAAGAAAGAGGTGAAAATCGGGGCTGCTTTGGAGGAAGGTGTCAAGAGCAGAATGGTGGCATTGTTGAAAGAGTATGTCGACATCTTTGCCTGGTCTTATCAAGATATGCCAGGATTGGATACCGATATTGTTGTACACAAGCTACCGTTGAGAGCAGATTGTCCTCCAGTGAAGCAGAAGTTGCGCAGAACTCGACCTGACATGGCAATGAAGATTAAAGAAGAGGTGCAGAAGCAGTGGGATGCTGGTTTCCTTGCTGTCACTAATTATCCGCCATGGGTTGCGAACATTGTGCCAGTCCCGAAGAAAGATGGTAAAGTGAGAATGTGTGTGGACTACCGGGATCTGAACAGAGCTAGTCCGAAAGATGATTTTCCATTACCTCACATTGATGTGTTGGTAGATAATACAGCTCAATTCTCGGTGTTTTCCTTCATGGATGGCTTTTCTGGCTATAATCAAATCAAAATGTCGCCAGATGATATGGAGAAAACAACGTTCATTACACCATGGGGTACCTTTTGTTATAAGGTGATGCCATTCGGTCTCAAGAACGCCGGTGCTACTTATCAGAGGGCCATGGTGACTTTGTTTCATGATATGATTCATCATGAAATTGAATGCTATGTTGATGACATGATAGCAAAGTCCCAAACAGAAGAGGGGCATTTGGTAGATTTGGCCAAGTTGTTCGACCGGCTGAGACAATTCAGACTCAGGTTGAATCCGAACAAGTGCACGTTCGGAGTGCGGTCCGGTAAACTGCTGGGGTTCATTGTGAGTGAGAAAGGAATCGAGGTTGATCCTGCAAAAGTAAAAGCAATAAAAGAAATGCCTGAACCGAGAACAGAGAAGGAGGTTCGTGGTTTCTTAGGTAGATTGAACTACATTTCACGGTTCATATCTCACCTAACAGCCACGTGTGAACCAATATTCAAATTGTTGAGAAAAGATCAAACGGTCAGGTGGAATAATGATTGCCAAGCGGCATTTGAAAAAATAAAAGAGTATTTGCAGGAGCCTCCGATTCTGATGCCTCCTGTGGAGGGAAGACCGTTAATTCTGTACCTGACAGTCCTCGAGGGGTCTATGGGGTGTGTATTGGGGCAGCATGACGAGTCTGGTCGAAAAGAGCATGCCATATACTACCTTAGCAAAAAAGTTTACCGACTGTGAAACAAGATATTCACTGCTCGAGAAAACTTGCTGTGCTTTGGTCTGGGCTGCTCGCCGGCTAAGGCAGTACATGCTGGTTCATACCACTTTATTGATTTCCAAGATGGATCCAATCAAGTACATTTTTGAGAAGCCAGCATTGACCGGAAGGGTTGCAAGGTGGCAAATGATTTTGACAGAATATGATATTCAGTATACCTCTCAGAAAGCAATCAAGGGGAGTGTATTGTCTGATTACCTCGCCCAGCAACCTATTGATGATTATCAACCGATGAAGTTTGAATTCCCTGATGAGGACATCATGTTTCTCAAATCGAAAGATTGCGAGGAACCAATCCCGGAGGAGGGGCCTGACCCTGAATCCGAATGGATTCTGATGTTTGATGGGGCCGTTAACGTGAATGGAAGCGGTGTTGGTGCTGTTTTGGTTACGCCGAAAGGATCCCACATTCCTTTTGCTGCCCGGCTAACATTTGAGTGCACCAACAACGTGGCTGAATACGAAGCTTGCATTTTGGGGATTGAGGAGGCGATTGATTTGAGGATCAAGAACCTTGTCATTTATGGAGATTCAGCTCTGGTGATAAATCAGGTTAACGGAAAATGGTATACGCATCAGTCTCATTTGGTTCCGTATCGAGATTATACGAGGAGATTGTTGACGTTTTTCACCAAGGTGAAGATGCATCATGTGCCCAGAGAGGAGAATCCTTTGGCAGATGCTTTGGCTACTCTGGC
Source organism: Lathyrus oleraceus (assembly GCF_024323335.1). NCBI lineage: Eukaryota > Viridiplantae > Streptophyta > Magnoliopsida > Fabales > Fabaceae > Lathyrus > Lathyrus oleraceus. The sequence continues at coordinate 95,761,758 of NC_066579.1, read as the reverse complement.
CGCCTTGATTAAGGTGCAGTGGTGGAATCAGTTCCCCAGTGTGGAAGTAGGTCGTCTGGATAGACCGGCTTATGTGTTTGCTGTTGATACAGCGTCTGATGATGAGAAGCCGTGGTATTATGATATCAAGCGCTATCTAGAGACTCAAGAGTATCTTGAGGGAGCATCAAAGAAGGATCGAAAGACTCTGCGGAGGTTGGCCATGGTGTTCTACCTGAATAAGGATGGGGTTTTGTATAAGAGGAATTTTGATTGGGTCTTGCTTCGATGTGTTGATGATAGAGAAGCAAGCCAATTGATGAAAGAGGTTCACGAAGGATCGTTCGGTACCCATGCCAGTGGGAATGCAATGGTAAAGAAGTTGCTGAGGGCAGGTTATTACTGGATGACAATGGAGGCCCAATGTTTTAATTTCGTGCGGAAGTGTCATAAATGCCAGATTTATGCTGATAAGGTGCACGTGCCTCCAAATCCGTTGAGCTTAATGTCGTCTCCATGGCCGTTTGCTATGTGGGGCATTGATATGATCGGAAAGATTGAGCCTACAGCTTCGAATGGGCACAGATTCATATTAGTGGCTATTGATTACTTCACCAAGTGGGTTGAAGCAGCCTCTTATACGAATGTGACGAAGCAGGTCGTAGCCAGATTTCTCAAGAGAGATATCATTTGCCGGTATGGGGTTCCCGAGAGAATCATTACTGATAATGGTTCTAATTTGAACAATAAGATGATGGCAGAGCTGTGCCGGGAATTCAAGATTGAACATCACAATTCTTCTCCCTATCGTCCGAAGATGAATGGGGCGGTTGAGGCAGCCAACAAGAACATAAAGAAGATTGTGCAGAAAATGGTGGTAACCTACAAAGATTGGCATGAGATGTTTCCGTTTGCATTACATGGGTATCGAACGTCGGTGCGTACATCTACTGGGGCAACTCCTTTCTCATTGGTATATGGAATGGAGGCTGTATTACCGGTTGAGGTTCAGATTCCCTCTTTGAGAGTCCTGATGGACGTGAAATTGCAAGAGGCTGAATGGGTAAGGACCCGGTACGAGGAGTTGAGCCTGATTGAAGAAAAGAGGCTAGCAGCCATCTGCCATGGGCAGTTATACCAGCAACGGATGAAGCGTGCTTTTGACAGAAAGGTACGACCTCGGGTATATCACGTGGGTGATATGGTGCTGAAAAGGATCCTTCCTCCTCAAAACAATCGTAGGGGCAAGTGGACACCGAATTATGAAGGTCCATTCGTGGTCAAGAAGGTTTTCTCTGGCGGAGCCTTGTTGTTAACGACCATGGATGGCGAAGATTTTCCATCCCCTGTGAATGCGGACGCAGTTAAAAAATACTTCGTATAATTGACCCGCTGGACGAAAAGAACAAAATAGTCCAGGCAAAAATGGGCATCCCGGCGAACCAAAAGCAGAAAGAAAGGTTCGGGCAAAAATTAGGGATAAAAAGAAAAAACTGTACACCCGGCAAGTCGAAAACCTGAAAAGGCGACTTGGGCAAAAAAGGGTATCCCGGTGGACTGAAAACCCGAAGGGGCGGTCCAGGCAAAAGAGGGATTAAAACGAACAACTGCGTCCAGCATGATCGTTTGCGCTTTGGTTAAAGCATCATGGATAATACCCGGTGGGGATCAGTCAGAAACGTCTTGTTCAGAAGGCAGAAAGCACGGAGAGTCTGAGGACATATGGGGTGTAACCGAGTTGGAACTCGATGAGATCACGAGTTTCACGTTGCCATTAGGATAGATTTTTCCTTTTGTGCGCAATTACCTCTTTTCAGGAATTGCTTCCTTTGTATTGCTCATTTGAGCCACACTTTTCCAATCAATAAAATGCATATTCAGTCAAATAATTTTGTTTTTTTGTTTTCATTACCGCTTTGATTGCAAAAACATCCAATTATTTTTGATAAAGAATCTTGCATTTTAACACATACAGGTTCCTTCCAATGCATGTTTATAAGATGGAAAGCTTGAAATCTTATTTGGAAGGTTGAGTGACCCAAGTGTTGAAATCTTGACACGCCTGGGGCACGGTTTTATCTAACGATCTGTTTTGCAGGAACTGTTAAATATTCTTCACTCACTTGCAGGTTGTGATGTGGAAGCTTTGTAACAGATCCCCAGAGAGTTCGCTCAGGGACGAATGTATGAAAGAAGGATGAAGACGTTGAGACGTACGACGATCCTTGATGGTAATCAAGAAGACTCTTCAAAGTTGGAAGATTGGAAAGTCTGTAGAAATTCCCCACAGGGTCCAGTCAGGGACGAATGAATGGGTAGAGAAGCGAGGAGAGACGTCGAGACGTGCGACGACCTTTGGAATTAATCAAGAAGACTCTTCAAAGTCGGAAGATTGAAAAGTCTGTATAAATCCCAGGAGTACGCTTTCCGTCGAGCGCGGAGCGATTGGGAGTACAAGATGATGGAGCAGAAAAGGCCCAGATGAGTCTGGGAGTTCTCAAAAGTGGAAAGCTGATACGAGATTGGGAGGTAGATACCATGGTTCGACGAGTCAACGGGTGTTCTGTACCAACTTTTCTCATTTCCCAGTGAGGTCCCCAAGCAGAATTAGAGGACCAAATTCCCAGCAGATCCAAAGTCTGTGGATCCTTTAGCCGAGTCGAGATGGTTATCCCCGACAGGTTTAAAGTGATGTTTCCTCAGCAGCCAGGCCCGAAGGTTGCTATCCCCGAGTGGAGCGGGTTTCAATGAAATATATCTCCAGCAGTGTTCATCCTACCAGTGGATTGGATGAGTTTCCGTAGCGGACGGATTTTTGCATCCCCAGCTGAGTTGATTCTACCTATGGATTGCATGGGTTGTCCCCAGCGGCGTAGCATTCGTTTTCCCTAGCAGGGTCAGGATGGTTATCCCCAGCAGGTGTCAGATCGATGCTTCCCCAGTCGCCAGGCCTGAAGGTGGCTGTTTCCCGGCAGAGTATCTGTGAGCATTTTCCCAGTGAAGTCGTCAGGTGTCTGTGAGGTTTCCCCAAAGCAGGTTCGGGATTGATATCCTCAGCAAGTCAAAGACTGGTATATCCCCTGTAGCACCTCAAATTTGCACCTATCATTGTACATACATTCTCATATTAGATCATAGCATATCATGGTCCACTGCATAGCATTGCATTGTCCCTTTGCCTCAAGTGCAAGCCAGTCAAGAATTAGGTCAAACTGATCAGGAGGTCAGTCAACCAAGCAAGCAAGAGTGTTTCTCAAGGAGCCAAGGCCCTAGGGTTTGTCCAACATGTTCACATGACTTGGGGGTCCATTTGAAGTGTTTAAGTCAAGGATTGAAGGCTCAGAGGTCATCAGTTCATGCACAATCAGTCAGAAACCCTAAAAAGTCAAACTTGGTCAACTGTGGTTGATTTTATGGTTTTGATGGATGGATTTGGTTTGAGAGAGCTTATTCATGTCCCAATAGGCCTCATATATCATGACAAACAATATCATTGAAGAATTTGAAGCCAATCAGAAATTTCCAAAAATAGAAACTGGACCTGTAATTTTAACTGCCAAAAATGGAAACTTCTTGATCCCAAACTTACATCATGATACAAGCTTCAAATGAATTTTTGCCCAACATGAAAGTTGAAGATCTTGTTCTCCCATTTCCAAAAAGTCCAAGAACTCTCAATTCCCATGTATGGTTGTCAAGATATGATCAATTCATTTTCACAAAATCTTGAACTTCAAAAGGCCATATCTCTCAAACCATTTGGCCAATTTTGGTGGGGTTTTTTCCTACAAACCACATTTTACCTCCTCTTTCCAAAAATGTAAATTTCATGTGCTAAAACATTGCCAATCAAAATGGCACTTTTGGACCTAGCATGTTTGAATTTCAAGTGAGGTGCAATTTTGACTTTTTGAAATAAGTAATTTCCATTCAAGTGGCCAATTGGGATTGTTTTAGGACCTCATTTCTGACTTGTGCAAAGCCCAAAATCGGGCAGAACATACTCCCATGTGCAAATGGATGAAGTTTAGCAAAATTGGCAAATGGTTTCATTAAGATTAAACTTGATTAGCATTCACTTAGCCAATGTTAAACAGACCATATATAACATATTTTCTGTCATTGTGAACCCTAGCAGCAGCCATCTAACATCAGAAAACTCTCATTCTCTCTCAATTTCCATTTTCTCACTTTGCATATTTCTGCTGAAACTTCAAAAGAGCCCGAGCATCCATTGGTTTTTTCATCACCTGGCCAACATTTGGAAGCAATTTGAAGCACCAAACCCCAGCTGGAAGTTCATCTCATGTTCTGTTTTTCCAAAGCTCCAACAATGGTGAAAATCGATTTGAAAGATTCCAAGCCTTGCTGAGCTAGATTGCTTCAAGTATCCATCATTACCAACCATAAGGAGGACCTGTTTCAAGTCAAAGCATCCAAAGCACCACTGTTTCTCCATTTGCTTCAAAAACAAGTAAGGTTTCGACCACCTTTTTTCTCTAATCCATGCTATGTGTTAAATAGATCTTGCCTTGTTGGTTATAATGCAACTTGAATCGCATGAAATGAGTGAGTATTGAGTGAAATATCTGGAAATGAAGTTTGGTGTTCATTGATGATTTTGCTCGATGCATGTTATTCAGTGTGTTTCAATGCAATTGGTTGATGGATTTGTAATGTTTGAAGTTTGTTTGTTCGATTGGTATGGCTAATTTCAAATTCTGGGCGATTTAATTTTTCATGTTTGAATGAGAGTGATGAATGTTCACTGTTCCATTTGAAAACCCTAAATGTATTTCCAGAAATCTGAGTTTCACGTGATTGTTTGTTGCTGTATGATGTCGCATGAAGTTCACTATATCACTGCCATGGTGTTTATGAAGTTCTGGTTGAAATTTGTTTTATGATGATTTGAATGAAGAAGATGAGTTACTGTTGAAAACCCTAAACATGCGTTTTGCCCAGAACACTGTGCCCAGAAAACCCTAATTTTTTCCACCCAGATTTCTGTTTGGTCTGAATATCGTGTTTGGTTGGCTGGATTCGTTTTTCGCTTGCATGAGAACACTGTTTTATTGCCATGCACAAATCACTGCTTGCCACGCATCTAAACGGTACGCACCGTTTCATTAAAGCATCCACAAAATTACAACACTGCCACCGGTCACAATTATTTTGATTTAATTCATTTTCATTTCAATAATTATTTCATTTGATCATCAATCTTTGAAAATTCATATTTCATTCATGTTAATTCCAAATCTCATGGGAATTTTTGCATCATGTTCATATGAATGTCTATTTTTTTATCATGATTTTTGTTGATTTTTTGGATGGCTGGATTTTTAATGGCATTAGGGTTTGTAGAATGTGACCAAATATTGTACATTTTGCCCAATCTCTTGTGAAATTGTGATGCATTATCCATTTGATCTGAAATTTTTTGTGCTTAATCTACACTCATCCATGTTTATTTTGATGTAAAGATCATGATTTTAGCTTATGTGGTTTGAGAGTTGTGAATTTTTGAAGTAAGGTGTGACAACTTGTGTCACACCATGGATGTGCAACTTGCTGATTTTCATAGCCATGCCTATTGACCTCAAAATGGATTGAATTTTTGCATGATTGAGCTTGAATATGTCTAGTTTGTATGTGAATTTTTGTGGATTTGTTTATGGCATTTTCCATTTTATTGAGATTTTTGTCCCCTGTTTGATCATATGTTGACTTTGTGTGACACTTGTGCCCATTTGTTTTGTGAAATGCTCATACTTTATTAGATGGACATGAAATTTTACATGAGATAACTAGACATCCTAAGCTTTGCCATGGTTTTAGTCCCATTCATTTATCATATGCCCTCTCTGATTTATGAATTTTCAAGTTGATGCATGTTTGGTTGACTTCTTTGAGCATGTTCAAAATTGCTTTGACTTTCTGATTTTCATTGACTGCCTTCCACTTGTCCAAATGAGATGAAATTTGACATGCTTACCATGCTATGTGTTAAGATTGATCATGATTTATTTGGTGATTTTTGAAAATGTTTGAGTTGACTTTTGATGCAAGTCTTGCTGTTGACTTCTATGAGCCCTCATTTGCCATGCTTTGACTTCTTTTGCTTATGAAATGATGATGATGCATGACATGAACATGAACCCAATTGGAATTGTTTCTTGATTGATTAAACATGATTTTGAATGCTTGCCTTTTGCTGTTTTGACTTTTTCATTCTCTTTTGACCCTAGGCTTGCCTTAGTGGTCCTGTTACTCACTTTTGAGCTTGTGTTTTCAGGTTGACCAACAAATGACCAATGAGGCTAATTCTTTTGATATGAGTTTGCTTGAATATCATTGACTAACTTGTGTGTTTTGTAGGTGACTTGGCTCATATGCCTTGAGCTTTGTGCTTGGCTCATTTGTCTGTCTGTTTTGACTGTTGATTCTTACTTCCTGTTGCTTTAATTCTTGAATTGTGTACTGATTTGTTTGACTATTTCAGGTACCATTAGTTGCTTAGTTCTTTGAACTTGCTTTGCTTTGCTTTAAATAGCAACTTGCTTTGAGGTATAATCTATTTATCTTCATGTAGTCTGGAAGACCTGGCCTGTTACTTGGCCAGGCAACTGTCTGAAGTCCTCCTTAAGAGGCAATGCTTGTGTATGTTTAATTTGTCCTTGTACATAGTCAAAGACCTCCTAAGTGAAGAGGCAATTGGCAGAACCAAGGGATAAGCAACCTATCCCCTGCTATTCTGTGTGTCATCTACTTTGCTCACACCACTGTGTTGATGCATTGCAGATACAAGCCCAAGATCTTGTACAATTGTACAGTTGAGTCAGTATCAAATGTGTAGAAGGGTTCCCACTTTCTGAACCCACACATTCTTGTCAGATGCTCTCCCTGGCCAGGGATAAGAGCAATGAGGCACACCCCTCATCTCCTTTCATCTGCTTCACCTTAGCCCCTCAATGGCAAGGTTAAGAGCAACATTCACCCCATTCCAGAGGTTTGTTTGTTGAGGTTGATATGACCCCTCGACTAAAACCTAGCCTTGATGTTTGAGCCCCCCTTGTTGGTGTGTTTATTTCATGCTGTATGTGCTTGTGTGGTGTGATTGTATCCCCTAGGTTTGCTAGACTCCGCATAGTCTCGTTTGCATGTCAATTAAGGTAGCACGGTTCCTTCGTCTAGGACTTCCTTTCTTGCTTGAGCTTTCTTAAAACACAAACAAACATTATCCCCTCTTAAGGATACGTCCACTCCTTCTACTACAGGTGAGTAAGTCTCCAAAGGTCGAGCATCAGGTAGATTGCGCAGTGACGTTGTCCACTTAAAAAACACAAACCAACAAGAATAGTTTAGCCGAACTACGGCAACTCTGATTCTCATGTTTAGATGAGATACGTAGGCACGAGATGCGATGTCTTGTCGAGTTTGACTAACCACTAACACTAATTCCTTTCTCTCGCCCTCGTTGCGATCGAGACTTTCCCTTTCTCTTGCCCTAGTTGCAATCGAGACCTTTGTTCCTGTAGTTTAGCCGAACTACGGCAACTCTGATTCTCATGTCCAGATGAGATACGTAGGCACGAGATGCGATGTCTTGTCGAGTTTGACTAACAACTAACACTAATTCTTTTCTCTCGCCCTCGTTGCGATTGAGACCTCCCCTTTCTCTTGCCCTAGTTGCAATCGAGACCCTTGCTCCCTGTGCAAGTTAGGTGTGTGTGTGGCTTGCTTCCTGTGCAAGCCATGCTTAGGATAGGTTGGCCCTCGTGCCATTTAGCTAGAAACCTTAACTTAGGGTTGACTTTGCATGACAACATCTAGGCTCGAGTCGTAGTCTCCCTAGTGTTGTGTCTCCCTCTGTTATCTGGTTAGGCTAGTCCTTTTTCCCTGCGTAGGGGAACTACGTCGCCCTGATCCTCATACCAGATGAGGTACGTAGGCAGGAGATGAGCTGATCTCTCCGGGCGCCCTTTTTCTTTTTTGTGTGTGTTGTTTGACAGTTGCTAGGCTCGAGTGCCTGACTCCTTAGCAATTCGTTGTCTGTTTGTTTGAGTGTGTGCTTGACAGTTATAGGCTCGAGTCCCCGACTCCCTATTAACTTGTTATGTTGTTGTGTGCTTGGATGCTGATGTAAGTCCATCGAGTGGCATTCGGGTTCCAGTGTGGGTGTGTTTTGGTTCAGATGCTGATGTAAGTCCAGTGATTGGCATTCAGGCTCCATGTTTGCCTTTGCCTGTGTTTGTTTGTGTGCGTGTCAGCCGAGCTACGAATGCTCTGATTCTTCTCTCGTCCGAGAAGATACGTATGCATAGGATGCGATATCCTAGCGAGCATGTGTCGTTTCCCCAGTCCGAACTACTTCGACTCTGATGTCTATGCCTGATAGACTAAGTAGGCCCAGGATACGATATCCTGCCGAGTCAGTTTCAGTCAGTTTCTTTTGTCTCTTTTCGGCCAGTGTGTGTGAGTTTGAGCAGTGTTTAGCAACCATTTTTCCTTCCTATTGTGCGTGGATCCCGTCGAGTACGACGGATGCGTAGGGGTGCTAATACCTTCCCTTCGCATAACCGACTCCCGAACCCATCCTCTTTGGTCGCGAGACCATGTTCTTTCCAGGTTTACTCTGAGCGTTTCCTTTCCCTCTTTTGGGATAAATAACGCACGGTGGCGGCTCTGTTGTTTCTTCTTTTCCCGCCGGTTTTTCGCGTGATGCGACATCCCCATAGAGTGTTGGTGGTTCTTATCCCCAGCAAATTCCCGAGCGGATTGGGTGCAAAGGAGGTTTCCTCAGCAAGGGTTGCCTTTTCCCAGCAGCAGTGCTATTCCCCAGCAGGGTGGAGTCGGAGCATTGACGAGTTCCTCAGCAGAGTGTCTCGTGCTCCCCAGAAGAGTCCCTTGAGGGGGATACTTTTTATGCATTCATCATGTAGAATAAGCATAGCATATTGCATAGAAAAATAATAAATCGTGTGGCATTTCCATAATTATGGAGCATTACGCAGAAAAAGTCATACATCATTGCAAGCATAAGCTAGTCTCAAGTCGTGGTTACTGTTTGAGAGGTGGTTTTATCCGCAAAGCAAGGTGTTACTCCGAGGAGTTTGGCCTCATGATTTAATCACAGCAATGTTCCCCAGTAGTGTGATACTGGATGAGATTTTTCCGTCGGACAGAGATGGAAATAATATCAGAAGACGTTACGCGATCAGCGCGATTCCGGGGTTCAAATGGAGAAAAGGAGATGTTGAGGCATTTTCTGGAGATGGGGTTCAAATGAAGAAAGGGAAGTGTTGAGGCATTTTCTGGAGATCGGGGTTCAATCAGAGAAGAGTATATGCTGAGGCATTTTCTGGGGTTCAAATGGAGATTGGAGTTGAAGATTATATCTAGGATGAGGTCCTTAGGATTTTCTTCTGTTCATGTGTCACCTTAGACTCTGGCTGAGGCCAATGGAGGTCGTTATAGGTGTCTTCTGAGGAAGAGATACACATGCTACCTTCCTTTTGTGAAGGTATACCCTCTGACATGTCGCCCTCAGAGTGGTGTTGGTGTTATTTCCGGCGTTGCCAGCGGAATTATCACAAGAAGTTGGAGAACGGGGTTCAATCGGAGAAAGGGAAATGTTGAGGCATTTTCTGGAGATGGGGTTCAAATGGAGAAAGGGAAATGTTGAGGCATTTTCTGGAGAACGGGGTTCACAATGGCGATCGTGAGTTATCGTCAGGCGACTGGGGTCCAAACTGGAGAATGGGGTTCATTATTTGGCAAACAGGAGAGCGGGGTTCAAATGCGGTGATCCGAGGATCATTTGCGCAAGAGAAAATTTTGGGGTTCAAGAAAATGAAAAAGTAGAGAAAACTTCGGGGTTCAAGAAAAGCATAAAAAGAAAAAGAATAATAATCCCGAGCGGATGTGTGGTGTTCAGGCCATGGTTATCCCTGTGTTACCATTTATTTTGGTATCCAGGTCGACGTTGCTGTTTCGGTGATTAGGCCGACTTTCTCCGTTCCAGACGGATTTTGCTTCAAGATTGTTTCTTCGCCGATTCTGACAGGCGTTGTAATTATTTCCCCATCAGAGTGCAAATTGTTCGTCTGTTCTTGGTATTCAATCACTCTTCATCCTGATCATCTGAAAGCCGAGGCTATTCATATCGACAGGTTCATAGTGGATTGAATAGGGGCAGCTGTAACACCTCAAAATTTGCCCTCCTCTCTTGGGACTAGCTAACATATTGCATAACATTTTTAGGTCATTAGGCATTGCATATTGCATATCATGTGGTTACATTGTGCAAGTCATCCTCCTAAGTCTTGGTCAGAAGATAAGAGGTGGAGATGCAAGCTAGGGTTTCATTGGATTGGTCATCAATCATCTGAGGATGTGGAGGTCCAAATTAGGGTTTTGAGATTCTCAAGGAGATTGGTCCTTATCTTGTTTTAAATGATTCATCATCATCATCAGGGTTTGTCATCATCAAGTGTTTGATCAATATTCCTTGAGATTAGGGTTTTGACCACTGGTCAACCCTAATCAGTTGCATTGGGCCAATCAGGGCATAATTAGGAGATGGGGTCTATGATGGATATGGGGATCATCCCATGGTTTTATTGAGATTATTGAGGCTAGGGTTTCATCCTTGGGCCATTTCATCAGAGGATTGGAGCTCAGATTGATCTATGCATTGCCAAATTCATCTATCAGTTGAAAAAGTCAACTGTGGTCAACTGTGCATGATTTAATGGATTTGGAGGTGAAAATGAGTTGGATACACTTCATTCATGTTGGAACAAGTGTTATTTGACATGTCAAAGCTCAAGAATGGAGAAAATAAAGTCAGACAAGAAATTGCCAAAAATAGAAAGTGACTTGTAATAGAAGTTTCCAAAAATGGAAAGTTTTTCACCTCAAGACCACGTGTCCAAGGAAGCTTCAAATGAAAATTTGTTCAACATGAAAGTGGTAGATCTTGTTCTCACATTTCCAAAAAGTCCAAGAACTTGAAATTCCCATGTATGGTTGGCAAGTTATGGTCCTTTCAATTTCAAAAATGACCCATAATCAGAGGGGCATAACTTCCACATGGAGTGTCCAAATTGAGTGATCTTTTTATGTGCAAACTCCATTTGACATGTACTCTCATGGTTCATAATTGGAATTCATCAAAAATGGTCAATGCAAAAAGTCAAATTTCAAGTGTACAGTTAAAGATCCAAGGGCAAAATGGTCCAACTTGAGAAATAATGAGAATTTTTGAGTGGGGATTTTTGCAACACCTCACAAATGCAATTTGAAAATGGTTGGAATGGTCATAACATGTCAAGGTCTCATATTTGGTCAAGTCACTTTTGAACTTCACTTGAAAAATGCATAAAGTGCCATGACATAGTGAAAATGCAAATTACACATCCAATGGCCATGGGACAAGTTGCAACAGATCACACATGTCATTTTGAGAGTGTGTGAGCTGTCAAATGAGCTGTCATTGGCCTATGGTGAAATGGCATTTTTGCCCTTGCTTTGAAAATGACATTTATGCTAATTACCATTCATTTTGGTTAATTCATGATTAAGGATGTAATTAGTTGGAAGTATAAATTCTTAATTGTAACAAACTCTGGATCAGAATCAAAAATTCACAAGAAATTGCAACCACTTTTCCCTCCAAATTCTCCAAAATTCTCAAGAACACACAAGAACAAAATTGGATCAAACTCTTCCAATTCTTCATCAATTCGTGTAATTCTTGTTGATTCCTCCTCCATTCATCTTCTTCCTCAACTGTTTTAGCAATTCATCATCAAAGAACCTCAAGATCGTGACTGTTCCTCCTTGGCTCAACCATGGCATTTGAAGATTTCTTGCACTAGAGGCAACTTCAAGCTAACCTGAACACTTCATTCAACATCCTGAAGCTCATACTCCATCTGTTTTGGATCCACACGCCTTGTAACACGAATTTCATCACTGACTTCAAATTAAGGTGCCAAATCGAATCTCGCTATTTCTTTAATTGTTGTATGCGTTTTATAGAGTGTTTGACATAGATTATCATGATATAATTAGTTCTTGAAGTGATGAGCCGTAGATTGAGATATCTTGAATTTTAGTTGTGATGTCAAAACCTAATTTAGTCGATCCATGAGATTTAGGAAGAATTAGGCAAAATCAAGCTCATATTTGGAATCCTGATGATGAGACCTTTCCAACGGATATTCGCATGATGATTTTCGTTGAGTTTGGATGTTCTTGTGTTCATGCACAATTCTGGAAAACGCGATGAAATTGATGGAGTTTTCTGGAAATTTTGAGGTTTTGATCCATGCGCGCGCCTTGCCAGTTTGAATTGGTGTTTCCCTCTGTTTCCAGCCATTCACAGCATGACACCGAATTAGTGAAACGCGGAGTTTTGGACATTGGACTCAGTAATTACCATTATGCCATTAATTCTAATTAATTTAATAAAACACTTAATAAATATTACACAATTCATTTAAATATTAGAAAATTCATAAAAAAATATTGGTTAGTCCAAAAATTATGAGAGTTTTTTTGATAGCTCCCAAATTCCCTCTAGAATTTTATAGGCACGGTTTCACAAGTTGTGCATGGTAAAATGTTGACCTGGCCTAGGGATCTTTGACTTGTGTGTATTTTTTACATGTTTTTCCATTTTCAATGTGAAATGCTCATACATTAAAAGAAATTCCTGAAATTTTTTGAGCTCATTTTAGACATGTTGATGGTGATTTACTTATAAAGTTTGTGATTTTTGGATACCTGAGGAGTGAGATATGATTTTTTGAATCTAGGTGTGACAATTTGTGTCACACCTAGCTAGGTCAACTTCATGAATTCTTTTGCCTGGCCTAGGATTGTTGGAATGGATTGAAATTTTGCATGAATGATCATTGATAGGTTGAGATGTTATGTGAATTTTTCTGGATTTTTCTATGGCATTTTCAATTTGATTGATATTTTTCTTCTCTGTTGGTTCATTGTGCAACCTTATGTGACACATGTTTGTATATCTTGTGTGAAATTCTCATATGGTTTTGGATGAATGTGAAATTTGGTATGCTGGTTGTAGACACATTGTAGGACATCCCTGTTTTGGTCCCATTCATTTCTAATATGTTGTCACTGTTTTGTGAATTTTTGAAGTGAATGCATGTGTTGGTGCTATGAATTGGCTTGAATAATTGTGTCTGGATTTCTTGATTTTCATTGACCTACTTTCTTTTGTCCAATTGAGCTGAAAATTGACATGCTATACCTTGAATGTGTCCTGTTTTGGTGTGAATTATTTGAGGATTTTTGGAATTGTTTTGGTATGCTTTTGAGTGAAATAATTCTGTTTGGACTTTTGGTGTTGTATTTGACCTAGTTTGTACCAAATTGGTCATGAAATGAATATGGTGAATGATATGAGTATGGGATCAATTGTATTTGCTTTTGAATTGCTTTAATTTGGTTTTGGTTGAGAATTGTTTGCTGTTTAGAATTTTTTTCTCCCTTTTGGACCCTAGGCTTGGCCTAGTGGTCTAGTTTCTCACATTTGGTTTGGATTTTCAGGATGAAATGCATGATGCTCAAGGAGAATGCTTCAAGTCAATTAAATTGAGATTGTTGGATGTTTTGAACTAATTTGACTTTGTTTTGTAGGTTGTGAAGCTTGAGCTTGAGCTTATAGCTTGCACTTATGTGCATTAACCTGTGTTGCTTAATCTGTATAGTCTGACTGATTAACATTTGCTGTTTATGGTTGTTTGTCTGAGTACTGATGATACTTGATTGATTTCAGGTACATTTAGTCGCTTACAGTTCTTTAAGAACTTGCTTGTTGCTGCTTGGTTTTTAAACCACTTGAGGTAGGACTTCTATTCTTCATGTAGTCTGGAAGACCTGGCCTGTTACTTGGCCAGGCAACTGTCTGAAGTCCTCCTTAAGAGGCGATGTTTGTGGTTGTTTACATTTGTGCCAAGCAGATAAAGACCTCTATGAAGCAATTGGTGGATCAAAGGGATATGCAATCTATCCCCCACTATTCTGTGAGTCGTCCCTCTGCTCACACGGCTGTGTGTTGATGCATTGGGACACAAACCCAAGATCTCGTGCTGTTGCACAATCGAGTCAGAGTCTTTGAGCGTAGAAGGGTCCCTCCATTCTGGACCCACGCTCCTTTGTCCGAAGCTCTCCCTGGTCAGGGATAAGAGCTGTGAAGTCCAATCTTCACTCACCCCTCATCTGCTTCACCTTAGCCTCGTAATGGCAAGGTTAAGAGCGAATACTACCCATGTACAGACGACTTGCTTCGGCAGTCAAACCCATTGTTTGAGCCTCACTTGATTGGCTATAGTGTGTGCTTTGTGAATATTTGTTTGCTCTGTTTGCTTGTATGCTTGTATGCTTGCTTCTTTCCTGGATAGGATTAGCTTGCAGTTGTGCAAGTAGGTAGAAACCTCAACGTAGGGTAATGATGCATGACAACACTAGGCTCGAGTCCAGCTCCCTGGTAGTGTGTCTTCCCCTGGTTTCTGGCTATATTTTCTTTCCCTTGAGGGGGAACTACATCGCCCTGATCCTCGTTCCAGACGAGGTATGTAGGCAGGAGACCGCGCGAGGTCTCTCCGGGCACTTTTTTTCTTTTTTGCGTGTGTTTGCTTGTTATCTTCTTGCGTGTGTTTTGGTTCGGATGCCGACGTAAGTCCAGTGATTGGCGGTCGGGCTCCTCGTTTGCCTCTTTGTGTACGTTTTGGTTCGGATGCTGATGTAAGTCCAGTGATTGGCATTCAGGCTCCATGTTTGCCAGTGTGTTTATTTGCTTGTTTGGCGTGCGTAAGCCGAACTACGGCAGCTCTGATTCTCGTTCCAGACGAGATACGTAGGCATAGGATGCGACGTCCTATCGAGCTCTCTTCCCCTTAACCCCACCTGTGTTGTCTTAGCGTGTGTGTATGATGTTTGTCTGTTTATTTTAGCAACCTATTATTTCTTTTAGAACGTGGATCCCGTCGAGTACGACGGACGTGAGGGGTGCTAATACCTTCCCCTTGCGTAACCGACTCCCTTACCCTTTCTCTTTGGTCGCGAGACCATTTCCTTTCCAGGTTTCTCTGAGCGTTTCCTTTCCCTATATTGGGATAAATAACGCGCAGTGGCGGCTCTGTGTTGTGTTTTTATTGAATCCCACCGGTTGTTTTTTCGCGGATGCGACACCTCCCACAAAAACAACTGTGCCAAGAAGAATTTCAGCTCCTGCTGCAGCAAGAGATTTTGCAATTGCCCATCCGTACCTATTGTCATCAGCCACGCCGGTAATAAAAGCTCTTTTACCTTTCAAATTAATTGGTAATCCTGAAATTTGGCTTGTTTCACGGTTTTGCCTTGCCCTTTGTTTGTTGCAGGTTTTGAAGTCTGAGACAGAGATATGTCAAGATAACTGTAAGTTGCTCAAGAGAGTCACTTTGCCGCATATATCAGCAGACCTTCTAAGTAATTCAATTTTGTATGAGCTAAAGTTTGCCCACAGGAATCTAGCCACAATCTTTTGCAGTGCTTTAGAGAAATTTGTATTACCACTGTTTAGTAATATCACATGTACTGCTGTTGAACTTGGGTCAGTACCTAACTGGATCGAGTTTTTAAGGGGCCTCGACAACTCAAAAGAGGTTCCATTTGATTGTTCATGGATCGGAAATGGTCTATTTAGACCATGACTCACAATGGTACTATTAGCATTTATTGATTCAAATGGATTCCTAACAGGATTCTTAAATGGAAATGTAGGATTTAAGCTGGGAGGACGAGGAGCAAGCGCATTTATAGAGTTCCTTATTTCAAAAGTTCCCGGCAAAACTAGTGAACGGTACTCCATATTAGACTTGAGACCATGAAACATCCTTGACACTGAAGAAGTTGCACTGCCTGGAAGAGTAACAGGCTTTTCTGAGGAAAAACCAGTAGTTGGTTGCAGGCGCAGGCTGTAGGTACCAATGGTGTCTAAACCAAATGCAAATACAATCGACTACTTCTCTCACATGTTGGTACTGTAGGTACATACTCAATAACAGCAAGAGGCTGCTTTGAATTTGGTTGATTACTTTTGGATTTGGAATTAGGACAATGTTTCTGATCCCAAATGTTGTATTTTGAGCCGGTGAGGTTCGCTGTTACTGTCCCGAGGAAAGTTTCGTCGGAATAAAAGAGTAATCCCTTTTTTTTTTACTGCTATGAGTTTTCTGTTGGATATTAATTGGGTTTTCTTCAGTTTGTTTTTTCTTGCAGGCCATGATTGATTTGCTGCTACTATTATTTTTCACTTGGCTTCTCTAAAGCAAGCTTGGAAAGATTTGGATAAATGTTTTTTTTGTTTGCGTCCAACAGAACCTCACAAACCCTTTGCAATGTGAGAGCTTCAAACATTTTAAAGCGTGTAATCAAATGAGAAGAATTTTGAAGCACTGGTTCATCTAAACTTTCCCAAGTGCACTCATCATAAGGAAGTGCGAATAGCAAGCAACCGCTCAGGATTCTTCCATTGTTCTTCACAAATATCTATTGTAGCCGTCCCATATTTTGCCTTATAATTTTCAAGCTTTCTCTTTGCAATAACTTTTAAATGGGATTCAGAAATCCAACTATTATAAATATGAGACTTTCCTACCCACTTAACTAAAAATTCATAGGAAACTCTCAGCTGTGTCCGAAGGATAGTTGCAAAACGGAGGGTAGATAGAAAAGAACTCCTTTGTAAAATGTTTTATACTTGTACCAACAAAATTCTGTTTTAGAATTGAGAAAGATCCATATGTTTGCAACAGATAAATCTTCAGCTTCCAAATTCGATTGTATAAGGGATAACCATGTTTCATGTCCCATTACGGCAAGAGTTGATCCAAAGCGCACATGAAGTTGTTTCCTAAATGGTCACTTCCTAAGTTGTGAAACATAGCTGAAATAAACATCAAATACCCTATCCCAAGCAACAACATAGTGATAAATCAAGTAAGCACTCAACAATTGCACACATTCTCCCAATAATGGTTGGTCATGCGATCCTTGATTCGTCCAAAGTTATCTGACACACACCTTGTTTAATCAATGTCCCATTCGTGCAATAATTGATCACGCTCTTGAGTGCATCAGCATCAAGTGAGCGGGCATCAAAAGTTATTCCATCCTCAGGCATCACATTCGATGAGGTAGAGAGAGTCGGTAACTGGCCTAGCACTTCAAGTAGCACTTCAGGAAAAACTTCTTGAACATGAATGAAGTAATCGAGACATGAACGAGTAGGCCAAAATTCTCGAATATGCATGAAAATTTTCTCAATGTGAATGAAGAAACATGAATGCAAATTTTGAATGTGAAAAAAATAAAAATAAAAATATGAACTGGTAAATATGAACATGAATGAATGATATGAAGGTGAATGAAGAAATAATGCAAACGAGTGATTAATGGAAAAAAAATTCAGGGCCAAAATCGGGGTATGACAATGCCCATTCGTAAGGATCACTAAATGGAGAAAATTTTAAATTCCGCTGCGCCTTGGATGGCAATTCTCCTTCAGAACACCATAAAACACTTATGTAATTTAGAACATTTGAGTTGAATTAAATATTTTGGACTATTTCATAATAATTATATATTTCTATAGAATTAATAATTCAATAAAATTTTATAAAGAATAGAAATCCAATTATATATTTTTTTTCTCTTTTTAATAGATTCTTTAGTTTTTTAAATTAACCAACCATTTTCTTGATTTTTTTAAATAACCACATTTTTCAATTTAAATTCTAAAATAACTTGTTTTTCAAAATAATTACGGAAATAACCACCTTTCATGACTTATGCGCCAGTTGAACTGGCGCATCTAATTTTCAATGAACAGGAGGCGCCCAAGTCATTGGCGCATGCATGTGAAGGCGCCACATGCAATGACGCATGCATGTGAAGGCGTCACATGCATTGGTGCATGCGGTAGTCATGTGTGTGTGTGCGTCAAAAGCATTGGCGCATGCATGTAGCCATGTGTGTGTGCGCCCAAAGCAATGACGCATGCATGTGCACTCATCTATAAATATAACATTTCTCCCATAATTTTTCACACAACTTCTTACCCTCCTTCCATTTTCCTTCAATCTCCTTCAATTTTCTTTAAAATGTCTGTATATTCATATTTGCGTCCATATATTCACAAGAGAAATGTCGATTTAATCTTTTCAGTAGTGCAACCTCCAATGAAGATCCGACTTTGGAATATAGATACGTTCGAACATCTTAACAGGACCTTGAACCGCTGGTTAGATGGAGACATTGCAAATGATGAAAGAATCAGAATAATACAATGGCTTTATACGACATTCAACCAAAATAGAGAAGTTCGTTTCTGGGTGGATATTAAAACTGACAGAGACGTTCACATGATGATGTATACTCATCACAAAATTGTTTTGATGGTTGTAATCGTATAGTTATGTTGTTGTAATCGTATAATTATGTTGTTTATGTGTTGTATTTGTTAGTGATGGTATTTTATTTGTTGTAGTTTCTTGTGTTGTTGTTTATGTGTTGCTTATGTGTTGTATTTGTTTGTGATCATATTTCCTCACAAAGTTATCATATAAAATAAATGTTATTTTTAATATAAAGCAAAAGAGTTATAATTAAAATTATCTTATTGTTCTTGTTCCAACACTGAGACAGTTAGTACGATTATGATCGGGCTGTCGACGTGAACTATATAATCTAACCATTTTGTTTGTTGTATCCATTTCGGTTTGAATACGAGTGTTATTTGGGCGAACCTTTTTCTTTCTTCACATTATTTCATTGTGCTAGAGAATGTCCTCTTGATATGCAGGCCAACAATCCTATTTTGCTACCACTAAAAAGCTAATTTTATAAACATTGCAAAGGCTTATGACTTTGTAAACGTCGAACAGTAAGCTAGATGGATCCCGTCGAACATTTGAACATGCCGCTATGACATGTGAGCATGGCATATGAAAGACTTAGAACTTTCTGCAGTCGCATCAACCTCTATCTAGTCCCACCCGATATTGTCCCCTCGGCATGCCTTCATTATGATCCATGGACTCAGAAACATTGTACCAACCTTTAATACGGTCAAACACCGTGACCACATGTGTGTTAGCTTTGACAGCTTCCTCTTTAATGAATCTCATTAAAGCATCACTGAACAACTGCCCATATTAACACTGAACTTCATTTGGAACGTCTGGTCTCAAACAACGCCCCTAACCTGAAATAGGTTGCTTGCACTAAAGTGGTTATAGGTAGGTTTCAGATGCCTTTGAAGACAAAGTTCATTAATTCCACAAGATTTGTTGTCATGTGGCCCCATCATTGACCGTTGTCGTATGCCCCAGTCCACTTCTCCAATGGAATATTGTCGATCCACCTTAGGAAGGTTCTGTTAATGCATACCCTGCATTGACAACCTTCTTCTGCAACATTTTATCTTTGATCTCCCTCATGAAATTTTGAGTGATATGTCTAATGCAGTAGACATACGTCGAAGCAGGATCCTTCCAGCCATTATCAATGTTTTTGTAGGCACTCACTGTTGAAGGGTATCAGTGTGAGATCAAACATAAGTTAGGCTGAGGAGCAACATGCAATCAAATATTTTTTAGGAAAAAACTCCATCCCCAAGTAGTCTCCCATTCAAATAGGGCAAAAACGAATGGAAAAATGTTGTTGTTTCCATCGTGTGCCACTGCCATCAATATCATTCTTTTATATTTCTCGTACAACCATGTGCCATCAATTTGTATAATACATTTACAGAAAGCAAAACCTTTGATGCATGGTTGATACGCCTAGAAGAGTCAGTGGAATATTCCATTACCAATAGCACATGTCCCATCTGGGGTATACGCCGACAACGTCTCCAAAATGACAATAGTCCCTGGAGCATAATGTTTAAGAGCCACCAGGTATTTTGGAAGTTGTTTGTATGACTCCTCTCAATCGTCAAACATTTTTTCAACTTTCTTAGTCCTAGCTATCCATGCCTTCCTCTATGATGGAGTATAGTTGTATTGTGTTATAATATACGAGATTAGTGTACTCACCTTTAACAACGGATTGTCGCTAATGACAGACAAAATTTCATCGCATATTAACTGAGATTTGAGTTTGCAATGGTCTTGCATCGGGCTCGTGATTAAGCATGTGTGAATTGGACCCATAAAACCTATCTCCCAAGAATCACTCCTCTTCCGGTAAGATGCTGACAACCGGAACAGGCAAAGCTCATTTCGACAATAAATCTTATACCTTGTTGCATTAGTTCGATCAACCCTATAATTAGCTGATAATTCCATGTGATACTTTTTAATGGCTCTGACGCATTCTTCTTTTGTGCAAAATTTGTCTCCTTCTTTCAATGATCCTTGAATTTGCACAAGGATTATAAAATATATCTAACGAAGGTTCATCTGTATCCAAATTCAAGCTTGTCATGTGTTGAGGTGGACAATATACATGACTAGATGATAATGGTTCTTCTTATTCTTCATCATTCACCATTTCATCAATCAGTAACTAGATTCTTCTTCTTCCTCGTCAACAACATCGACTTCAACTTGTTCATCGTCATTAGTTTCACAAAACACTTGTAACGGATCAACAAACTGAGACACTTGATTTTATTGTGTTAATATATATAACTCTGTACAATTGTACCCAGATTGTTCATGACTGAGAAACGTATGGTGAACATCGCCATCATCTCGAATCTTCAGCTGATAAAATTTTACTTGGTTGTTTGCAAAAAATACCAGATTTTTGTAGATGATTTGTCCCACCCGACTACATTTCAATTTATTTTCTACTCTTTGTTTCAAATGTGAAAAATTTGATCGTATATTTATTATAAATCAGGTTACTTTTGTGTTTCCAAAACAAAAATCGAATAAGTGACACTCAAATATTTCACCATCGGTATGGGCACTGATCATGTAATGTGGTGATGAAGACATTTTTTTAAGATGTAAATTTAGTGTTTGATGGTGAGTGCATTGATCACATATTAACACGCAGTTAAATAGGGTAGATGGTAAATGCAACGCATGCAGAAGACAAGGAAATGCACTGATCACATATCAACTTTTTTAAGAATCTGCCAGGATTCCTGCATGTAGAGACAAGACAAGGCAAGCACCCTTACCAATGTCGCCTGCAAGATTCTTCTGTCCTAATAAGCCAAGGCATACGCCTGCGTGATTCTCTACAAAGATACTTCTACCCTAACAAGACAAGGCATGCACCCTTATCAATGGTGCATGTTCACATGCATAAAGCCACTCATGTGCCATCTTCAATGGCGCCTATTCGCATGCATGCAAAAACACAAGGCATGCACCCTTACCACTGGTGCATACTCGCATGCATGCAAAAATACAAGGCATGCACCCTTACCAATGACGCCTTCATATACATCACATGTAAAGTACAATTTCCTGTGAATGCAACTTACCATTAAACTTATTTTCTCATCTATAAATACCACAACACTCAACATCTATGCAGCACTCAACATCTCTGCAATACTCAACCTCTCCTCAACACTCAACACTCAACCTCTCTGCAATAATAGGTCTCTGTTGACTACAGGTGATGAACGTCGAGGAACAATTGATAATATTGTGACATTTGTATGTTATTACTTAATCTATATTGTTTATTACTTATTATTATTATTATTATTATTATTATTATTATTTCATAACAAAATGTCTCTATTGATAGAACCATATATTCGAGGATGCGGTTTTGGTAATCTACTCAACATAGTCTCATACTTAGTTGACTACAAATTTATTCTTGTTTTGTTAGAAAGATGGAGACTCGAGACCCACACATTTCACCTTCCTTTCGGTGAGTGTACCGTCACACTTGAGGACGTCTCCATGTTGTTAGGTCTACGTATCAATGGTAAGACCGTAAATGGTAGAGTTAACCAAGATAACTATATATGCGAGGAATTGTTGGATGCCCCTTTGTGTGAAGACACAACCACGGGCACAAACTTTGGGTCAACCTAGGGGTCAAAGTATTAATTTAAAATATCTTAAACAATATTATTCAAGAATAACATTAAACGAAGAATCTACCGAGTATGAAAAGATAATTAAAGCTCGGTGTTATATTATGATTCTATTTGGTAATTTTTTATTTATTGAAAGTACTGGTAATACGATAAAAATGCCAAAAAATACTCGTACATTTTATTCTTGCACCTATTTGCTACAAGCATGGGGTTGGTCAACACTGCCGTCACTCGAACCGATCAACAAGAAGCCATTCACATTCTCCTATGCAATAAAGTAAGTTTATATTTAATCTTCTAATTTATTAGACTTTATACTACAACTAAGTGTAACTAATATATTTTCAATCTTTTCGATCTAGGTGGTCAGTTAAATGGATGAACTACAACAAGTGTCCCAAACACGCTGCAGTAGTCTAGCACAATCTTTTATACCACATTGGATCAGACAATGTATTACTACTAAACAACTCTACATTTGATTTAAAAAAATTATCCAATTACATATCCTCTAATCATATTATATTCTTATACAGTTTATCTGGATGCAGTATCTGGGTCTTGATCATCAGCTTAACCACGATGATGCTGCAATTTGGACAACAAAAACAACAATTATCCGGTTCACTATTATGGAGATGCACCGGATTGACTGTGTAAAACTGTAGTTCAGCATGCAACAACAAATTCCAGAACCTCCAACTGTTTGAGAGATTGACATCAACAAAAACTCGATGGCCAATGAGATTATTCCGATTGGAGAGACTTCACAAAAGAGATGTATCATCATGACGACAACACATCTTAAACGAACCAGCCATACATGGTGCTAGACCATCTCAACATTATATGACATGGTTTAGGTCGGTTACAACGCCACTGTTTGTGTATGAGCCAATGTATTTGATTGATCCATGCCAACGAGCTTCGTCATCATATGCCAAACAACAAATCCCCGCCCAAGAAAAACTTCAACCCACCCAAACCCAACGACCAACCTCACACCATCACCCTACCATATACACCCAACCACCAACCACCAAACCTCGCAACCAATTCATGCCACACACCCAAACTCAAAACCAGGAATCAAACCCTAACCACAAACAACCATACACAACCGCCACAACAGTATATAGCCTGAAATTATTCATACAATTCAACGTCGTGCCATCGTAGCCCCCCACAAATGAACACCCAAACATCTCATCGCCACAACACCCAACCATTGTTTGACTTTAGTACACCACATAAACCATTGGTTCATTTTCAAAACGATTAAATGTCCCAATTCGGGTAACCATATCCTCCACAATCCACTCAACTTCAACGAACCAACTACGACAACATGGACACCACACTCAATTACGGAAGCACCGTTGGCGACAACTCCCTAGCTATTAGGGAGAAATGATGACAAATCTATCAAATACCGCCAGACCTTCCATCTGACCTTCACATTAGCCACCATTGCATCATGTCAGCACTCAAAGACCCTAAACACCTCAGAGAAATCGTGGGAGACCTCGAAGACAGGCTAACGCACCTGAATGTGGATCAGAAGGCGTTTCAATCGGGCAGGTCATTGATTTTCTTGTCAATTGTTATATTTTTAACTTTATATTATAATATTATTTTTCATTAAGTATTTAATTTAATTATTTATAAATATAAAATATAAAATATAAAATAAAAAAAACACTGCGTACATGCGCCACATGCATTGGCGCATATACATGATGTAGTGTATGCATACGCTAATGCAATTGGCTTCAAGACATGCATGCGCCCAACCAAATGACGCCTATGCTCATTTGAAAATTTACAAGGCATGCATGCACCCTACCAAACGGCGCATTTGCTTGAAAATTAGATGCGTCCAACTGTCGCATAGATAATGAAAGATGATTATTTTCGTAATTATTTTAAAAAATAGATTATTTTAGAATTTAAATTAAAAAATACGGTTATTTAAAAAAAAATCCATTTCCTTTTATTTATTTATTTATTAATAAAAATTGACTGTATGCATCTAAACTAGTGTTTGTTCACCCATCAAAGCTCCAACTTCAAATGCAATTTTTCCAGAAAATCTCTAATGGTGAAAGCATTATCTCTAACTCACCACCTCTCCTTCCTCCTACCTCACCCCCATTCCCGATTCACAACTTCTTCTAGATTCTTCCATCAGCTTTCCATCACAAAATCACCATTCCCACTCCGATTCCTCTCCACAACCCCAACCCCCTACCCTCTCCAATACGAACTAATCATAAACCGCCCCGACCTCCCCAAACCCAACCGCCACCGTCGAACCGCCAATCCCCCCAACTCACCCGAACCAAACCAACCCGACTCGCTCCATGACTGGGCCGACGATAAACTATCCACCGAACCCGGTTCGTCTGAACTCGATAAAGCCAAGAGGAAATACTACAATAAACGGAGGAAGAGAATGTATGGATCCGATTCCGATGAAGATAATCGGAGAAATGAGGAACAGTTTGTGGAATTGAAACGTGAAGTGGTGGAACTGAGAAGTTTGCCTAGGAGAGAAGAGGAATTGTATTTTTACGATGCTTTTGCTTATCCCTGGGAGAAAGATAAACATTACAAAATGGTTTATCAATTGGAGAAAAAGTTTTTTCCTCATCAGTGTTTGGATAAAGCTTTTCTTCAACCAGGTCAATCAAATTCAAATTCAGTTTCAGTTTCAGTTTCAATTTCAAATTCAGTTTCAGTTTCAAATTTGAATGAGAATGAGAATGTGAATGAGAATGAGATTGCTAGGGTTAGAAACAAGAAAGTTGGTGTTATTGGTGGGGAGAATGAAGATAAGAAGGTTGGTGATGGTGATAACAAGTTAGTGTTTTTCGAGGAGAATGTGAAAGGGGAAGAAGACAGAAAAAAGGGTGAGAATAAAGATCATAGTGAGAAGAAGGTTGAGGAGTTTTTTAAGGGTTTGAAGAAAGATGTTGAAGTTGTCGAGCCGTTTTTTTCTTCAAGGAGGACTGGTCTTCCTCCTGTTTGGGATTCTCCACACGGGACAGTGCTTTTGATTAACAAACCTAAAGGTGAGTGACTGAGTTAATTTCATTATAGCGAGAATTGTTTATGTAGGAGAATTTAAACAAATTGCTTATGTTCTGTAATTGGCTGTTTAGTATCTACTGCGAGAATTGTTTAACCGTGGCTATAGCGTAGAAGAATTTAAACAAAACACTATTGTTGCTTAATAGGCTATTTAGTACAAAGCAATATTTAATTGCAGCTATAGCGTAATAGAATATATAAACAAATTGCTATTGTTCTGTAATGCACTGTTTAGTCTAGTACATGTCAGCTATAGCGGTGCTAATGGGCTAGTATTATAGGATAGGAGAATTCAAACCAACAACTATTTTCTGCAATCTGCAATTGATGACAATGCTATCACACTGTTGCAGACTTGGACCGTTCAGACAGTTCATGTTCCAACTCTATGTCTTGGACTCATTTGTGAAGTTGAAATATAAGCCGTCTGAAGGCTGAGATTGCGGGGTTATCCTGATGGTTGGAATTCTCGCTTGGTTTCATTTTGCTTTCTAGTTGATTTACTTTTGGGGAATTACAAGAGTTAGTCGTTATTTTGTATTTAACATATGCAAGTTGTAGAGAATAACTATCATTATTCATTACACTATTCATGATGACTGAATTAGCTCGACATTCAATGAATATGACATTATTGTCATTTGCAATAATGCAGCACTGAGTGATGGTTCGTGTTGTATAGGTTCATTGTTATTAAGTATGGTTTTTTTGAAATACTTGAAAGTGTTTTTTTTAGATGTGTAGATGAAAGTACAAATAAAATGTGAATTTGTGGCAGGTTGGACTTCATTCACAGTTTGTGGAAAGCTGCGTCGCCTTGTTAAAGTGAAAAAGGTTTTTTCTTTCCCACAGTACATATGTATTTAAGTTCACCTTTTTCGTAGACTTATAGTATTAATTATTTACAGGTTGGCCATGCTGGAACTCTTGATCCAATGGCAACTGGTTTATTGATTGTTTGTGTTGGCAAATCAACAAAACTGGTGGATAGGTGATTACGTTAAATAGAGTTTTGTTTTCATTTATTTTAGTGCTAAGTATTGGAGCATGTT
The DNA here is from genome assembly GCF_024323335.1 of Lathyrus oleraceus. NCBI lineage: Eukaryota > Viridiplantae > Streptophyta > Magnoliopsida > Fabales > Fabaceae > Lathyrus > Lathyrus oleraceus. The sequence continues at coordinate 95,735,532 of NC_066579.1, read as the reverse complement.
TCACAAGTCAATCATACAGTTTTTGTTTTAGTCAAAATGTTGGATCTGGATGAGTTTTTCTGAATCATTGTTTTTTTCTGCTTTAGATATCAAGGGATGATTAAGGGTTATAGTGGGGTTTTCCGCTTAGGGGAGGCTACTTCAACATGGGATGCTGATTCACCCGTGAGTTTATTTGTTTTACCTATGTGCAAGTTTATGAAGCTGTAAATAAAAGAGTATATCAATTGACAAAATTTAAAATGGAAAGTACTTTTTTGCTCATCAAATTGGTCACGAATTCGCATATAAGTGATCATGAGAGTCAATTCATCTTCAGTTCTCAACCTTTTTGGAAAAAATTGGGAATACAAACATGTCCTTCAAAATCCTATAATTGTCATCCAGGTGTTGAATACTGTCAAATTTAGAGGCTGCATGCTATTTCCCCACGAAGCACATACACATATACAAACACAGGATACGGCACTGACACACCCACACCAATAATAGTTTGAGAAAGTGAAATATTTGAACGTAAGTACATGTGTTAGAAGTTAAGTTTAGTTGCACGGTTGGGAGGAGAAAGCTATTTCCTTTTATAAAGTTAAGTTTTGTCAAAGATCATTTATTATCAATGCATTAAAGGGACCAATCAATAATGGAATCTTGAAAAATCACTCAACCCTATAACCTCCAAGAACCGCTCAGTTCAAAAGGTTTAGCTATGCTTATCAGGCGAGAGATAAATTAGTGACTTTTGGTGTTATCAAATATTTGCAAGTGCGCCGCTATGGCGAATATACGTGGCGGTTTTTGGGCTCGCCGCAATGGTAAATATCGTTCGATATTGCGGGGTTTTCCGCTATAATCCATTATAGTGGCGCCGCAAAGTGTCTGATATGGCGGGATTTTGGCTCCTCGCCATGGACCACCATCTGCCATGGACAACACCGATGACTTTTAGATCCTCTAGAGTTTTTAACTTGAAAGTCTGTTCTAATTAGAATGGAGATAGTATTTAACAAATATCCAACTCTAGAATCTTTGCATTAAGGAGGCTGTCAAACATTTAAATAAATGTTTGATCAAAGTAATGTCTATATCTGTGTCTTAAACCACAACTTTGAACAGACATACAACTGTATTCTGTAATCTATCTGGTGCTTGAACCTTGAATGATTTGAATGATTTGAATATAATGAAAATGGTGTAATAAGAGCAGTTTAAGTCGTTATACGCAAGTATTATTGGAATGAAGAATATCAATATCAAGCTTGGATTAATGCATCCAAATCATTGTAATGTGACTCATGATAGCCATAACTAGGAATTACAATCGATATGGCAATTTATGTTTTGACTTTAAGTTTTTAACTACATACAATTTTTTTACTCATAGGCCAGCTTAATATGTAGGTCATTCAGCGTGAGCCATGGGAGCATATCAAAGATGAGGACATAAAGAAAAGTGCCTTGTCCTTTTGTGGGGAGATTTGGCAAGTTCCTCCTATGTTCTCTGCTATTAAAGTAAGAACAATTACCATTCTTGAACCACTTACTTTTCATAATTTCTATAAATTTTTGATGTTGGATGAGGTCTAAACTAATTTAAATTTAAGTTATTAAATATGTCATACCAGTAATGGGTTTTCAACTTAGACAAGCTGTTATTTTATGCATCCATATGATCAGCATTTTGCTTTGTATCTAAAGCAGTTCAGCATTGTGAAATTGTAACATGACTTTTGTTTATCATTTATAAAGGCTGGATTTATGATGGAAGCAATTTCATGTTAAATCCATATAGTTAAACCTCATCCACTGCGAAAAATGCTTCTTGTAGTACCTTGTCTAGTTCCTTACAAGTATGACTGCTTTGTGATAGGTTGGAGGTGAAAAGATGTATGAGAAAGCAAGGAGAGGAGAAAGCATTGAACTTTCGCCTAGACGAATTTCAATTTTCCAATTTGACATAGAGCGTAGCTTGGACGACAGGTAACTTGGGAGCCTCCATTTTTTATTCCCTTTTTGCTTTTGAATAATGATTTAGGTTGACCATTGATAGAATTTGAAGTCAACACCGGTAAAGAGCTACATCTATGCACTAACTTGACCATCGAGCCCTTTGCTAGTAATAATCTATTTAATCCATAAAAAAGAACCAAAGTTATCTTGAGCATTCAAGAATCCAATTTGACTACAAATCTTTAGGATTTGACTCTTCCAAGGCAAGTTATTCACTTTAGAGAGTAAAATAAGTAATCTCAATTCAAGTATTGATTAGAAAATCAGCGGTTGATATTTTAACACATTCATGATTTGTTATTCGTGTCCATAACACCAACTGTTGATGACTTGATTCATTCATCAACAATTGGAACTACTTACTTTACTCTCTAAAGTGAAAGCTAACTTGAGTTAAATCCAAATCTTCAACCCTTTTCCCATTGCATCTCCTAAGTAACATAATTGGTCAGAAAAGAATGGTATTTTTCTGTCTAATTTCCCCGGAGATATCTATTCAATTGTATTTTCTAGTCTATACTTGCATTGGATCTAGCATAGAATTCTGTTCTTGCAATGAAGAAGAAACAAAGTTTGATTTCTCTGAGATACCAGCCTAACAGCTTTGCACCTCCAATCAGTTATGTGTTTTAGTAATCATATTATCCATCAGTGTTGTCACAAGAGGACCTTTCTCCTCATAAAAATATTTTCAAAATAATCTGTTTAGATTTTGTAGTTAATTTGTTCGTTTTGGCCCTGATATACTTGTTATACCTTTTTCAGACAAAATTTGATTTTTAGAGTGACTTGCTCTAAAGGGACATATATTCGGTCACTCTGTGCAGATTTTGGGAAGGCTCTTGGCAGGTATTAGTTTCTGTGAGAAACATTACATAACTTGTAGAAATTGAGTCTCACACTGTTCGTCATTTCTTTGTTGTTTGATTTAACCTCTATAATTAGTCTTATGATCTGATGCTATTTATACCTAAGCAATTAAAGTTTTGTTGCTAATATATTTGCTTTGATATTTGTAGCTGTGCCCATTTAACGGCTCTCCGAAGAGATTCAATTGGTAAGCGATCTTACTCATTGACTTTCAATTCAATTCAAAAGTGATTGTCTCTATGGTTCATGTGTAGTGTAGCTAGCTATAGTAACTGTAATGAAATCTTCTTCAGGACAATATTTAGCTGATGATGCATGGGAGTTTCAAGAGCTGGAAGAGTCTATCACCAAAACTTATCTTTAACTTCTCTGTTTCTCCACCCTGTAACATGCAGTTTTCTTTTTTGGTAAACATGTTTATGTACCAATTCTTAAGCATATTATGGCCCTCTCTGAAATTTTTTAACTTTCAGAATTCATTTTTGAGTTGGTATGTAAAATTGAGGGAAAGGGTCTGTGAAATTCATTCATTCATTATTTATATACCTTCAATGTCCCTCAACTTACATCTTTGGTGGTTGTTGTCGCTGTAAAATACTTTCAATGGAATCCTTATCCTGTTATTGGAGGAAGGGAACTTGATGAAGGGAAATAATATTCTCAATGTGTAACTTGATCAATGTATTTTACTAGAAGTATGATGTGTTTTCTCTTTCTTCCAACGGGCATTTGACAGTTTTTCTGATTGTGTTTCTTTACTAAATTTTGTAAACATAATTTATAAATCATTTTGTAGAAATAGACGAACAATAAGTTGTTGTGCTAATCCTTTATCCTTTTTGGGTGATAAAATCATTTTTTTAAAAAATTACATATATAAACTTATAAGACACCACGATACACTTTCTGAAAGATTTGCTGTCTTTAGAACTAAGAAATCGAACTTGTTATAAATAGTATAAAATCATATATATTCAAATTCACCATATTCAAATTGATCATATTGCGTCACAAAATACATTTTCGGATTCTATATGAATTTCTACAAAATGCATTTTCGGAATTGTTCATTGTTCATTTCAATTTGTTTTTGAATTTTTTTTGTTATTGTTTGCATTAGGTATTGTGCAACTTGATGTTTTCTCCAATCCTATTGTGTCTATGAATGTCAAAAGTGTTAGGAGGTAGATGTTGGCAATCAATTTTTACAAACAGACAAGAGTTTGAGTGTCGTGATCAAATGCTTAAGTGGATTCGCACAGAGGCATCTAAATTGGAATTTGGTGTTGTAATCAGAAGGTTCGATAATGGTTCAAATATAAGAGTTGCATTTATGACAATGAGATGCGAAAGAAGTGACAAATATATAACTCCTTTATGAAAATTCAAACGAAATGACACTAGATCAAAAAAATGTGAGTGTCCCATTAAATTGGATGGTTATCGTTTGTCAAATAACAAATAGAAATTTAATGTAATACGTGGTTTACATAACCATAACATGTGTGACAAGTTAACCAGACATCCAATTGCATGTTGCCTGATGTTAGAAGAGAAGAAAATCATTTCGGACATGACATTGAATATGGTGCAACCCAAAAACATACTTGCAACTTTGAAACGTAAAGGATCGGGAAATATCTCAAATATCAAGTAAATATACAATATTCGTGTCCATAACAATAAGGCGTTAAGGGAGGATATAACTGAAATGTAATAACTGTTGAAACTTCTGGATGAAAAAAGTTATGTATATATGTATCGAACACGCGAGGATAGAGTAATTGTTCGAGAAATATTTTTTGTTGGAAGAAAATTGGTTTGTACCATATCTCTTGGATTTTGATGATTACAAAGTATTTAAAAATCAATTGGGTATACTGATATTTGTTCAAGTGTGCAGGACCATATACTAAAATTTCAGGAATAATTTAAGTATTGATTATGTTAGTAAACATCTAAAGAGAAACTTAAAGATCAAAAGCTGAAGACCAGATTCTGAAGAAGTAAACTGCATTCTTGATCCTTCCACCTTGGCTCATTAATGGTTATTCAAAAATTCTTCAAGAAGGCAGTCTTAAAAATAAAGAAGAAGGTGATTTTGATGATAAATTTTCTTCTCAATGCTTTCTCAACTCTTTAAAAAGCACAAATAAATATTGTTAAGAAGGAAACTACTTAAGATAAGTAAAGAGAGAAACTTGCCTTGTTTGACAAACCAGTGAGAGCATTTCTTTCTCTCATTTCTCTCTCCAATGTGAAACATATCTTTGAGAGTGCGTTGGTTGCATTTTAGAACTATATAATGCACAAGTATAAACAATCCATAACAACAATTGATGAAAAGTAAGATTATCGTTCCCATAGAGAGTGTAATAACTTAGATTGATTTGCAATAGTAAATTTCGTGAATGAACATGAGAAAAAATTAACAATAATGAATGTTTGTCACATGTTCAATAGAAGTTAAGAGAATAAGTTACTTGGGAAATGTTTTAAGTTATAATGAGAAACATGTTAGGCAATGATCCATTTAATAATTCTTCTCTAATGCGAGTATATGATATGATATGTAGTGATTGGTGAAGTCAGAAAGTGATCTAAAGATGTATTCCTATAACGTCAGGGCATCAATGTATATGCAAGAAAGTAAGGGAAGATTTCCTAAGCCTCATATGAAATTTAATGCATATCATAGTTCAATCTAAGTTTTCATATGATTATAGCTCTTTATGCCTAAAGTGAATATGCTTATCCTACTATTTTCAATCATATTTATCATGATGTCCACTTGTTAATGGATTCCTCACATTAACATCTATTTCTAAGATGATCAGCCAAAGAAACAAATGTATAACATTGAAATGCATGATAAAACAAGTCACTACTAACACATCATATTATACAAAGATAAAAACTATTAAACTTTACATTGCTCAACATAAATGTATTTAGCTCATAAAGAGCATAGTAAATACATCAACACTAGATCTTAGGTTAAACATTCTTGAACATATAATAAAAAAGAAATGAAAACCTAAAGATCTCAACTAGTCTTCTTCCAATATAAAATCAACATGAGAAGAGTTATGTCACGCCAGATCTAGCTGCCTTCTACCCCCAAGATGATAAAAATAATACTTCCACTATTGACTCGGGCTTCTTCTACAGAATTGTATCTTAAGTATTTCTATCTGAGTCTGAACCTCATTCCGTTTCTTTCAAATGGTCCTTTTATAGGAATCCTTTTCTAGGGTTTCGTGAGTCCTTGGGTCATCGGCTTCATGATTATCCCTCACATTTGGTCCATGATAATCAACATATTCTATAATTTCTTCCCTTCCATACTAGTACTAGGTGAGATACATAACTCATGCAGGGGACAACATGTCCTATGGCAGACCTGCTATGCAAGGGACAAGTCGCGTGCTGATTCTCGCGACTGTACTATTTGCATACATTTATCTTGTATCAGTTTATCTCATCTCCTTACTTTCTTGCTCATCTACTTGCTTCCTCAACCATTCTTCTTCCACCTTCTCCTTTCACTTAGGATTTCTCAATTCATTCAACATCTTCTAGTCTAGGTCCTGTTGGGAGTGAGCGTCTTCCTATCACACTAGAAATCTTCATAAAAGTGACTTCTATACATGCACAAAACCCATAAAATTTACAAAATGGATCACCTAGTGTGCTCCATACTAAACTAGCAAAAAATAATAAAATTCATCTAATTATTTCAAATAAAACTAACCAAAGCGAAATGAAATAAAGTGTTGGGAGGTTAAATAACTCACAATTAATGAGTCATCACACCTCTAAACTTGAATCATTACACGTCCTTAAATGTCAAGAAAGAAATACACTTAAAATATTTCATACTCAACAATTGTTTACAGAACTAATACTTTTCTTTTTTCAGTGGACTGCATCACATATTTAGCAAAACTCGTCCTATCAATCTTCAATGTATCATGATGTATGTGTGTGTGTGTGTGTGTGACCCATAACGCTAGTTTCATGCCAGAAGTCTTCATTGAAGATAGATAGTCTAAATCCTAGTTTCGTTGTTTTTTGGTTAACGACACTGCTTCCAATTTCAGATGGGGGAATTAACTAGCTTATTTGTTGCTGGGATTTATGAGTTCCTTTTGAACTTTAGGAAGTTGTACTAACATCATTTTTCATTCAAGTCTTTCTAGGTATTCCACCTTTTCACTTGACGAGATCTCACTTGTAACAAGTCTAATCTGTTACTCATAATGGAATAAGCATTATTCCTTCAGTTTTTGGCACATGAACATTTTACATGTTCTATTTTCATTTCTATTTCTCTATTTTTTTAACATTCATTATGAATGCAATATCTCCCTTATTTGTTACCCTTATTTACTAGTGTTCTCCTCCCTTAACAAATTCATATAAGCATACTTATTCCACATTCTAAAGCAATTCAAACTAATTAAAAGACTAACTACTTTTCTGTCTTCATCTGGCGTGACAACAGTCATCACTATGCCAAGTTACATGTTGTGGATAGTTCATTGTTTAGCATTTTTACATGCCTTGCTTGCATCATCTTTTTAGCAATCATAATTAATTTTCTTGAAGTTCTATTTTCAATGCTAAAGAGGAGTTATTTTAGTGTGTGTGTGTGTATGTGCACGCGTGTGTGTGTGTGCACGCGTGTGTGGTTATGATATTAAAATGCATTAAACATAAAAAATACATTTCATTCATTAAAAGGATAACATTTGACAAAGATATGACAAATAAATGATAAAACATCATGGATATGCCACACCCCTAAACATAGAGTAAGGACAAGGTCCTCACTATCATCTGTCAAGTTTTGGCACATCAGACACCTAAAAAACATTAAATAAAATGACAGATAAGAAATACCAGCTAGCCTTGAAGCCTGTTTGTTTTCCTTGTTGCTCATTCTTTTTTAATCTTCTTCCATTTCTTCACAACTTCCTTCTTCTTAGCCTTTTTAGCATCTCCATTTGACTCAACCTATTTGTTAGCAATAACAACATATTTTTGCTTGTCTTTCTACTTTGGAGATGATGTGGTGTGTGTGTGTGTGTGACCCATAACGCTAGTTTCATGCCAGAAGTCTTCATTGAAGATAGATAGTCTAAATCCTAGTTTCGTTGTTTTTTGGTTAACGACACTGCTTCCAATTTCAAATGGGGGAATTAACTAGCTTATTTGTTGCTGGGATTTATGAGTTCCTTTTGAACTTTAGGAAGTTGTACTAACATCATTTTTCATTCAAGTTCTTCTAGGTATTACACCTTTTCGTCCTGTCAATCTTCAATGTATCATGATGTGTGTGTGTGTGTATGTGTGTGTGTGTGTGTGTGTGTGTGTGTGACTCATAACGCTAGTTTTATGCCAGAAGTCTTCATTGGAGATAGATAGTCTAAATCCTAGTTTCGTTGTTTTTTGGTTAACGACACTGCTTCAAATTTTAGATGGGGGAATTAACTAGCTTATTTGTTGCTGGGATTTATGAGTTCCTTTTGAACTTTAGGAAGTTGTACTAACATCATTTTTCATTCAAGTCTTTCTAGGTATTCCATATTTTCACTTGACGAGATCTCACTTGTAACGAGTCCAATCTGTTACTCATAATAGAAAAAGCATTATTCCTTCAGTTTTGGGCACATGAACGTTTTACATGTTCTATTTTCATTTCTATTTCTCTATTTTTTTAACATTCATTATGAATGCAATATCTCCCTTATTTGTTACCCTTATTTACTAGTGTTCTCCTCCCTTAAGCAAAGTCATATAAGCATACTTATTCCACATTTTAAAGCAGTTCAAACTAATTAAAAGACTAACTACTTTTCTGTCTTCATCTGGCGCGACAACGGTCACCACTATGCCAAGTTACATGTTATGGATAGTTCATTGTTTAGCTTTTTTTACATGCCTTGCTTGCATCATCTTTTTAGCAATCATAATTAATTTTCTTGAAGTTCTATTTTCAATGTTGAAGAGGAGTTATTTTAGTGTGTGTGTGTGTATGTGCACGCGTGTGTGTTTATGATATTAAAATGCTTTAAACATAAAAAATACATTTCATTCATTAAAAGGATAACATTTGATAAAGATATGACAAATAAATGATAAAACATCATGGATATGCCACAACCCTAAACATAGAGTAAGGACAACGTCCTCACTATCATCTATCAAGTTTTGGCACATCAGACACCTATAAAACATAAAATAAAATGATAGATAAGAAATACCAGCTAGCCTTGAAGCCTGTTTATTTTCCTTGTTGCTCATTCTTTTTTAATCTTCTTCCCTTTCTTCACAACTTCCTTCTTCTTAGCCTTTTTAGCATCTCCATTTGACTCAACCTATCTGTTAGCAACAACAACATATTTTTGCTTGTCTTTCTACTTTGGAGAGGATGTGGTGGCCCTCAATGACATTTCCTATCTCGTCAAATGTTCCAGCTTTCTCAGGGTTCTTCTTCTTCTTTTGGCTATTACCTTTACTTGGGCTCATTGATGACTTCTCAAAAAATGTATCGATAATGTCGCAGTAATAAAACAGATTGAATCCACATGGACTGCCTTCAAGTAAGACAAAATCAATGCAATGTATAAAAACTAGTAAAAAAGAAGAGGGGCGTTCGAGTTTTAGTGCGAAAAGTAAATAAGCGATTACACAGAATCACAAAAGTGGTCAGGTTGTGTTTTAGAATCCCGTATTCCTCTATTATTGATGTTTGATGCTTTGTATGAATGATCTTATCACTATAACCCAATGACGAATTAACAAAACCGTTATAGCCGATCCCTCATGAAATAACTCACTAACCACTACTCAGAGCTCTCTATCCTAGTCCACCAGCGTAAGCAGAGTTATGCAATGTATGTGACGTTAGTTCCCTATGCCACTACTCGGAGTCTCCTATTCCTATTCAACCAGCATAAGTACAATAATTTCCATATGTCTAACATATATACTAATGGTCATTATTCCCTTTGTGACCAAAATCAGATTAAAAGAGTATCTCACATAAAAAACATTAAGAACAATAAGCAATTGAATGACATTATAGATCAAAAGGTTCATACAAAGTTAAATCAACATAGAATCCAACAATATTGAAATAGGTTAATTATAACACAACCTAGCCTAGAGATGCTTAGCTACTCATAATTCAGATAACAATACCATAATTGATAGATGAAAATAACATATGATTTCCCTCGAAGTAATGACCTACAATGGCTTCAAATACCCTAAAAATCACCCTTGGTGCTCTCCAAATCAGGCTTTACTCTCTCTAAATCATAACCCTTGTGAAAGTGCAGAAAATCCCCTTTTATTGGCTCCAGAATAGACCAGAACGCGTCAAAAAATCCCAGAAAAAGGGACCACCGCACGTGTGATAACTTGCATCGTGCGCGATGCAACTTTTATGGCCCTATCACGCGCGCGATGATGCATGTGATTATTTGGTCTTTCTTCAAATTTTCACCAAGTCCACAATCTTCACACTTAGCTATTTTTTTCATCATTCTTTGGTCTTTCTTCTTAATTTTTTTTCATCTTTCACTTGTTTTGATCTGATTCTTCGAATAAATTCATGCAATGATGGACTGTTATCACAACCCTAAACTTGAATCGTAGCTTGTCCTCAAGTAATTCACATGCAACTGAGCATTTCAACAGAAAACAAGTTGCACAATAACAATCAAACATCACCAAATTAAATATTTCTTTTACCTGACCATTGTTCTAACTTCCAACTTCTATCCGGCGAATTCGAAAAACGCCCTAAACATTGACGAGTACTCAACCTGTCTCTCAGCTCACTTTAACTCACTTAATGGATATGGTGATCTCTCAATCAACATGCAAAATCAATAATGTTTAGCTTGATCATGTTCTAATATAGTTCATCATAGAAATCACAACACACACATTAGAGGTCTTTTCAAGTTGTAACTTGGCTTATGTTTGGGTAGAATATTTTTAGGAAAATAGGTTTAAACCTTTGGAGTTAGGTGCCTAGTTCTCCTTATATCACCATACCTCTTTTCCTTTTTGACGATACTAGAGATTTTTGGTCCTTCTTATACTTTCATTATTTTCTTTTCTCATTTTTTTTGAAGAAATGTCTTTTCCATTTCTTTTTTTCTTATAAATTTTGAAAATTTTGGCCAATATTCTCTAGTACCCCAACCCCAACCCTAAATTTAAAACTTTGCTCAATTCCAAGAGTAACCCCAAACTTAATATTTTTCATACATTTAAGAACTATACTTTTACCTAACTCCACAGAGAAGGTAGAAAGAAAAGATCTTTCAACTCATATGGCTAAGAATTTCAGGTCACGTCATTGAAATAAAGGTTAAAGCTCAAAGTGGTTAGCAATGGATATACCTATTACTACATGATGGTTTAAAAAGGCTCAAAGTTATAAATAAAAAACTGCCTTAGTGTGTGCCAGACAAACCAGATAAACTTAATCGGAAATAGATCAAACCAAGTAAAATAATAATGCATGGATACACTCATATAGAAAGAAAAGTGAACAATGGAAGTTATTTTGCTCTAACCTTACTAGATGAGGTATCTGTAAGTTAAGTACAATTCTATTGATTCTTTTCTCGTCCTTTGACTTTAAGTTTCTAGTTGCTATTATGATGATCAAATGTCTTTTGAATCATCTGTTCAATGCTAAAGTGCTAAACTTGCAAATCTGAAAAAAAACACAACTACAAACTTGTTTATTAAAGGCAATGAACTATATAATACAACGGATGAGGAAGAGAGCTTATGATAGCTATTGCCATTCTCTAAGTTACATTTGAAAATGAAAAAATAAAATCTTCTAAAATTAAAACAAACTACATGTCTTTTCACATGTTATTATTGCAGAAAAGATCATGCATATCATGCATTGTGTTGTTGAAGTCATTGTTCTTCCTTGTCCATTCTGCACGCATGTGGTCTCTCCTCCTTGCTTGCTCTTGATCTTGGTCTGTGAAGTAATTCTCCATTTCTTTAGCTGATGTAAACCAGGATCTTAAGCTCTAGGCCGACATATGGTCTTCTTGCTGTTCATAGAAGTCTCCGAACACAAGTGAAAATCTTGGAAGCTCAACATACAAAGTGGGTGAAACTTCTGGTATCCACCTTGTAACCCCTATTACGCGAGCTTCCATTCTTCTTTGAAATTCTGACGATAGTTAACCTTGCATTTATTGTTGTTGTTGTTACTCTTATGACTGGTTGAATCCTTCATCATTTCCTTGTTGATTGTCTTGTTAATCATTTGAGCAACTTCTCCTTGATGCATGTTTTGCAACCTCTTGATGGCCGAAGCATTGAGCAGTGCTTTCAGACTGATCTTCTCATCGTCGGGGTAAACTGACACACCTGCTCTTCTGCACAATTCATCTATAACACAAAAATGTCCATAATCCTTTTGTGCAATATTAGCCATATATTTGATATTTTTAGCAATTAACCGCCCCAAATTAATAGGCCCCCCTCAAAAGAGATAACAACCACAAACACCGCTTCAAAATGAATTGCAATTAATTTGATGTGGCCTATAAAGCTTGAACATAAAATTAGGCCCACATCCTTGGAATTTGGTGGTTTTGAGACATAGTGCTAAACCACACTCTATCACCCAAGCCACCTCTGGCCTACAAAAAAGATCTAACTTTACCTGGGTTATTTCCATGTTTATGACTTTGTGCTCTTACCCATTGTTTATGATAACATACACCGATGGGGGTTGCAAATTGAAAAGAGAGTTTATAATAGAAGGAGAATAGTCAATATACTTACCTCACACATATGAGGTATATGAGTTCGCATATCTAAATGCCACATTCGTGTAAAATTCTAGACCGATGCTCTTATTTGTTTCATGAATCAAATTATTAAAACTTACCCATTGCCTTTGTTGCAAAAGCTCTCCTATTTCTTCAAAACCTTACAAATCATTCAAATCAAATGTTATTTCCCTCACAATGTGGTAATCTACTAGCTTGAGATTTTTTTTGGCATGTGCCTTAGATAGAAATGTGAGGTTTGGGAAGGTCGGAGCGCTAGGCGTTGAGGAAGCCCTTGATGATGAGTCTCTTAACACGTGTCCTCTTTTGGAAGCCACAATACCTATAACAAAAATAAAAACAATACACACAGAGAAAAAGAAGAAGAAAATTTGCACAGACTTTAGCTCAGAGTAAAGAGTAGAAAGTAGAGGAGTAGAAGAGAACTCTGAGGAAAAAGTGATTTGAAAACCACTATTTATAGGCCAACCAGCCGTTGCTCATCGCGCGCATTATACCTCCATCATGCAAGCGATATGAATGGTTACCTCCAACGTCTCTCTCCAACGGTCATATCGTGTGTCATAACTTTATTGCGCGCACGATGCCAACGGAACTCAGAATCTCCCAAACTCCTCTATCGCGTGTGTGATGCCTATATTATTAGCGTGATGGAGCCCTATCACGCATATGATATGCCACATTATTATACCAGGGGATGAAGCTTTCCTCTCTCTTTTCTTTTTCTCTTTTCTTCCATTTTCTTTTTCTTTCTTTTCTTATTTTACCTATTTTCTTTTCCAACAAGATAACACAAAAATTGACAATGTTAAAAATTAAATTTCGATATGACATAAAAATAAATTCTTACCGATGAGTTTCCTCCCATCAAGCACTTTTTTTACGTCATTAGCTTGACGATTCATGTCTAAGGCACGTCAGGCACAAGGGATACCCTCACACTGGTCACTTCACTTCTTCTTGTTCCTTTGTCTACTTTCCTACCTTTTTCCTCCAGATGGTAGCAAGTACCAGAATTCTCCACATACGATGTCCAAACATACACCTTTAAAACCACCTTCTCTTTATTGAACTTCAAGATAAGTTCACCTGTTTATACATCAATCTTTGCTTTCCCGGTTTCCAAGAATGGCCGTCCAGGAATAACAGACCTCTTGAATCTCCTTTTGTATCAATGACTACAAAATCTGTAGGAAACAATAATTCGTCGACATGTACTAACATGTCACGTAAAATACCAACCGGTTGAGTAACATATGAGTCAGTTAGAGTGAGAGTCATGTTACTTGGTGTGATCTCACCCACTTTCAATTCTTTAACCATTTTCAGTGGCATGACATTTATGCTAGATCCAAGATCACATAGAGCATGCAGAATATTCACTCCACCGATATTACAAGAAATAGTAAACTTACCTAGGTATTTTAATTTCGGTGGCAAGGATTTAGGTATTACCACATCATCCTTTTCGGTCATGTGTACATGTTCCTTGACCACTTTCTCTTTCGCCCCCTTTAGTAACGCCTTCATAAATTTATCAAACTTATACTTTAATTCTAAAATTTCATGGAGCTAAATACTTACCTAGAGATTAGCTAGCATTTACTTGAACTTTGCAAACATCCCTGCTTAATCACCTTGAGTTAGTTTCTTTTTAATTATCGGGTACAATAGTTTTATGTAATTTGGTAAAGGAGGATTTGGTTCAGTCAGAATCTGCTTCTTTGTTATTCTACAAGGAGAGTTTTTATCAATGAGTTGATCAAGGGTGACTCCTATTTCCTCTCGGTCACCTTGATTTTTACTCTTTTCCTTTTCAATAATCACCCCTAAACGTGTATCCATAGGCTTGGATGATTTATTCTTAGGACTATCTACAGTGTATTATGTTACTGTTTGTACATATAAGTATTATCACAAAAGGATTTGTCAGATCACATGATATTTTCGTGTCTCAAAATTTGCCCATTTTCAATGGCATATTATGTTAAATACATGATTTAGTATAATTGCCAATGCCGCGAAAACCTACAGGGTCACACACAAAATGACAGATTGATGAGAGATAAAGTAACTAAGGAATACCGTAATGTACGGTGCCCTTAAGTGAATTGTAGAACATCGTAAGGTACAGTGTACTTAAGTAGAATACGAAATATGGTAAGGTACCACACGCTTAAGTGATTTTGGCATATTATAAGATATGGGCCACATACACTTGAGTGAGCTTTTTAGCTTGCAACCCATATAAGTGATTCTATAAATAGAACCCTTGTGTAGAAGCATTTGTGCAGTTGTAATTTTGTTTCTCTCTCTCTCTCTCACTCAAAGCCTTCATTCATAGCAGCTAGCACTGAGATTGAAGGAATCCGTTCGTGTGGACTGAGTAGAGGCGTTGTCATCGTTCAACGTTCGTGATCGCTCCGTAGATCTGCATCAAAGATTACAATCGCCATGAGAGGTAACAATTCTATCACTGATCATGCTCATTCGTGAGGATCACTAAAGGAGAAATTTTATATTCCGCTGCGTTTTGGATCGCTTTTCTCCTTCATAAACATGTCTCCCTAGGGTAATTCCATGAGTAAAAGTCATTCTTGCAATGAAAGATTACAAGTCCTCAGAAACTCCAAGTTATGCATAGGTCAATCACAATAGCCCAAGTCCATACAAGGGTCCTAACAAGTCCTCTAAGTCCATCACATTAAGTCTCATTGTCCATTATGTCTCAAAAAAAGGAAGATTAAGTCTTTTTAGTCTTTTCCATTTTTATCATGTTTTTGTTCATTTTTAGATTAGATAACAAGATAAATCAATAACAATGAATGAAAGAAGATGAAATGAAATGGATGCTAATGTGCAAGAATCAAATTGCAAGAATTTAAATTGCACAAATTTAAATTTTAGGAGTTAGAAGTTAGCATTTCATAATGTAAAGGTTAGAAGTTAAATGTTAAAAAATAATCACATAGTGATCATCTATCAACAAATCAAAGGACCCAAATATATGCCTCGCCAAGGGATAACCTATCATTAATTCAAAGTGTCAAAATGATCAATTGATCATTTGTCAATATTTTTGAATTGAAGAAGATTGAATCAACCAAGGGGTTCATCTATAGATGATTTGAGATGATGAGAATGGATAAACCAAGCAATGAAAAGATGAATAAAAGTTGAAATAAAAGGAATTAAAAGTTAGTAGTTAGATGTTAATTTGCATTAAAAATGAAATCAAGTTAAAGTGTTAACAAAAATGCAAAAAATAAAATCAAGATAAAAATAATAGCATAAGAGTAATAAGACAGGAAAAAAATTCAGCAACATGCTTCATCAACAACTCTATACATCAAGTGCAAAGTCTCATGTCAAGAAGAAACCAACACCAGAGCTCCGACACCACCTCGCCGGAGGTGGAAGAATTGACCGAAATCAAGAAATAACACCACTCTTCTACTCCTTTCAACCTCATCTATCCTAATCTCTCATCTATTATAACCAATAGTTAATCAATTCTAAAAACTGGAGCATTAAAGTCAAGAATCTCAAGCACAAAAACTGAAATTAAATGGATATGGAGGAGAATCCAACTACCAAACCTTGGGGCTTTAATTATCCAATGTACAAGCTACATTGTGGTATCAAAAATTCAGCAAACAAAGAAGGATAAAAAATTGCCGACCTGCAAGACGGAGGATTATCTTGGAACTTTGCTGAAATTTGAAGGTGATGAAGATGCAAAAGACAAAGGTATGCTTCTTTGATCTTCTACTTCTGCATTTCAATGATTTGGATCGGAAAATGTTAAATTAAATTGTTGTTCTTGATGTTGATTTTCTGAATTTTGAGGAGTGTAGAATGTAGGAGGTTTAGCTCAATTGATAACCAACTTCAATGTGAAGCTTGCTCCAATGGTGAGAGAGAGCTTTAGTGTAGGGAGAGTTTTTGGAGAGGATGAAGTGAGAGGAGAAAATTTGAATTTGCAATGAGTGTCCAAAAATAATTGTGGAGAATGGATTCTGATTTATAAAGATTGATCAAGGGTAGATTAGGAATGAAAATGAAATTTTGTTATTTGGATTTGTGAGCTGGAAATTGATTTGAATTATGTGAATTAATCAAAATAAAATGCTGTTGGGAAATAAAAATGAAGTGTAATATGAAGCATTTGATGTTGTTGTTGAATTGATATGCTATTGTTATTGGTCTTGCAAGTGCAGGTGTAAACGGTTACCACCATGAAGATTGGTGCCCTGGGTTGCAGAACAAGACCACGTGAAGCAGGTGTAACTGGTTACCATAATCGTTTACCACTGTGATAACATGGATTAGGGGCTCAGCTGACGCAGGTTGTGTAGCAGGTGTGTAACACCTCAAAATTTGCCCTCCTCTTCTTGGGACTAGCTTAGCATATTGCATTTCATTTTGTAGGACATTAGGCATTTGCATATTGCATATCATGTGAGAACAAGCAAGTCATCCTCTAAAAGTCTTTCTCAGAAGATGGAGAGGTTAAGAGATGCAAGCCTGAGGGTCTCATAAATTGATCACTAATCATTTGAGGTTTGTGCTTCAATTAGGGTTTCTTGGTCCTTCAAGGAGTTTGAGCATTATCTTATTGGAAAGGGTACATCATCATCATCATGGTTATGTCATCCTCAAAGGGCTCATTGTTCAGGCTCATATTCTTTGGGATTAGGGTTTTGACCTCTGGTCAACCCTAATCAGTTGCATTCTACCAGTCAGGGTTCCTCAAGGATATGGGGTTTATTTGCTTGGATGAGGATCATATGATTATTATGTGGAGCTTACAAGATCTAGGGGTTCATTTTGGAGCCAATTCCTCAAGTGGTTAAGGCTCAGGCTGATCAGGGCATTTCTAAGTCATCTGTCAACCAGAAAGTCAACAGAAAGTCAACTGAGGGCTAGGAGGTGGAGAAATGAGTTTCAACATCTCATTCATGTTCAAAAGAGGTTCATTTGTCATTACAAACATGTATATTGAAGATGTTGAGGTCAGATCAAGAGTTTCAAAAAATGGAAAGTGACCTGTAATTGAAAGTTTCCAAAAATGGAAGGTTTTTGGTTCAAATTCAACTTGATCTTGCATCATCAAAGAAGCTTCAAATGAAATTTTTTCCTACATGAAAGTTGAAGATCTCTCTCTCCCATTTCCAAAAAGTCCTAGATCATGAGCATCTGATGAATGGTTGAGGAGATATGATCAAATCATTGCCAAGGATGCATGGAACTTCAAATGGCCATAACTTTTGATTCATAACTCCAAATTTGGTGGTTCTTTTTGCATTTTGCTTCTCATGACATGTAGTTTCCAAAACATACATCACATTGTATGAAATTTGAACATAAGATCATTTGCTTATTCATGAAGATTTTGGAGGGAAAATCATAAATTTAAAATTGGTGCATCATGAGAACTTTTTGCCATTGCCAATGTGTTTAAAAAATGATTTTGAGTGACTTTGATCAAGCACATGGCACTGTTCACGTCCATTTACTACATGCACCATGCAAATTTTCAATTTTTGCCATACACCTTGTTTTCACTTAACTTCAACTAAACCTTGATTAATTTTAATTAAAATAGGATTAGCACATGGTATATATACATAAACCTAACAGAATTGTAGAGGTTTTGCTCATTCTAGATCCAAATTCTCTCTCCCTCCAAAATTTTCTCTCAATCTTAATTCAAAATTTTCTCACATAAGCCTTGAATTTCTTCCATATTCTGGTTCTCTAGTGTTGATTTAGCAGAGATCAAGCCTTGGATCATCAAGTTTGGACCAGAATTGTGCATGTGGAGCTCAAGAACATAACCATGGCATTTGAGATTTAAGCAAGATCTACACAGTTCCAAGCCTCAAAATCTTCATAAAGCTTCATCACCAGTGATTAGGAGTGGATTTGCATGCTTGCTTGGCCTTGGATCTGCAGAATTCAACAACTGTTCTTCAAGAGGTCACATTTTTGATCCTCTTAATTATCTGTTTTATGTGTATAGTCTTGTAGATCTTTGAGTGCTGATGAATCTGAGCTAAATTTCGTGTGTTTTGGATGAATATTGAGAGAGATATGCTTGATTGAAGTTTGATACATCAAAATGTTTTTGCTCGATTTGATTTATACATGATGAATTGATGTGAATTATTAGTGGATTCGTGTTCCTCATTGTGTAACGGTTCGAATGGTATAAAGATCGGCCAATTCTGGAAAATTCTGGAAATTCTGGAAAAATTCGTATGATGTTCATGCTCTTCATCTTCATCTTGGTGAGGAAGATGAAGATCTTCATCTTAGCGACGCCCTAGCGTCCGTCGCTAACATGAGGCTAGGGCTTTCCTGCAAAGCGGCGTCGTTTCATGTGAAGCGCTGCATGTGATTGGCTAGCGCGTTTCTCAGCTCGATTCCTGGTGCCAGCATAATTTCAAATCAATTCCTATTTTCCTATTTCCCTCTAATAATTCCACATGCTTAATCATTTTTTAATTCAATTTTTTTGCCAACTTTAGAAAATCATATTAAATTGAAAAATGATCCAAAAAATGCCTGGTTTTTTGCTACTTGTTCCTTAGAATGTTTAGAATTTTATGGTGCGAAATTCTGAAGTTGTGCATGGCTGGAATTTGAATTGTGTTAGAATATGTGGACATGTGTACATTTGTGACCTTGCTCCATTCTTTCTATTGTGAAATGCTTGATTTTAATCCAATTGCCATGAAATTTTGCATGATGATTCTTGACATATTGATTAATGTTTTAGGCTTGGTTTGGTATTTTTCTCATTTGCCATTTCTATTTTATGCACATGTTTGCATGGTGTGACAATTTGTGTCATACATTTGGTTGATCAACTTGTGCAATTTAATTTCCACATCAAATGATCTTTGTTGATTCTGATTTTTTGTATGATGTTCATGTTGGATGTGTTGAATGCTCATGAATTTTTCCAGAATTATTTGAATCATTTCTGTTTTGATTTAGAATTTTCATTCTCAATGTCCACATGTATGCTTTGAAATTGCCTTTGACTTCTCTTGCACATGAAATGACTTTGCCATTTGATTTTGATTTGGTCCTTTTTAGGACTTGTTCATATTTGTTTGAAGTTGCTTCATGTTGGATATCAAGTTCTGTTTTGACTTTTTGCCCCACCTTTGACCCTAGCCTTTGAGCTAGTGGTTTGGTCTCATCCTTTGGACTTTGTGTTTCAGGTTTTCAAGCAATTTGTCACATTGGTTGATATGATCTCATCACTTGAGATACAAGCTATTTTGGTTGACTAACCTTGCTGTTTTGTAGGTCTTGTGGATGATGAATTAATTTAGTTTGCTTGCATCTCATGCCTTGCATTGATGTTGTCTGATGATTGGTTGTCTCACTGTTGGACTTTCTGATTGTTTTGTGTTAACACTGTACTGATTTGTTTAGTTGTTTACACAGGTACCTAAGTCGCTTTAAGTTCATTTGAACTTTGCTTTTCTTGGCTTGTGCTTGGCATACCACTTAGGTAATGACCCCTAACTTCATGTAGTCTGGAAGACCTCTCAGGTTACTTTGGCAGGCACCTGTCTGAAGCCCTCCTTAAGAGGCAATGTTTGTGGTTGTTTATCTTTGTGCCTTGTACATATAAAGACCTCCTAAGTGAAGAGGCATTGGCAGATAAAAGGGATGTGCAATCCATCCCCTGCTATTCAGTTGTGTCTTTCATCCTGCTCACACCATGTGTTGATGCAATTTGAATAAGAACCCAAGATCTTGTTGTGTCAGTCAGGTGGAATAGAGTCCCACATTCTGGACTCCCACACTTTTATTGTCTGAAGCTCTCCCAGGCCAGGGATAAGAGCTGTGAGGTCCTACCCTCACTTCCCATTTCATCTGCTTCACCCTAACTCTCAATGTTAGGGTTAAGAGAAAACAACGCCTCTTTTCAGTTGGCTTGTTTGTCGAGGTTGATTTGACCCCTTGACTAAAGCCCAGCCATGTTGTGTGAGCCTTCTTGTTTGCATATAGTGTGTGATACTTGTTCACCCGTTTGCTTACTTGCTGTGTTGTTAACTTGCTGCCTGTGCGAGTTAGGACCTGTTAGAAATCTCAACCTAGGACTATTGTGGATTGCATGACAACTATTAGGCTCGAGTCAGTCTCCCTTTTAGTTTGTTATTTCCCGGTCTATGGTTAGGAGAAAGTTTCTCCCCTGTTAAGGGGAACTATGTTGCCCTGATCCTCATACCAGATGAGGTACGTAGGCAGGAGATCGTGCGAGATCTCTCCGGGCACCCTTTTCTTTTTTGCGTGTGTTTTGCTTGATAGCTATCAGGTCCGAGTTCCCGACTCCCTTTTAGTCTGTTTGTTTCTTTTGACGTCTCAGCGTCTGCTTGGTGTTTGTGTGACAACTATTAAGCTCGAGTTCCAGACTCCTTATTAGCTTGTCTGTTTGATAACCTTCTTGTGTGTGTTAGGAGTTGGATGTAAGACCAACGATTGGCATTCCGTTTCCTATTTGTGGTGTATTTGGAGTCTGATGTAAGTCCAGCGATTGGCATTCGGTTTCCTCGTTTGTGTTTGTTGTTCGGAGTTGGATGTAAGACCAGCGATTGGCATTCCGATTCCAGTTGTGTGTTTGCTCTGATGTCTCAGCGTCTTTGTGTTGTGTTTTGTTTCGGCGTGCGTTAGCCGAACTACGGTAGCTCTGATTCTCATTCTAGATGAGATACGTAGGCATAGGATGCGATATCCTAGCGAGCCCGTTTCCCATTATCCCCGAACTACGTCGACTCTGATGTTTGTTTTTGACAAACTACGTAGGCCCAGGATGCGATATCCTGCCGAGTCGTCTTCCTCCATCCTCTCCCGCCTGTTTATTCCAGTGTGTGTGCATTCTTTGAGCAGTTATTCAGCAACCTTATTCTTTCCTTTCTGAGCATGGATCCCGTCGAGTACGACAGACGTGAGGGGTGCTAATACCTTCCCCTTGCGTAACCGACTCCCGATCCTTGCGTCTCTGGTCGTAAGACCATTTCCTTTCCAGGTTTACTTCGAGCATTTCCTTTCCCTCCTTTGGGATAAATAACGCACGGTAGAGGCTCTGTTTGTTTGTTTTTCCCGCCAGTTGTTTTTCGCGGATGCGACAAGGTGTAACCGGTTACATGCACGAATAATAGGGATTCCTGGGTTTTGATGGCATGATATTGCAGGGGAGTGCATGGCGTAACCCGTTACATGCGTGAAAAATGGTGTTCCAAGGAGAATGGAATGGTGGGTGCATTGCAAATTCACCAACATAGATGAAAAGCTTTTCTTCTTTCAATTTTATACAATGTAGTGCTATGTAGCATGCCATGTAATAGAACTAGGAAATGGATTTACTCATGTAGAAATGAATTAGTGCTTATAATGAAGATGTTTTATGCATGTACTTATGTTGACATGCTTGTAATGAAAAATACTCAAGAGTCAAAGCTTAGTCAGGTGACTTTGGTCAACTGGTTGACCAAAAAGTCAACAATTTGCCAAGAGTTAACTTAGGTAAAAAATGCAATTATAGTGTATAATGCAATGCTTTGGTGTATTAATGACCATTATTGAAATGAAGTGCAATGGATGAATGAATAAAAAATGGAAACATAAAACATGTAATCTAAGCTTCCCTCAAAAACAGTGACTTGAAAATTTGAATGATGACCTTGCAAAAGTAACACTTTCCATGCCATTTAAATGAATTGAATCAATGACAATGCAATGCACTAGTGTAACTTATGAATGGAACAATACTGATGACATGTGTAAGAACAAAAATTGTTCTACAACAGATTCCTTGATTTTGATGATAACAAAGGATGAAACCAAAAATGGCACTCTAACGAAAAGTTTCTAAGTGTGCAGGGTTCTAAGGAAAGAAGGAAGAAATCTGATGACGTCATCAGATACAGAACCAGATCAGATACAAAACAACAAATGATCAGAAGCATCTGAAGTGGAAACACGTTCAAGAAAGTCTAACTCTGAACAAAATAGCAAGTATCAGAAGCATCTGAACAAGAAGTAAGCTCTAGATGTTCTGACTCTGAACAACGCTATCTCTAAATTCCAGAAGCTATCAGCGCTGTCTGAAGAAACTATCTGAACTCTAAAGAGATCAACATCAGAAGCAAGATTCCAAGATCTCCAGAAAAGCGAAGACTCTGATCATGGAATTGCTAATCATGGAAGAGTAACGTTAAAGTCAAGTAAAGATTTGCAAATGGATTTCCTAATAGAGAAAGAGACGTTAATCTCCAATTTCAATAAAGAAGATACCATATGTGGTAAGTAGTCATTTCAAGGAGAGAAAGTTATCCTACAGAAGCTATTTAAGTGATGGCGTAAATTCATTTTAATATCCACCAGTTTCAACCACTACCTCACTTATATATAAAATGGGCTGCAATCAACATTAAAAAAAAAAAGAGAAAGCGAACAAGCAAAAATTATACTGAAATATCAACACTCAAGAAAAACACTCTTGCTCTCAAAATCTTCACGAAGCTTTTGCTTATAACGTGAATCACTTTGTTCTTACTATTGTAATATTAGCTTATCTTAGAAGCACTCTAGATTACATAAATCTTTCATCTATTGTTTGTTGATTTCCTCAAGTGACTCTGTGTAGTCTGTATACTTGAGAGGACTAAGAGATTTTTCTCTTAGACGTTGTTTGTAATCTTTCAAGATTAGTGGATTAAGTCCTTGTTGAAGGCGAAATCACCTCGGCCGGGTGGACTGGAGTAGCTTTGTGTTATAAGCGAACCAGTATAAAATCCTTGTGTGATTTTCATTTTGAAAAGCGCTTATTTTTCCAAACAATTCAAACCCCCCCTTTCTTGTTTTTCTCACCTTCAATTGGTATCAGAGCTCCGGCTCTGTTATTGATTTTCTAATCAAACACTTAACAATGTAGAGAGATCCAGTACGAGAAAAACTATGGCTCACACAAATGAAAAGGATAGTTACAACGCTAAGCCTCCTGTTTTTGATGGAGAGAAGTTTGACTACTGGAAAGATAGGATCGAAAGTTTCTTTCTGGGTTATGATGCTGACCTTTGGGACATTGTCACAGATGGATACACACCTCCAGTCTTAGAAAATGGAGCTGAAGTTCCCAGAAATAAGATGTCAGAAGATCAGAAACGTGTCTTCAAAAATCATCACAAGGCCAGAACCATACTTCTCAATGCTATATCTTACAATGAATATGAGAAGATCACCAACAGAGAGACAGCCAAAGATATACTTGACTCTCTGAAGATGACTCATGAAGGAAACTCCCAAGTCAAAGAGACGAAGGCTCTGGCGCTTATCCAGAAATATGAAGCCTTCAAAATGGAAGATGACGAAGCTATAGAGGCTATGTTTTCTAGATTCCAAACTCTTATTGCAGGTCTCAAAGTGCTAGACAAAGGATACACAACTGCAGATCATGTTAAGAAGATAGTCAGAAGTCTTCCAAAGAAATGGAGACCTATGGTTACTGCTCTGAAGCTGTCAAAGGATCTGAACAATATCAGCCTTGAAGAACTTGTCAGTTCTCTCAGAAGCCATGAGATAGAACTAGAGGAGGATGAGCCTCATTAAAGGAACAAGTCTGTAGCATTAAAGTCCAGACCTGAAAGACGCAAACCTGACAGAACCAAAGCTCTCCAGGCAGAAACTGAAGATACTGACGACTCTGAACCAGAAGATTCTGATGATGATGAAGAATTGTCCCTACTAACCAGAAGAGTTAAGCAACTCTGGAAAAAGAGGAACAACAACTTCATAAGACCAAGACCCAGAGGGGATCGATCAGAATCAACTTCAAAAGGTAAAGCTAACAAAGATATTACCTGTTATGAATGTAAAGAAACAGGTCATTACAGAAATGAATGCCCCAAGCTAAAGAAGGACAACTCTAGAAAAGAAAGCTTCAAGAAAAATACCTTCAGGACAAAGAAAGGACTGATGGCTATCTGGGATGATAGTGAATCTGGATCATCAGAATCTGACTCTGATGAACAGGCCAACGTGGCACTTATGGCTACCACATCCAGGAGTAGCTCAGATGAAGAATCTGAAGAGGTATTTTTTGAACTTTCTCGATCTGATCTAGAATCATGCTTGTCAGAAACTCTTAGCTCATATCAGAAATTAAAACAAAAGTTTAAAAACATAAAAGGCTGTCTTAAAGCAAAATTTGAAGAATGTAGTGAACTTGAGATGACAATTCTAGCACAAGAAGATACAATCAGATTCTTAACATTAGAAAAAGATGGAGCAAAAAGAAAAAGCTTAGAATTAGAAGAAGTGTTGTCTCAAGTACCACAAACTTCAAATAAAATAATTTATAAATACGAAGAAGCCTTTCAAGAATTTCTGAAAAATGGGATAGATAGGAGTATTATGGCATCCATGATTTATGGAGTCAGTCAGAACAATAAAAAGGGAATTGGGTATGATCCTAAGGAAGATAAAACTTCTACCAGTAACCAACTTAAATCTCCCTTTTCATATCACTATACACACACACAAGAACAAAAATTTAAGAATGCTAGAAAACCCAAAGTTATAAGAAACTCTGGAAAAACTAATCTGAAAGGACCCAAGAGATTCTGGGTACCAAAAGATAAGATTATCTATGTTGCAGATATCCTATGCAGCAAAGTTCAGACACCAGTCATGGTACCTGGACTCTGGATGCTCGCGACACATGACGGGAAGAAAGTCTATGTTCCAAAGTCTGGAACTTAAAGACGCTGGATTTGTAGGCTTCAGAGGAGATCAGAAAGGAAGGATCAGAGGCTCTGGAACTATTGGTAATGGTACTCTTCCCTCTATATCTGATGTCCTTTATGTAGAAGGATTAATGCATAACTTGTTATCTATAAGTCAATTAAGTGATAACGGTTATGATGTAATCTTTAATCAAAAAACATGTAAAGCCATTAATCAGAACGATGGCTCTGTCCTTTTCACAGGCAAGAGGAAAAACAACATTTATAAAATTAATCTTTCTGATTTAAAAGAACAAAATGTTAAATGTCTGATGTCAGTTCACGAAGAGCAATGGGTATGGCATCGACGCTTGGGCCACATTAGCATGAGGAAACTTTCTCAGCTAAATAAACTCGAGTTAGTCAGAGGCCTACCTAAACTGAAGTTTTCTTCAGATGCTCTGTGTGAAGCATGTCAGAAAGGAAAATTTTCAAAAACATCCTTTAAAAAGAAAAATGTTGTTTCTACCTCTAAGCCTCTGGAACTTCTTCACATTGACTTATTTGGTCCTGTGAAAACAGCATCAGTCAATGGAAAGAAATATGGACTAGTAATTGTTGATGATTACAGCCGCTGGACATGGGTGAAATTCCTAAAGCACAAGAGTGAGTCTCACTCTGTATTCACCAGTTTCTGTTCCAAAGTGCAAAAAGAATTTGACTCTAAAATTGTTGGAGTCAGAAGTGATCATGGTGGGGAATTTGAAAACAAAGATTTTGAGGAATTATTTGACTCTAATGGAATATCCCATGATTTCTCCTGTCCTAGAACTCCACAACAAAATGGAGTTGTAGAGAGAAAGAATAGGACACTCCAAGAGATGGCTAGAACCATGATCAATGAAACTAATGTGGCAAAGCACTTTTGGGCAGAGGCTGTAAATACAGCGTGTTACATTCAGAATAGAATCTCTATAAGACCCATTCTGGAAAAGACTCCCTATGAACTGTGTAAAGGAAGAAAACCAAACATTTCATATTTTCATCCTTTTGGATGTTCTTGCTTTATCTTAAATACTAAAGAACATCTGAACAAGTTTGATTCCAAAGCACAGAAAGGTATTATGTTAGGATACTCAGAATGCTCTAAAGGCTACAGAGTATACAACACAGAAACCAAAATTATGGAAGAATCAATTCATGTCAGATTTGATGATAAGCTTGACCCTGAAAAGTCAAAGCTAGTTGAAAAGTTTGCAGATTTAGAAATCACTCTTGTAGAATCTGATAAAACTCAAGAAGCAATTGTCACTCAGAACTCTGAAGAAATTAAATCTCCAGAAATCCCAAAGAAAGTTAAAAGTCGTATCAACGTTTCTGAAGATTTGATTCTGGGAAACAAGGACGAACCTGTCAGAACCAGATCTACCTTCAGGACCTCTGAAGATACTCCTTTGGGACTAGTGTCTCTGATTGAGCCTATGTCTTGTGATGAAGCACTTCAGGATAACGACTGGGTTTCAGCCATGCAAGAAGAATTAGATCAATTCTCAAAGAATGATGTCTGGGATCTCGTTCCTAAACCCAGAGGCACTCATGTCATTGGAACCAGATGGGTTTTCAGAAACAAGCTGAACGAGAAAGGAGAAGTTGTCAGAAACAAAGCTCGACTGGTAGCTCAAGGTTACAGTCAACAAGAAGGTATTGACTATAATGAAACCTTTGCTCCAGTCGCGAGGTTAGAATCTATTCGTCTTCTTGTATCTTTTGCTATTAATCACTCTATCAAATTATATCAAATGGATGTCAAGAGTGCATTCCTTAATGGTTATATTTCAGAAGAAGTGTATGTCAATCAACCTCCAGGTTTTGAAAATTCAAACTTTCCAGAACATGTTTTTAAACTTAAAAAATCTTTATATGGACTTAAACAAGCTCCCAGAGCTTGGTATGAACGTTTAAGCAATTTTCTTCTGGAACAAAATTTTATCAGAGGGAAAGTTGATTCCACACTCTTCTGTAAGAACCTTAATAATGATCTCATGATATGCCAGATTTACGTTGATGATATTATTTTTGGTTCTGCTAATATCTCTGTTTGCCAAGAATTTTCTAAGTTAATGCAGGCAGAATTTGAAATGAGTTTAATGCAAGAACTAAAGTTCTTTCTGGGAATTCAAATTAATCAAACTTCAGAAGTCACGTACGTCCATCAAAGTAAATATATTAAAGATGTTCTGAAGAAGTTTGACATGACTGAATGCAACTCTGCAAAAACTCCCATGCACCCAACTTGCATTCTTGAAAAGGAAGAGGTAAGCAACAAGGTTTGTCAGAAGCTCTATCGAGGTATGATAGGCTCTCTTCTCTATCTGACTGCTACTCGTCCTGATATTCTCTTTAGTGTCTGTCTTTGTGCCAGATTCCAGTCAGATCCTAGAGAATCTCATTTAACAGCAGTTAAGAGAATTCTTAAGTATCTGAAAGGAACTCCTAACCTGGGCCTGATGTATAAGAAAACATCAAAGTATAGACTCTCGGGTTACTGTGATGCAGATTATGCAGGAGATAGAATAGAACGAAAAAGCACTTCTGGAAATTGCCAGCTTCTGGGAAATAATCTGATATCCTGGGCTAGCAAAAGACAGTCAACTATCGCTCTATCAACTGCAGAAGCAGAATACATCTCAGCGTCACTGTGCACAACTCAGATGCTCTGGATGAAGCATCAGTTAGAAGATCTGCAAATCTTTGAGAGTAACATTCCTATCTTTTGTGATAATACTGCTGCTATTTGTTTAAGTAAGAATTCCATTCTACATTCCAGAGCCAAACACATTGAAATAAAACATCATTTTATCAGAGACTATGTTCAGAAAGGGATAGTAACATTGAAGTTCATTGATACAGAACATCAATGGGCAGATATCTTTACTAAGCCTCTAGCTGAAGATAGATTTCTTTTTATCTTAGAACATCTGAACATTAAAAATTGCCCTGAGTGAAGTATGGCTCTGAAAAATGTAAAATGAGACTCTGATAAAAACAAATATACTTCTGCCTCTGACTCTGATACTTCTACCAGTTAAGAAGATATCTGAGTTAGAAATCTCCAGGAACCAATCTTTTGGTATTCCTGAAGATCAGATACATCAACACGTGGAGCACTGAGCGTCTAACCTTAGAACTTCTAGACAGCTGTCAAAAGAAATTCAAAGGACAGACGTTTGAAATCTCCTCGAGCAGTGTGTACTGTTGGGATTAGACATTCATTTATTAGCCTTAATCATTTCTCCCCCAAGCGTGCAAACTTGAGCTTTGTGCTAACGCATTTTGATGTGTCGTTTTGCATGTGTTTTACTTAGAGTATTTAAACACTTTTCTCACATTTCACACATTTATCACTCTCACTCACTCTAAAACCCTAAACCTCTCTGAAGCATTCTCTGAAAGCTCTTCATCTTCATCAATCTTCATCTTCTTCTTCACCATGGACGCTCAACAACAACAAGTTTTCAACTTTTCACAACAAATGGAATCAAGCTCTACTGCTCAAACTTCAAGCATTCCAACTCCAACGGTTACAGGCGTCTCCATCACCCCTGTTTACAAGGAACCCCATGTTCTTGACCGTGAACCCCATATTAACCTATCAACCCCTTTTGAAGGACTGGAAGTGTTGTGTGAAACGCTAGTAGATTTCGACAACTTGAGGAGAAATGGCGTTGATCTTACTGAAGAACTTCGTCAACAAGGGTGGGAAAACTACTTCCAAAGGCTTTATGGTCCTGTTTACCCACTTCTCATCAAGGAGTTCTGGAGATTTGCAGATGCTGATGACCATTTCATCGTCTCCTTTGTTTTGGGAGTAAAGATAGTAATTACTGAAGAGTCAATTGCTTCTTTACTGAACATGGAGAGAGATGGAGGAAAAAGGATTTACAACATCCCTCCTAGGTCAAAGCGCATTACTGATGTAATCAATCCAACCATCTTCAAATCCAACACTGAAGGAAATCCTTCAAAGAACAAAGAGCTGCATCAGAACCTCAGAGTGTGGCTGAAGATCATTCTGGGAACTATTCACCACCGCCCAGCATCAAACTCTTCTGATTACATCAATGCAGATCAGAAATGCATTCTGTATTGCATTCAAAAGGGTGTGAAGATCTGCCTTCCTGCACTTCTCTTCAAATACCTCAGAGATTCTGTCAAGGAAACCAGAAATAACATGAAGCCCAGATCCTACATCCCTCTGGGAAGATTGCTATCTGATGTTTTCATCGAGAATGGACTGGTAGATCATCTGGAAAAGACCAAACTGATGGATGATCTGGCAATAGATACTGGGAAGCCTCTGAACGCCAGAAATCTCAAGAGTATGGAAATAATCAAGAAGATTCAAGTCAGACCCACTCTGGACACATCCTGGGATTCGTTGAAAGATCAGAGGAAGCTGCCTCATGGTCTTGCAAGGTTCTTCAAGGATGAACCCAGAGATGCGGTTGCTATCTATCTTCAGCGTCTGCTGGATGAAGGTGTTGACATATCTGACTTCAGCCTCGACGATTGTCTAGATTCAGAAGAAGACTTCGTCAGGTACAAGAGAGGTCTCTCTGAGAAGAAGATAGCATCACAGGCAAAGAAGGCCAGACTTGGAGAATCTTCTGGAAGCAGATCTCCAGCTCCTCTGAAAATTTCTACTGGTACGTCTGTTCCTCCTATTTCCTCTGACCCTCTGATGGTTTCCTCTACCCCTTCCTCTAATCCTCTCCCAACACCACCTATTTTCACAACCTCTGAAATCCCACCTTCAACCACCAGAACCTCACCTTCACCAATTTTAAATATCGCCCGTACATTCATACCTCCTTCTGAACCTGAACAAATAAACCAAAGCACTTCCTCTTCATCTTCCACAGCCCCAGAATCACCACCATACCTCAACATTTCTTCTGACCCAGAACTCTCAGACCCTAACTCTCCAACCCTAGCCCAAATTTATGCTCTAAACCTCGCTTCACAACAACCAACAGAACCTGAAATAACTTCACCACCACAACAAACAACCACCATCCCTTCTGAAAACCAACCTTCTGAAAACCAACCTTCTGAAAACCAACCTTCTGAAGACCAACCCTCTGACCTTCCCACCTCTGATATCAACCCACCAAACACCTCTGCTGCACCTGAATCAGAAACTGAAACTGAACCTTTAGACTTAAACCCTCTTTACGATTCACCCCAAAGATCTGAACCTGAAGCAGAATCTGAACCTCTCACATTAAATCTCAGCCCTCCAACATCTTCACCTCAAACCTCTGAACCAAACCTTTCTGTACCTACCCTTGAGGAAGCCATCATGCTGGTAGCAGGGGCTTCAGTACAAAAGGTCAAGTCTCTGACCACCAACTCTGAAATCAGTGATGATCCTGATTCTGTAAGGACACACTGGAACAGAGTCATTGGCTGGATGACCTCTGAGGCTTTTAGACTGAAGAACATCTCTGAACAAGTCAGAAATGGCTACATCAGAGATGCTGAGGCAAGACTCCAGGAAAGACTTGCCAGAGAAGCTGCTTAAGAAGCCAGGAGGCTAGAGGAAGAAAGACTTGCGCGAGAAACTGAAGAAGCCAGAAGGCTGGAAGAAGAAAAAGCTCGTCAAGCTGAAATCCTAAGGGAAAAGGAAGCTGAAGCTAAGGCTCTGGCAGATGCTGCTGCTGCTGCAAAAGCTGAAGCACAGGCCGCTGCTGAAGCACAGCAGGCTCTGACTCTGGGGGAGTCCTCTTCTGTCATCCCTATGGTTCTCCAGACGCTGAAAGAACTTAAGCAAGATCAGAATGAACTCCGGGCCAGAATGGACAAGCAAGATACTGTCAACGACAACATCCAGAACATGCTTGCTATGTTGCTTCAGAGAATGCCTCCGCCTCCAAACCCCTAGACACTTAGGATTTTTGTTTGCCTGTTGTTTTGTTTTTTGCTTTCTGATGTTTTCATGTTCTTGTTGCCTTTGTGCTTTTATCTGAATACATTGTTTTTCTCTTTATTTATTTATTTTTGCTATGTATTTTTGATTCTGACAAAAAGGGGGAGAAGTCATTAATAGCTCTGATGAAAATATTGTCTAAATACCTTAAACACTCTGCAACATATTTTTCTTAAAAATAAAATTATCTAACTTGGACTTAAGAAATTGCAGAAAGTTTCAGAAACCTCATTGCTTGGAAGCTCTGGTAAGAACTTCTGAACTCCCTAGCACTATCTCAGGGGGAGCTCTTATCTATCTGATTTGATATTATTCATGTTTCATCTGCTAATTAAAGTTTGTTTTGTCATCATCAAAAAGGGGGAGATTGTAAGAACAAAAATTGTTCTACAACAGATTCCTTGATTTTGATGATAACAAAGGATGAAACCAAAAATGGCACTCTAACGAAAAGTTTCTAAGTGTGCAGGGTTCTAAGGAAAGAAGGAAGAAATCTGATGACGTCATCAGATACAGAACCAGATCAGATACAAAACAGCAAATGATCAGAAGCATCTGAAGTGGAAACACGTTCAAGAAAGTCTAACTCTGAACAAAACAGCAAGTATCAGAAGCATCTGAACAAGAAGTAAGCTCTAGATGTTCTGACTCTGAACAACGCTATCTCTAAATTCCAGAAGCTATCAGCGCTGTCTGAAGAAACTATCTGAACTCTAAAGAGATCAACATCAGAAGCAAGATTCCAAGATCTCCAGAAAAGCGAAGACTCTGATCATGGAATTGCTAATCATGGAAGAGTAACGTTAAAGTCAAGTAAAGATTTGCAAATGGATTTCCTAATAGAGAAAGAGACGTTAATCTCCAATTTCAATAAAGAAGATACCATATATGGTAAGTAGTCATTTCAAGGAGAGAAAGTTATCCTACAGAAGCTATTTAAGTGATGGCGTAAATTCATTTTAATATCCACCAGTTTCAACCACTACCTCACTTATATATAAAATGGGCTGCAATCAACATTAAAAAAAAAAAGAGAAAGCGAACAAGCAAAAATTATACTGAAATATCAACACTCAAGAAAAACACTCTTGCTCTCAAAATCTTCACGAAGCTTTTGCTTATAACGTGAATCACTTTGTTCTTACTATTGTAATATTAGCTTATCTTAGAAGCACTCTAGATTACATAAATCTTTCATCTATTGTTTGTTGATTTCCTCAAGTGACTCTGTGTAGTCTGTATACTTGAGAGGACTAAGAGATTTTTCTCTTAGACGTTGTTTGTAATCTTTCAAGATTAGTGGATTAAGTCCTTGTTGAAGGCGAAATCACCTCGGCCGGGTGGACTGGAGTAGCTTTGTGTTATAAGCGAACCAGTATAAAATCCTTGTGTGATTTTCATTTTGAAAAGCGCTTATTTTTCCAAACAATTCAAACCCCCCCTTTCTTGTTTTTCTCACCTTCAACATGAACTTAGGATATGCACTATCATGAGTGGATGACTAATCAAACAAACAACCCAATGTAATAGCAAGTCCAACATACAACCATATGATGAACCACATGATCACTAGATGAATGGATAATGAGCCCCACATTGACCAAATAATCCTGATGGATCTAAAACCCAAGATGCAGGATAACCAAGACCCGCAATGCAAAAGGCACAGGGGATTAGGGTTTTGTGCTTAGTTGAGCACATTTCAAAATAATGTCAACAAACCCTAGTCTTCCTTAAGCACAACCATCATACCTTGAACTCATGAAGCCTGCCTTTTTTTTTGAACCATGCTAATGCAAATGTAGTGATTAAAGATGAATGTATGCACATGAATTAGGTTCATGGACCAGATGAAAGTTGTATGGAAGGTAAGGTAAATTTTGGGGTATGAAACCCTTCACTCACATAAACAAAGATCACAAACCAGGAATTAAGGACCCAAAGATAATTGATCCAAGATAATGATCCACCAAGTCTTGCGGTGCCCCAAAGCCAAAATCAAAATGAAATATAATGAACCAAATTGCAACCCCTAATCCAACACTTTTCCTTAGATATGGAGAAACCTTTGAATCAAATAATGTTACTTGATCAATGCAATTTATAATGAATGTATTAGAGTAGGTGATTAGGTTATGTGCATATACAGATCAAATGAACAATGGGCCTGATAAAAATGAAAAAAAGTAGGGCAAAATTTGGGGTATGACAGTTGCCCCTATTTAATCTTCTTAAACCTGAATGTATGAATGACGTCAGCTTTTCAGGCATTCGAGGTAGAAGAGGATTAAATAAAAGAATATTAAAAAAATTGTCTGTTGGAAGATGGATATGTATGTAGTGTATTAGGGATTTGTTTATTGGGATATAAAATGGTAGGTGGGCTTTTGTAAGGTGATCTGCTGGGGGTTGACTGAACTATTTTGTTGGGGAAATAGATCAGTCGTAGGAGAAAATCTTTGATATGTGTCATACCCTAATTTTTAATCCTAAGATCCCACATACCATTGGTATCCTTGCACACAAACAAGGTCACCTCTTGGTCCCCCTCTCTCTCACCTTTGGGGTTTGCCTTTTTAAGGGATCATCAAGCACCTATTTGTTGGTCTTTTTACCTTTGTATTTACATGTTCATTACTTATCTAACCACTAATAAAAATATCAAAAATATGTTTTATTTTTATTAAATTTATTGTACAAGGAAGGGCTTTTCATCAAGAGCATCAATCATGGTTCCTTAGCTAGGGTTTGTATTGATTCCTCAAGTCAAAGTATGGTCAACCATTGATTCTCAAGGGGGATATCTTATAATTCATGATCTCAAAGTTTCTAAAGCACATTTCAATCTCATTTTCATCAAGAATACATCAAAGTTTTGTTGTTTACTTCTCAAGGAAAGTCAAAGGTTCATGTGTTTATTTCCATGCCTTCTTCAATTAGTTACTTCAAACTTTGAGAAATCTAATAAAGAGAAATTCAAGGACACCTAATTTTGAGTTCCTATGATCATCCATGCACCTTGAAATGCAAGAAAGGTCCAAGTACACAAGTTTGTTCCAAGTGATTTGACCAAAAAAAGTCAACATTTGAAGTTAAAGTTCCAAGGATCACAACTCCTTCAATTCTAAACATTTTTAGTGCTTCTTTTTGCATATGACTCTTATAAACATCCTATATAACTTCTCTTTACATCACAAGAGCTAATTATGCTTGGAGGATCATCAAAAGTTGGGAGACATTATAGGTCATTTGTGGACTTGGTGAAATTTGACCTATTTTCAAGTGACTTTTTTCTCAACTTTCAAGGATCATAATTTCTTCAATTCTTAACATTTTAGCCTAATTATTTTTGCACAATATCATTTGTGATTCACTCAATAAGTTTTCTTCAAGGGTCAAGGTCAAATTATGCTTGGAAGGCCATGGATTTCATTGAAACATTACAAGTCATTTTCAATCATTGGATACTTAAATTTTTCTAAGTTACATAACCAATATTTTTTGCCAACTTTAACATGCCATAACTTTGTGCTCAAGCATCCAAATGAAACCTTTCTTG
Organism: Lathyrus oleraceus; assembly: GCF_024323335.1. Lineage (NCBI taxonomy): Eukaryota > Viridiplantae > Streptophyta > Magnoliopsida > Fabales > Fabaceae > Lathyrus > Lathyrus oleraceus. Next base: position 95,700,507 of record NC_066579.1, on the reverse strand, counting down.
TCAAATGGTATCTTTGCTATGATTTCAACACATTGCAAAAAGAATGGGATCAAAAGGCTTCCTGAGTAAGATGCCCCATTGAGTTGAACATGGTGACTTGGAACCGAAGAAATCACCATTGCCCAAAACTTAAACTTCACTAATCTCAATTCCAAGGCAAATTAGCATGTGTTTTTGGATCTAAACATGTTTAACCAAGTCTCCAGTAGTTAATTGACCCTTGAAATGCATCATTTGGCTGAGTTTTGATGGATTGCAAGTCACACTTTTCTCACATTCGAATCAAATTCGTTTTGCATTAATTAAGTTTGATTCCACACATATTTGGATCCAAACACATTCCCTATAAGTAGAGGAAGCTAATGCATTCATTTCCAAGCTTTTGAGAGCCAAGAAACCCCTACAACAATCTGAAGTTTTCTAGAAAAATCCAATTATCGTGTTTTGAATTCCAACTCATTTCAACTCAATTTCTTGATTCCATTAGCATCTTAGGCATCTTCTAAAGCTTTTGCAACAATTCCCAAGCTCTGAGACCTTCTGAAGTGCTCTAACCAGACCGAACTTCATCAACTTCTGATCACCATTTGAATAAGGTAGTTCTGAGCACCATTTAAACTCAAACAAGTTACCATAATGTAGTCCTTCACTCTCTGATTATTTCCCTTAACTTATCTGATGTTGATTGATCGTGTTCATCATTTAGTTTTATTTTTCGTGGCATGCTTGCTTCTGAAACTTCTCTGAAATTCTATGTGCTTGATTTAGATAAATGAATTTGGAGCATAAGCTTGAATTCAGGATGAGAAGAGGATCACAATGGTGGTGGTCTCGTGTTATGAATTTACCAAATAATGAAACTCCGGTGAGAGACCACTGTAGAAACGGAATGTTTTGATTGGTTCGTTTTGAATTGGATCTCGTGTGTTGTTCGTGTTGGATTCTATCGTACGCCCTAATCTGAGGAGTGTTGGATCTTCCACGTCAATTAATGAAGCGTGATCCAAAGCTCCGTATTTTTTTTAATTTTAATTCTTTTTCTTTTATTATTTTTAATTTCTTTTTCTTTTAAAATTCATAGTAATTTCATTTTTCATCCAAAAAATCCCAAAATAATTTCTAAAATTCTCTTTTTATTTTCCTCCATCAGATTTTATTTTTTCACATTTTATTTCACCGATTTTCTATTTTTCATGGAAATTCTCTTTTCTCCTTTGTTTTAATTAGTTAAAAAAAACTCTTCTGCAATTTTAAATTCTGAAAAAATATTATATGCTTCTTATTTTATTTCCAATCTTCAATAATTTTCTTGGCCATTTATTTGGTGTTTTGAAGGACCTTATGAATTTTTCATTTTATTTCTATTTTAAAATTCATTTAAAAATACTCCTGGGGCATTTTTATTTCATCTAATTTCATTTTGTATTTGTGTGACCTTTGTGAACTTCTGTTGGCCTTGGATCATGATGGTTTGTAGTATAAGTCTCATCAAACTCAATGGATCTTTGGTGTTGATGGGGTGAAAACCTTAATCCACCAAAATGGATATTGATTTTGATGATGACGTGATCAAACCTTTAATCTAATTTGGGTGTGATCTATCTTGTCCCCTTATCCTTCATCTCTTTCTTCTCCCTTTGATCAATTGGATGACTTATGTCCATCTTGTTCATGATGTGTGGATTGATTCTTGATGAACTTTCATCATTTCAAATCTACCTCCTAATTGATCATTTACAGTACTTTGGATTGATTCATAAGTTTGTCATAAGTACTATGAAGTATGGATTGAAGTAATGGGTCATCCTCCTAGCCTTTGTGCTTGATCATTTCTCTTTTTCTTTTTTGTATGACATAACTTTAGGAGAATGATTTACATATCATTTCTCTAGGATGTATTAACACAAACATTATTATTGACCAACCTCGGATAGTTGTGGCTTCTATATAAGTCCAATTACGATTGCTTAACATAATGCTAAATTTGTCCCAAAAGTAAGGCATTTTCATAAGTGAGATTGTAAGTCTCCTACTCCTCACGGTATTGTGTGAAAAATATTGCTCCCTTTTCATTTATGAGAGCTAGTGGCATACTTGTAGATTTTTATCAAAGTTGGAGCCCTTTTAATGGTGATGTATAGGTTCATATTTTCATGTTTGTGAGTGAATAGTTTAGTGTTCTCCAAAAAATGACCAAAACCATCTTTCATTTTTGATCACTAACATAATTTACTAATCTCCTATTATATTAGCTTTTATTTTAATGTTATTTATTTTATGCTTTTATATCTTGTTATTTGCTTTATGCTTTTATTTTAGCATCTCATATCATATTTTCTCTTTGCCCACTTGGACCTTTGTTTATGCTTATGCTCTTTTTTTCTTTGTCCATTTGAACTTGTTTTTCTTTAAGACATTAATAAAGGAAAAAACCCCTAAAAAAATTCTGGTTCTCTTGATTTATAGACTTGAGGTTACTATCCTTAGCATTGTTATGGAGTTATGGACTTAAGCTAGGACCTTTACCTTTGCTTTGGGAGATTGTGATTTGAGACATTGGGATTAATATGATACCTTTGACTTTGGATTTCTTTTGAATACTTGGTTGAGTTACTTTGGTTTAATCTGATGCATGATTATTCCTTGCTTATTTGGCTTGCTTGCGGGTTAATCCAAAGGAGGGAATTATTGCTTGACTTATGTCATAAAGCTTGCTATCTCATGGTTAGATCTTTCCTCCCTAACTTTTACTTTATGCTCTAGGATAGTCTCTTCTCCTCCTCCTTTCTTTAATTTTAAAATATTCTCCCTCTTTTAAAAAATCTTCTTGATTTCAAACTTGAACCACTTTCTCAATAAACCTTGACTTTTGTCAAGTGATTTTTAAAACATTTTCGTAATAAATGCTAATTCATCTTAAGCATATTCAGACCAATTTCAAAGGACTTAAAAAATGCATAACTCATTCAAATAGTTTTTGTGCCCTTTGTACACTTTTCCTTTTAAAACTTTTCTCAAAGTTTAGACATGAGTCATTTCCATAGTTGAGATATAATTATCCTATCTCCATAGTATTGATGATAATTCTTTTCTATCTAAGAGAGCTAGTGACATACTTGTAGATTTTTATCCAAGTTGGATCACTTCTCATGATGATGCAAAGTTCTCATACTTATGGGCGACTAGTTGAGTATTCTCCTTTAAATGACAAAATATCTTTTCATTAAAAATAAATCAAAACAAACATCTTTGATATTTTTACCATGAACTACGAGGTTTTGATCCTCCATTGCACTTTGTTGGTACGTACGCATGAGGCTTCAAAAGTCTTGGCAAACACAAAAATTAAGAAAAAAATACTTCTTTCCCCATCTCTCCAATCTTTTGCAAACAACACCTTTTTAAAAAAAAAACTAAAATGTACACATCTTCAAAGAGGTTCCCATGGAGTGCCATGGATGTTTAGGGTGCTAATACATTCCCTTTGCATAATTAACCATCGGGCCCTTATCTCTTTTTATTTGTTTTATTTTAAAACTTCTTTGTGTTTTGTTCGTACTTTTTACCTTTTCCTTTGGAAATAATAAAAGTGAGGTGGCGACTCTTGCTTTATGTGTTAAGCTAATCAATAGCTTAATCTCAAAATTTTTACTGCTACAGAAAAGTGGCGACTTTGCCGGGGAGTAGTCCTCAGTGGGTTTAACCTATCTTTGTTTATGTGTGTATATTATGTTTTCTTTTGTTTGTTATTATTTGTTTTGTTTGGTGCTTGGTGATCTCTGTGAGGTGAGAGAACTCTTATACCCAGACTTGAGAGCTCTTATGATAGGAGGATGGTATAGTCTTGTTTGGCTTACATGGAGTTAATCCTTAATAAGCTGACTTGAGATCCCCCGCTCAGTGGAGGCCCTTTTAGGATTACTGATGTCACACGAGTAATCGTAGTTGGAATTACGTTTTCCGACCTGGGGGCCCGAGAAGCTGAGGACCTTAGAATCTTTAAGCCATCTTGGCCTTTTAGGATGTAGTGCGGTGGCTATTCAGGTGTAGACTTGAATTAGTTATTATGCGATACTACACTCGGACGAGTTTCTATTGAGAATATTATTGGTTGACGAGTAGTCGTTTAAGCCGGTAATATCCAAAAGATGAAATTATGACTCTGGGAACTCTTTAGAACCTTGTTCTACAGGTGATTATACCCTTAACACATACATTGTGGGTTGCATCTTACCCTTGACTCCATGCGCGTGACTCCGTACCTTTGGACCTTGTTTGTATGCCTTGTGTGATCCTGTTTGTGATTGTTGCATCATGTATTCATTGCATTCATGAGAATTGTTTCTCGATTTTCAAGGAACTTAGAGATTCTCTTTGCAAACATCGCAGATATTTTAACCATGGATGTTGGAAGAAGGAACACCCGGAAATACATTTACATACGTCCCGATCTCATGGAATTAAGGAATCTAGCATCTTTTGTGGATGATCCTAAGGATTTTAAAGACCATTTTGGGAGACTTTTGTTTGTTCTATCTACTAATGTTGAAGATGGTCTTCTCTGTAGTTTGGTTTAGTTCTACGATCCCGTTTACCGATGCTTCACTTTTCCTAACTATCAGTTGTTGCCTACCATGGAGGAGTATGCTTATCTTTTGGGTATGCCAGTTTATAATAAAGTTCCTTTTAGTGGGTTGGAAGGAATTCTTGAGTCTCAAGTTATTGCTGAAGCTATTCACCTGAGGAAATCTGACATACATGCTAATCTCATTGCCAAAGGAGGTATCAAAGGACTGACTTCAAAATTTTTGATTGAGAAAGCTTTTTCTTTTGCCAATGTTGGTAGCATGGTGGGCTTTGAAACTATTATTTCCTTAATCATCTATGGTTTGGTCTTGTTTCCCAACATTGAAAATTTTGTTGATGTTAATGCTATTAGGATCTTTTTGGTTGGGAATCCGGCTCCAACTTTTCTCGATGATACTTTTTCTCCATTCATCATAGGACTTCTAAGGGGGTGGAACTATTATCTGTTGTGCACCTTTACTGTACAAGTGGTTTATTTTTCACTTGCCACAGTCTCCTATCTTCAAAGAAAATAAATGTTATTTAAGGTGGTCTCAAAGACTCATGTCTCTCACCAATGATTACATCACTTGGTATTCTTCTGTTTACGACGACGTCAAGATTATTGATAATTGTGGGGAGTTCTCTAATGTGCCTCTTCTTGGTACACAAGGAGGGATCAACTACAATCCGGATTTGGCAAAACGCCAACTTGGGTTCACTATGAAGGACAAACCTAATAACACTTTGTTAGAGGGTTTATTTTTCCAAGAAGGGAAAGACACTCAAGGGTTGAAATCTAGGAAGGTACGCGCTTGGCACAATATTCATAGGAAAGGAAATAATAAGCTTGGGTTGAAGAATTGTGTAGCTTCATAGGCTTGTACTAGTTAGGTGAATAAGAGAGCAAAAGAATTCAAGATGCCATAGCTTATGAAAAACCTATGTCTTTAGTAATGGTTAAATTGCCCACTATTCAAGGCATATAGGAGTTGCAAGAGGCTTTGGATAGAATGAAGCAAGAGAGGGATGATTGGGAAGACAAATTCCACACCTCACCCCTTGAGAAAGTTGAATTGCAGAAGCAGTTCAAGGAAAAGGACGACTTGATATAGTTACTTAAGCAACGTGCTATAAAGAGATCAAGGAACCAAGAAGATTTATTTTCCTCTAGCATTTCATCTACTCACATTCCTACTTCCGGTGGTTGGAAAGGCATTGTAGATGATCACACTGAATCATACCGTGTTTTTGACTCGGATTTCACATGTTTATTAGGTCTTTATTATCGTTTTGGTTGTGTTATGCTCTCTTTTATGTTGTTTTCATATATTTATCTCTTTCGGGACCCTTTTAGAAGAAACGAAGTAAAAAGACAAAAAATTAGGGTTTTTTTGGCAAATATTGTACACATGGAGTTTCACATGGCGGCCGCTATAGGAGAAGTCATGACTCATCAGCCCTCAACCAGGAGGTAACCGCCACGTTCCCATGATCTTTTCCATTTCCACACATGGCGGGCGCCATGAAGGGGTGGCGGGCGCCACCTTTGCAATTCACGTTCCCACTAAGGAGAAGTTGAAGGGCATCATGGTCTTTACAAACTACTTAACTCCTCTATAAATAGGTCGTTCCATTGCATTTCCAAATCATCCAACTTAGTTTACAACACTAAGACTATATTTATCATCTGTAAAAGCGGTAATCCGTTACATCGGGGGGTTATCGCACCGTAGTGTAATTGAGTTGGGTCACTTTGATTTTGCTGTCGTCTCCATCTTCAGAGTCAAAGGTTTATCTTCCTTGTACCAGATTTAAAGCCTCCGTTTGGAGCAGGTTCTTATTTAATCGCTTTTATTTATTTTACTTGTCTTGCTTTACTTTATTTAATTTAATTTCTGTCTACGCTTTAGTTTATTTAATTTCTGTCTACGTTTTACTTTATTTAATTTCTGTCCATGCTTTACTTTATTTATTTTCTCGCTTTTATTTGTATTGCTCGTTTTAATTACTTTACACGCTTTACTTGTTCTTTACGCCTTACATTTTAAAACAACTTTTTATCATGATCAATATCGCTGTGTTTGTTTGTATTACTATGTCTGGCTAAATCTTTCAAAGGTTAGAATGTAAGGATCGCGGTTAAAGAGATGTTTCACATATTGAATCTGTAGAAATACTTGAAAGGATGTTTTGATTTTTAATTTGAGTTTTCTAAAACAAACTTGGTTAGTGTTAACTACTCAAGGAGTGCGAAAGCACTCTGGCTTAGTTAGTTAGGAATTTTTATCACTTTAAGGAAAAACGATTTTTGAAATTGTTTTCGGATGCGTCGATAGATTTAAAATCAGGAAACTCCTTGGGTAAACTTTCCAAATCAAAATCACTTTTCAACTAAGTTTACGAGTCTTATTTCTTAAAAATAAGTTTACTACTTCAGCGTTCTGCGCACCTTTTATAAGTGACAATAAAAGGCCTTAATTTAAGGGTAAACTCGGTTCTAAATACGCCGAAGCGACCGTTCCTGTTGAATGGATTCTTTTCAAGAGTAGAAAATATTGCCTCATAAGTAGTTCTATTTAGACAATCGAAACATCACTTAACTGACGTGAAATACATTCAAGCCTGTCTTTATCTGCATTATATTTATTTTCTTTATTTACCGTTATTTTGCAACATCAATATCTCTTTTGTACCGCCTTAGATAAACATCGTAACAATAGTAATCGATAGAGTGACGATTTGGTCTCTGTGGGATCAATATTCTTTTATATTACTCTGACGCGATTCGTGCACTTGCAAATAAAGCGATCAAGTTTTTGGCGCCGTTGCCGGGGACCAACTTCGTCAAATTTTGTACCCTGTTGTTACACCGTCTAGACTAAGGCATTATTAGTCGGTAAATGCGTAGAACCCGTAGTACCGGAAATTTAGTAGATCGTTTAGCGGAACCTAAACGTTACACTCGTACACGCCTCTTACTCATCCGAACTAAGAAAGCTATGGCTGAGAATCGCGATCGGAGACCTCTTAAGGAATTTGCCTAACCCTCTGATGAGGAACCTAGTTCTAGTATAGTAAACCCCCTTATTCCTGCCAATAATTTCAAACTAAAACCATCTTTGATGCAATTAGTGCAACAGAACCAATTCACGGGTCTCGCTACTGAGAACCCAAATCAACATTTAAAAGTCTTTATCCAACTGGCCGACACCTTTAAATCCAACGGTGCTTCACCTGATGCGATCTGTTTGAGATTATTTCCTTTCTCCCTCAGGGATAGAGCACGTTCATGGTTAGATTCACTTCCAGCTAATTCGATAACTATCTGGGAAGACCTTAGGAGAGTATTCCTTGCTAGATATTTCCCCCTAGTAAGACTGCTGTTCTTCGAAACCAAATAACTAGATTTACTCAAAACCAAGGAGAATCGCTTTTTGAAGCTTGGGAGAGATATAAAGAGCTATTAAGAGTCTGTCCACACCATGGCCTAGAACAATGGCTGATCGTTCATACCTTCTACAATGGACTCCATTATAACACAAAGATGAGCATCGACGCTGCCGTAGGTGGCACGCTGATGAACAAACCTTACCCTGAAGCTTGTGACCTAATTGAGGATATGGCCCAAAACCATTACCAATGGGGAACTGAACGAGCGTCAATAGAGAAAAAGGAGACCCAAGGTGGAATACATGAGATAAGCTCTATGGACATGATGCAAGCGAAAATGGACGCTTTAGCCCTTAAGGTCGAACATATGTCTACAAACACTAACACCACAATGGTAGTCCACACAGAATGTGAACTTTGTGGATCTAAAGGACACGAATCAGCGGAATGTAACCTTTTGAACGACCTGAACACCGACCAAGTGAATTACGCCCAAGGTAACCCATTTTCAAACACTTACAACCCTGGATGGAAGAATCACCCGAATTTTTCCTATAAAAACCAAAACCCTATCCAAAATTATGCACCTCAGAGACCACAAGGTTATCAAGCCCAAAAACCAAATCAACCTAGGCAAGCTGTGCCCCAGAAGCCTAACCTTGAGAAGATCATGGAGAGCTTTATATCAGACCAGACTCAGCAAAATAAAGAATTCCTAAACCAGAACATTCACGTAAACGAACTGATAACGCAATTAGGGACCAAGGTTGATCAGATAATCACTCACAACAAGATGCTTGAAACCCATATCTCGCAGGTAGCACAAAACCAAGCCCCATAAACTACACCTGGAGGACAATTCCCTGGACAACCTCAACTCAACCCTCGAGGGCAAGCTAACGCTATCTCATTACGAAGTAGGACCGCTTATGAAGGGCCTCATAACCCAGCGATGAGGGAGTCCAAAACTTCTAAAGAAAATATACCTACCAACCAAGAAGAGGAACCTGTAGAGCCCGAAAAACAAACCGACCAAGAAGGAGAAGCCAAGGATAAAACTTACAAACCACCACCCCCGTACAAACCACCAATTCCATATCCGCAAAGACTTAAACAAACCAAAATCAATAACCAATAACAAAAATTTATAAAAGTAATAGAGAAGCTTCATGTAGAGATTCCTTTCACCGAAGCCATCACCCAAATTCTGTCTTACCCCAAATTTCTCAAAGACATCTTAACCAACAAGCGTAGGCTTGACGATCCCAAACCCTTGGAATGCAATTCTATTTCCGAAAATAAACTTGCTAAGAAGGAGAAAGACCCTGGAAGTTTTTCTATACCTTGCATTATAGGGAGTCAAGTGATCGACAAAGCTTTCCTAGACTTAGGCGCTAGTGTGAGTTTAATGCCCTTAGCTGTGTGTAAAAGGTTAAACTTAGGAGAACTACAACCAACTAAGATGTCCCTCCAATTAGCCGATAGGTCTGTTAAGTACCCTGTAGGCATTTTAGAAGACATCCCAATTAGGATCGGTCAACTTTATATCCCAACAGACTTTGTGGTCATGGATATCAAGGAAGACGACGATATCCCTATCCTTTTAGGTAGGCCATTCTTATCAACAACCGGAGCCATAATAGATGTTAAAAGAGGAAAATTAACTTTCGAAGTAGGGGATGAAAAGATAGAGTTTATTCTTTCAAAGTTCCTGATGGCACCAATCATAGGAGACGCATGTTACACGATCGATATCATAGATGAATGCATAAGGAAATTTGATCAAGAAGAACCTGTGATCGAACCATTTTCAAACCCGAATGAAAAGGATGACGAGCTAGAGGAAACGGAACCTCACACTAATGAATGTTTGGATCTTACTCCAGACCTTTCACCAAATTCTCAAAATTCAGCTCAAGAACTTAAGGAATTACCCAAGAACCTAAGATATGAGTTTTTGGATAAAGAAATGAACCGCCCAGTAATAGTTAGTGCCACCTTAAACCAAAATGAGACAAACCGACTCTTGAATGTTTTAAGAAGACACCCCTCTGCCTTAGGGTACAAAATCTCTGATTTAAAAGGTATAAGCTCATCTCTGTGTATGCACAGGATCTCGCTAGAGGAGGATTCAAAACCTTCCAGAGAACATCAGAGAAGAATCAACCCTGTAATGAGTGAGGTGGTAAAGAAGGAATTCCTTAAACTGCTAGAAGCTGGTATAATCTATCAGATTTCCGATAGTAAATGGGTAAGTCCTGTACATGTGGTACCCAAAAAGGGAGGCATCACAGTCGTGCAGAACGAGAAGGACGAGCATGTAGCTAAACGTATAGAAGGTGGATGACGTATGTGCATAGATTATAGGAAGCTCAATAAGGCAACTAGGAAAGACCATTTCCCCCTTCCATTCATAGATCAAATGCTTGAGCGTCTTTCCAGACACTCTTACTTTTGTTATCTTGATGGGTATTCTGTATTTTTCCAAATACCCATACACCCCGAGGATCAAGAGAAAACAACCTTCACCTGTCCTTACGGAACGTTTGCTTACAGATGAGTGCCGTTTGGACTCTGTAATGCGCCAGTTACTTTCCAACGTTGTATGATGTCAATCTTCGCAGATTATCTCGACGAAATTATGGAAGTATTTATGGACGATTTCTCGGTATGTGGGTTCGACTTTGAGAATTGCCTCACTAATCTTGAGAAAATCCTAGAGAGATGCGTAGAAGTTAACCTTGTGTTAAACTGGGAGAAGTGCCACTTTATGGTTAAAGAAGGCATGGTGTTAGGACATATAATATCTGAAAGAGGCATTGAGGTCGACAAAGCAAAAATAGAAGTTATAGAAAACCTTAACCCTCCTAGGACAGTTAAAGAAGTCTGTAGTTTTCTTGGACACGCCGGTTTTTACCGACGCTTCATCAAAGATTTCTCTAAAATAACAAAACCCCTGACTGGCCTTCTGATGAAAGACATTGAATTCATTTTCAATGAAAAATGTATCGCAGCCTTTAATCAGTTAAAACAAGCACTAGTTTCAGCACCCATTCTACAAACTCCGGATTGGACTAAACCCTTTGAAATAATGTGTGATGCTAGCGATTTCGCTATAGGAGCTGTTTTAGGGCAAAGAAAAGATAAGAAATTACATGTAATATATTACGCTAGTAGAACCCTAGATGCCGCTCAACTAAATTATACAACAACAGAGAAGGAACTCCTAGCCGTGGTCTTCGCAATCGATAAATTTAGGTCTTATCTTGTATGATATAAGATTATAGTCTATATAGACCATGCAACTATCCGTTACCTTCTAAGTAAAAAGGATGCGAAACCTAGATTACTCAGATGGATCCTTTTGCTACAAGAATTCGACTTAGATATTAGAGACAAAAGGGAACAGAAACTGTAGTTGCTGACCATCTTTCCAGACTAGAGCATTTGAAGCCAAACCATTTACCTATAAATGATGATTTCACCTATGACAAATTGATAGCTAAGTTAGATACCGTTCCCCTTGAACCTGATAGAGACAACCTTGGGATAGTCTCAGAAATTAGCAAAGTACCATGGTACGTTGATTTTGTGAATTATCTAGCCGCTGATATCATACCACCTGACCTCAACTATCAACAGAAGAAGAAGTTCTTTAAAGATATAAGACATTTCTATTGGGACAAACCACTCCTCTTCAAAAGAGGAACAAATAACATCTTTTGACGTTGCGTCTTGGAAGAAGAAGTCAGAAATATCATAGAGCATTGTCACTCTTCGCCCCATGGTGGACATTCAGGCACATCCAAGACATACGCTAAGATCCTTCAAGATGGTCTTTATTGGCCAACACTATAGCGTAATGTCCGTACTTATATTGTCCAATATGATCGGTGCCAGCACGCTGGAAACATCTCAAGACGTGACGAAATGCCTTTGAAGAACATCCAAGAAGTGGAATTATTTGACGTCCGGGGTATTGATTTCATGGGACCTTTTCTATCTTCGATGGGAAACAAGTACATTCTGGTAGTCGTTGACTATGTGTCCAAATGGATAGAAGCTATAGCCGCACCCACCAACGACACAAGGGTAGTCATCAAGATGTTTAAAAATCACATTTTCCCAGATTTGGAGTACCACGACTTGTCATAAGTGATGGTGGATCACATTTTATATCCAGGATATTTGATAAACTCTTAAGAAAGTATGAAGTAAAACACAGAGTAGCAACACCATATCATCCCAAGACTAATGGTCAAGTGGAAGTATCTAACAGAGAGATTAAGCAGATCTTGGAGAAAACTATTTCAATATCCAGAAAAGATTGGTCTGAAAAGCTAACAGAAGCACTGTGGGCTTACAGAACTGCTTACAAAACCCCTATTAGAACTACACCATATCAGTTGGTCTACGGGAAGTCATGCCACTTACCTTTTGAACTCAAGCACAAGGCATATTGGGCCATCAAGACCCTGAATTTGGATTACCTAGCATCTGGCGAGAAGCGAATCCTCGATATCCACAAATTGGAGGAACTCCGCCAGAACGCTTACGAAAATGCCATTATATACAGAGAAAGAACCAAAGCATCGCATGAAAAAAGGATTGTGAAAAAGGACTTTAATGTAGGCGACTCTGTTCTCCTTTTCAATTCGAGATTACGACTTTTTCCAGGTAAGCTGCGCTCGAGATGGACAGGCCCCTTTAAGGTTTCCAAAATCCTAAAATCTGGAGCAGTTGAAATCCGGAACAATTCCTGTAATCCGTTTGTGGTAAATGGACAAAGACCGAAGCAATATCAAGGATGTGACATCCCTATAGAATGCCCTGGCCATACTCTGATCGACCCTCCAGTTCCTACCTCTGATATATAAAGTTCGAATCGTCAAGCTAACGACATTAAACAAGCGCTGCATGGGAGGCAACCCATGATTTCTTTTCCTTTGCTTTACTTTTACTATTTCAATTTACATTTTCACTTGTTTTATATATGTATATATCTATGTGTAGATTAACATTTACAATATTTGCAATTTCAGGTGTCCTCTATTTTTATCCTAACTTTTCAGGATGGAAAGTTACGACACTATGCCAGTGATCTTTCGTGACCCAGTTCAGGAGCAGCGCTACGCCATGCTTTCCCAGCGTCCAATACTGCCCACCAGATATCCCGATTCGAGATGCAGGGAGACATTAAGCATTGAGCCTAGTGTCAGGCATTTATGCAATCAGTTGCAATGGGATGAGTATACTGATGCAATGCATGTGACTTACAGGAACCTCACTTTGGAGTTCTTGAGCTCGCTGACCTACGAGCCCTATGTTGGTCACGTTAGTGATGGTGGCTACATTAATTTAAGGTTGTTTGGGACATAATACACCTTCAACCACAAGCGTTTCAGTGACTTACTTGGATTTCAGACTGCTTATGATGCCTCATCTGAGCTCCCCATGAGCTACTTCCTGAGCAGAGACGTTGAGAAGTTTTGGAGTGACATTACATGTGGAGGTAACCCTGACCCTTCCACCCAAATCTCTAACAAGATCCGTAATCCTGCTTTCAGATACTTTCAGATGATCATTCCCCACACCTTCCTGGGGAAGAGTGACCCTGATACACATGTGAGTGCTGAAGAGATTTTCTTCATGAGCTGTACCACTCAGTCACGCCCAGTAGATTGCGGAGCTTTCCTGATCGAGAGTCTATATCTTAATGCTCGCTCCGCTGTGAGCCCTATACACGTTGAAAGCACGGTGACTCATATAGCCTCCGCCCTAGGACTTAATAGAAGACTATTTCACCTGATGTCTTACTGCAGCTACACCTTGATGGATATTGACTTCTGTCTGGACCGTGGCCTCATGAGGAGATCTTCCTTCCAACCGGATCAATACAGACTCTTGATCGAGGGTGAGACTATTCACTACTTCACTTTACCAGACCCTCAGGTAACTTGTGTTATTGATCAGGCCAACTGGGCCTATGCCATAGAAGGCCAAGGAGAGACAGTCAACGAGCAGAGAGTCGCACCTACCAGGATAAAAGTGCTCACCAATAATCCAAATCTTCAGAGTCCAAGCATGCAGTCTGAGCTGGTTAAGCTCCGTATGGAGATAGCCTAGCTTCTCCAGGAGCTCGCTGACGTTGGTTTGCAGGTCGAAGTATCAGTCACCATACATGCCACTGAAACTGATATACTGAATGGTGAGATCGTCGACCTCCGACACCAGATCGCAGAGCTTCGAGGATACGAAGTCGAGGAGACTCCACTATACCCTGAGCATTGATGCTATCACCGACTGAGAGATTCCGTTTGACTTCCCTATTTCCCATTGATTATTATTTATGCTTGTTTTTATTGTTTCTTTTGACTTTATGCTTGCTCTTTTTTCTTTCCTAGGATCTTTTGACCCGTGACTTATTACTAACTCTTCACATATATGCATTGTTATTATTATGTTTTTATGTCTATTTTATTTTATTTTATTTTATCTCACTTTACTATTTTATTTTATTTTATTTTGTCAAGCTTAATAAAAAAAATACCATAGAAACCTATGTGCACCCCCCCTTTCTTGCAAAAATAAAGACAAAAAGTTGTGACCCAAGAAGCAATGACCAAATCCGACCCAACCAATTCCGAAGCCATGGCGGGCGCCATGATGTCTGAACCTTTAACAGGACAGAATCCCTAATTTCACCATTTTCACCTTCTTCAACCTCTCCAAACCCATTTTCTCCTCTTCCAAACTCCACCAAAGTCCACCAAAAATCCATTAAAACTCCATTTTCACCCCCTTTCCATAAACACCCATTTTTCTCTTCACTCAACATTAATGGCCGGAATGGAGTTCAACGACATCATTCTTCGCGGAGGAAAATCCGGAGAGCGACAAAACAAGATTTTACAAAAATTACAATCTCGGGAGATCCTCGCTACCAGGTATGTAGATGAAGATTGTTTGTACACTTTAGGGACATACCATAGTATTTTCCATATGTGTCGCAACCTGAAAAATACAGTGTGCGAGAAAACAACCGGCGAAAGAAAATGACAGAAGAGTCGCCACCGTGCGTTATTTATCCCAAAGGAGGGAAAGGAAACGCTCGAAGTAAACCTAAAAAAGGAAAAGGAAAAGACAAGGTCTCGCAACCAAATCTTGGGTTCGGAAGTCGGTTATGCGAAGGGAATGTATTAGCACCCCTATGCATCCGTAGTACTCTACGGGATCCACTTTTGTAGTTCATGTCTAAAGGGTGTGAGTTTATCTTGTGCTGTTTACTAAAAAGGGGTTAAATGAAAATGACTCGCGCGGATGTCGCATCCACTGCATACGTATCTCATCTGAATATGAGAATCAGAGTCTTCGTAGCTCGGCTGACCTATGGGTTGGAGGGATGTGTGCTCGCTAAGACATCGCGTCTTATGCCTACGTATCTAATTTGGAATGAGAATCAGGGCAAGCCGTAGTTCGGCTAACTACGGGGTTATGGATTGGGTTTTGGACGAACGACGTCACTACACAATCTACCAGATGCTCGACCTTTGGAGACTTACTCGCCTGTAGTAGAAGGAGTAAACGTGTGTTTAGGAGAAGAAAAATCAATGAAGGGTTAGGGTTTGGGATGCTCATGCAAAAAGGCAGTCCTTGACGAAGGAACCTGCATAAAGTAAACACACAAAACATTGCCTCCTATCGAGGTCTTCCAGGTAAGAAAGCAGTAAAATGCGGGAAAAATGTAAAAGTACCACACAGATGAAGATCCGAGGTAACAACAATTAAAGGAACGATAAACCCTGAGATCCTTCCAAGCTAACATCATCAAAGAAAGTGGGTCAGTACAGGTAATCAGAATGAACCTCCAGGGGGTATCCCACAAATAAGGTGGGAAACCACGCAAGTTATCCCTGCAACAGTCATGTGAGCCCTCACAAAAACTCAACAAAAGGGTTAGTGAAACACGATAAGCATTTTTTTCATGAATAACAGTATGGTTTCAGAAAAAATGAAGGGTAAATTTTGGGGTATTACAGCTGCCCCTATTCAATCAACTGGAGACCCAGAAAGAAGATAGCAGCGACTTTCGTGCTTTCGAGGTATCAAGGGATTGAATACAATAAAAGCCCGAAAATTTGCAACTGAAGTGAAGTGAAGTAACAATTCCTGTCAGAATCAGCAAAGAGGTGGTCTTGAAAGAAGAATCCGTCTGGTACGGTGAGAGTCAGTCTGAATACCAAAAAAGAATGTTAACCTGGATACCAAAATAAATAGTAACACATAAATAACCATGGCTTGAATGCTGCTCATCAGTCTGAATACTGGAAATGACTTCGATCTGAACATCGGGAGATATGAGATTATTAATATCGGTCTGAACACCGAGAGGCTGGCCTGAATGCCACAAGTTGCATCGACCTGAATGTCGGAAACTTCTTCGATCTGAACATCGGAAAACTGGCCTGAATGCCACTTCGATCTGAATATCGGAAAACTGGCCTGAACGCCACAAGTTGCATCGACCTGAATGTTGGAAACTTCTTCGATCCGAACATCGGAAAACTGGCCTGAACGCCACAAGTTGCATCGATCTGAATGTCGGAAACTTCTTCGATCTGAACATCGGAAAACTGGCCTGAACGCCACAAGTTGCATCGACCTGAATGTCGGAAACTTCTTCGATCTGAACATCGGAAAACTGGCCTGAACGCCACAAGTTGCATCGACCTGAATGTCGGAAACTTCTTCGATCTGAACATCGGAAAACTGGCCTGAACGCCACAAGTTGCATCGACCTGAACGTCGAAAACTTCTTCAATCTGAACATCGGAAAACTGGCCTGAACGCCACTTCGGTCTGAATATCGGAAAAACTTCATGCTTGTCAGCATCGGCAAAAATAGGGAAAGATAATAGAGGCAGCGCATGGGACCAATGACACTTGCTGGGGATAATAAAGGTAAGTCATGAACAATCTTCAGTCTGAGTACTGGAAACAACTTCTGGCTTATCACTTGGAATACCAAGAATGTTTTATGCTTACATGCGTATGTTTGAATTTTTCAATGGCGTAATGCTCCATGAAAATGGAAATGCTACGTGATTTGGGAGGATGCAATGCAATATGATTCTACATGCAGGGATGCGAGATGCTGGGTAGAATGCCAAGCTGAGGCAAGGGGATCTGCTGGGGAAATAATCACCATCTTCTGGACCCTGGAAAGGCTGCTGGAGATGCACAGCGCAAAGAATTCTGTGGGGAAATGACCTGCCACACGGTGTTCTAGTAATGACGAAATACCGAGATTCTGACTGGGGAGAGAACGACACTGAAAACCTGCTGTTGGGGAAAGCGATAGTGGTTCTGGCAACCACGATCTGCGAGAGATGACTCAGCAGGGGAAGCAAACCGATACGGTACCGAGGTTCTGCTTCAAGGAAAGAAACCATGGATCTGGCATTGGGATTATCGATCTGGCCTCGAACTCTGAGGAGCAACCGCTTCTGCTGGGAAGATACAGTCTGGCACTGTCAACTCCGCTGGGGGTATATAGTCTGACACTGTCAACTCTACTGAGGAGTGTATAATCTGAAACCACCGCTTGGGGGAGGTACAGCAGTGAGAGCCTGTTGGGGATCGAAGAATCCGATGCTCTGATCAGTTCTGCAGGGATAAGATACCGAATTCGTCTGTTGGCGACTTCACTGGGGAAAACATTCACGATCATCTGCAGGGGATTTTAAGGAAATGCCCCGAGGGTACCTGTTCTGAATAGACGATCGAAAGCACTTAAAATTTACAGCAATTTTAAATGTTTATTAAGCATGTACCTGTAAAGCTCTTATGTGTCATGATGCAATGTTTATCAAAAATTCGGACGTCATTTTTGCAAACAAAACAGAAAAATGAAAATGAAAACAGAGATATACTGAATAATATGATTTTATTGATTGAACGGCCTCTGAATAGGCATTTACATCAGGAAGCAATCCCTGGAAAGAGGTAATCGCACAACAGATAAAAACAAACATTAATCTAATGGCAATGTGAAATGGGTTTCTATTGGGTTCCAATTCTGCTATGACTTGCTCGTCTTCAAGATCCTCCAGATGATCAGCTTTCTGAAAGAGTGATTAGACTGTTTCCTATCCTTCAAAAGTTTCCAGTCATTGACACGAGATGAGATTCAGAACTACTCAGAACGCAGTCATTCGCTTAATCCCTAACTTTTGCCTGGATCGCCCTTTTCGGGTTTTCAATCCATCGGGATACCCATTTTTGCCTAAGTTGCCTTTTCAGGTTTTCAACTTACCGGGTGTACAATCTTTTCACTTTTAATCCCTAATTTTTGCCCGAACCTTTTTCACTTTCTTGGTTCGCCGGGATGCCCATTTTTGCCTGGACTACTCTTTTTATTGTCCAGCGGGTCTATTTTATGCGAAGTATTTTTTAACTGCGTCTGAGTTCACAGGGGAAGTGAAGTTTTCACCATCCATAATTGCAAGCATTAAAGCCCCACCATCAAAAATCTTGGTGACAATATACGGTCCATCATAGTTAGGAGTCCACTTGCCCCTATGATCTGTCTGAGGAGGAAGGATCCTTTTCAGCACTAAATCTCCGACTTGGAAACATCGAGGACGCACTTTCTGATCAAAGGCTCTCTTCATCCGACTCTGATACAACTGCCCATGACAAATGACTGTCATTCGCTTCTCTTCGATAAGACTCAACTCATTGAACCTTGTCCGAATCCATTCAGCTTCGTCTAACTTGACATCCAACAGGACTCTTAGAGAAGGAATCTCCACTTCAACAGGTAGGACTGCTTCCATACCATACACAAGGGAGTAAGGGGTTGCCCCGGTCGATGTACGTACTGAAGTACGGTACCCATGCAAGGCGAAGGGTAGCATCTCATGCCAATCTCTGTACGTAACAACCATCTTCTGCACAATCTTCTTTATGTTCTTATTTGCCGCCTCAACAGCACCGTTCATCTTAGGGCGGTAAGGGGAAGAATTGTGATGCTGAATGTTGAAGTTCTGGCACAACTCCTTCATCATTTTGTTGTTGAGATTAGAACCATTATCAGTAATGATTCTTTCGGGAATCCCATAGCGACAAATGATTTCTTTCTTAATGAATCGGGCAACCACATGTCTGGTGACATTCGCGAACGACGCTGCTTCGACCCATTTGGTGAAATAGTCGATGGCAACAAGGATGAAGCGATGCCCATTGCAAGCGGTCGGTTCAATCTTTCCAATCATATCGATGCCCCACATAGCGAAAGGCCATGGAGAAGACATCACATTCAAAGGATTCGGCGGCACATGCACCTTATCAGCATAAATCTGGCATTTATGGCACTTCCGAGCATATTTGAAACAATCAGATTCCATGGTCATCCAGTAATAACCTGCTCTCAACAATTTCTTAGCCATTGCATGTCCGCCGGCATGAGTACCGAAGGAGCCTTCATGAACTTCCTGCATTAACATGTCTGCTTCGTGTCTATCCACGCATCTGAGCAAAACCATGTCGAAATTCCTCTTATACAACACATCATCTTTGTTCAAGAAGAAACTGCCTGCCAATCTCCTCAAAGTCTTTCTATCATTGTTGGATGCCCCTGCAGGGTACTCTTGATTCTTCAGAAAGCACTTGATGTCGTGATACCAGGGCTTGTCGTCAACTACCAGTTCAACAGCAAACACATACGCGGCCCTGTCAAGGCGCATCACGTCGATCTTGGGAGCATGGTTCCACCGAATCACCTTGATCATAGAGGATAGAGTAGCAAGAGCATCTGCCATCTGATTCTCATCACGAGGTATGTGATACAGCTTTACTGTTGTGAAGAAAGTCAACAGTCTTCTCGTGTAATCTCTGTAGGGGACCAGATTGGGCTGGAGAGTGTCCCAATCACCATTCACTTGATTGATCACTAGAGCTGAATCTCCGAAGATGTCCAAAGTCTTGATTCTCAAATCAATGGCTTGCTCAATACCCAAGATACAGGCTTCACACTCAGCTTCATTATTGGTGCACTCGAAAGTCAGACGAGCGGTGAAAGGCATGTGGGCACCTTTCGGAGTTGTAATGACAGCACCAATTCCACATCCTCTGGCATTGACGGCCCCATCAAACATTAAAGTCCACTTTTCGTCTGGATCAGGTCCCTCTTCAACAACTGGCTCTTCACAGTCTTTCATCTTGAGGAACATGATGTCTTCATCTGGAAAATCAAACTTCATCGGCTCATAATCATCAATCGGCTGCTGAGCAAGATAGTCTGACAAAATACTCCCTTTGATGGCTTTCTGGGATGTATACTGGATGTTGTACTCTGTCAGTACCATTTGCCAACGAGCAACTCTTCTGGTGAGAGATGGCTTCTCAAATATATACTTGACTGGATCCATTTTGGAGATCAGTAAGGTTGTGTGAGACAGCATGTATTGTCTCAATCGCTTCGCAGCCCATGCAAGTGCACAACATGTTTTTTCAAGCATTGAGTATCTCGACTCGTAATCTGTGAATTTCTTACTCAGGTAGTAGATGGAATGCTCTTTCCTACCTGTCTCGTCGTGTTGACCGAGAACACAACCCATGGAATTGTCCAGTACTGTCAAATACATAATCAGCGGTCTCCCTGGGACTGGAGGCACAAGGATAGGAGGATTCTGCAAATACTCTTTTATCTTCTCGAACGCCCTTTGACAATCATCATTCCATCTGATAGCCTGATCTTTTCTCAACAATTTGAATATTGGCTCACACGTGGCTGTTAGGTGAGAGATGAACCTTGCAATGTAGTTCAACCTTCTTAAGAAACCACAGACTTGTTTCTCTGTTCTTGGCTCAGGCATTTCCTATATCGCTTTCACTTTGGCCGGATCCACATCAATCCCTTTTTCGCTAACAACAAAACCCAGTAGTTTTCCAGATCTCACCCCAAAAGTACACTTGTTCGGATTAAGCCTCAGCTTGAATTTCCTCAAACGCTCAAACAGTTTCTGCAAATTCACCAAATGTTCTTCTTCTGTCTGAGATTTGGCAATCATATCATCAACATAAACCTCGATTTCATGATGAATCATATCATGGAATAGAGTCACCATCGCTTGCTGATATGTTGCTCCAGCACTTTTCAGACCAAACGACATCACCTTGTAACAGAAGGTGCCCCATGGGGTTATGAATGTTGTCTTCTCCATGTCTTCTGGTGCCATCTTAATTTGATTATAGCCAGAAAAGCCATCCATGAAGGAGAATACCGAGAACTGAGCCGTGTTATCCACCAAAACGTCAATGTGAGGTAAGGGGAAATCATCTTTAGGACTATCCCTGTTCAGATCCCGGTAGTCAACACACATTCGTACCTTTCCATCCTTCTTAGGTACCGGAACGATATTTACAACCCATGGCGGATAATTTGTGACTGCTAGAAACCCTGCATCCAACTGTTTTTGCACTTCTTCCTTTATCTTGACAGCCATCTCTGGTCTTGTTCTTCTGAGCTTCTACTTGACCGGAGGACAACCTTCTTTGAGCGGCAAGCAATGTACCACGATGTCTGTGTCAAGCCCTGGCATGTCCTGATAAGACCAAGCGAAGATGTCAACATACTCTTGCAGCAATTCAATCAATCCATTCTTCACATTGTCTTCTAAAGCAACCCCTATCTTGATTTCTCTCTTGGCGTCCTCGGTGCCGAGATTAATCACTTCAACAGACTCTTGATGCGGTTGAATGACCCTTTCCTCTTGTTTCAATAACCTGGTAAGTTCTTCAGGGAGTTCACAGTCTTCATCACCCTCTTCTTCAGCTTGAAAGATTGGATTGTCAAAGTCGAAGCGAGCCATAGCAGAACCGTTATTAATAGGATCCGGTGATGTGCATCTGCATGAGTGATGGTATGTGCTTATGAGTGTGAACAAGGAATGAAAACTAAACGAAACATTGCCATTTTTTCGAGTTTTGAAAACTGCAAAAATAGAGAGACAGTGAACAAAATATTTGAATGCAAAAAAAAGACGTCCTTTATTTATGATAAAAATGCAAGTGTCACATAGATGAGCCCTACAATGAGTCATTACGCCTTGGCGGAACGTAAGACTTGGATATGCATGAATAAACAAAGAAAATTACTCCTCCAGACAAGTGGCTTAGACAATCTCCTCAGAAGACCAATTATTGAGAACTTCACCCGGGATCCTCGGACGCACCCAGTTATCGATGTCGCAATCACTATCCCCATCTTCATTGTTGACCACAGAGACTAATTTGACTTCTCCTTCAACCATGTTAACGTTGGCTCCACCATGTTGGGGCATGGGATTGTTGACGACATTAGGAGCTGGTGCAAAATTAACGGCCTTTGAATCAATGAGGTCCTGAACTACGTGCTTAAAAGCTTTGCAGTTCTCAATATTGTGGCCAGGTGCCCCAGAGTGGAAGCTACACCTAGCGTGGGCGTCATAACCCACCGGAAGCCTACCGACAGGAGGAGTCAGAGTGCGTAACTGCACAAGTTGTAGTTGTTGAAGACTAGAAAGCAACTGAGCGTACGACATTGGAAGAGTGTTGAAACGCCGGTCCATCGTCCTTGGCCTCGGTTGATAGGCGGGTCTGTTACCCGGTTGTTGTGGTTGGTACTGAGTTGGTTGACGCTGTGGTTGTTGTTGTTGTAGTGGTGCTGCAGCTGGAATGGTCACAGCCTCAACATACGGTTGCTGATGATAGTTCTGAAAGTTATTCCTCCGGTTATCCCTGTTATGATAAGAAGATATGACACTTACATCCCCTTCTCTCCTCTTCTGTCCCTGAATGAACGGCTTCTTCACCCCTGATGAGGATCCACCTTCACTCTGGGTCTTGAATGTCCTCAGGTAATTCTCCACCCTCTCTCCGGTAGAGACTACATCAGCAAAATTGGAGGCATTGCAACCCACCAGGCGCTCCAAATAAGGTCCGGGCAGAGTGTTCATGAACATGTTAGCCATTTCCTTCTCCAACATAGGAGGTTGAACATGGGAAGCTGTTTCTCTCCAACGTTGAGCGTATTCTCTGAAGCACTCATTGCTTTTAAGAGACAGATTTTGAAGTTGAGTTCTGTCCGGAGCCATGTCTGTATTATACTGATACTGCTTCACGAAAGCCTCAGCTAAATCCCTCCAACAACGGATGTAGGCTCTGTTCAGCCTCATATACCATTCCAGGGATGCCCTAGCTAGAATGTCCTGGAAAAAGTACATAAGCAACTTTTCGTCATCGGAGTATGCAACCATTTTACAGAAATAGGCTTGCACATGGGTTTTCGGGCAAGAGTTGCCATTGTATTTGTCAAATATCGGGACCTTGAATTTCGTTGGCACTCTCACACCTGGGACCAGCCCCAAGTCAGCAACGTCTACTCCCAGAGGATTTTGTCCTTCCACTGCGTTCAACCTCTCTTCCAATCTTCTAAACATGGGGTCCACACCATGACCCATACCAAAGTCTTCCTGCAGCAGGGGGAACTGATCGTCCTGATCATCATGAACAGGCTGTTGACCGGAGGTGACATGTAGGATTGGGATATGCCCCGGTCCATTGGGTCCATTAGCCTCTCCAACTGGAGGATCAGTCACCGTCTCTGGTTGAGTAGGGGGATTCCTCTATATCATCTGCCTGAGCTCTTGCTGTCCCTGAGCCACCCCTTGAACCACATCCATGAATTGATTCATGCGGACTTTCATCTTGGCGAACTCTGCCTGTAGGCTTTCCATTACTCTCTGTTGGTTTCTGCGGGTACCATACCGGTGAATGCCTGGGTCAGCTATCCTGATAGTGGAACACCAAACAAACTGAGAACACTGTGGCGGTACATGTTATGCAAGACATGCTAATGAATATGTAAATTCAATGACATGTTTATCAATTCCAAAGGTATTTTACCCCCTTGATTCCAGTCTCTCAATAGATAAACGATGTAAACAAAACTAAACCGTTGATGAGAACCAAGAAAATTCCGACTAGAATCAAGTAGAAGATATAAACCCCACAGAAATGGATAAACATGTGTGAATGAT
The DNA here is from genome assembly GCF_024323335.1 of Lathyrus oleraceus. Lineage (NCBI taxonomy): Eukaryota > Viridiplantae > Streptophyta > Magnoliopsida > Fabales > Fabaceae > Lathyrus > Lathyrus oleraceus. The sequence continues at coordinate 95,676,466 of NC_066579.1, read as the reverse complement.
TATGAATGCAAAATGATGTGATGCAAAATGATGTGAATGCAGTGCAGTGGCATGGGAATCAGGATCGCTGTATCTGCTTGAACATTTGTCAGGTTGCACTGTCTGGAGAGAAATTAAGAGCACACCAAACAAAGGTCATGGGATGGATCATGTTATCCTTAATATCAACTACCCATTTTGGTGGATTATGGTTTACACCTTATTAACACCCAAGTTTCAGTGATATTAAGGATACCTGATCGGATCAACCATGAATCAAGGGTTTGTTGCAAGTCACGAGCATGGAGTTTAGGTTAAGAACCACTCAAAAGGAGTGTACTAAGGTTTAAACCTGCCAAACATGTTCTACAAAAGGTTCCCATAGTCATAATCCCATCTTTCGGATATTATCGGAGGAACGACTACTCGTATTCCAAAATTATTCTCAAGAGAGACTCTTATGAGTGTAGTATCGCGTAACAATCTAATCAAATCTTACACTTGAACGACTTTCGCACTACGTCCTACGAATAGGCCAAGATGGGTTTGGTAAACTAAGGTCCTCGGCTTCTAAGGTCTATATTGGAAAAAGTAATGTCTAACCACAACTTACTTGTGTGACATTATTGATCTCAACATGACCTCCACCAAGTGAATGGGCTTGCAAGTCAACTTGCTAAGGAATAACTCCACACAAGTCGACAAGACTATGCCATTCTCCTATCCTAAGTGCACTCGAGTTCGGGTATAGAACTCATCTCACAAAGATCACCAAGCAGCCATAGCCAGCCAACAGATACAACAATGATATGTACACAATACAATAGGGTAAAGCAGGTAAATAAATAACTGTACAAAAGCATGAACACCCAATAAACAAACAAACTACAAAAGCCAGGAGGGACTCGCTTAGGGAAACCGTTTCCCCAGCAGAGTCGCCAGCTGTCGCAACCTGAAAAATACAGTGTGCGAGAAAACAACCGGCGAAAGAAAATGACATAAGAGTCACCACCGTGCGTTATTTATCCCAAAGGAGGGAAAGGAAACGCTCGAAGTAAACCTGAAAAAGGAAAAGGAAAAGACAAGGTCTCGCAACCAACTCTTGGGTTCGGGAGTCGGTTATGCGAAGGGAAGGTATTAGCACCCCTACGCATCCGTAGTACTCTACGGGATCCACTTTTGTAGTTCTTGTCTAAAGGGTGTGAGTTTATCTTGTGCTGTTTACTAAAAAGGGGTTAAATGAAAATGACTCACGCGGATGTCGCATCCACTGCATACGTATCTCATCTGAATATGAGAATCAGAGTCTTCGTAGCTCGGCTGACCTATGGGTTGGAGGGATGTGTGCTCGCTAAGACATCGTGTCTTATGCCTACGTATCTCATCTGGAATGAGAATCAGAGCAATCCGTAGTTCGGCTAACTACGGGGTTATGGATTGGGTTTTGGACGAACGACGTCACTACACAATCTACCAGATGCTCGACCTTTGGAGACTTACTCACCTGTAGTAGAAGGAGTAAACGTGTGTTTAGGAGAAGAAAAATCAATGAAGGGTTAGGGTTTGGGATGCTCATGCAAAAAGGCAGTCCTTGACGAAGGAACCTGCATAAAGTAAACACATAAAACATTGCCTCCTATCGAGGTCTTCCAACTAAGAAAGCAGTAAAATGCGGGAAAAATGTAAAAGTACCACACAGATGAAGATCCGAGGTAACAACAATTAAAGGAACGATAAACCCTGAGATGCTTCCAAGCTAACATCATCAAAGAAAGTGGGCCAGTACAGGTAATCGGAATGAACCTCCAGGGGGTATCCCACAAATAAGGTGGGAAACCACGCAAGTTATCCCTGCAACAGTCATGTGAGCCCTCACAAAAACTCAACAAAAGGGTTAGTGAAACACGATAAGCATTTTTTTCATGAATAACAGTATGGTTTCAGAAAAAATGAAGGGTAAATTTTGGGGTATTACAATATGCTTGATACTTTAGGATTACACGATATTCTTGCTAATAAAGCACCCACTATGATAGGCTGACTAGGGAATTTTTGAGTTCCCTAATTTACACTGTTTACTCTGGCACTGCTAGTACGGTAGATACCGTTTGTTTTAGAATGTTTAATATGGAATACGAGTACACTACCGATGCCTTAGCAGGGTTGTTAGGAATGCCTTACGGTGAGGGTGCCATCTGTGAGACGCCCTTAGATGCTGAATGGGCACTCGAAGCATTTACTTTTTGGAATAGATTATCAAATGTGGCTGTTACTTCCTTTGAAGGAATTTTAGCTTCTAATATTCATAACCCGACCATACGTATTTTTCGATACCTTTTGGCATGTACTATATTTGGTCGGAAGAATTCTAACAAAGTAAATGTTTGTGAGTTGCTATTTTTACAGGGTTTCCTCACTAATAGAAGGATCAATCCTGTTCCTTTTATGTTGGTGTAATACCCCAAAATTTACCCTTCATTTTTCCGGAAAAAAAAACGAAAAAAAAAACAGAAAACGAAAAATAAAAATAAAAATAAAAAATAAATAAATAAATAAATAAATAAAAGAAATCTTGGACTTGGACCTCTCTCATTTGAGCCCATAGGTCCACACAAATCAGGTTATAAATTCAGAGTTTCAGTGAAACAAAAGGCATTCTATTCCTATTACCCTGGCTGGAGGAAAAAGATAGTGAGAGAAGAGCTAACAGAGTTCAGAGCAACCTCCAAACCTTGAAGGGAACTCAACTGCAAAGAACCAATTCCCTCTTCACATAAACCCTAAAGATTGTTTTGTAAACCTCATGGGTGCAACTCAATTTCAATCAAGCTCTTCAATTAGGTTTGCCCTATTCCCATTATTTTACGCCTTCAATTTGAATGTTCTAAATGTGTGATGTATTATGTTTGAATTTGGAAGTGTGGATATCGTTAGGTTTCACATATGCATGAATGGGTGAAACCTATGCCTTGAATGCTTAATCGTTTAATTTCTGAAGTGTATGCCACAGGGTTTGAGGTTTCTGAAACCATACTGTTATCCATGAAAAACCATATTGTTTTGCTCTAATCTGACATACGTTTGTCATAGCATGTTTTCTCCTAATCCTTATCTTGTTTCACTAACCCTTTTGTTGAGTTTTTGTGAAGGCTCACATGACTTTTGTAGGGATAGCTCGCTGGATATTCCACTTTGCTTGTGGGATACCATTTGGGAGATTTATTCTGATTGCCTTGCTGGCACATTTACTTTATACATGTTTGTTTTGTATGTGTTCGTATCCCCGCAGGTAGCGCGGTTCCTTCGTTAAGGACTGCCTTTTTGCAAGAGTATCCCAAACCCTAACCCTTCATTGATTTTTCTTCTCCTAAACACACGTTTACTCCTTCTACTACAGGTGAGTAAGTCTCCAAAGGTCGAGCATCCGATAGATTGCGTAGTAACGTCGTTCGTCCAAAACCCAATCACTAACCCCGTAGTTAGCGGAACTACGGCTTGCTCTGATTCTCATTCCAGATGAGATACCTAGGCATAAGACGCGATGTCTTACCGAGCACACACCCTTAACCCCTAGGTAGCCGAGCTACGAAGACTCTGATTCTCATATTCAGATGAGATACGTATGCAGTGGATGCGACATCCGTGCGAGTCATTTTCATTTAACCCCTTTTTTAGTAAACAACACAAGATAAACTCACACCCTTTAGACAAGAACTACAAAAGTGGATCCCGTAGAGTACTACGGATGCGTAGGGGTGCTAATACCTTCCCTTCGCATAACCGACTCCCGAACCCAAGATTTGGTTGCGAGACCTTGTCTTTTCCTTTCCTCTTTTCAGGTTTACTTCGAGCGTTTCCTTTCCCTCCTTTGGGATAAATAACGCACGGTGGCGACTCTCCTGTCATTTTCTTTCGCCGGTTGTTTTTTCGCACACTGTATTTTTCAGGTTGCGACAACTGGCGACTCTGCTGGGGACCCGATTTCCCTAAGCGAGTCCCTCCTAGCTTTTGTAGCTTGTTTGTTTATTGGGTGTTCATGCTTTTGTACAGTTATTTATTTACCTGCTTTACCTTATTGCATTGTGTACATATCATTGCTGTATCTGTTGGCTGGCTATGGCTGCTTGGTGATCTTTGTGAGATGAGTTCTATACCCGAACTCGAGTGCACTTAGGATAGGAGAATGGCATAGTCTTGTCGACTTGTGTGGAGTTATTCCTTAGCAAGTTGACTTGCAAGCCCATTCACTTGGTGGAGGTCATGTTGAGATCAATAATGTCACACAAGTAAGTTGTGGTTAGACATTACTTTTTCCAATATAGACCTTAGAAGCTGAGGACCTTAGTTTACCAAACCCATCTTGGCCTATTCGTAGGACGTAGTGCGAAAGTCATTCAAGTGTAAGATTTGATACGATTGTTACGCGATACTACACTCATAAGAGTCTCTCTTGAGAATATTTTTGGAATACGAGTAGTCGTTCCTCCGATAATATCCGAAAGATGGGATTATGACTATGGGAACCTTTTGTAGAACATGTTTGGCAGGTTTAAACCTTAGTACACTCCTTTTGGGTGGTTCTTAACCTAAACTCCATGCTCGTGACTTGCAACAAACCCTTGATTCATGGTTGATCCGATCAGGTATCCTTAATATCAATGAAACTTGGGTGTTGATAAGGTGTAAACCATAATCCACCAAAATGGGTGGTTGATATTAAGGATAACATGATACATCCCATGACCTTTGTTTGGTGTGCTCTTAATTTCTCTCCAGACAGTGCAACCTGACAGATGTTCAAGCAGATACAGCGATCCTGATTCCCATGCCACTACACTGCATTCACATCATTTTGCATCACATCATTTTGCATTCATAATCATTCACACATGTTTATCCATTTCTGTGGGGTTTATATCTTCTACTTGATTCTAGTCGGAATTTTCTTGGTTCTCATTAACGGCTTAGTCTTTTTTTTTACATCGTTTATCTATTGAGAGACTGGAGTCAAGGGGGTAGAATACCTTTGGAATTGATAAACATGTCATTGCATTTACATATTCATTAGCATGTCTTGCATAACAGGTACCACCACAGTGTTCTCAGTTTGTTTGGTGCTCCAATCAGCAGGATAGCTGACCCAGGCATTCACCAGTACGGTACCCGCAGAAACCAACAGAGAGTAATGGAAAGCCTACAGGCAGAGTTCGTCGAGATGAAAATCCGCATGAATTAATTCATGGATGTGGTTCAAGGGGTGGCTCAGGGACAACAAGAGCTCAGGCAGATGATACAGAGGAATCCCCCTGCTCAACCAGAGACAGTGACTGATCCTCCAGCTAGAGAGGCTAATGGACCCAATGGACCGGGGCCTATCCCAATCCTACATGTCACCTCCGGTCAACAGCCCGTTCATGATGATCAGGACGATCGGTTCCCCCTGCTGCAGGAAGACTTTGGTATGGGTCATGGTGTGGACCCCATGTTTAGAAGATTGGAAGAGAGGTTGAAGGCAGTGGAAGGACATAATCCTCTGGGAGTAGATGTTGCTGACTTGGGGCTGGTCCCAGGTGTGAGAGTGCCACCGAAATTCAAGGTCCCGATATTTGACAAATACAATGGCAACTCTTGCCCGAAGACCCATGTGCAAGCCTATTTCTGTAAAATGGTTGCATACTCCGATGACGAAAAGTTGCTTATGTACTTTTTCTAGGACAGCCTAGCTGGGGCATCCCTAGAATGGTATATGAGGCTGGACAGAGCCCACATCCGTTGCTGGAGGGATTTGGCTGAGGCTTTCGTGAAGCAGTATCAATATAACGCAGACATGGCTCCGGACAGAACTCAACTTCAAAATCTGTCTCTTAAAAGCAATGAGTACTTCAGAGAATACGCTCAACGCTGGAGAGAAACAGCTTCCCGTGTTCAACCTCCTATGTTGGAGAAGGAAATGGCTAACATGTTCATGAACACTCTGCCAGGACCTTATTTGGAGCGCCTGGTGGGTTGCAATGCCTCCAATTTTGCTGATGTAGTCTCTACCGGAGAGAGGGTGGAGAATTACCTGAGGACATACAAGACCCAGAGTGGAGGTGGATCCTCATCAGGGGTGAAGAAGTCGTTCATTCAGGGACAGAAGAGGAGAGAAGGGGATGCAAGTGCCATATCTTCTTATCAGAACAGGGATAACTAGAGGAATAACTTTCAGAACTATCATCAGCAACCGTATATTGCAGCTGTGACCATTCCAGCTGCAGCACCACTACAACAACAACCACAACGTCAACCAGCTTAGTACCAACCACAATAACCGGGTAACAGACCCGCCTATCAACCGAGGCCAAGGACGATGGACCGGCGTTTCGACACTCTTCCAATGTCGTACGCTCAGTTGCTTTCTAGTCTTCAACAGCTACAACTTGTGCAGTTGCGCACTCTGGCTCCTCCCGTTGGTAGGCTTCCGGTGGGTTATGATGCCAGCGCTAGGAGTAGCTTCCACTCTGGGGCACCTGGCCACAATATTGAGAACTGCAAAGCTTTTAAGCACGTAGTTCAGGACCTCATTGATTCAAAGGCCGTTAACATGGTTGAAGGAGAAGTCAAATTGGTCTCTGCGGTCAACAATGAAGATGGGGATAGTGATTGCGACATCGATAACTGGGTGCGTCCGAGGATCCCATGTGAAGTTCTCAACAATTGGTCTTCTGAGGAGATTGTCCAAGCCATTTGTCTAGAGGAGTAATTTTCTTTGTTTATTCATGCATATCCAAGTCTTACGTTCCGCCAGGGCGTAATGACTCTTTGTAGGGCTCATCTATGTGACACTTGCATTTTTTATCATAAATAAAGGACGTCTTTTTGCATTCAAATATTTCGTTCCCTGTCTTTCTATTTTTGCAGTTTTTCAAAAAAAAAATGGCAATGTTTTGTTTAGTTTCCACTTTTTTTTCTTTCACACTCATAAGCACATACCATCACTCATGCAGATGCACATCACCGGATCCTATTGATAACGGTTCTGCTATGGCTCGCTTCGACTTTGAAAATCCATTCTTTCAAGCTGAAGAAGAGGGTGATGAAGACTGTAAACTCCCTGAAGAACTTACCAGGTTACTAAAACAAGAGAAAAGGGTCATTCAACCGCATCAAGAGTCTGTTGAAGTGATTAATCTCGGCACCGAGGACGCCAAGAGAGAAATCAAGATAGGGGCTGCTTTGGAAGACAATGTGAAGAAGGGGTTGATTGAATTGCTGCAAGAGTATGTTGACATATTCGCTTGGTCTTATCAGGACATGCCAGGGCTTGACACAGACATCGTGGTACATCGCTTGCCGCTCAAAGAAGGTTGTCCTCCGGTCAAGCAGAAGCTCAGAAGAACAAGACCAGAGATGGCTGTCAAGATAAAGGAAGAAGTGTAAAAACAGTTGGATGCAGGGTTTCTAGCAGTCACAAATTATCCGCCATGGGTTACAAATATCGTTCCGGTACCTAAGAAGAATGGAAAGGTACGGATGTGTGTTGACTACCGGGATCTGAACAGGGCTAGTCCTAAAGATGATGTCCCCTTACCTCACATTGACGTTTTGGTGGATAACACGGCTCAGTTCTCGGTATTCTCCTTCATGGATGGCTTTTCTGGCTATAATCAAATTAAGATGGCACCAGAAGACATGGAGAAGACAACATTCATAACCCCATGGGGCACCTTCTGCTACAAGGTGATGCCGTTTGGTCTGAAAAATGCCGGAGCAACATATCAACGAGCGATGGTGACTCTGTTCCATGATATGATTCATCATGAAATCGAGGTTTATGTTGATGATATGATTGCCAAATCTCAGACAGAAGAAGAACATTTGGTGAATTTGCAGAAACTGTTTGAGCGTTTGAGGAAATTCAAGTTGAGGCTTAATCCGAACAAGTGTACTTTTGGGGTGAGATCTAGAAAACTACTGGGTTTTGTTGTTAGCGGAAAAGGGATTGAGGTGGATCCGGCCAAAGTGAAAGCGATACAGGAAATTCCTGAGCCAAGAACAGAGAAACAAGTCTGGGGTTTCTTAGGGAGGTTGAACTACATTGCAAGGTTCATCTCTCACCTAACAGCCACGTGTCAGCCAATATTCAAATTGTTGAGAAAAGATCAGGCTATCAGGTGGAATGATGATTGTCAAAGGGCGTTCGAGAAGATAAAAGAGTATTTGCAGAATCCTCCTATCCTTGTGCCTCCGGTCCCAGGGAGACCGCTGATTATGTATTTGACAATACTAGACAATTCCATGGGTTGTGTTCTCGGTCAACACGACGAGACAGGTAGGAAAGAGCATGCCATCTACTACCTGAGTAAGAAATTCACAGATTGTGAGTCGAGATACTCAATGCTTGAAAAAAGATGTTGTGCACTTGCATGGGCTGCTAAGCGGTTGAGACAATACATGCTGTCTCACACAACCTTACTGATCTCCAAAATGGATCCAGTCAAGTATATATTTGAGAAGCCAGCTCCCACCGGAAGAGTTGCTCGTTGGCAAATGGTACTGACAGAGTACGACATCCAGTATACTTCCCAGAAAGCCATCAAGGGGAGTATTCTGTCAAACTATCTTGCTCAACAGCCGGTTGAAGATTATGAGCCGATGAAGTTTGATTTTCCAGATGAAGACATCATGTTCCTCAAGATGAAAGACTGTGAAGAGCCAGTTGTTGAAGAGGGACCTGATCCAGATGAAAAGTGGACTTTAATGTTTGATGGGGCCGTCAATGCTAGAGGAAGTGGAATTGGTGCTGTCATTACAACTCCGAAAGGTGCCCACATGCCTTTCACCGCTCGTCTGACTTTCGAGTGCACCAATAATGAAGCTGAGTATGAAGCCTGTATCTTGGGTATTGAGCAAGCCATTGATTTGAGAATCAAGACTTTGGACATCTTCGGAGATTCAGCTCTGGTGATCAATCAAGTGAATGGTGATTGGAACACTCTCCAGCCTACTCTGGTCCCCTACAGATATTACACGAGAAGACTGTTGACTTTCTTCACAACAGTAAAGCTGTACCATATACCGCGTGATGCGAACCAGATGACAGATGCTCTTGCCACTCTATCCTCCATGATCAATGTGATTCGGTGGAACCACGCTCCCAAGATCAATGTGATACGCCTCGACAGGGCCGCGTATATGTTTGCTGCTGAACTGGTAGTTGATGACAAGCCCTGGTATCATGACATCAAACGCTTTCTGAAGAATCAAGAGTACCCTGCAGGGGCATGCAACAATGATAGAAAGACTTTGAGAAGATTGGCAGGCAGTTTCTTCTTGAACAAAGACGATGTGCTATATAAGAGGAACTTCGACATGGTTTTGCTCAGATGCGTGGATAGACACGAAGCAGACATGTTAATGCAAGAAGTTCATGAAGGCTCCTTCGGTACTCATGCCGGCGGACATGCAATGGCTAAGAAATTGTTGAGAGCAGATTATTACTGGATGACCATGGAATCTGATTGTTTCAAATATGCTCGGAAGTGCCATAAATTCCAGATTTATGCTGATAAGGTGCATGTGCCACCGAATCCTTTGAATGTGATGTCTTCGCCGTGGCCTTTCACTATGTGGGACATCGATATTATTGGAAAGATTGAGCCGACCGCTTCCAATGGGCATCGCTTCATCCTTGTTGCCATCGACTATTTCACCAATTGGGTCGAAGCAGCCTCATTTGCGAAGGTCACCAGACATGTGGTTGCCCGATTCATCAAGAAAGAAATCATTTGCCGCTATGGGATTCCCGAAAGAATCATTATTGATAATGGTTCTAATCTCAACAACAAAATGATGAAGGAGTTGTGCCAGAACTTCAACATTCAGCATCACAATTCTTCCCCTTAACGCCCTAAGATGAACGGTGTTGTTGAAGCGGCAAATAAGAACATAAAGAAGATTGTGCAGAAGATGGTCGTTACGTACAGAGATTGGCATGAGATGCTACCCTTCGCCTTGCATGGGTACCGTACTTCAGTACGTACATCGACCGGGGCAACCCCTTACTCCCTTGTGTATGGTATGGAAGCAGTCCTACCTGTTGAAGTGGAGATTCCTTCTCTAAGAGTCCTGATGGATGTCAAGTTAGACGAAGCTGAATGGATTCAGACAAGGTTCAATGAGTTGAGTCTTATCGAAGAGAAGCGAATGGCAGCCATTTGTCATGGGCAGTGTAGCGGTGTATTCGTTACCATTGGAGATATTAACTAAATCCAAGGTAAATCATGCAAAGTCGAGTCGCCACCGCACTTCTATTTATCCAAAGGAATGGTTAGAAAGCGAACAAAAACCTATAAAGTTTTACAAACAAAACTAGTAAAAGACAGAGATCTGGGTAAGGGGGTTGGTTATGTCATGGGAAGGTGTTAGGCACCCACAACATCCTAGGTACTCCTAGGGAGCCCTTTTCACGCTTGTTACAAAAGGTTATTGTTTATGAAATTTATTTGTGCAAACATGATTGAAGAGATGAGAGAAGAATATACAAGTTTATTTACATTTTGTGTTTGGATGGATGAACCCATTGCCTACGTACCTTCTCATGAAAGATAAGGATCAAAACCCCGTAGTTCGGGTAAAAGATTTCAAAACAAGTGAGTGGATTGATTGGTCCAAAAGCCCTAAGGTCTTTTGTTATCAAAGGGAGAAAACTCAACCTGAAAAACCACAAGTCCACCATGTGAGGATAACTTCGACATGCTAGTGAGGGATTATGCCCTATAATAAGCATGGAAGACTTATTGTCCATCACTAAGGACATAGGTGAGTATTATATCTACCACAAAGATAACTCAAACCTAATAGCTAAAGGTTATGAAAAATTTGATTAAGAAGTGGACATTGGAACCACAAAGAGACACATTTGAGTGGGTTAGATTAACCAATTAGAGGTATGTACGAAATGGTCAAAGTTGACTTGAAGATTCAATTCAAAATGAGTATTGTGAAAAGAAGTTTGAAAATCAAAGGCATGAGACCTAGGTTTCTAATGTTGAAAACAAGTGAAAATGTTTGCACAATTTTTTTTTGGTTTGGGTTAAGGATGAAAAAGGATCAAGGATAGCATGCAAAAGGTGGGGAATGAAGGAATGCAATCACAAGTAGGGTTGCTCTCTTGAGATCATATGGATGATCCAAGTAAGTCCTATCCTTTGGAATAAGGCAACACAAGGTATAAGCAATAAGCAAGTCTCACAAGAGAACCATAGAAAGAGGAAACAGAATGCCAATCAATGGACTTACATCCAACTCCTAACAACAAAACTGGAAACAGAATGCCAATAGATGGACTTACATCCAACTCCTCAAAACAAACAGGAAACAGAATGCCAATAGATGGACTTATATCTAACTCCTCAAAACAAACAGGAAACAGAATGCCAATAGATGGACTTATATCTAACTCCTCAAAACAAACAAATGAGTAAAAGCAAACACATGCAAAGCAATCAAACACACAATGCATCACACACTATATACAAACAAGAGGCTCAATCAAATAGGTGGGCTTTAGTCAAGAGGGGTCATATCAACCTCGACAAACAAGCCAAACTGTATCAGGTAATCTGTGAGCTCTTAACCACTAACATTGAGAGTTAGGGTGAAGCTGATCAAATATGGAAATGAGGATGAGACCTCATGCTCTTAACCCTGGCCTCGGTGAGCTTATGACAAAGAAAGTGTGGGGATCCAGAATGTGGGATCCTATTCCACTTGACAGACACTATACAAAGATCTTGGGTGTTTGTTCAAGAGCATCATCACGTAGTGCGAGCATAATGAACGACTCACTGAATAACAGGGGATTGATTGCTAATCCCTTCTATATGTCAATTGCCTCTTCACTTAGGAGGCCTTATCAAGTAACATGCCTCATTTAGAGGTCTTTGGCACAAATGTAAACAATCATAAACAGAGCCTCATAAGGAGGGCTTCAGCCAAAATGCCTGCCAAAAAGGTGACAGGACTTCCAGACTACATGGAGTAAGAGAGTAGCTACCTAAGTGGTGTATCAACCACAACCAAATCTCAAGCAAGAGCTAAAAGCAAGCAACTAATGTACCTGTACAAAAGCTAAATAATTAATATCTCAATCAGAAAACAAACAGTCCAACTGTTACACAATTCAATGAGCAATGGTCAAGCAATCAAATGAAGCAATGAGCTCAGCCTATCACTTAGAATCCTACAAAACAGCAATGTGTTAGAATTCAAATCATTTGTATCTCACAAAGTGAGACCAAACCAATCATCAATGCTAAATGTCCAAACCTGAAACACAAAGCACAATTAGTTCATGTACAAAACACTAGTACAAAGACTAGGTTCAAAACCAAATCAAATGATCAAAACAGAACTCAATCTTTTGGACAAAGCAAGTTCAAACATGTCATAAGATGTCCTCAAAAGGACCAGCATCAAACAAGAATGTGAAAAAACTAGAGATCAAAACAAGAATGTGAAAAACAATTGATATCAAATTGGACATTCCTACTATTTTTAGTGATTTTTTGAAGTTGAAGAAATAAAATGAAATATTAAATGAAATATGGAGGGAAAATAAAACTTGAAGGAAATTCAGAAGATGCATGCAGCAGTGGATCGAACACACGCACGCCAGGCCGTAATGAGAAAATTCAAAAAAATAGATTCAGAAACATGCATGCCAAGGATCGAACTCATGCAAGCAAGGCCATGTGTCATACCCCAAAATTTACCTGTTAATATTACAAGGCATTTTTCAAGGCACTCCAACTTGTTTTTCAAGGCACTGACCTTAAAGGAACAAAAGCCCAGCTCACAACAGACCCAATCCAGAAAAAGGCCCAAACTAGCTTGCTCGCTAGGCGAGCAACTCCTTCGCCTAGCGAACCTTTCGCTACAATACTCGCCTAGCGAAGCTTGCGATATATCAGAATTTTCAGGCTTCATTCTGAGCCCATTAGGTCACCAAAAGCATTATAAATACTAAGGACTTCAGTCACGAAAAGGGACAGACGAAGACGGACAGAAAGCCTGGCATAGAAACCCTGGAGACTAACTCAGAGAATTCCGAGTAAAGAAACCCTGAAGGCCGCTCATCCGCACCGAAGTTACCTCCGCCCAATTCCATCCGATACCAAGAGTGGTCAGTCCCTTCAACATCGCAGCTCAGTTGCAAATAGGTTTGCGCATCATTACTGTTTTATGCTTTTAATCGGTAATCTCTACATACATAAGGCATCATGATTAAATTTTCGGATATGTAATTTGATTTAACATGTGAATTTAAGTATGCCCGAATATCCTGAATGTTTGTCCATGCTATTCCTGTAATTAAATGCCATAAAGTTCAGGGTTCCGGAGGTCATGCTGCTATCAAACTCAAAACCCGTAGCCGCTCGCTAGCACATCGCTAAGCGAGCCTGTAGCGAGCACTCGCTAAGCCTTCGCTAGGCGAAGCAGGAGCGAACGGGACAGTGGCTGTTTTGTTTCTTTTCTGTTCTGCCTTATGTTTATCTAATCAAGATTTATTATAATTCTGCATTATTTGGCCTGACTTTATGACTGTTGTGTTTATTTTGTGGTGCAATTTTCAATTGTACCTTATCTCGATGTTCTAACCCGTGTGCTGAGTTGTGTAAAGGCTTACATATTCCCGAGGAAACGGCCGGCTAGGTATTCCACTTTATATGTGGGATACCCTTATGGAGATGGATTCTGAATTACTTAATTTTAATGTGGAGATTCATCCTAATTGCCTAATTAATTTTAATGTGGAGATTCATCCTAATTACTTAATTAATTTTAATGTGGAGATTCATCCTAATTACTTAATTAATTTTAATGTGGAGATTCATCTTAATTGATCATAATGGGGATATTCATCTTAAATACTTAATTGCAAAATATTGTCGTTGAATATGTGATCTTGGACCTCTCTTTGTTACCCTACGATATTACGGTATTATGGTCATGTCCCGCGAATGTGGGGATACCCTTAGCCAAGACCCTTCGATTAAATCATCATGTCCCTCTAAAATAAATCATAGTCCCTCGGATGTTGCCTTCGAATATATGATTTTGTCCCTCGGTGACCCTTCGGTGTAGCCTACGGTTAAATGACGATAGTCCCTTCGAATGCTAAGGTATCCTTACAACCGTTGCCTTCAATGACCAATCGATGACCCTACGATGACCCTTTTACATCCAAAGGATAAAACTACTTACTTCTCAATAGTAAGGACAGTTTTACCCTCATAAGGATAGGAAATGCCCATAAAGACCTTGGGTAGGTATAACTCCTAAATGCTTGCTCACAACTAAAACTACTTTTCACACCTCACACTTTTCAAAACCTCCATTAGAAAATCACCACTTGGCATACATTCGTACTAGAATCATTGTCAAGTTATATTTTTCTAAACAGCTTTCAAAATTAAACGAGATAAATACTTTGTATACATTCGTACAAGAATCATTACAAAGTTAAACTCTCTTTTCAAAACATTTTCTAAACAGCTCTCACACACTTTTTCAGACAAGAAAAACATAAGTGATCAAGCAATTAAGAGCCCATGGATAACCATGGATACAAAGGGTGCTAACACCTTCCCTTTGTATAATGTACCTCCCGAACCCAAAATCTAAATTAAGGTCTTTCCTGTTCTTTTCCGCCTTTCCTTATTGGATGAAAGAAAAGTCGGTGGCGACTCTTGCTAACCGCGACATTTGCTTTCCAAAAGCAAAACACACGAAAGTCAGTTCACCGTATGACAGAACTGGCGACTCTGCTGGGGATATACTTAAAGAGAGGTCACCTTAAAAACAAGATCACTTATTTAAATTGTCTGATTTACTTTTAAGGGATTGCTTGGGTATGTCATGCTTGAGTGAAAGATCCTACACCCAGATCTAGTGTACCTTAGGTAAGTAGCAATAGATCATCGCGACTATCCGGCGTATACTGGAATGGTTAAAATGATGGCTACGGTTAATGTGACACTTTGGATGTCCTGATGTTCCTCATGTTTACTTGAGGAAAAATTTGGCTTCCGCGTGGTGTCATCAAAGCATTAACCAGACCTTTAGAACCCTAATTGACTCATCCTAGCCATTAGAAAGTAGTTAGATAACTGGCTTCGGTTCCGACTGAGGTTGGTTGAGACTCAATACTACACTCTTTGAGATTGGACTTTAGGGAAACTTCGGTCAACCACTTGGTGTTGTACTGAAGTGGACTTAAAGGAAGGTCAATGATTTGAGATCCTTCTAGAACCCGGTTACTATTCTAGGACAGGTTGAACCAACCAAACTCCAGTGGGGAGGGTATTTACCTATGGAACTCATGCAAGCCTTAAAACTTAGGAATGATTGTCGTGTGACTTGTTTGTGCTTGGTATTGGCATAACATCATAACATCATAACATCATAACATCATAACATCATACTAACCATTTCAAGGACTTAGGGACTTAGCTTTGCTCTGTTAAACAGGTTATGGCTTCCAGGAAGACCATCCGGATCAATTTTGTAGCAATCGCTCCTCAACTAAAGGATTTAGTGTCAGAATTTCCTGATCATGCTCAGTTCATCAAGAGACATGGTTCTATCCTCAATTTGGTTACCACTGATTTCAAAGGAGATATGATGAGAGTTCTATTCCAGTTCTTCGATCCCAAACACCATTGTTTCACCTTCCCAGATTATCAATTGGTACCTACATTAGAAGAATTTTCCAAGCTGCTTGGGATACCAATCCTTGATCAAATACCTTTCAGTGGTTTAGAAAGGATTCCGAAGTCTGAAGAAGTTGCCGCAGCTCTACACATGACAAAGTCCGATATTGAAACCAATTGGGTAACAAGAAGTGGAATTAAGGGTTTACTTGCCAAGTTTCTGATAAATAAGGCCCGAGAATTCTTAAAAGTTATGGATGTCCATGCTTTCGAAGATGTTCTAGCACTACTAATCTATGGTTTGGTGTTATTCCCTAATCCAGACCAATTCATAGACATGAATGCTATTAAGATATTTCTCACTCATAACCCTGTACCCACCTTGCTTGGGGACATTTTACATTCCCTTCACACCCGTACTATGAAGAGGCAAGGGGCTCTCATGTGCTGCATACCTTTATTGTCTAGGTGGTTTATTTCGCACCTTCCTCAATCAGTCTTGAAGAATGAGCAAAATCTGAAATGGTCTCAAAGGGTAATGTCGCTTTCCCATTCAGACATCCGTTGGTGTCCTCATCTCGAAGAAAATGTCATCCTCATCGACCGTTGTGGAGAATTCTCTAATGTACCACTCCTGGGGATAAGAGGAGGTATTACTTATAACCCAGCTTTAGCCCTACGCCAGTTTGGTTATGCTCGAAGAGACGGTCCACATGAAATAATTATCCGAGGCACTGTGTTTGACTATGACAACGATTCCCAAGGTCTCCGTCAAAGATTTATACGAGCCTGGGGCATGGTGAAAAGAAGCACTTTAGGACAGAAAAACTCTATTCCTATGGAACCTTATCTCAGATGGGTACGAGCCAGAGCTCATGAACTTGGCATGCCATATCTTACAGTCGGACCGCTGACTGTGGCACCAGAAGTTGACGGAGGTACTCCTCAGATCATTCCTTATCCAGATATGCCTACCGATGTTGAAGAGTTAAAGAGATCCTGGATCCAGTTGAGAGAGGAAAGAGATACTTTTGAGACTCAGTTCGTTGCAGAAAGGAAGAAAGTGTTAGAACTCACCAGCCAGCTTAATGAGGAACGAAGACTCAATACATATCTTCGCCCGAAAAGAAGCCGTCCCTGGGAGACTTGAGCTTTCATTGTATTTTTATTATTATTTTCCTTTTGTAATGAACATTGATTAAAGAAATTATTAATAAAAGTTTCCCTCTTCTCTTTTGATGGTTTACGCAAAGCTAAATTCCCGGAGTCCTTGAAAACATTTCATACATTGCATTGCATAACATAACATTACATAACAGGTATTCTAAAAGATCAATATTCTCACGGTCTTCCTTCCAAACAGAAAAATGGCTCTCGAACAAACTGTCAAAGATCTCCAGGCTCAGAATGCTCAATTCCAGGAGATGATGCTGAGCTTATCCAAGGGGCAGGAAGAACTGAAGGCTCTCTTGCTCGAGAAGAAGAAAGACCCGAAACCTGTGAGTTACATTAACCCAGGAAGGAGGCGTAAAAGACAGGCCGCAGGAATCAAGATCAGAATGCCGAAGGATCAAGAAGAGGAAACAGAGAATGATTTAGAAGAGGAGAATGTTGATGTCTTCAACCCTGAGGACGACGATGAAGATTACGAGAATGAACAGTACTCTCCAAAAGATGGCAAGTACAAGTTGCTAGAAGAACGTATGCTAGCTATGGAAGGCCAGAAGGCGCCCGGTCTGGATTTTGAAAGCTTGGGTCTGGTTTCCGACGTGGTCATTCCCCGCAAATTCAAGATCCTCACTTTCACTAAGTACGATGGTGCGTCTTGTCCTCAGATGCATCTGAGAGCTTATGTGAGAAAGATTCAGCCGTATACCACTGATAGGAAGCTATGGATCCATTTCTTCCAAGAGAGTCTGTCTGGCACACAGTTAGAGTGGTACTATCAGCTCGAAAGCTCTAACATCCGCACCTGGACTGATTTAGCAACAGCTTTCTACAAGCAGTACCAGTATAATTCTGAACTAGCGCCTACTCGGCTACAGTTGCAGAATATGACTATGGGATCTAAAGAAAGTTTCAAAGAATATGCTCAAAAATGGAGAGATTTGGCTGGCAGAGTAAAACCCCCTATGACTGACCGAGAATTAGTAGACATGTTCATGAGTACACTGACTGGCCCATTCTACAGCCATCTACTGGGAAGTTCTTCATCGGGTTTCACTGAACTTATATTGATAGGTGAACATGTGGAGAGCGGCATTCGAAGTGGAAAGATACAGGCGACTACCTCTGCAAGCACCAAAAGGTCCTACCAGGGGAGGAACGAATCAAATGCTGTGTACAGTCAAAAGGGTCGTAACAAGAAAAATCGTGACCACACCATTGGAGCAGTTACGATTGCAGCGCCGCCATCTCAAAACTTCCAGCACAGACAAGACAGGCCAAGAAGGCAGTTTACCAAGATCAATATGACTTTAGCACAGGCACTGCAGGGTATGCTAAAAGCAAATTTGATTACCCTCAAGGATCCTCCTACGAATCCCAACACTACTTCTCCTCGTTATAATCCCAACGCCAGGTGTGCGTATCACTCCGATAGCCCCGGGCATGATACAAACGATTGTTGGTCGTTGAAGAATAAAATCCAGGATATGATCGACGCTGGGGAAATTGAATTTGAGCCTCCGGAGACTCCCAATGTCATCACCGCACCTATGCCTAATCATGACAAGGCTGTTAATGCTATGGATGACAACTCTCACATTTCTAATGTAGCTGACTTAGCATCTCCTCTCCTGGCCGTCAAGAAGAAGTTGTTGCAAGCTGGTTTATTTCCAGGTTGTGCTGAAAATTGCGATCTCTGTATATCCCGACCCAATGATTGCTTGAAGTTGAGAATTGGTATTCAACGGCTGATGGACGATCATACAATTCTCTTCGAAAAGGTTCCTAAGGTAGAAGACCCTATTGAAGAAATATCTGTGATTGCTAGGTCCAAAGTTCCAGTGAAGATTACCGCTCCTAGAGTACCTGTGAAGATTACTGCTGAACCCAAGGTAGCTCCCCTGATCATTACTGCACCTGGCCCAGTACCATATTCCTCAAGCAAAGCCATTCCGTGGAATTATGGAGGTGATGTTTACATCCATGGTGTAAAGCAAGACGATAATTCTGCTAATTCTGATGATGTTGACATTGTTGGGACTAGTAGAATTACTCGAAGCGGAAGGATCTTTTCTCCAGAGATCTCACCTCCAGTCCCCAAAAACCGAGGAAAGGAACCAGTCGATCCTTCTAAGTCAGAGACACCGGTCGAAGTTACTACTGAAGATGTTGCCAAACAAGAAATGGAAGAAGTGCTGAAAATCATCCGCAAGAGTGATTTTGATGTGGTAGAACAGCTGGGGCATACCCCGTCTAAGATCTCGATGTTATCCTTGTTGTTATCTTCTGAATCTCATGCCAATGCCTTGATAAAATTCTTGAAGACTGCTCATGTACCTCAGGAGACCTCCGTCGATCAGTTCGAAAACTATGTTGCTAACCTGACTGTTGACAATGGCCTAGGTTTTTCCAATGCTGACCTGACACCAGCAGGGAAGAATCACAATAAAGCTCTGCATTACTCTATTGAGTGTAAGGGGATCACCTTGTCTCATGTGTTGATCGATAACGGCTCTTCTTTGAATGTGCTACCGAAAGCCGTGCTCGATAAACTTGACTGCAAGAGCATTGAACTGAAGCCTAGTGACATTGTGGTACGTGCTTACGACGGTGCGAAGAGCGTTGTCCACGGTGAAGTGGTCCTCCCTATCAAGATAGGACCTCAATTCTTCGACACTACCTTTCATGTAATGAACATTCGTCCAGCCTATTCCTGTTTGCTGGGACGCCCTTGGATTCATGGGGCAAGTGCTGTAGCTTCGTCTCTCCATCAAAAGCTGAGATATCCAATAGAGGGTAAGATCGTCACTGTGTGTGGGGAAGAAGAGTATATCGTCAGTAGTGTACATACCTTCAGATACGTCGAGATGGAGGGTGAATTCTTTGAGACCCCGTCTCAGTCATTTGAAGTAGTTCCTCCGCCCAGTCCTGTCCTTAAGCCAACTCCCCTTGTGCCCAAGGTTATTCGTGCTCCTCCTGCTATGATTTCTCTGAAAGATGCTCAAGCTGTGGTTGAAGATGGTGGTCGTACTGGCTGGGGTCAACTGATCGACGTACTGTACAAGTCTGATAGATTTGGCCTAGGTTTTAGCTCTGAAAAGGTAGTCAAGAATCGGATTAATGCTGTAGAAGACGCTGACAGCGATTGCGACCTGGATAGCTGGATTTACCCAACAATTGGTGACAGACTCAATAATTGGAAGGCCGAAGACACTATCCCGATTTCCCTTAGTCAGGAGTAATTGTTTATTGTCTATTTTAGTGTTGCAAATTTTTTAATTTTAATATTTACAATTGAACTTCTTAAAGCATTGTGTCTAGGCCCGGGGCACAATAGCTAATTTGTTAAGGGTTTGTCATTTCATAAGCATATTCATATTCAATAAATCAATGGACTTTTTGCATTCAAATATTGCGCTTTTTATCTTTCCTGTCATCTTCCAAACAAGCTATGTTTTCTTACACACACTCACGTAACAAATTGCAGATCCGTACCCACTCTGGATCCTGTTGATAATAGTTCTACTACTGTTCATTATGACTTTGAAAATCCGATCTACCAAGCCGAGGATGGGAGTGAGGAAGAGTGCGAAGTCCCTGGTGAACTTGCCAGACTGTTACTGCAAGAGGAAAAGACCATACAGCCGCATGAGGAATCAATTGAAATTGTAAATCTGGGTACTGAGGTAGACAGGAAAGAAGTCAAAATAGGAGCAGGCTTGGAAAACAGTGTCAAAGAAAGATTGATCCAGATGTTACATGACTATGTAGAGATTTTTGCTTGGTCTTATGAAGACATGCCAGGACTGGATACTGATATAGTAGTGCATCGGCTGCCAATGAAGGAAGATTGTCGTCCTGTTAAGCAGAAGGTTCGTCGCATGCGTCCGGAAATGTCTGAGAAAATCAAAGCCGAAGTTATGAAACAATTTAACGCCGGTTTCCTAGCCGTTACTTCTTATCCTCAGTGGGTTGCTAACGTGGTACCGGTACCGAAAAAGGATGGTAAGGTGCGAATGTGTGTGGATTACAGAGACTTGAATAAAGCGACTCCCAAGGATGACTTTCCACTTCCGCACATTGATGTTTTGGTAGATAACACCGCTCAACACAAGGTATTCTCATTCATGGACGGCTTCTCAGGTTATAATCAGATTAAGATGGCGCCTGAGGACATGGAGAAAACTACGTTTGTGACGCAATGGGGCACTTTCTGTTATAAAGTAATGCCATTCGGGTTAAAGAACGTAGGAGCAACGTACCAGCGTGCTATGGTGGTTTTGTTCCATGATATGATCCATCATGAAATAGAGGTATATGTGGATGACATGATAGCCAGATCTCATACTGAACAAGAACATCTCGATCATTTGTACAAATTGTTTGAGAGGTTGAAGAGATACAAGCTGAGATTGAACCCGAACAAATGCACCTTTGGAGTAAGATCCGGTAAACTCTTGGGATTTATTGTCAGTGGTAAAGGAATTGAGGTTGACCCGGCTAAGGTGAGAGCTATTCGAGAAATGCCAGTTCCCCGTACAGATAAAGAAGTCAGAGGTTTCCTGGGACGTTTGAATTACATTGCCCGGTTTATCTCCCATTTGACCGCTACCTGCAAACCCATCTTCAAACTACTAAGGAAGAATCAAGAGATGATATGGAATGACGAATGTCAAGAAGCTTTTGACAAAATCAAGAAGTATCTCCAGGAACCTCCAATTCTGATGCCACCAGTTGAAGGAAGACCTCTAATTATGTATTTGACCGTATTAGAAAATTCAATGGGGTGTGTGTTGGGGCAACATGACGAGTCTGGTCGAAAAGAGCATGCCATATACTACCTTAGCAAAAAGTTTACCGACTGTGAAACAAGGTACTCACTGCTCGAGAAAACTTGCTGTGCTTTGGCTTGGGCTGCTCGTCGACTAAGACAATATATGTTGAATCATACCACTTTGTTGATTTCTAAGATGGATCCTATCAAATACATATTTGAGAAACCTGCCCTCTCCGGAAGAATAGCAAGATGGCAGATGATTTTAACAGAGTATGATATCCAGTATACTACCCAGAAGGCAATCAAAGGAAGCGTGCTGGCCGATCATTTGGCTCATCAAGTGGTGGATGATTACCAATCTATGAATTTTGAGTTCCCAGATGAGAATGTCATGCTTGTTACTGATTATGAAGAACCTGGACCGGATGAAGGACCCGAACTGGGATCCCGATGGACTATGGTTTTTGATGGATCTTCTAATGCATTGGGTAATGGTGTTGGTGTTGTAATCATTTCCCCCAAGGGTGGCCATACTCCTTTCACTGCTAGACTATGTTCTGATTGTACCAATAATATGGCTGAGTATGAAGCGTGTATTTTGGGACTCAGAGCTGCTATAGACCTGCGAATCAAGTTTTTGAGCGTGTACGGAGACTCAGCATTAGTAATCAGTCAGATCAAAGGAGAATGGGACACTAAACATCCGAATCTCATCCCCTATCGAGAGCGGGTGTTGACATTAATCCCATACTTTGAAAAGATTACATTCGAACATATTCCACGAGAAGAGAATCAGTTGGCAGACGCCTTGGCCACCATGTCATCTATGTTCAGAGTCAGATGGGACAATGAAGCTCCCAGGATCACCATTGAACGACTAGATGAACCAGCATATTGTTATGAACTTAACGCTGCTGAGGTAGAAGAGAAACCTTGGTTCCACGAAGTAAAAAGATATTTAGAAGCTCAGGAATACCCTGAAGGGGCATTCATCAATGACAGAAAATTCCTGAGGAGGTTCTCCGCTAAATTCTTTTTGAGTAATGGAATATTATACAAACGTAATCATGATTCGAATCTGCTTCGTTGTGTGGATAAAAAGGAAGCTGAAAAGATTATGGAAGACATGCACGACGGTATTTTTGGGACTCACTCTAGTGGACATACAATGGCCAAGAAGATTCTGAGATCAGGGTATTATTGGTCTACCATGGAAGCTGATTGCCACCGTCACTCCAGAACTTGTCACAAGTGCCAGATCTATGCGGACAAAGTACATGTGCCTCCTGCCCCATTAAACGTGTTGACAGCCCCTTGGCCCTTTGCAATGTGGGGCATTGATATGATTGGGGAGATTAAACCTACTGCTTCTAACGGACATCGCTTCATTCTTGTTGCGATTGATTACTTTACAAAGTGGGTAGAGGCAGCCTCATTTGCTTCTGTTACCAAGAATGTGGTGGCACGGTTCATCAAGAATAGTCTTATTTGCCGATATGGCGTCCCTGAACGAGTTATCACTGATAATGGCACTAATTTGAACAACAAGATGATTACTGAACTCTGCACGCAATTCAAGATAAAACACCATAACTCTTCTCCGTACCGGCCAAAGATGAACGGCGTCGTGGAGGCTGCTAATAAGAATATCAAGAAGATCATACAAAAGATGACAGTAACGTACAAAGACTGGCATGAGATGTTACCATTTGCTCTTCATGGTTATCGCACTTCAGTACGCACTTCGACAGGGGCAACTCCTTTCTCTTTAGTCTACGGAATGGAAGCCGTCCTACCGGTAGAGGTTCAGATTCCCTCTCTAAGAATCATGAAAGAGACAGGTTTAGACGAGGATGAATGGATTCAGACACGACTCGATCAGATAAATTTGATTGATGAGAAGAGACTTGCGGCTGTTTGCCATGGGCAGATATATCAGAAGCGCATGACCCAGGCATTTAACAAAAGAGTCAAGAGACAGGTGTATCAAACTGGAGACTTGGTAATAAAGCGTATCATTCTACCACAAGGTGATCCCAGAGGCAAATGGACCCCCACATACGAAGGGCCATTTGTAGTTAAGAAGGTGTTCTCTGGTGGAGCCATGATACTTGCTATGATGGATGGCGAAGACTTCCCGCATCCCGTGAACGCAGACATAGTTAAAAAATACTACGCATAAAAGAGACCCGCTAGGTCGACGTACCTAGGCAAAAGTAAGGGCATCCCGGCGAACCAAAAGGGTTCGGGAAAAAATTAGGGATAAACATATAAAAATGTACACCCGGCGAGTCGAAAACCTGAAAAGGCGGCTTGGGCAAAAAAGGGTATCCTGGTGGACTGAAAACCTGAAAAGGCAGTCCAGGCAAAAATTAGGGATAAAAGCGTATGACTATGTCCCGTTCTCAGTCAGCTTCACCCAAGTCAAAGGGACTGAACAAGCCAATCACTTCTATCCGACAGCAGGAGATGAGATGCTTGAAGACATAATGACAGTAACAGAATTGAAATCAATAGGACTTTTCCTTCATAGCTTTTTCTTTGTTTTCTCGACAATTTCCTCTTACTAGGATTTCTGTCTCCTTGTACACAAATTGCCTGTTTATAGGCCCTCTTTCAAAATCAATACAATTTTGTTTCAAAAAAAAATGCTTTTGTTTTACTTTTTCTGTTTTGTTTGCGTAAACGTCCATTGACTTAATTTGAATTAATATGTGAATTTGAATATGATCGATGCTTACCAAAAATGCATGCATAAAATAGAAATAGCAATTAACCCAAGACTTCAGGATCGAGGAGAAGGTCTAATCATGCTTCCCGATGAATCCGTCGCTAGTTCTATTCCCCAGCATAAACCAGCTATTTCCCAGAAGAGGTTGGCATCACCAGACAGACTGGTCATCTCTTCCATCCCCAGTCGGGCTCTGTTGAGTGTTTCCACCATCAGACAGAAATCAAGTATCCCCAGTTAAGAAAGGGTCATCAATACAGGCATCTCCAACCAGAAGATGGGGATTTATTTTCCCCAGGAAGTCGCCAGGAAAAACTGTTCAGACGCATAATTCATTCATTACATCATTTCACAACATACGCATGCATATATTGTTCGCATTTATTTTCATAAGCATAAAACATCTCATGCATCATGACATAGCATGAAGCTGACTTTATTTTTCAGGTTAATTATCCTCCTGATACAGTCAAAACAAAGGTCCATGCAGACGGACATCTTTATCAATTACATTCAAGATTTAACTATATCTCTCAGATACAATCCCTATGGACATTCATTCCGACAAGCACTCTGATGGTGGCATCTTTAAGCCCACCCCAGATATTCATTGCAAATACAACAAATATTATCAGATACAACCTAACGTACGGTTCACTCTGATTCAGCTCAACATATGACTCCTTCAACTCAGATACGATCTAACGTACGATCCATTCTGACCTTCAACTACTCCAATACGGTCTGACATACGACCCATTTGGATCTTCAACTCAGATACGATCTAGCGTACGATCCATTCTGATTCTACCTTCGTCAGATACAGCCTAACGAACGGCTCATTCCGCAACTTAGATACGATCTAGCGTACGATCCATTCTGATCCCTTATCCCCAGCAGCGTATAACACACTCTGACTCCCCAGCGAAGTCGACAGCATAATGGAGGATTCACTATACGGTCTAGCGTATGACCCAGTATGACACCCATGCCTTCAGATATCGTCTAATGTACGACGCACTCTGACACCCATGCCCCAAAATTTACCCGTTAATATTACAAGGCATTTTTCAAGGCACTCCAACTTGTTTTTCAAGGCACTGACCTTAAAGGAACAAAAGCCCAGCTCACAACAGACCCAATCCAGAAAAAGGCCCAAACTAGCTTGCTCGCTAGGCGAGCAACTCCTTCGCCTAGCGAACCTTTCGCTACAATACTCGCCTAGCGAAGCTTGCGATATATCAGAATTTTCGGGCTTCATTCTGAGCCCATTAGGTCACCAAAAGCATTATAAATACTAAGGACTTCAGTCACGAAAAGGGACAGACGAAGACGGACAGAAACCCTGGCATAGAAACCCTGGAGACTAACTCAGAGAATTCCGAGTAAAGAAACCCTGAAGGCCGCTCATCCACACCGAAGTTACCTCCGCCCAATTCCATCCGATACCAAGAGTGGTCAGTCCCTTCAACATCGCAGCTCAGTTGCAAATAGGTTTGCGCATCATTACTGTTTTATGCTTTTAATCGGTAATCTCTACATACATAAGGCATCATGATTAAATTTTCGGATATGTAATTTGATTTAACATGTGAATTTAAGTATGCCTGAATATCCTGAATGTTTGTCCATGCTATTCCTGTAATTAAATGCCATAAAGTTCAGGGTTCCGGAGATCATGCTGCTATCAAACTCAAAACCCGTAGCCGCTCGCTAGCACATCGCTAAGCGAGCCTGTAGCGAGCACTCGCTAAGCCTTCGCTAGGCGAAGCAGGAGCGAACGGGACAGTGGCTGTTTTGTTTCTTTTCTGTTCTGCCTTATGTTTATCTAATCAAGATTTATTATAATTCTGCATTATTTGGCCTGACTTTATGACTATTGTGTTTATTTTGTGGTGCAATTTTCAATTGTACCTTATCTCGATGTTCTAACCCGTGTGCTGAATTGTGTAAAGGCTTACATATTCCCGAGGAAACGGCCGGCTAGGTATTCCACTTTATATGTGGGATACCCTTATGGAGATGGATTCTGAATTACTTAATTTTAATGTGGAGATTCATCCTAATTGCCTAATTAATTTTAATGTGGAGATTCATCCTAATTACTTAATTAATTTTAATGTGGAGATTCATCTTAATTGATCATAATGGGGATATTCATCTTAAATACTTAATTGCAAAATATTGTCGTTGAATATGTGATCTTGGACCTCTCTTTGTTACCCTACGATATTACGGTATTATGGTCATGTCCCGCGAATGTGGGGATACCCTTAGCCAAGACCCTTCGATTAAATCATCATGTCCCTCTAAAATAAATCATAGTCCCTCGGATGTTGCCTTCGAATATATGATTTTGTCCCTCGGTGACCCTTCGGTGTAGCCTACGGTTAAATGACGATAGTCCCTTCGAATGCTAAGGTATCCTTACAACCGTTGCCTTCAATGACCAATCGATGACCCTACGATGACCCTTTTACATCCAAAGGATAAAACTACTTACTTCTCAATAGTAAGGACAGTTTTACCCTCATAAGGATAGGAAATGCCCATAAAGACCTTGGGTAGGTATAACTCCTAAATGCTTGCTCACAACTAAAACTACTTTTCACACCTCACACTTTTCAAAACCTCCATTAGAAAATCACCACTTGGCATACATTCGTACTAGAATCATTGTCAAGTTATATTTTTCTAAACAGCTTTCAAAATTAAACGAGATAAATACTTTGTATACATTCGTACAAGAATCATTACAAAGTTAAACTCTCTTTTCAAAACATTTTCTAAACAGCTCTCACACACTTTTTCAGACAAGAAAAACATAAGTGATCAAGCAATTAAGAGCCCATGGATAACCATGGATACAAAGGGTGCTAACACCTTCCCTTTGTATAATGTACCTCCCGAACCCAAAATCTAAATTAAGGTCTTTCCTGTTCTTTTCCGCCTTTCCTTATTGGATGAAAGAAAAGTCGGTGGCGACTCTTGCTAACCGCGACATTTGCTTTCCAAAAGCAAAACACACGAAAGTCAGTTCACCGTATGACACTAGGGAAATGAGAATTTAAACAATTAAGTTCAGAAACACACGAGCGAGGAATCGAACACGCGCGCTGAAGGATCAAGCCTAAGCCAAAACGCAGCGTTTCATCATGAAACCCTAGGGACTGAACCAGACGGCCGGAACAGTGTTTCCGGTCGTCTTCTCCGGTGGTATTCCGGTGACCTTCAACAATAATTTTCTAGAATTCATCGAGCCTTATACCAATCGAAAGCTCTCTCAACCAGGAGTTCAAATTATCATGCTCATGTCATCTAATTCCTCATGTATCTCATGGATCGAAGCAAAACATTTTCAACCTCCAAACTTTAAATTCACATATCATGATCAATTCTCAACCAAATCAAGATCTAAAACTATCAGCATTCTCAGCATAACATGATCTACATAATCATGGCAAGAAAAAGGCAAAAGGAGATGGTCGAATTTTCACCTACTTGAGATGGCAGTGGATGAATTCGCGTGCTCAAGCTTCCTCCAGCTCCAGATCAACTTCCTGAACCTTGATTTGAAGCTTTGAACAAGAATTAGCAATGGAAACAGCTTGAATCTAGCTCAATTTCAACAATCCATCTTCATGTTCATGCATTCGATCTGCTCAAAATCAAGCTCAATTATCCAATCCAATGGTTGAATCTTGCTTAGAATTCTTCCAGGAGTAAGAATATGCAAAGAGAATCAAGGTTTGTGTGAAGAATTTTAGATTTTGAAGAGAGAGAATTTTGGAGGGAATGTGAATTTTTTAGATCTCAAATGCTTCTCCTCTGAAGTGCAGTTATGATTTGGTATTTATATGATCTCTTAATGATGCTGTTAATCCAATTAGGCAATGGCTAATCAAAATTAAGGAGATGTAAGGTGTTTTGCAAAAATGGCAAGTGTGCTTAGCATGACCAATCCACACGTGAACAGTGCCATGCTGAGGTGTAAATTCACTTAAAATCCTTCAACAATCATGATGGAAGTGGTATTTGGCTTGTATGATCATCCAATTTCAAATTATGAATTTTCCCTCCAAAATGCACATGTGTGAACAAGTGGTCATGTGAGCTTATTTCATGCAAGGCAATGATTCATTTGGAAAGTCTTGGTCATAAGGAGAATTTTGCAAAAAGAGTGGACCAATTTGGAGTTATGAATCAAAAGTTATGGCATTTTGAACTTCCATGCATACTTTGTGATCATTTGGCCATAACTTCTCAACCAATTATCAGATGGACATGATATAGGACTTTTTGAAAAGAGGAGAGAAACATCTTCAACTTTCATGTTCACGAAAAATCCATTTGAAGCTTATTTTATATTGAAAAGTCAAGTTGAATGTGGACCAAAAACTTGCCATTTTTGGAAACTTGAAATTACAGGTCACTTTCCATTTTTGGAAACTTTTGCCATGACTTCAAAATCTTCAAGATAGATGTTTGACATGATGAATAGGCCTTGTTTGAACAAGAATGTAATGTCTTAAATCATTTCCCCCACCTCAAAGCCCTTAGTTGACTGCACAGTTGATCATTTGGTCCTCAGATGACCTTGACATGCTTGAATGAACTTGGGCCTTTACCACTTGGGGAATTTGCTTCAAAATGAAACCTAGCTCATGTAAGCTCAATAGAATAATCATGTGGTCCTCATCTCAAGAAAATACCATCATCTCTTGCCCAAAGGAAATCCTTGAATTGCCTTGCCCTGATGATTGCTTCATCTACAAAACAAATGTTAGTGACATATTTATGTGCTTTTGTTTAGTGATTGAAACAAGAAAAGCAATTATATATAATGCAAGCATGCCTGGTGATCTCAAACAACTCATAGGAGATCCCTACCCAAAGGGAAAGGAAGCCAAGATGCTCAAATGATCCTTGAGGCTATGCAATGTTGTGCTATGATGCCATGAGGGATCTTAGGGACAAAATTGGGGTCTTACAGATGCCCCTATTTAAGATCATTCTAGCCGGAGAAATGAAGGTTGAGATCTTCGTCTCGATGAGGTAGAATGGGCTTAAATAATAACAAAGAGACAAATTTTGGTCCCTGAGAGACCTCATGATGCAAATGTATGTATGCAAAACAAACTATCACTGTGGGGATATGGGTCCACAAAGAAGAAAAGAAATCAGGAGAAAATAGAAAATCCATAGGAGTAATACACTCACTAATGGAACAGAGACTCTAACGGGACTCTTATGGTGATAAGAAAAAGAAAAAATGCGTGAGCAGGACACGACTTCAAGCTGGAGATTTTACTGGGGAGAAGAATTCCAAAGGGAAACAAATCCGATGGAAAGACTCAAGCTGACTCAAAGATGCATGTGTTGGGGAATACGCCAACACAGCAAAACTATCCACAAAGGATACTTCGAATAAAAAAAATCCGGACTCGGGTTGGGGAAAGAGCTGACAAGACAACTCTGCCGGGGAAAATTCATGTATTGGGGAATGTGCCAACACAGCAAAAGGCGAATCACAACAGAAACTCCGCTGGGGAAATCTAAAAGACTCTCGAGGGGAAGCAAATGGATGAGGTGTTACCGGTTAGTGGGTAACAAGCTCGGGAAGAACGAATATCTAAGACCGGTGTAAGGGTGAGAGATATCAATCGACCAAATCATCTGAGGAAGACCTGAAAAAGGTATGTTTCAACTCAGGAAAACCTGACTCCACAGGGGACCAAGGTCGTAATAGGGAGCAGAAAGGAAGGAACACCAGGGATACCGGGTAGTAGGTATACAATAGGTGACCGACCAAGGCGTGAATTGGTGTGTGTGCCAAAACACTCATCATCCTGAAGAAAGCTAGAAAAGCAGACTTGTTTATAGGATGGACATTCGATTCCACAAGGAACACGAATCTTACTCGACCGGGGAAGGACAGAAAGCTTCAACCGAAGAGCGCATGAGATATATTATCTATTGCCGTCAAAACGTAGATAATATGCTCGCATGGAAGATTATCCGCAACCGGGTTGTAGGTTAACAAAGGATAAATCGACCGAAAAGAAAGGCATCGAGATACCAAACTAGGTATATAATGATAACCAATCAAAGGAGAAACAAACGTTACCAGCAACAAAAGGGTAGACGAGAGATGACTCACTGGGGGATAAATTGCGCGAACAAGGCAATTATCCAAACAAAAATGGCGAGAATGAATATTCAATTCCGCAAAAGGGACAACGAATCTTACTCAACTGGGGAAACACGAAAGGCTTCGACCGAAGAGGGCATGAGATGTATTATCTATTGCCGTCAAAACGTAGATAATACACTCGCATGGAAGATTATCCAAAACAAAGGATAAATCATCCGAAAAGAAAGGCATCGAGATACCAAAACTAGGTATGTAATGATGGTCAATCGAAGGGGAAGCAACAAACATTACCGGCAAACGGTAAATGGAAGAGGACCGGCTGGGGATAAATTTGCTTACTCAGAGCAAACATCCACAAGAAGGAAGGAATATCAATACCGAATACTGGATAATGATAACCAACAAAGAGGGAAATTACATCTACCGAAGACTGAGTAGAAAAACCACGGAAGAGTAACCGTCATCGGTTGGGATGAACAACAAGGGTTAACTCTGCAAAGGGGAGAAACATACTCAACTGGAGAAGAACCAAAGGACTCGACCAGAGAGTGCATGAGATATACAATCTATTGCCGTCAAAACATAGATAGTAAACTCGCATGGAAGATTATCCACAACCGACTACTGGGTTAATAAAGGATAAATCATCCGAAAAGGAGAAACAATCGTTACCAACAACAACAGAGTAGACGAAAGATGACTCGCTGGGGATAAATTACAAGCATACGACAATTATCCAGGTAAAAGAGGGAACATCAACATCGAATACTGGATGAAGATAACCATCAAGAAGGGAGATTACATCTACCGAATACTGGGTAGAAAACCACAAACTCGGCCGGGGATAAGATGAATGATTGCTGTTTGCTGAGCACATATTCATTTATACCACGGGAAAGCACAAACTCCGATGGGGAGGGAAACAAACAATAGGATTTACGACTACCGAATGCTGGGTAGAAGACCACAAAATCCACCATCAACCAGAATGAACCACAAAGGTTACCTCTGCTAGGGGATGAAAGTAGGATTTACAACTACCGGATGCTGGGTAGAAGACCATAAAAATCCACTGAGGATAAGGTGAATAATATTGGCGACCTTACTGAGGAACACCAAAAACAGTCTCAAAGGGCCAGTTTAGGATCAAACCAAAAAGGAGAACTGAATCAAGACTCATCCTAATGAGGATATAACTCAATAGGGGAACCCATCCCAATATGTGTGTTGGGAGGAAACGGAAACAACCGTCATCCACGAGGATAGAACTCAGTGGGGAATGGCAGGAAAGATG
Source organism: Lathyrus oleraceus (assembly GCF_024323335.1). NCBI lineage: Eukaryota > Viridiplantae > Streptophyta > Magnoliopsida > Fabales > Fabaceae > Lathyrus > Lathyrus oleraceus. The sequence continues at coordinate 95,644,669 of NC_066579.1, read as the reverse complement.
AACACTTTTTGCTTAAGGGGCTGACTCTATATTGAAGGATCAGACACACCCATCTGCTTGGGGAGATAAACCACCAGATAGCAGGAGACACAAACACTAGATATATGGCAAAGAATGCAACATGAATATCTGAATGTTAATGATTGTGCATGTATATGCGTGGTTTATGTATGATGAATGTTGACAAACAGACATATCTAACACAAAACAGGTCCAGGAATCAAACGTCCGGTACTACATCTCAAGAGAGAAAGCCAAAAACTCCAATGGAGAGTATCCAATCTGCTGGAGATCCGAGATGCTAGGAAGCAAAGACTCTGCAGGAGAATCAGAGATATCACAGGAAATCACAAAAATCTCTGAGTGATGGATCATCAATCAATCCGGTTAGGGAAAAGAGTCCACTGCACAGGTAGACACTACTGAGGAGAACAGGACGCACGAGTAGAATTTGCCACACAAGCAGCTCTACTGGGGATACTATAGCAACTATACTGGGGAATCCAACAGCAACTCTACTGGGGAATTCCATTGAGAGATCACACTCTGCTGAGGAGGAGAAGATCGGGGAGTAGTGAAATCACAAAATCATCGCAAGGATGAATCATCAGTCTTAGCTGGGAAGAAGTGCTTAATTGTACAGGTAGAGTCTGTCACAAAAGCAACTCTGGTTGGGGAAACTGTCAACACAGGTAAGATCCACCATACCAACAACTCTGCTTAGGGGATGAATTATCACTGATAAAATCCTCCACCAAAACTCTGCTGTGGATCAGAGAAACAACAATATCTCTGAAGGGGATAACATCATCAAAGATAAGATCCAACAGACCAACCACTCTAGCTGGGGATTTAGATATGCCAGGAAACAACAATATCTCGGCAGGGGATCTATCATAAAAGATAAGATCCATCATAGCAACAACTCCGCTGAGGATCTATCTGAGGAAATGAAGGAAATCTGGGGAGCAACCACCAAATACTGAACCTTCCAACGAGGACACACCTGCTGAAGAGGGAAGTATCACTGCTCTTCTGCTAGGGGAGGAATCCATGAACATTCCAATCGGAGACAGGAGTTAATATGAGACCGCTTCTACCACATGATCAGCTCTACTGGAGAGCCTATCTGATGGATAAAGGGATTCTGGGGATCCGCCACCAAAACAAACCTTCCAGAGATGACACATATGTGGAGAGAAAAATACCGCTCTGCTGAAGTGAAAAAGGATGAATCCTTCCAACACTTGGTAGGGGAAGTAGCCAAGAAGGGCACTCTGCTCGAGAGAAAAACCACAGAAGGTTCCAGAGGAAAAGGAAACAATCAAATGCCAGGGATATGAACAAATGTCTTACCCTGTTGGGAATCATACCACCCTTGGGAGAGCACTGGGAGTCTCCTAAGTATCTTTTGATCATTGTGAATGTTCACTTTGTTTAAAAACAATTTGTGAAAAATTTGTTTATTTTGAAAACAATGACATTTTATCAATTAAAACATGCAAAACATTTGTTAAATAGAAACAAATAAGAGTGCAAATAATTGGATAAAGGCTCAAATTGATTTGATGGAATGGTAGCCTGCAAATGGCAAGGCTCCATGGATTTTTACAAGTTTGAAATTGGTGATATATATTGGAAAAGGGCTACATTGAACATAATGACCATTTCTCCACCAATTCCGGATTCGATGTATTCGAAGCTTCAGTTGACGACGAATGAACAGGAATCTCTGACGGATGACAGATGTAGAACACAGTCTTGTCAAGATGCAGTTACTTGCCAAATCCCTAATTTTTGCCTAGATTGCCCCAGGATGAGGTACTCAATCTAGCGGGATGCAAATATTCATTTTTTTTCATATCTCTAACTTTTGCCTGGATCGCCCTTTGGGGTTTTCAATCCACCGAGACACTCATTTTTGCCTAAGCTGCCCTTTCGGGTATCAACTTAGCGAGCTATTCTGTTTTTTTAGGCGAAGTATTTCTTGACTGCATCTGAATTCACAGGACGAGTGAAATCCTCCCCATCCATAGTTGTAAGCATCAAAGCACCGCCTGAAAAGGATCGCTTGACAACATATGGACCCTCGTAGTTTGGAGTCCACTTGCCCCTGGAATCGGGCGCGAAAGACAAGACTTTCTTGAGCACAAGGTCACCTTCTCGGAACACACGAGGCTTGACCTTCTTATCGAATGCTTTCTTCATTCTCTGTTGATATAGCTGACCATGGCACATGGCAGTCAATCTCTTCTCTTCGATCAAATTCAGTTGGTCGTAACGACTCTGGATCCATTCAGCATCAGTCAACTTGGCCTCCATCAAGATTCTCATTGATAGGATCTCCACCTCTACTGGGAGTACAACCTCCATGCTGTAAACAAGAGAGAAAGAGGTTGCCCCTGTTGAAGTGCGGACGGATGTACGATATCCATGCAAAGAAAATGGCAGCATCTCGTGCCAATCTTTGTACGTGACAACCATCTTCTGGATGATCTTCTTGATATTCTTGTTAGCAGCTTCAACAACCCCATTCATCTTGGGTCTGTAAGGAGACAAATTATGATGTGTGATTTTGAACTCACTGCACAGCTCTTCCATCATCTTGTTGTTCAAGTTAGATCCATTATCAGTAATGATCTTATCTGGCACACCATAACGGCATATGAGCTGATTTTTGATAAACTTCACGACCACCTGCCTGGTCATGTTAGCATACGATGCAGCTTCAACCCATTTGGTGAAGTAATCAATTGCTACGAGAATAAACCTGTGTCCGTTGGACGCTTTCGGCTCGATCATGCCAATCATGTCAATTCCCCACATGAAGAAAGGCCATGGTGATGAAATCACATTCAGAAGTGTCAGAGGAATATGAATCTTATCCGCATAAATCTGACACTTATGGCATTTCTTCACGTATTTGCAGCAGTCAGACTCCATTGTCAGCCAATAGTAGTCTGCTCTCAACATCTTTCTAGCCATGGCATGTCCATTGGAATGAGTACCAAATGAACCCTCATGGACCTCAGTCATTAACAGGTCTGCTTCGTGTCTATCCACGCATCTGAGCAGAACCATGTCAAAATTTCTCTTGTAAAGCACTTCGCCATTGAGGTAGAAACTTCCTGACAATCTTCTCAAAGTCTTCCTATCTTTCACAGATGCCCCAGGCGGGTAGACCTGGTTCTGGAGGAAACACTTGATGTCGTAATACTATGGCTTATCATCTTTTACTTCTTCAACTGCAAACACGTGAGCTGGTCTATCCAAGCGCATCACGGTGATATTGGGAACTTCATTCCAATATTTGACCACAATCATTGAAGCAAGCGTAGCAAGAGCATCTGCCATCCGATTATCTTCTCGAGGAATATGATGAAAGTCAACTTCAGTAAAGAACGTTGAAATCCTCCTCGCATAATCTCTGTATGGAATAAGACCAGGCTGATTCGTTTCCCATTCACCTTTGATCTGATTGACAACGAGGGCCGAATCACCATAAACATCGAGATGCTTGATCCTCAGATCAATGCATTCTTCCAGTCCCATAATACAGGCCTCATACTCAGCCATATTATTCGTGCATTTGAAAGTTAGCCTTGCTGTAAAAGGAATATGTGTTCCCTGAGGAGTAATGATTACTTCCCCAATACCATTTCCGTACTGATTTACAGCGCCATCAAATACCATACTCCATCTCGAACCAGGTTCTGGTCCTTCATCGAGTGTAGGCTCATCACAATCTTTCATCTTCAAATACAGAATCTCCTCATCTGGGAAGTCGTATTGAACAAACTGATGATCTTCAATCGGCTAATGTGCCAAGTGGTCAGCCAAGATACTACCTTTAATAGCCTTCTGAGCTCGATACTCAATATCATACTCAGATAACAACATCTGCCAACGGGCAAGCCTCGCGGTTAAAGCAGGCTTCTCAAAGATATACTTGATTGGATCCATTCTGGATATCAACCAAGTTGTATGATTTATCATATACTGGCGTAAACACTTAGCGGACCAAGCCAAAGCACATCATGTTTTCTCAAGCATTGAGTATCGAGACTCACAATCGGTGAACTTCTTACTCAGGTAGTAAATAGCATACTCTTTCTTCCCGAATTCGTCTTATTGACCAAGGACACAACCCATCGAGTCTTCAAGAACTGTCAAATACATGATTACAGGTCTTCCTTCTACAGGCGGAGACAGAATTGGAGGTTCAGACAGATACTCTTTGATATTGTCGAAAGCTTTCTGGCAATCCTCGGTCCAATCATGAGACTGATCTTTCCGGAGGAGCTTGAATATTGGCGCACATGTGGCAGTCATGTGGGATATAAATCTGGAAATATAGTTCAAGCGGCCAAGAAAACCTCGGACTTGCTTCTCGGTTTTGGGCGCAGGCATCTCTTGTATTGCTTTGACCTTTGCAGGATCAACCTCAATACCTCTTTCGCTGACAATAAAGCCCAATAACTTGCCAGAACAGACTCCAAATGTACACTTGTTGGGATTCAGACGAAGCTTGAACTTCCTCAAACGCTGAAAAAGCTTCAACAAATGCTCTACATGTTCAACTTCCGTTCGTGACTTAGCAATCAAGTCATCAACATAGACCTTAATCTCCTTGTGCATCATATCATGGAATAAGGTAGTCATAGCTCGTTGATACGTGGCTCCGGCGTTCTTCAAACCGAAGGGCATCACTCGATAACAGAATGTTCCCCAAGGTGTGATGAATGTTGTCTTCTCCATATCCTCGGGTGCCATTTTAATCTGATTATATCTGGAAAATCCGTCCATAAATGAGAAGATATTGAATTTAGCTGTATTGTCTACCAACATATCAATGTGTGGTAGAGGGAAATCATCTTTCGGACTAGCTTTATTCAAATCACGGTAATCCACACACATCCGGACTTTTCCGTCTTTCTTTGGCACGGGCACAATATTGGCCACCCATTGAGGATACGTAGAAGTCACCAGAAACCCCGCATCAATTTGCTTCTGAACTTCCTCTTTGATCTTCACTGCCATATCAGGATGAGTTCTTCTGAGCTTCTGCTTCACAGGCACGCACTCAGGCTTCAAGGGCAGGAAATGTTGCACAATGTCTGTATCTAGACCTGGCATGTCTTCATACGACCAAGCGAAAAAATCGGAATATTCTCGTAGCAATTCGATCAACCCTTTTTTAACAGATTCTTCAAGGAGTGCCCCAATCTTCACTATTCGAACACAATCCTCAGACCCCAAGTTGACTGTTTCCAGATTCTCAAGATGCGGTTGAATGATCTTCTCTTCATGCTCAAGAAGACGGGTAATCTCATCGGGAATCTCTTCAACATCATCTTCCTCTGCCTCGAATACAGGGAATTCAAAATTGGGAGATGGCGTTGGATCATTATGTTCAATGGGTTTAAATATCAACCTGCATAATGATTTTGGATATGAAAAGCTTTTAGAAATCAAACAAGACAATCATTATGCAGATGAAAAGATTGATTTTATTCTTGTTTTTAGGTTTTTTGTGATCACCAATTTCATGCAAAAAGCAAAAAGTGAAAATAATTGGAAAAACAAACATTTAACATGAATTTATTGAATGAAAATATCATTGTATTAAATGTTGCCAACAATGTCATCACTTCTCCTTTTGGCATGGGAGAAGGGTTTTTAAACAAAGTGATTATTACTTTGACTTATGAATGACTGTAGGAACATCCACAGCGACCCAATTGTTGCAGATCCCACCAGGGATGACAAAATTGTCAGAGTCCTCTGCATCCTCTTCCAAGATAGCAACAACTTCTTCACTCTGACCAGTGTGGATGAAACCTCCACTCTTGAACAGCCCTTTCTCGTTGAAGACCCCCGAAGAAAAGCCAATGCCAGCCCGTGACTTGTTGTCTTCAAGCTCAATCATTTTTCCTAGACCAGCAACTGCACCACATTCAATGGCCAGTTTCGCATCTCGATAGGAAGCAAATGAATGAGTTCTCTTCTCAATAGGCCCGACTATAGATAAAGCTTGGAAAGGAGTTCCAACTTCATCCTTAGCATCTATGTATAAGAAGGAAGACAATTGGCTAACTAGGAGAGCCTTTTCTCCCCCTACCACAACCAGTTTCTTGTTCTTCACGAGTTTCAGCTTCTGGTGTAGGGTGGATGTCACGGCGCCAGCCTCGTGAATCCATGGTCTACCAAGGAGAAAGCTATAGGATGGGTGAATATCCATAACCTGGAAGGTAATCTGGAAATCACTTGGTCCAATCTTGATTGGGAGATCAACTTCCCCAATCACAGTCTTACGTGACCCATCAAAAGCTTTCACAACAACTCCACTCTGCCTCATGGGAGGCCCTTGAAATGACAATCTTGCGAGAGTGGATTTTGGCAATATATTCAGGGACGACCCAGTGTCCACCAGCACGTTGCACAGGGCGTCGTCTTTTCAATTCATGGAAATGTGTAAAGCCAAGTTGTGGTCTCTTCCCTCCTCAGGGAGATCAGAGTCACAAAAACTCAAAGTGTTACAAGCAGTAATATTTGCAACTATGCTGTCAAACTGTTCTATTGTGACATCGTGATCAACATAAGCCACATCCAAGACTTTCTGCAGAGCCTCTCTATGCGGTTCTGAATTCAGAAGCAAAGATAGCACGGAAATCTTGGATGGTGTTTGTAGAAGCTGATCTACAACACTGTACTCACTCTTCTTGATGAGCTTCAGCATCTCATCACAGTCTTCTTTCAAATTGCCACTAGGGCCAACAGAAGTAGGAGTCTTTTGTACAGAGGAGGGTTTAACAATAGGTGTCGGGTTCGGAGAATTCACCGTATTCCCAACTGGGCGTTCAACAGAATCAGCAACAGCCTGAGGCTTCGGGGTGTAGAAAACACACGACCGCTACGGGTCAACCCACTGACATCAGCAATACTCACAACAGAGGAGGACGGCATAGTCACTTCTTTCCCATCTTCCACAGCAACAGCATTGTATCGGAATAGGATTGCCTTGTCAGAAGAATAAGGCACAGGACCGGCAGGTTTGATAATCAGTGAAGGAGAAACCTTCTGCTTGCTACCATCATATCTAATGACAACAGGCTCGGGGATCCGAAACACCGGAGAAATCACATTGACTTCTGGTTCATCTTCATCAACATTCCTGTTTTGAAGGATCTCAATGACTCCTTCATCCAGCAATTCCTGAAGATCTTTGCGCACTTGGCGACAACCCAGACGGTTAACAGAGCATGTTCGGCATTTATCATGGTCGTGCTCCAAATGACTGTACTCACACAGCAGACGATGCAACTCGACCAATGATTGTCGAATATGGCTGACATATTTGACCTTGTACTTGCCAGGGCAGCCCTGGACCATGTTGACAGATTTCCCATGCTCGGGCAATGGGTTCTTCTTAATATTAGGACCTGCGTCCTCAAAGCTCAAAATGCCGCATCTCATAAGGTCTTGAACCTTAGTCTTCAACTGAAAGCAGTTCTCCACATCATGGCCGAGAGCACCAGAATGATATACACAATGCAAATCAGGCTTATACCACCACTGAGGGTTAACAGGTATAGCTGGCGGGTCTCTCAGAGTAATCAACTTCCTCTTTATCAAAGAGGGATACAGTTCTACGTATGACATCGGAATCAGATCAAAAGTGATCTTCTTCCTCTCATAACTCGTGCTGGCTTGATTACTATTGCGAGGCTGGTAGGCCTGCTGTTGAGGACGATGCTGTTGCTGATATTGCTGATGTGGTTGTTGATTATTGCTGTGCTGATGATACTGTTGGTTGTCTCTGAAGACAGGTGCTATGTGAGCCACCTGATGCTGGTTACCGGTTGGACGCACGGTCTTCCTCCTCACAGAGGGTCTTCTAGGTTTCACATGGGAGGTCACAGCATGTGCCTCTCCATCTTTCTTCTTCGCAAACGCCCCATATCGTTTGGTAGAAGAGCCTTCATCTTTGGTTAGCCGTCCTTCTCTAACCCCTTCCTCTAGACGCATCCCCATGTTCACCATCTCGGTGAAGTCAGAAGGAGCGCTAGCAATCATCCGCTCGTAATAGAATGAACTCAAGGTCTTCAGAAAGATCTTGGTCATTTCTTTCTCTTCTAGCGGAGGCACAATCTGAGCTGCCAACTCTCGCCACCTCTGGGCGTACTCTTTAAACGTTTCCTTGTCCTTCTAGGACATGGTCCGCAACTGATCCCGATCGGGAGCCATATCCACGTTATACTTATATTGCTTGACGAAGGCTTCGCCAAGATCATTGAAGGAACGGATGTTCGCACTGTCCAAACTCATATACCAACGCAGTGCGGCGCCGGACAGACTGTCCTGGAAATAATGGATGAGTAGCTGATCATTATCTGTTTGAGTTGACATTTTCCTGGCATACATGACCAGGTGGCTGAGAGGGCAAGTGTTCCCCTTGTATTTTTCAAAGTCAGGGACCTTGAATTTCACAGGAATTTTAACACCGGGAACCAAACAAAGCTCGGCAGCAGATTTGCCGAAGAGGTCCTTTCCTCGAAGATTTTTCAATTCCTTGTGCAGCTAAAGAAATTGATCATTCATAGCGTCCATCTTTTCATGAACATCTGGGCCCTCAGACGGCTCAGAATGATAGATGGTGTCGTCTACCCTAGGAACGGTATGCACGACAGGAGGAGGAACAGCAAGGACCGGGCTAGATGTCGGCATCGAAGCAAAGGTTGGAGCAGGAATATCGGGCATAAAGTTGGGAGGCATCCCCCACGGAAACCCGGACGGCATGGCTGTTGGCACAAAGTGGGCACTGGCAGCAGGCACAGTAGAGGAAACCATCTTAGAGATGACTGTCCTCTGGGGAGGAGTTGAAGGTGTTGGAGACGACTGGCTCTGGGCAACCAAGAACGATTCCATCAAAGCACTCAGTCTGGCGACTTCCTCTTTGAGTTCACGGTTCTCTTGCTCTAGATGATCCATCAATCTGGAAGAGTTGGCTCTGGTGTAGTACCGGTGAGTCAGCTTGTCTTCAAAATAAACGAAGAGCACAGAGTTAGACCACAAGACCAGAGGCTGAGAACAACACCTGCTTATGCAAATGATGCATGCGATGCTCGTGCACATGATTTGTTTTTATTTCAAAGGAACTTTAGGGTTTTATTTGCAAATTTTGAAAATATTAAGCATTTGTTTGCATATGGAAATATCTCATCAAATATATCAGGGAAAAGAAGTTTTTTTGTCTTTCCATGTCTGAAAATTTTGCAAATAAACTTCTTAAGTTCCTTGAAAATTTCCTTTTTATCTGATGATATGGATGCAGATGAATGCATGAATGCATGAATGCAACAATCACACTCAAGGATCAAGCAAAGCACACCAGACAAAGGTCATGGGATGGCTCATATTATCCTTAATATCAATCATCCATTTTGGTGGATTATGGTTTTCACCTTATCGACACCCAAGTTCCATTGATATTAACGATATACGAACGACTCAACCATCCTTAATATCAATCATCCGTTTTGGTGGATTATGGTTTTCACCTTATCGACACCCAAGTTCCATTGATATTAAGGATGTGTGAACGGATCAACCATGAATCACGGGTTTGTTGCGAGTCACGAGCATGGAGTCTCGGTTAAGAACCACCCAAAGGGAGTGTACTAGGGTTTAAACCTGCCATACATGTTCTACCAGAGGTCCCATTGTCATTATCCCATCTTTCGGATATTATCGGAGAAACGAGTACTCGTATTCCAAAAATATTCTCAAGAGAGACTCTTATGAGTGTAGTATCGCGTAACAATCGTATCAAATCTTACATTTGAACGACCTCCGCACTACGTCCTAAAAATAGGCCAAGATGAGCTTGGTAAACTAAGGTCCTTGGCTTCTAAGGCACATATTGGAAAGAGTAATGTCTAACCACAACTTACTTGTGTGACATTATTGATCCCAACATGACCTCCACCAAGTGAATGGTCTCGCAAGTCAACTTGCTAAGGAATAACTCCACACAAGTCGACGAGACTATGCCATTCTCCTATCCTAAGGTGCACTCGAGTTCGGGTATAGAACTCATCTCACAAAGATCACCAAGCAATGCAAACAATTGATATATCATGCAATTCAATCATTACAAGCAATACAGTAATCCCAAATTGCACAAAAATATGTCATAACAATATAATATAACAAGTGTGAAAAGTTGGCAAAACCCACCAAGGATGTTGTTCCCCAGTAGAGTCGCCACTTTTCTGTAGCGGTGTATTCGTTACCATTGGAGATATTAACTAAATCCAAGGTAAATCATACAAAGTCGAGTCGCCACCGCACTTCTATTTATCCAAAGGAATGGTTAGAAAGCGAACAAAAACCTATAAAGTTTTACAAACAAAACTAGTAAAAGACAGAGATCTGGGTAAGGGGGTTGGTTATGTCATGGGAAGGTGTTAGGCACCCACAACATCCTAGGTACTCCTAGGGAGCCCTTTTCACGTTTGTTGCAAAAGGTTATTGTTTATGAAATTATTTTGTGCAAACATGATTGAAGAGATGAGAGAAGAATATACAAGTTTATTTACATTTTGTGTTTGGATGGATGAACCCATTGCCTACGTACCTTCTCATGAAAGATAAGGATCAAAACCCCGTAGTTCGGGTAAAATATTTCAAAACAAGTGAGTGGATTGATTGGTCCAAAAGCCCTAAGGTCTTTTGTTATCAAAGGGAGAAAACTCAACCTGAAAAACCACAAGTCCACCATGTGAGGATAACTTCGACATGCTAGTGAGGGATTATGCCCTATAATAAGCATGGAAGACTTATTGTCCATCACTAAGGACATAGGTGAGTATTATATCTACCACAAAGATAACTCAAACCTAATAGCTAAAGGTTATGAAAAATTTGATTAAGAAGTGGACATTGGAACCACAAAGAGACACATTTGTGTGGGTTAGATTAACCAATTAGAGGTATGTACGAAATGGTCAAAGTTGACTTGAAGATTCAATTCAAAATGAGTATTGTGAAAAGAAGTTTGAAAATCAAAGGCATAAGGCCTATGTTTCTAATGTTGAAAACAAGTGAAAATGTTTGCACAAAAAGTTTTTGGTATGGGTTAAGGATGAAAAAGGATCAAGGATAGCATGCAAAAGGTGGGGAATGAAGAAATGCAATCACAAGTAGGGTTGCTCTCTTGAGATCATATGGATGATCCAAGTAAGTCCCATCCTCTGGAATAAGGCAACACAAGGTATAAGCAATAAGTAAGTCTCACAAGAGAACCATAGAAAGAGGAAACAGAATGCCAATCAATGGACTTACATCCAACTCCTAACAACAAAACTGGAAACAGAATGCCAATAGATGGACTTACATCCAACTCCTCAAAACAAACAGGAAACAGAATGCCAATAGATGGACTTATATCTAACTCCTCAAAACAAACAGGAAACAGAATCCCAATAGATGGACTTATATCTAACTCCTCAAAACAAACAAATGAGTAAAAGCAAACACATGCAAAGCAATCAAACACACAATGCATCACACACTATATACAAACAAGAGGCTCAATGAAATAGGTGGGCTTTAGTCAAGAGGGGTCATATCAACCTCGACAAACAAGCCAAACTGTATCAGGTAATCTGTGAGCTCTTAACCACTAACATTGAGAGTTAGGGTGAAGCTGATCAAATATGGAAATGAGGATAAGACCTCATGCTCTTAACCCTGGCCTGGGTGAGCTTATGACAAAGAAAGTGTGGGGATCCAGAATGTGGGATCCTATTCCACTTGACATACACTATACAAAGATCTTGGGTGTTTGTTCAAGAGCATCAGCACGTAGTGCGAGCATAATGAACGACTCACTGAATAACAGGGGATTGATTGCTAATCCCTTCTATCTGTCAATTTCCTTTTCACTTAGGAGGACTTATCAAGTAACATGCCTCATTTAGAGGTCTTTGGCACAAATGTAAACAATCACAAACAGAGCCTCATAAGGAGGGCTTCAGCCAAAATGCCTGCCAAAAAGGTGACATGACTTCCAGACTACATGGAGTAAGAGAGTAGCTACCTAAGTGGTGTATCAACCACAACCAAAGCTCAAGCAAGATCTAAAAGCAAGCAACTAATGTACCTGTACAAAAGCTAAACAATTAATATCTCAATCAGAAAACAAACAGTCCAACTGTTACACAATTCAATGAGCAATGGTCAAGCAATCAAATGAAGCAATGAGCTCAAGCCTATCACTTAGAATCCTACAAAACAACAATGTGTTAGATTTCAAATCATTTGTATCTCACAAAGTGAGACCAAACCAATCATCAATGCTAAATGTCCAAACCTGAAACACAAAGCACAATTAGTTCATGTACAAAACACTAGTACAAAGACTAGGTTCAAAACCAAATCAAATGATCAAAACAGAACTCAATCTTTTGGACAAAGCAAGTTCAAACATGTCATAAGATGTCCTCAAAAGGACCAGCATCAATTCACATGGCAAAGGCATCAAATGATAAATGTAAAGCAAAGGCAAGCAAATATGCACAATATGGACATCCAAGTTAGAAAATCCAAATCAAAACAGAAAAGCAAGCAATGGCCTTGAGATATTTTATGCAAGTTACTCATGTTATGAACAAACATCATGCAAAAAATAAAATCCAGAAGATCTCAAATGATAGATAAACAAAAATGCACAAATTGAATACCAAAAATGTGACACAAATTGTCACAACATATCTTCATGTGTCCAAAACAGTGATAGCATATGATAAAAATCTCAGACCAAAGCTCAAAAATCATATCAGATGTGAGGATCAAGCATGCCAAATTTCAGATCAATTGGATCAACATATAGCATTTCACAAAGCAATGAATGTAGCATGTCAATTTGGCATAAGGCTCAAGTAAAAATTCACAATTAAAAATCCAGAATCAAACAAATCATGAAATAAATCCTATAAAAAACTAGAGATCAAAATAAGAATGTGAAAAAAAATTGATATCAAATTGGACATTCCTACTATTTTTAGTGATTTTTTGAAGTTGAAGAAATAAAATGAAATATTAAATGAAATATGGAGGGAAAATAAAACTTGAAGGAAATTCAGAAGATGCATGCAGCAGTGGATCGAACACACGCACGCCAGGCCATAATGAGAAAATTCAAAAAAATAGATTCAGAAACATGCATGCCAAGGATCGAACTCATGCAAGCAAGGCCAGGGAAATGAGAATTTAAACAATTAAGTTCAGAAACACACGAGCGAGGAATCGAACAAGCGCGCTGAAGGATCAAGCCTAAGCCAAAACGCAGCGTTTCATCATGAAACCCTAGGGACTGAACCAGACGGCCGGAACAGTGTTTCTGGTCGTCTTCTCCGGTGGTATTCCGGTGACCTTCAACAATAATTTTCCAGAATTCATCGAGCCTTATACCAATCGAAAGCTCTCTCAACCAGGAGTTCAAATATCATGCTCATGTCATCTAATTCCTCATGTATCTCATGGATCGAAGCAAAACATTTTCAACCTCCAAACTTTAAATTCACATATCATGATCAATTCTCAACCAAATCAAGATCTAAAACTATCAGCATTCTCAGCATAACACGATCTACATAATCATGGCAAGAAAAAGGCAAAAGGAGATGGTCGAATTTTCACCTACTTGAGATGGCAGTGGATGAATTCGCGTGCTCAAGCTTCCTCCAGCTCCAGATCAACTTCCTGAACCTTGATTTGAAGCTTTGAACAAGAATTAGCAATGGAAATAGCTTGAATCTAGCTCAATTTCAGCAATCCATCTTCATGTTCATGCATTCGATCTGCTCAAAATCAAGCTCAATTATCCAATCCAATGGTTGAATCTTGCTTAGAATTCTTCCAGGAGTAAGAATATGCAAAGAGAATCAAGGTTTGTGTGAAGAATTTTGGATTTCGAAGAGAGAGAATTTTTGGAGGGAATGTGAATTTTTCAGATCTCAAATGCTTCTCCTCTGAAATGCAGTTATGATTTGGTATTTATATGATCTCTTAATGATGATGTTAATCCAATTAGGCAATGGCTAATCAAAATTAAGGAGATGTAAGGTATTTTGCAAAAATGGCAAGTGTGCTTAGCATGACCAATCCACACGTGAACAGTGCCAGGCTGAGGTATAAATTCACTTAAAGTCCTTCAACAATCATGATGGAAGTGGTATTTGGCTTGTATGATCATCCAATTTCAAATTATGAATTTTCCCTCCAAAATGCACATGTGTGAACAAGTGGTCATGTGAGCTTCTTTCATACAAGGCAATGATTCATTTGGAAAGTCTTGGTCATAAGGAGCATTTTGCAAAAAGAGTGGACCAATTTGGAGTTATGAATCAAAAGTTATGGCATTTTGAACTTCCATGCATACTTTGTGATCATTTGGCCATAACTTCTCAACCAATTATCAGATGGACATGATATAGGACTTTTTGAAAAGAGGAGAGAAAGATCTTCAACTTTCATGTTCACCAAAAATCCATTTGAAGCTTCTTTGATGTTGAAAAGTCAAGTTGAATGTGGACCAAAAACTTGCCATTTTTGGAAACTTGAAATTACAGGTCACTTTCCATTTTTGGAAACTTTTGCCATGACTTCAAAATCTTCAAGATAGATGTTTGACATGATGAATAAGCCTTGTTTGAACATGAATGGAATGTCTCAAGTCATTTCCCCCACCTCAAAACCCTCAGTTGACTACACAGTTGATCATTTGGTCCTCAGATGACCTTGACATGCTTGAATGAACTTGGGCCTTTACCACTTGGGGAATTTGCTTCAAAATAAAACCTAGCTCATGTAAGCTCAATAGAATAATCATGTGGTCCTCATCTCAAGAAAATACCATCATCTCTTGCCCAAAGGAAATCCTTGAATTGCCTTGCCTTGATGATTGCTTCATCTACAAAACAAATGTTAGTGACATATTTTTGTGCTTTTGTTTAGTGATTGAAACAAGAAAAGCAATGATATATAATGCAAGCATGCCTGGTGATCTCAAACCACTCACAGGAGATCCCTACCCAAAGGGAAAGGAAGCCAAGATGCTCAAATGATCCTTGAGGCTATGCAATGTTGTGCTATGATGCCATGAGGGATCTTAGGGACAAAATTGGGGTCTTACAGGCAGTTGTATCAAAGTCGGATGAAGAGAGCCTTTGATCAGAAAGTGCGTCCTCGATGCTTCCAGGTCAGAGATTTGGTGTTGAAAAGGATCCTTCCTCCTTAGACAGATCACAAGGGCAAGTGGACTCCTAACTATGATGGACCGTATATTGTCACCAAGGTTTTTGATGGTGGGGCCTTAATGCTTGCAACTATGGATGGTGAAAACTTCACTTCCCTTGTGAACACAGACGCAGTTAAAAAATACTTCGCATAAAATAGACCCGCTGGACAGTAAAAAGAATAGTCCAGACAAAAAATGGGCATCCCGACGAACCAAGAAAATGAAAAGGTTCGGGCAAAAATTAGGGATTAAAAATGAAAAGATTGTTCACCCGGTAAGTTGAAAACCTGAAAAGGCAACTTAGGCAAAAATGGGTATCCCGGTGGATTGAAAACCCGAAAAGGGCGATCCAGGCAAAAGTTAGGGATTAAGCGAATGACTGCGTTCTGAGTAGTTCTGAATCTCATCTCGTGTCAATGACTGGAAACTTTTGAAGGATAGGAAACAGTCCAATCACTCTTTTCCAAAAGCTGATCATCTGGAGGATCTTGAAGACGAGCAAGTCATAGCAGAATTGGAACCCAATAGAAATCCATTTCACATTGCCATTAGATTAATGTCTGTTTTTATCTGTTGTGCGATTACCTCTTTCTAGGGATTGCTTCCTGAGGTAAATGCCTATTCAGAGGCCGTTCAATCAATAAAATCATGTTATTCAGTATATCTCTGTTTTCATTTTCATTTTTCTGTTTTGTTTGCAAAAATGACGTCCGAATTTTTTGATAAACATTGCATCATGACACATAAGAGCTTTACAGGTACATGCTTAACAAACATTTAAAATTGCTGTAAATTTTAAGTGCTTTGGATCGTCTATTCAGAACAGGTACCCTCGGGGCATTTCCTTAAAATCCCCTGCAGATGATCGTGAATGTTTTTTCGCCAACAGACGAATTCGGTATCTTATCCCTGCAGAGCTGATCAGAGCGTTGGATTCTTCAATCCCCAGCAGGTTCTCACCACTGTACCTCCCCCCAAGCGGTTGTTTCAGATTATACACTCCCCAGTAGAGTTGACAGTGTCAGACTATATACCCCCAACGAAGTTAACAGTGCCAGATTGTATCTTCCCAGCAGAAGCGGCTGCTCCTCAGAGTTCGAGGCCAGATCGATAATCCCAATGCCAGATCCATGGTTTCTTTCCTTGAAGAAGAACCTCGGTACCGTATCGGTGTTTGCTTCCCCTGCTGAGTCATCTCTCACAGATCGTGGTTGCCAGAACCACTATCGCTTTCCCCAACAACAGGTTTTCAGTGTCGTTCTCTCCCCAGTCAGAATCTCGGTATTTCGTCATTACTAGAACACCGTGTGGCAGGTCATTTCCCCACAGAATTCTTTGCGCTGTGCATCTCCAGCAGCCTTGCCAGGGTCCAGAAGATGGTGATCATTTCCCCAGCAGATCCCCTTGCCTCAGCTTGGCATTCTACCCAGCATTTCGCATCCCTGCATGTAGAATCATATTGCATTGCATCCTCCTAAATCGCATAGCATTTCCATTTTCATGGAGCATTACGCCATTGAAAAATTCAAACATACGCATGTAAGCATAAAACATTCTCGGTATCCCAAGTGATAAGTCATAAGTTGTTTCCAGTACTTAGACTGAAGATAGTTCATGACTTACCTTTGTTATCCCCAGCAAGTGTCATTGGCCCATGCGCCGCCTCTATTATCGTTCCCTATTTCTGCCGATGCTGACAGGCATGAAGTTTCCGGTATTCAGACCGAAGTGGCGTTCAGGCCAGTTTTCCGATGTTCAGATCGAAGAAGTTTCCGACGTTCAGGTCGATGCAACTTGTGGCGTTCAGGCCAGTTTTCCGATGTTCAGATCGAAGAAGTTTCCGACGTTCAGGTCGATGTAACTTGTGGCGTTCAGGCCAGTTTTCAGATGTTCAGATCGAAGAAGTTTCCGACGTTCAGGTTGATGCAACTTGTGGCGTTCAGGCCAGTTTTCCGATGTTCAGATCGAAGAAGTTTCTGATGTTCAGGTCGATGCAACTTGTGGCGTTCATGCCAGTTTTCCGATGTTCAAATCGAAGAAGTTTTCGAAGTTCAGGTCGATGCAACTTGTGGCGTTCAGGCCAGTTTTCTGATGTTCAGATCGAAGAAGTTTCCGATGTTCAGGTCGATGCAACTTGTGGCGTTCAGACCAGTTTTTCGATGTTTAGATCGAAGAAGTTTCCGACATTCAGGTCGATGCAACTTGTGGCATTCAGGCCAATTTTCCGACGTTCAGATCGAAGAAGTTTCCGACGTTCAGGTCGATGCAACTTGTGGCATTCAGGCCAATTTTCCGATGTTCAGATCGAAGAAGTTTCCGACGTTCAGGTCGACGCAACTTGTGGCATTCAGGCCAGCCTCTCGGTGTTCAGACCGATATTAATAATCTCATATCTCCCGATGTTCAGATCGAAGTCATTTCCAGTATTCAGACTGATGAGCGGCATTCAGGCCATGGTTATTTTTGTGTTATCATTTATTTTGGTATCCAAGTTAACATTCTTTTTCGGTATTCAGACTGATGAGCGGCATTCAGGTCATGGTTATTTCTATGTTACCATTTATTTTGGTATCCAGGTTAACATTCTTTTTCGATATTCAGACTGACTCTCACCGTACCAGACAGATTCTTCTTTCAAGACCACCTCTTTGCCGATTCTGACAGGCATTGTTACTTCACTTCACTTCAGTGCAAATTTTCGGGCTTTTATTGTATTCAATCCCTTGATACCTCGAAAGCACGAAAGCCACTGCTATCTTCTTTCCAGGTCTCCAGTTGATTGAATAGGGGCAGCTGTAATACCCCAAAATTTACCCTTCATTTTTCCTGAAAAAAAAACGAAAAAAAAAACGAAAAACGAAAAAAAAATGGAAAACGAAAAAAAAAATAAAAGAAAAAATCTTGGACTTGGACCTCTCTCATTTGAGCCCACAGGTCCACAAAAATCAGGTTATAAATTCAGAGTTTCAGTGAAACAAAAGGCATTCTATTCCTATTACCCTGGCTGGAGGAAAAAGATAGTGAGAGAAGAGCTAACAGAGTTCAGAGCAACCTCCAAACCTTGAAGGGAACTCAACTGCAAAGAACCAATTCCCTCTTCACAAAAACCCTAAAGATTGTTTTGTAAACCTCACAGGTGCAACTCAATTTCAATCAAGCTCTCCAATCATGTTTGCCCTATTCCCATTATTTTACGCCTTCAATTTAAATATTCTAAATGTGTGATGTATTATGTTTGAATTTGGAAGTGTGGATATCGTTAGGTTTCGCATATGCATGAATGGGTGAAAGTTATGCCTTGAATGCTTAATCGTTTAATTTCTGAAGTGTATGCCACATGGTTTGAGGTTTCTGAAACCATACTGTTATCCATGAAAAACCATACTGTTTTGCTCTAATCTGACTTACGTTTGTCATAGCATGTTTTCTCCTAATCCTTATCTTGTTTCACTAACCCTTTTGTTGAGTTTTTGTGAAGGCTCACATGACTTTTGCAGGGATAGCTCGCTGGATATTCCACTTTGCTTGTGGGATACCATTTGGGAGATTTATTCTGATTGCCTTGTTGGCACATTTACTTTATACATGTTTGTTTTGTATGTGTTCGTATCCCCGCAGGTAGCGCGGTTCCTTCGTCAAGGACTACCTTTTTGCAAGAGCATCCCAAACCCTAACCCTTCATTGATTTTTCTTCTCCTAAACACACGTTTACTCCTTCTACTACAGGTGAGTAAGTCTCCAAAGGTCGAGCATCCGGTAGATTGCGTAGTAACGTCGTTCGTCCAAAACCCAATCCATAACCCCGTAGTTAGCCGAACTACGGCTTGCTCTGATTCTCATTCCAGATGAGATACGTAGGCATAAGACACGATGTCTTACCGAGCACACACCCTTAACCCCTAGGTAGCCGAGCTACGAAGACTCTGATTCTCATATTCATATGAGATACGTATGCAGTGGATGCGACATCCGTGCGAGTCATTTTCATTTAACCCCTTTTTTAGTAAACAACACAAGATAAACTCACACCCTTTAGACAAGAACTACAAAAGTGGATCCCGTAGAGTACTACGGATGCGTAGGGGTGCTAATACCTTCCCTTCGCATAATCGACTCCCGAACCCAAGATTAAGTTGCGAGACCTTGTCTTTTCCTTTCCTCTTTTCAGGTTTACTTCGAGCGTTTCCTTTCCCTCCTTTGGGATAAATAACACACGGTGGCGACTCTCATGTTATTTTCTTTCGCCGGTTGTTTTTTCGCACACTGTATTTTTCAGGTTGCGACAGTTGGCACATATGTCTGCCATTCTTAAAAAGGGAGGAACCATCTCTTTTGCTGGTTTGATTACTTCCATTGCTAGAGCATTAAATCTCAACGCTGAGTTAGCCACCTTAGAACCACTCCCTCACCGCACCATTAACTTAATTTTTTTGAAAGATATGAAATTATGCAAGGTGCGGAGAGTAGGTGGTTTTCACCTCATGATCCATGGTGTAGGTGTTTAATTGGCTGCATTATATGGTAAAACACTAGCTGGATTCTAATGTCTTGACTGATGTCATGACATGGTGTGTATGTGTGACTGCATTGTAGGTTAGAATATCTAACTGTACTCTGATGTCTTGACTGATGTCATGACACGCTTGAGTAGTTACTGCAGGATTAGCTAATACAGGATTTATTGAATGTCAAATTGGATGTTGTGACATTCATCCCTATCAGCAGATACTAAGGAATAGAACAGCCGGTGTTCTGTTAGAACTTAGTATTTATTTCCAGTCTGGTTATCAAGGAAATACCAGACCTGGCATAAGGCCTACTGATTGAATGTCAAACTGGATGTTATGACATTCATCATTGACAGCATATACTGAACAATAGACAGAGTGGTGTTCTGCTATACTTCAACATGTTTCTTAGTCTGTTCTTCAAGAGGATAACAGAACTGACTTAAGGCCAAATGTGTAAATGTCAAATTGGATACTTTGACATTTATTAATGTAAGTTGTTACTGTAGTATGGTCATTTTGGTCATATACAGGTCAGCAAAATTGTACAGTCTGTTTTCTAGAAAAACAGACTTAGCATATGATCCTTGATGTCAAGCTGAATGTCGTGACATTCATTCCTGACAGCATATGCTGTATTGTAGGTTGTTCAGTTTTCTGTTTCAGCTTTTTCTCAGGCTATTCTTCAGGGATTCAACAGCTGAGAGAAAATCCAGGAAATCAACAACCAAGCTACAATTAAGGAACCTAACAAATAGCCTATTTGTTAGCACACTAATATGTGGAAATTAGTTAGAATCCTATGTGGCATTATTTGTGGAGGTCTTGAGATATTTTAGGAACTAAAAGATTGAAGACCTTGTTTGTAGCAGAAAGTTTCTGCTGATTTTGTAACAGCAAAGAACAAGTTTGCTGCAATTTCTGAAGGCCCAAATCCAGTTGGGTGATTAGGTTATAAATAGCATATTGTAACCTAGTTTTTGTAAGCCTCCTAGAATGAAAATTTAGGGGTGTGTGTAAGGTAAACCTCCCAACCTGTGGGATGGTTACCATGTGTTTCTCAGTGGTAAAAGCTGAGAGTAATTGTAACTCAAAGCCTGTAGGCAAGAGTGATTTTGTTCTTGAATGAAGCTGTGAAGCAAGTTCAAGGTGTTTAGCATTACATTGTAATTGTAGTGAGAGGAATGGAAACTGGAGGTTTCTATCTAGGAGTTCCTAGGTATAGATTGCATTGGGTAGGGATTAAGTGAAGAGTTGTAAACGGGGGAGTTTAACTCTGAATTAATACTGCTGATAGTGGATCTTCTTCCTGGCTTGGTATGCCCCCAGACGTAGGTGATGTTGCACCGAACTGGGTTAACAATTACTTGTGTTTTTACCTTCTGCATGTTATAATTGTGTCTGTTAAAAAATAAGGTAAACCTGTAATGCTGTAACAGATGATGTTCAAACCAATGTTGAGACATCATGCTGATAACTGTGCAGGCTCAACAGAAGTAAGTGCTATGTTTGATCTCTGCTGTGCCTTTGTACCAGATGGACAGAACTGGGTGTTCTTCCATTCTATGGTGATATATTAGCAGATGACGTGACATCTGTGAATGTATGCATATCAGTACTAGGTTTTAATTTGTATAATTGTCTTGCTGTATTAGTAACAATGTTAGATCAGATGTCATTACTTGGAGTAGAACATCTAAACTCTGACTACACCAGAATTTCAAATGGTATCAGAGCAGGCATCCTGTTCTGCTTCTGGATGAGATCCATGGGTGATACTTTCTGGTATCTTGTAAGGAGTTATGTTAGTACTGATGCTGGAACCTGTCAAAGGTTCTGTAATTTCCCTGAATGGTCCCTTGAAGTAGGTGGATGGACTGTTCATGACAGGAATGGTGTGTACCTGTCTCTGGAGGGTGGCAATTGGCCTGTGTGTGGGACAGCTGTGCCAGTATTGAATCACATTCAAACTTGGTATGGTCCTGGAGGCTGATCTGGTGAAGTGTGTGTTCATAGGTTGAGTTGTATTATGATTTCCGCTGCATAATACCTGGCAAAACTCAAACTCTGATGTTGTTTCCCCTCATGTGGATGAAAGGCTGCTGTATTCAAGATCTCATCATAATCTACTGAAGATGTCAAAGATACTTGAGTCTCCTCAAGTCCACTCATCATGACGTTCTCACTTCAGGATGGTAAGAATCACTTAATCGCTGATTCTTTTACTCACTTGAGTAGGGTGTATGAAGACCTTGAAGACCTTCAAGGAAGGTTTGTTCCAAGGAGGTGGAACTAATGTTCTATGCGATGTTAGAACATGTTATTCAACAAGTATGCAGCTACTGGTTGAAGAGCAGATGTTTTTAGGTATCAAACAAAGGGATACTTCTATTTGGGACCTACTCCTGACCTGGAAGAGGAGACATCTGTGTGTGCTAAGTTGACAAGGGTAGGGTCAACTGTGTGTGTGCTCAAGAAGGTCACCTTTAGAAGTCTGATCTCTAGAAGTTGAGCTGGTTGAGATGTGACATTGTGCAATCTCCTGCTGTTTGGCATATTCCTGTTGATTGATCAGGGTTGGATAGCTGTTCCCTGAAGTACTATGTTGTGTTGGAAGACAAGTCCCCTGGATGTTAGTAGTCAATAATGGGATAACCTGATTGCTATACCATTTAAGAGGATTGGAACCATGAATCTTGTTATTCAAACACCACGTTTCAGAAGTGGCAGTTCTTTCGAGGAGTGAGAATATGAAGATTCAGAGGTTAGTTGAGGTAGTATGCTCTAGCAATGCATATTTACCATTGACTGGTGCTGTTTTGTATCACTAGTACTTATGGTCAGCTGGAGTCTGATTGGTGTGATTGGAGTATGTATAGGTATAACTCATAGAGTTAGTTGCCACTGGTAGGGATGGTGTATGTCAGGTTGAGACATTTATATACAATGCATGGTTATTGGTGTGGAGTTTCCATGATTGTTAAGTTGAGGGGGAGTTTTGGTTAACCTCCTCAAGTCTGGTCAGCCTAGGGCCTGGTTGGCTGTTGACCTGTGTCACATGGGTTCTGGTGGTTGTGTGACACATTTGCAAGGAAGAATTCATCTCTCTCATTCCTAAGGGTGAATTTAATTTGGGAAGACTTTCAAAATTGTCGAGGTGCTTGCAAGCAGAAGATGTTGACACAAGAAGAGTACTTTCAAAGTAGTCTTATGGTGGAAGTATCTGAAAGGATAATTGGGAAAGGATTTAAGATCAATGTCTACTTGTGCCAAGTACAAGTGTTTAATTGATTATCCTTGGAGCTCAAGATAACTGATGTTCTTAAAGATGTTGGAACATCACTTCTTCAAGACCCTGTGCAAAATCACAGGAAGGATAGTACATTGGCTTATGATCTATCTCTTTGGTGGCAGCAAAAGCATATGATCTCTGAAAAGGTTTCCTGGCAAGAAACATGTTCAGCCTTGGTATGTACAAGAAGAAGAAGACATCATAGTCTTGATGGTGGTTACTTGGATCAGTTTATTTCTGATCTAGGTAAGGAAGTGCATTAGCTTATGCACACTATGGAGTCAAGAACAAGTGGCAGCATTCTTGACATCATGGAAACAGCCTTGCCTTAGGACGTGGAATCCTTGGTATAGCTGAAGGGTTAGTCTCTAACTGGTCCTTCTGAAGACTCATGCACCAGAGTGTCTGATGTCTTTGGAGAAGAAGTAGGGATTCATCAAGGTGTGAGCTTGGATGACTTAACTGCAAACCTGCAGGATGGAGGTTGTTTACTCAAACTTGGTTCCACAATCAAGTCTATGAGAACATTGAACTCTTGTTCTGTGAAGGGAGGAAGTTCTTTCAAGTGGCAGAAGAAGGAGCTGAATTCAACAACTAGATGTCAAAACACAATGTTGTGACATTTGGTTCAACATCAGATTCTTAGTTGGTGAAGTGGCACATCAACTTGAGATAGAAAGGTCTATAGGGTTGTAGATTGGATACTTCAAAAAGGTCGTTCTCGTTGCAGTTCTTTGGAGTTGCTGGATAGAAAGGATGTTACATGTTCACGTCTTAGAAAATCTAAGTTTTGTTCAACATGTAGCTTGAAGTTCAAGTCTCACTTGGAAGGTCAGAATATCTTTTGGAGAGGTCTGATAGACGTGGAGAGGTCAAAGAATGGCATTTGACTTTTTCATATGAGGATTCATGAAGGAGGTAATCAACCAGTGGCATTTGGTCTATCTCAGAAGTGAGTTCGAAGAATCAAGATAATCCACATATGGCAGCTGATTATTCTTGAGGAAAGTCTGAGACAAATTACTTTTGAGCAGAAAAGTAGTAAGTTGAAGACAAAAGGAGGTGTTTTCTATTCATCTCTTGGAGCTTGTGGTAGAAGTTCTAAGCTATCTATGGAAGAGTATCTCTTATAATGGGATGAAAATGTATATGTCCCAACTTGTGTCTGGGTCCTTTTGGAGTAAGCTGGTGACTCAGTGATATCTGAAGATTATCAGATGGTGTTCCCTGTTATGTTGTGCGGATGTCCTAACTAATGTTAGAACATTTTGTGAAGTGGTGTTCTGTTCTGGTTAGAAGAGAGATTGACACAGAGTGTGGATGTGTTCAGCCAAGAGGGTTGAACAGAGGGTGTGCTCTTGAAGACATGAAGATGCGTCTTATGTTTTCCATTCATCAAGTGGTCTGGGTTCTCTTTGAATCAGGAAGTATGTGAAGGTCCAACCTTGGGGTGTTGGATATGGTCATGTGTGATCTCCAAGTTTCAAGAGGAGAGTTGGTTGTTCATGACAGGGGGAGTTCTATCTTTGTGCTGCAAGTAATCATCAAGCTTGTGGTCTATGTGTTCTCAGATAACAAGGTATGACACCTGATACACCTGCTGTGAAGACAGGGTGTGACTACTTGATCAAAGTTGTGAAGCAAGATCAGGTGGGTGCTAACTTGGTTGAAACTGTGAGGCAAAACCAAGTCTGTAATTCTGTCATTTGTGTGTAATTCTGTTTTTTTCTGTGGTCTGTAATTTAAAGTGTTGCTTTGGCAACATTTTTGACAAAAAGGGGGAGTAACAGGTGATACCCCAGGACAACAGATTGTTATTGTGTTAAAACAGATGTTCATGACAGATTCAAGATTCCCTCCCCTGCAGCTGATGTGCTGCAATTAGAAGTTTTTATTTAACTTCTGTATGTGTGCTGTTATGTGAAGTTTTATTTAACTTCCATGTGTGTGAGTGTGCTGCCACTCTGAGTGTATTAGCTAGGTCTATTTCCTGCTAGATGTGTGATTCCGCTGCTATGAACTCTGTTATGGGGATCAAAGTGTTTTAGCCAAAAATTTGCCAAAGGGGGAGTTTGTAGGTGTTTAATTGGCTGCATTATATGGTAAAACACTAGCTGGATTCTAATGTCTTGACTGATGTCATGACATGGTGTGTATGTGTGACTGCATTGTAGGTTAGAATATCTAATTGTACTCTGATGTCTTGACTGATGTCATGACACGCTTGAGTAGTTACTGCAGGATTAGCTAATACAGGATTTATTGAATGTCAAACTGGATGTTGTGACATTCATCCCTATCAGCAGATACTAAGGAATAGAACAGCTGGTGTTCTGTTAGAACTTAGTATTTATTTCCAGTCTGGTTATCAAGGAAATACCAGACCTGGCATAAGGCCTACTGATTGAATGTCAAACTGGATGTTATGACATTCATCATTGACAGCATATACTGAACAATAGACAGAGTGGTGTTCTGCTATACTTCAGCATGTTTCTTAGTCTGTTCTTCAAGAGGATAACAGAACTGACTTAAGGCCAAATGTGTAAATGTCAAATTGGATACTTTGACATTTATTAATGTAAGCTGTTACTGTAGTATGGTCATTTTGGTCATATACAGGTCAGCAAAATTGTACAGTCTCTTTTCTGGAAAAACAGACTTAGCATATGATCCTTGATGTCAAGCTGAATGTCGTGACATTCATTCCTGACAGCATATGCTATATTGTAGGTTGTTCAGTTTTCTGTTTCAGCTTTTTCTCAGGCTATTCTTCAGGGATTCAACAGCTGAGAGAAAATCCAGGAAATCAACAACCAAGCTACAATTAAGGAACCTAACAAATAGCCTATTTGTTAGCACACTAATATGTGGAAATTAGTTAGAATCCTATGTGGCATTATTTGTGGAGGTCTTGAGATATTTTAGGAACTAAAAGATTGAAGACCTTGTTTGTAGCAGAAAGTTTCTGCTGATTTTGTAACAGCAAAGAACAAGTTTGCTGCGATTTCTGAAGGCCCAAATCCAGTTGGGTGATTAGGTTATAAATAGCATATTGTAACCTAGTTTTTGTAAGCCTCCTAGAATGAAAATTTAGGGGTGTGTGTAAGGTAAACCTCCCAACCTGTGGGATGGTTACCATGTGTTTCTCAGTGGTAAAAGCTGAGAGTAATTGTAACTCAAAGCCTGTAGGCAAGAGTGATTTTGTTCTTGAATGAAGCTGTGAAGCAAGTTCAAGGTGTTTAGCATTACATTGTAATTGTAGTGAGAGGAATGGAAACTGGAGGTTTCTATCTAGGAGTTCCTAGGTATAGATTGCATTGGGTAGGGATTAAGTGAAGAGTTGTAAACGGGGGAGTTTAACTCTGAATTAATACTGCCGATAGTGGATCTTCTTCCTGGCTTGGTATGCCCCAAGACGTAGGTGATGTTGCACCGAACTGGGTTAACAATTACTTGTGTTTTTACCTTCTGCATGTTATAATTGTGTCTGTTATAAAATAAGGTAAACCTGTAATGCTGTAACAGATGATGTTCAAACCAATGTTGAGACATCATGCTGATAACTGTGCAGGCTCAACAGAAGTAAGTGATATGTTTGATCTCTGCTGTGCCTTTGTACCAGATGGACAGAACTGGGTGTTCTTCCATTCTATGGTGATATATTAGCAGATGACGTGACATCTGTGAATGTATGCATATCAGTACTAGGTTTTAATTTGTATAACTGTCTTGCTGTATTAGTAACAATGTTAGATCAGATGTCATTACTTGGAGTAGAACATCTAAACTCTGACTACACCAGAATTTCACATGGTGTAGCTATACCCAGTGTTGTTTTACCTTTCTCTTAGCATACAGATGTGCGACATGCAAGGAACTGGACGTATCATCTTGATGCTCCACCTTTTACCGGTCCTTTGCCACCTAACATTCCTATGGACGATGAGCAAGGGACCGATGATGAGTATGATCGGCGCGACCAGTCACCTGCTCATGACATTCCTACTGCATTACCTGTACACACTGCACTTTCTTCTTCTGACCATTTTGCAGGTACCACTCCCGGTTTTTACATCACCGAAGAGATGTGGCGCGAGCACCTGGCTCGTGAGGAAAGGCGTGACACCCTTCTGAATACCATAAACCAACAACTGACAAATAATATGAGTTTTATGGTAGCCTCTCAGCAACGTAGTGAGTAAGCACATCGGACTATCACTGAGTCCTTGCTTGCAATCACTAATGAGCAGCATCGCCAATGACAGGCTAATGAGCGTCACTTCACACTTATCGAGGCCATCCAAGGGTCTCTCTTAGGTCACTCTAGGCAGCTGCAGGAAGGACTTAGTACTCGTAGCTGACGTCGTCGACCTAGGCATCCTGACCAGGACGGTGACGGTGACGGTACCGGTGATCACCCATAGTTCTCCCTCTCTCTCTCTCTTCCAGGTTACTCCTACCCTATCTCATATCAAAACATTGAGGACAATGTTCGGTTTAAGTATGAGAGGAGATTTTTATAGCTTTTTATTGCTTTTATTTTATTTTAGTATGTTTTGTGCATTTTAGTTGTTTGCTTTTTCTTTCAATAAATAACATGTGTTTGACGAGTCATCTGTGTAGTGTATCCGTATTTCTCCCATCTCTTTAACCTTACCAAAAAAAAATTGTGAGCAAAGAAAACAGTGCATCTTGAATATTCAGGCTATAAGACAGGTTTATGACGGGATGTAAAAGACTTGGGAAAACTTTTCCTAAAAATCGGTATTGTCTTAACACCGTAGACTTCATGATTATAAGAGTCGATCCCGATGCCCCATATGATGTGGCCCTAATTTCTATTCCAAATAAGTCCTTAAGTAGTTTATCCTTCCAGTCAGCTTCGGCTTAAGCATGCTTTACGTAGGGGACCGATGAAAATAAGTGAATGATCACAAAAATTCCTGCTTTGTTCTCAAGTCGTATGAAAATCCGGGCTAGGTGACTCTCACACGGTCATTTAACCCAGCAAAATAAAGACATATGCGAAACATGCAGAAGAATATATATATATATATATATATATATATATATATATATATATATATATATATATATATATATATATATATATATATATATATATATATATATATATATATATATATATATATATATATATATATATATATATATATATATATATATATATATATATATATATATATATATATATATATATATATATATATATATATATATATATATATATATATATATATAAGAATATGCCTATTGTTGGTTGGTTCAGAGGTATCTGGTGGTGAACTTGGTAGGGTGGATTACGATCCAATCCCCCACAACTGCAAATTGGGTTAAATAAAGGGGTTACACCAACTTATGTACCAGAGCCTCATGCTTAAGATCATAATCACTAACCGATCACTCTACTATGAGTATGTACGGATAACGGGTTTAATGTGATTGCACCTGAATGAAAAGGACTTTAAGAAGACGAAAAGAAGGCCTAGGTATGAGGGGGTAATGTGGATTGATTTGTATAGGAACGAAGCATGTGACCGCATTTGCGGGAAGTGTCACTACAATATCCTTAGTTTGATTTGTTAGTACCTATCCATACATGCCTTGAATGAACTTATAAGTTTTTTTAGCCTTGAATTAACTCTGGTTGATACTGTTTTTCTTGCATAAACTATAAAGAGTTTTGCTTGAGGACAAGCAAAGGTTTAAGTGTGGGAGAACTTGGTCACACTGAATCACATCGTGTTTTTGACTCGGATTTCACATGTTTATTAGGTATTTATTATTGTTTTGCTTGTGTTATGCTCTCTTTTATGTTGTTTTCAGATATTTAGCTCTTTCGGGACCCTTTTAGAAGAAACGAATCAAAAAGACCAAAATCTAGGGTTTTTTTGGCAAATATTGTACACATGGCGTTTCACATGGCGGCCGCTATAGGAAAAGCCATGACTCATCAGCCCTCAACCAGGAGGTAACCGCCACGTTCCCATGATCTTTCCCATTTCCACACATGGCGGGCACCATGAAGGGGTGGCGGGTGCCACCTTTGCAATTCACGTTCCCACTAAGGAGAAGTTGAAGGGCATCATGGTCTTTACAAACTGCTGAACTCCTCTATAAATAGGTCGTTCCATTGCATTTCCAAATCATCCAACTTAGTTTACAACACTAAGACTATATTTATCATCTGTAAAAGCGGTAATCCGTCACATCGGGGGGTTATCGCACCGTAGTGTAATTGAGTTAGGTCACTTTGATTTTGTTGTCGTCTCCATCTTCAGAGTCAAAGGTTTATCTTCCTTGTACCAGATTTAAAGCCTCCGTTTGGAGCAGGTTCTTATTTAATCGCTTTTATTTATTTTACTTGTCTTGCTTTACTTTATTTAATTTCTTGCTACGCTTTACTTTATTTAATTTCTGTCCACGCTTTACTTTATTTAATTTCTATCTACACTTTACTTTATTTAATTTCTGTCCACGCTTTACTTTATTTATTTTCTCGCCTTTATTTTTATTACTCGTTTTAATTACTTTACACACTTTACTTGTTCTTTATTTTAAAACAACTTTTCATCATGATCAATATCATTGTGTTTGTTTGTATTACTATGTCTGGCTAAATCTTTCAAAGGTTAGAATGTAAGGATCGCGGGTAAAGAGATGTTTCACATATTGAATCTGTAGAAATACTTGAAAGGCTGTTTTGATTTTTAATTTGAGTTTTCTGAAACAAACTTGGTTAGTTTTAACTACTCAAGGAGTGCGAAAGCACCCTGGCTTAGTTAACTAGGAATTTTTATCACTTTAAGGAAAAACGATTTTTGAAACTGTTTTCGAACGCGTCGATAGATTTAAAATCAGGAAACTCCTTGGGTAAACTTTCCAAATCAAAATCACTTTTCAACTAATTTTACGAGTCTTATTTCTTAAAAATAAGTTTACTACTTTAGCATTCTGCGCACCTTTTATAAGTGACAATAAAAGGCCTTAATTTAAGGGTAAACTCGGTTCTGAATACGCGGAAGCGACAGTTCCTGTTAAATGGATTCTTTTCAAGAGTAGAAAATATTGCCTCATAAGTAGTTCTATTTAGACAATCGAAACATCACTTAACTGACGTGAAATACATTCAAGCCTATCTTTATCTGCATTATATTTATTTTCTTTATTTACCGTTATTTTGCAACATCAATATCTCTTTTATACCGCCTTAGATAAACATCGTAACGATAGTAATCGATAGATTGATGATTTGGTCTCTGTGGGATCGATATTCTTTTATATTACTCTGATACGATTCGTGCACTTGCGAATAAAGCGATCAGTAGACCAGCTCGTGATGGATAAGGATGCTATGAAAAGAAATTATGAAAGAGAGATCAAAAGGCTTCGCAAGAAGTATCAACTTGGAGTTGGATCGTCATCTGACATGATTCCATAGAGAAAGTTTTTTTCCATTTATAATCGTTGGAATTGTATATGATTGTAATCATTCACATTATTAATAAAATGAGATTTTCAATACTTCAAAACACATTAGTCCCTTTATGATGTTTGCAATTTGTTTTATGTCTTAAAGTTCCTTGAAAAATATTGACATTTTCATTTGCATATCATGCATCATTTTGGTCTTGCTTTGAGTAAGTTTGACATGGGTTTTATTTATTCCTTCTTGGTTTTTATTCAGACAAGTGGTCTCACTAGTACAACACTCGTGCTAACCAACTGTAGAAGATAAGCATGAAGTAAACATCATAGTTCCTCGTTTTAATCTCCCAGAACCAGTTGTGATTGCGTATAATGGCCAGAAGTCTGTTGTTTCTCTGTTGGTCATTTGTTTGGCAGGTCCTACGCCTTACGAGTTTGATAAAGTTGTTCCTTACAATTATAGTGCTACCATGGTGGAAGATGGTAAAGAAGTCCACATTCCTTCTTTTTCATTTGTTGTAAACATTGCCGGTGTAAGTGGTGTGACCCGAAGTGGTCGAATATTTGTTGTTGTAGCTCCTAAGAGAATTGAAGATGTTGTGATAGGGAAGCCAAATAAATAGAAAACTCCTGTTATGCAGTCTGGTCAGTCCACCGGTGTGGATCGAATTTCTGATCAGGATGAAGTGTTAAAATTGATTAAGAGAAGTGATTTCAATATGGTGGATCAGTTATTGCACACCCCGTCCAAGATATATGTCTTATCTTTGCTGATGAATTCAGAAGCTCACAGAGAGGCTTTGCAGAAGGTCATAGAGCAAGCCTATATGGATCACGATGTAACAATTGATCAGTTTGATGTCATTGTGGACAATATTACTGCATGTAACAATCTGAGCTTCAGTAATGAAGAGTTTCCCGAGCAAGTGAGGAATCATAATTTGGCTCTGCACATCTCTATGAATTTTCAAGAAGATACCATGTCCAATGTACTAGTGGACACAGGTTCTTCTCTGAATGTTATGCCCAAGTTCACTTTGTCCAAACTTTCTTATCAAGGTACTCCTATGAGATTTAGTAGGGTTGTTGTGAAAGCTTTTGATGGCACGAAGAAGACCGTAATTGGGGAAGTTGATCTCCCAATGAAGGTAGGTCTGTGCTTATTTCATATCATTTTTCAAGTGATGGATAGTCATCTCGCCTATAGTTGGCTCCTGGATCGTCCATGGATTCATGAAGCTGGGGAAGTAGTGTCAACTCTTCATCAAAAGCTAGAGTTTGTGAGGAATGGGAAGTTAGTGATCGTGGGTGGCGAGCAGGCCATGTTGGTGAGTCATCTCTCTTTATTTTCATACATTGATGCTAACAAAATTGTGGGAACTTTGTTTCAAGCTCTTTCTGTTGATGATAATGATGTTAAGAAGAATGGGGAATCCATGACATCTTTGAAAGATGCCCAACAAGTGATGGATAATAGTCAACCTTCTAGATGGGGACAAGTTATTAAACTTGCCGAGAACAAGAAAAGAGTTGGTTTGGGATTTTTACCGGGTTCAACCCGAAGAGATTTGAAGTGAATTTAGGAAGTATATCACAGTGTTGGCTTTATTCATTCCAAAGATCAGTCTGTTGCCGCAATCCTAGAAGATGATGAAGAACAAGAAGCGCCAAACTTTGTGATACATGGATTGATATGCCAAAATTGGATTGTTGTTGATGTTCCTTCTGTTACTCATTTGTCAAATTAATTTGTTTTTTTGTTATTTTCAAAATCCTTTCACTATGCCCAAGGTGAAAGTGAATCTATGTGGGCTTTGTATCAAATTTTGTCATCATTAATAAAATGTTATTTCATTTATCCATATTATGTTTTCTCTTTTTTCTTTTTTCTAAAAAAAATGGTAACATAAAAAACCAAGATAATAATCGCTTTTATATCTGTATCACAATGTGCATATATTTGTTCATATTCTAAAATCAAGCATAAAATCTTTGTGCAGATTGATTGTTAAACCCATTTAGAACAATGACCATATGGCCTCTCCCAACTTTGAATTCCATGTGTTTAAAATGGAAGAGGGGGATGTTAAAGAGATTCCTAATGGGATTTCCCGTTTGCTTGAGCACGAAGAAAAGATCATTCAACCTCATAAAGAGTTGTTGGAAGTGATTAATCTGGAGTCCGAAGATAATAAGAAAGAGGTCAAGATTGGGGCACTTCTTGCCCCAGATGTTAATAAGATGATGGTAGAGCTTCTTAGAGAATAAGTGGATGTGTTTGCTTGGTCTTATCAAGATATGTCAGGTCTTGATACTGATATTGTAGAGCATAGATTTCCGTTGAAGCCAGAATGTCTGCCGGTTAAATAAAAGTTAAGAAGAACTCATCCTGATATGGGTGTCAAGATCAAATAGGAGGTGCAAAAGTATATTAATATTGGTTTCCTTGTTACTTCTGAGTATCCTCAATGGGTGGCCAGTATTGTGCGTGTTCAAAAAAAGGATGGTAAAGTTTGGATATGTGTTGACTATAGAGACTTGAACAAAGCAAGCCCAAAAGATGATTTTCCTTTTCCACACATTGCCATGTTGGTAGATAATATAACTAAGTTCAATGTCTTCTCCTTTATGGATGGTTTCTCCGAATATAATCAGATCAAGATGGCACCCGTGGACATGGAAAAGACAACATTTATTACACCATGGGGAACATTATGCTATATAGTGATGCCTTTTGGTTTAAAGA
Source organism: Lathyrus oleraceus (assembly GCF_024323335.1). Taxonomy (NCBI): domain Eukaryota; kingdom Viridiplantae; phylum Streptophyta; class Magnoliopsida; order Fabales; family Fabaceae; genus Lathyrus; species Lathyrus oleraceus. The sequence continues at coordinate 95,611,367 of NC_066579.1, read as the reverse complement.
ATGTCGGTGCAACGTACCAAAGAGCCATGACTACTCTTTTCCATGACATGATGCACAAAGAGGTAAAAGTTTATGTCAATGATATAATTGCTAAGTCGAAGACTGAAGAAGATCACGTTGAGTATTTGTTGAAGTTGTTTCAGCGATTGAGAAAAAACTCCGCTTGAATCCTAATAAATGTACTTTTGGTGTCCGTTCCGGAAAGCTGTTGGGTTTCATTGTCATCCAAAAAGGTATTGAAGTAGATCCTGATAAAGTCAGAGCCATTCGAGAAATGCCTACGCCAAAGATAGAAAAACAAGTTAGAGGATTCCCCGAGCGTCTGAATTATATATCCAGATTTATATCTCACATGACTACCACATGTGGGCCAATCTTCAAGCTTATCCGTAAAGATCAAGGTTATGTTTGGATAGAAGATTTCCAGAAAGATTTTGACGACATCAAGGAGTATCTGCTTGAACCTCTTGTCTTGTCTCCTCCAGTGGAAGGAAGACCGCTGATTATCTATTTAACTGTGTTGGAAGAGTCCATGGGTTATATGCTTGGGCAAGAAGATGAAACTGGTAGGAAGGAGCATGACATCCACTATCTGAGTAAGTAGTTTACAGACTATGAATATTAGTACTCCCTGCTTGAAAAGACTTGTTATGCTTTAGCATGAGCTGCCAAATGTTTACGCTGGTATATAGTCAATCATACCACTTGGTTGATATCCAATATGGATCTGATCAAGTATGTTTTTGAAACACCTGCATTGACTGGTAGGATTGCTCGTTGGCAAATGCTATTGTCTGAATATGATATTGAGTACCTGTAACACCTCAAAATTTGCCCTCCTCTTTGGAGACTAGTTTGATACATTGCATTTCATTTTTAGAGCATTAGACATTGCATTTTGCATCTCATATGAAATAAGAAGGTCATCCTCCAAAGTCTTTTCAAAAGATGGAGAAGTTACATGATTCAAGCCTGAGGGTTTCTATGAATTGATGGTCAACCATCTGAAGGCATGGGCTTCAGCTAGGGCTTCTTGATTCTTCTAAGGTCTTGAGCATTATCTGGTTTGCAAGGATATATTACCATCATCATGGTTCTATCATCATCAAGGGTCTCATTGTTCATCCTCAAGTTCCTTTGGATTAGGGTTTTGACCTCTGGTCAACCCTAATCAATGCCATTCTTCCAGCTAGGGTTTCTCAAGGAGATGAGGTATTTTCTTGGGATGAAGATCACATGGTTATATTAAGAAGCTTACATAAGCTAGGGTTGCATTTTTGAGCCATTTCCCCAAGTGGTAGAGGCTCAAGCTGATCAGGGCATTTCAAGGTCATCTGAGGACCAAAAAGTCAACTGTGCAGTCAACTGAGGGCTATGAGGTGGGGAAATGAGTTGAGACACCTCAATCATGTTCAAAAGAGGTCCATTTGTCATTCTAAACATCTATCTTGAAGATTTTTGAAGTCAAGGCAAAAGTTTCCCAAAATGGAAAATGACCTGTAATTTCAAGTTTCCAAAAATGGTAAGTTTTTGGTCCACATTCAACTTGAATTTTAAACATCAAATAAGTTTCAAATGGATTTTTGGTGAACATTAAAGTTGTAGATCTTTGTCTCCCCTTTCCAAAAAGTCCTATTTCATGATCATATGATGATTGGTTGAGAAGTTATGGCCAAATGATCACAAAGTATACATGGAATTTCAAAGTGGCATAACTTTTGATACAAGACTCCAAATTGGTCCATCCTTTTTGCAAAATGCTTGTCGCGACCAAGAGATTCCAAATCAACATTTGCCATGCATGGAAGAAGCTCGTATGATCACTTGTTCATACATGTGCATTTTGGAGGGAATTTTGATAATTCAAATTTGGATGATCATGCAAGCCAAATACCAATTCCATCTTGATTATTGAATGATTTTAAGTGAATTTGAACCTTGCATGGGTACTGTTCACGTGTAGCATGTCCATGCTAAGCACACTTGCGTTTTTTGCACTACACCTCATATTTTACTAATCTTAATTAACCAAAGCTTAATTGAGATTTCAGCATGATTAGCACATGATATAAAAGCTAAACCCTAACTGCATTGGCTCATAATAACAAATCCAGATCTGAAAATTCGTATTTCCCTCCAAAATTCTCTCTCCTCGAATTTCAAAATTCTTCACACAAACCTTCAATCTCTTTGCATATTCATAATCCTTGTGTAATTCTGAGCAAGATTCATCCATTGTTTGTTGGAATTGAGCAAGATTTGGAGCAGTTCATGTACATGAACATGTTGATGGAAGTTGAAAATTAAGCTAGATTCGAGTGGTTTCAGTGGATTACTCTTGCACAAAGCTTCAAGGCATAAGCATATGAGGAGATCTGGAGAGTTTGGAAGCTTGAACACGCGTGTACAGTAACTGCCATTTCCAAGTAGGTTGAATTCGATCCTCACCTTTTGATGTTTTATGTACATAATTGTGTAGATCTGATTGTGTGGAGCATGCTGATATGATTAAATTTGAATTTGGTTGAGATATGAGCATGTATTGTTGAATTAAAGTTTTGAGGTCAAATATGTTTTTGCTGGATTTGAAAAAGTTAGAGAGAATTAGATGAAACTAGTATGATATTTGGAATGTGCTTGGCGAGATCTTTCGATTGGTATAGATTTTAGTCATTTCTGCAAAAATCCACGGCGGCTCCGCCGCCTGGTTGGCCGGAGAAGACGGTTGCTCCGCCGTCTACAACTTCCTAGGGTTTGTCCAGCGTGTATGCCATGCGAGCGCCTGCGTGTCCAGTTGATTGGTGTAGGTTCCTTTGACTTTGCCATGCGTGCTATTGACCTGCTTTGTGTGTATGCCATGTCATTAAGTGAAACGCAGCGTTTCACATGTGTGATCCTAAGCGCGCGTGTTCGATCCAGCGGAGATGCACTTGTTTCTGAATTAATTTGAATTCTTATTTTCCCTCCATTATTTCCATGCATATTTCATAATATTTGTTCATCTTTAAAAAATCATAAAAAATTAGTAAAATGATCCAATTTGACTCCAATTTTTTTTCATGATCTTGTTTTGGTCTCTAGTTTTTTATAGTGTTAATTTCAAGATTTGTTTGTCTCTGGAATTTTATTTTGGAATTTTTTATTGAACATGGTACTGTTTTGACATGTTGTGATCAATGCTTTGTGAAATGCTTATCTTTAAGCCAATTGATCTGATTTTTTGTATGATTGATCTTCACATGTGATATGAATTTTTGATAATTGGTTTGGAATTTTTATCATATGTTATCACTGTTTTTGACACATAAAGATGTATGTGACAATTTATGTCACATTTTTTGGGATTCAATTTATGCATTTTTGTTCACCTATCATTTGAGCTCTTCTGAATTTGATTTTTTGCATGATGATTGTTCAATTATTCATAACATGAGTAGCTTGCATAAAAAATTTCAAGGAATTTGCATGCTTTTCTGTTTTGATTTGGACTTTCTAATTTGGATGTCCATTTTGTGCACTTTTGTTGGCCTTTGCTTTACACTGGTCATTTGATGCATTTGCTTTGTGAATTGATGCTGGTCCTTTTGAGGACATTTTGTTGATTGTTTGAATGTGCAATATGTAAAAGATTGACTTCTGTTTTAGATCATTTGGTTTGGTTTTGGACCTGGTCTTTGCACTAGTGTTTGGTACATGAACTAACCTTGACTTGTGTTTCAGGTTTGGACACTTAGCATTAATGGTTGAGTTGCTCACCTTTTGAGATGAAAATTGGATTGTGTTCTAACTTCTTTGTGTTTTGTAGGGATTTAAGTTGATGTGTTGAGCTCATTGCTTCATTTGATTGCTTGAGCATTGTCCATTGAGTTGTAAATATTGGAAAGTTTCACTGTCTGTTTTCTGTTTGTCTGATTGAGATACTAACTGGTTAGCTTTTGTACAGGTACATTAATTGCTTGCTAGCTTTTGCTTTGCTTAAGCTTTGGATTGTGGTTGATACACCACTTAGGTAATTACCTTCTTACTCCATGTAGTCTGGAAGTCCTGTCACCTTTTTGGCAGGCATTTTGCTGGAAGTCCTCCTTAAGAGGCTCTGTTTGTGTTTGTTTACAATTGTGCCAAAGACCTCCAAGTGAGGCATGTTACTTGATAAGTCCTCCTAAGTGAAGAGGCAATTAACAGATAGAAGGGATTAGTAGCCAATCCCCTGTTATTCAGTGAGTCGTTCTTTATGCTCGCACTACGTGCTGATGCTCTAGAACATGTACCCAAGATATTTGTACAGAGTCTGTCAAGTGGAATAGGGTCCCTCTTTCTGGATCCCCACGCTTTCATTGTCTTGAGCTCACCCTGTCCAGGGTTAAGAGCATGAGGTCTCATCCTCATTTCCATCTTTGATCAGCTTCACCCTAACTCTCAATGTTAGTGGTTAAGAGCTACAAAATACCTTTGTATAGTTTGGCTTGTTTGTCGAGGTTGATATGACCCCTCTTGACTAAAGCCTACCCATTGTTTGGGCCTCTGGTATGGATATAATGTGTGATGCTTGTTCACTTGTGTTGGTGTGGTTATTTGCTTTCCTCTGAATTGACTTGCTTCCTGTGTGAGTTAGGTTCTGTTAGAGACCTCAACTTAGGGATTGTGGATTGCATGACAACTATTAGGCTCGAGTCAGTCTCCCTATTAGTTTGTTGTTTCCCTGGTCTCTGGTTAGGATAGTGTTGTACCCCTGTTAAGGGGAACTACGTCGCCCTGATTCTCATACCAGATGAGATACATATGTAGGAGATTGAGCGAGATCTCTCTGGGCACTCTTTTCTTTTCTGAGTTTGTGTGTGTACCCTTTATTTGTTTCTTTGGTGTGAGTACTCTTTTGTTCAGCGTGTGTGTGTGATATGTTTATACCTTGAGGATTTCTTCTGTTATCATTGGGGGTTCAGATTGGGGTTCACCCATATTGATTTGGGGTTCACATTTGGGGTTTACCATGTATCACTTGGGGTTCATATTTGGGGGTTCATTTGTGATGATTATTCACTTGTGGTTCATCTTTGGGGTTCATCTTTGGTGTTTGCTGGTTAGCGTTTGTTTTGTTTGGAGTCGGATGTAAGTCCATGTATTGGCATTCTGTTTCCTTTTTGTTGTTTGGAGTCGGATGTAAGTCCATGTATTGGCATTCTGTTTCCTTTTTGGTTGTTTGGAGTCGGATGTAAGTCCATGTATTGGCATTCTGTTTCCTGTTGAGTGTTTCTTTTGACGTCTCAGCGTCTCCTTTTGGTGTTTTGTTTCGGCGTGCGTTAGCCGAGCTACGAGTGCTCTGATTCTTACTCCGGATAGAGAAGATACGTAGGCATATGATGCGGTGTCCTAGCGAGCATGTTCCCCATTTCCCCGAACTACATTGACTCTGATGTTTGTTTCTGGCAAACTACGTAGGCCCAGGATGCAACATCATGCCGAGTCCACTTCCTCCATCTTCTTTCACCTGTTTATTCCAGCTTGTGCAGATTTCTTTGAGCAGTTTTTATTAGCAACCTTATCCTATTCTTTGAGCTATCTTTTGAGCGTGGATCCCGTCGAGTACGACGGACGTGAGGGGTGCTAATACCTTCCCTTCGCGTAACCGACTCCCGTACCTTGCAATCTCTGGTCGTAAGATCATTCCTTTCCCTTTCTTAGGTTAGTCATGCGCTCCCTTTCCGTCATAGGATGAATAGCGTCGGTGGCGGCTCTGTAAACTGTTTTTTTTCCGCCGGTTGTTTTTCGCGTTGCGACAGTTGGCGACTCTGCTGGGGACTGAAGTTGACCTCTTGTTGGTCCATCTTCCCTAAGCGAGTCAATCCTAGCGCTCTCTAGCGTAGTTTTTAGGGTAGTTTGGGTTGCTTTTATTGCTTTATTTATTGCATTTGTGATTATTATACTGTGATTGTATATATTTGCATATATGTTTGCATGCATCATATTATCACTGTGTTGGATTCTGGACAGGTGTGGTTCATGTGATTTGGGGTGGGTGTTCTGAGTGGGGCTAAAACCCAGGCCCGAGTATACACCTAGGATTAGCATGGTCTCACGTCTCCTCACATGTTGGATCAGCATGTTGTTGCGATGTGACATACCACAGCCGGTCGAGGTTCTTTTGAGAGAGCCCCTCCTTGTGGAGTATCCACTATGGTTGGGTTACCTCTTTTGAGCTGTTGACTTCGGTGACCGTTCTATCCCGGATCTTTGGTTCAAATGATCTTATGAGAGCTGCAACGGCACACCCGAAAGGGCAAACCCGTTGAGTATCTTGTCCGATTGTCAAGACCATTATCCGCCTTAGGATGTCCTTATTAGAATTCACCTGTGAGGGGAGGGTTTGATTCCTACAAACACAGGTTCTGATGGTGACTCTTTGATGGTGACTTTGGTTCAGTTAGATTTATGGATATTTATTTCTGGCACGCCGGAGTTCTGTCTGCGGTATTTATCAGCGGGTTCCGTTTATTTCAAATCCCCGGGTTGGATTTGAAGTTATTTGTTCAGAGGATCATGTTGTTATCAGATCAGTGGCGTTCCTGTGATGATGGTGATATATCCTCAGGTTCCGTTTATTTTGGAACTCCCGAGTTGGATTTATGGTTACTCAGTCCCTCAGATGGTTGTGATCGGTTTAGAGGCCGGAATCCAGTACAGTTGATGTTCAGATGACTGGGAGGATGGCACTATGCATTGCATTCATGCATATGCATCATTTACATTTTGCATTTATCCGCATCTAACTCATGTTTATCCATATGCAAGAGACATTCTTGATTGAGATCCTGGTTGAGAGACATCCTTGTTACAGATATGAGGACCGGCTTGAAAGCTGATGTTGTCTACAGTTTCTTTGATCCAGAGATTGACATGCTGAAGGGTATGATAGCATTGATTACGCCTGACCGTGTGGGGATGTTCCGTGAGACTTATGGTGGTATTCTGAAGATGGTTTTCAGGCTCACGGATGGGGATAGGAGCGCCATCCATACTTTTCTCCAGTTTTATGATCCGGGCTTGAGATGTTTTGTCTTCCCGGATTACTTGTTGGGACCTTTGATGGAGGACTATGCTGGTATCCTGGGTATTCAGATCAAAAACCAGATTCCTTTCTATGTCACTAAGGAAGAACCTGATGTTGGTGAGATCTCTCGTGCTCTTTATTTGAGCCCCGAAGTGACTAAGGGAGGTTTGAAGGAGAAGGGAAAATTGCCCGGTTTTCATCTGAGTTTCTTGGAGGCTAAAGCCAAGGAGCATGTTGCTTTGGGTGATTGGAAGACTGTCTGTGCTCTGCTTGCTGTAAGCATTTATGGAATCATCTTGTTCCCTAATCAGAAGAATTTTGTGGATATTAATGCCATCCGGGTGTTTTCTCAGAGGAATCCCATTCCTACCTTGGTTGGGGATGTTTATTACTCGGTCCATAATCAGAACGAGAAGCGGCGTGGAGGATTGGTTTGATGTTGTGCTCAACTGTTATACAAATGGTTCATGGGATATTTGCCTTCCAGAGGTGCTTTTGTTTTTCTTGATCATACTGTCAATTGGGCTACCAAGTTGGTGGGTTTGCGAGCCAAGGACATAGCCTGGACTCACAGTGGTATGGCTGGACGAGATTTCATTTGTAGTTGTGGGAGTTTTCCCAATGTGCCTCTTATAGGAGTTCAAGGTTGTATTAATTACAACCTGGTGCTTCTTAAGAGACAAATGGGATTCGCTATGGAGGTTCCTCCTCTCGAGTGTGAGATTCAGGAGTCTCTTTACTTCCCGGCTGAGGGTAATAAGACATTGTTGAGGCAAGTATCTGGGGCATGGCGCCACATTCAGAGGAAGGGCAAGGTTCCTTTTGGTAGAGCTAACAACAGGTCTTTTCCTCTGTTTGATGATTGGCTCAGAAAGAGGGTTGAGCTCACGCATCTACCGTTTCCGATGGGTGATCCTTGGTATCCGTTGATTGAGGAGCCACGTTCTTTTGTCAGTATGGAAGAATTTCTTGAGATGAAGAAGGCTAGAGATCAACTGCAAGCAGAGAAGGCTGAGGTAGAAATGAGTGTTGCTAGAATTCAAATGGCTAATCAGGAAATCAAGGGGAAAGCAGAAGACCAGGCTAAGAGACATGCTCAGGAGGTGAAGCATTTTGAGATAGACACCGCCTATTACCGCAAGATCAGCCAAGCGTTAGAGTCATCTACGAAGGATCATGACATTACCAAGGAGAAGTTGGCTAGAGCTTTGAAGGTCATTGAAGATGAAAAGAGGAGACAAGTCCTTGTGAAGACTCAGAGGGAAGCTAGAGCCAAAGCCCTTACCGTCGAGTGGGAAGCAAAGTTGAAGGTTAAGGGAGAAGAGCAAGCGAAGATTATGGCGGAGAGAGATCATTATATTGCTGAGAAGGACCATTATTTCCGCCAGATGAAGATTCATCAGAAAGAGGTGGGAAGACTTCAGCAGGAGAATACTGAGTTTAGGTTCGCTATGAAGTTTATCAGGATGGTTGATGATGCAGAGCCTTCTGTGGGACCTTCTTCAGTTTAGACTTTTGTTGCAGTTATTATCATGTGTTGGATTACCGTCAGGCATGTTGACGGAATTCACTTGCTTGTATTTCTTTCTGATTCTGGAGAATTGTAAATTTGATTTGTATCAGATGTGGTGTATGACTCTCGCACGTGTGGCGCACTTTTGATCTTCAAGCTTTATTTGCTTTTCTGTGTATACTCACATAACACACACATGGTCGGGTGATATCTTTGCTAAATCATAATTCTCTGCTCTGTATGGTAAAACCAAGTGATTGATGTCAGAATGTTGCTGTCGGATTATTATCTGTCTCAATGAAACCAGGATGGGAAGACAGAGTGTTCCTCATATGGATAGACATTGCATTCATGCATGAATCATAATAACTTGTCTTCTATTTTGCAGGTGTCGGCTTCTAACGTGTTTGAATGTTTCAGGAATCATTGCTCGCGCACGCAGAATCATTCCTTTGCACGTAGCTCGTCTGCACAGATACCCTACCAGGCGCAACAAATCCAAACTGATGGATCCACCCAACGCTGACATTCTCGAGCTGAAAGAGAAGATGAGTGAGCGGATCAACGTCATGCAAGGGTTCGCCTTGGGGCAGAAGGCACTTGTTGAGAAAGTGGAGAAGCTTGAGCGGGCTTCGGTTGCCAATAGTGGCAATAATCAAGAGGGTATCTCCAACAATGGTATTGGTGGTTCTAGGGATGGTGGCGATCCCAGAAGGAAGGCAACTACTGCTGGTGTAGTCATCAACAATGGTGGAGGTTTTGGTTTTGCTGCAGGCGGTGGGCTAGGTCCTGTGGGCAATAATCTGAAGGATAATCAGTTTCCTCCCTTCTTTGGGGCCGTGGAGGATAAAGAAGAAGATCAGTTCTCTGTGCTGAACGAGCAATTTGGTCAGTATGGTGTTCCGCCACCAAACAAAGAAATTCAGGTACTACCAGAGAAGATCAGGGCTCTGGAAAGCCATACCTCTCCTGTGGCTATCAATATGACAAACATGGGGTTGGTTGAGAGGATTGTGATCCAACAGAAGTTTAAAGTGCCCACGTTTGATAAGTACAATGGGAGTTCTTGCCCGGAAACTCATCTTCAGGCTTTTGTCCGAAAAATATCTGCCTATACTATGGATCAGAAGCTCTGGATGTACTTCTTCCAGGATAGCTTGTCTGGCGGGTCTTTGGAATGGTATACCAAGTTGAGATCATCAGATATCAAGAGCTGGCAGGATTTGGGAGATGCTTTCTTTAAACACTACCAATTCAATGCTGACATGGCACCTAGCTGTACCCAGTTGCAGAGTATGTCTCAGAAGCCAAATGAAGGGTTTAAAGAGTATGCACAGAGGTGGAGAGAGTTGGCTGCCAGAGTTCAACCACCGTTGGTAGATCGGGAGATGTCTGATTTGTTCATGGGTACCCTTCAGGGGACTTTCGCTGAGAGGATGGTGGGTTGTCCCGTCACCGGTTTTGTAGATATAGTGGTGGCAGGTGAGAGAATTGAAAGCTGGCTGAAGATGGGAAAGATACAGGGAAATGCTTCGTCGTCTGGATCGAAGAAGCCATTTGGGAACGGTCAGCGTAAGAAGGAGGGTGACACGAGTGCTGTGTATGCCCAGAGAGGACATGGTAGGGATCGTTACTACCAGCATACTGCTGCAGTAACAATTCCTGCTGATAATCAACCTGCACAACAGCAGCAACAACAACAACAGCAGCAACGGCAGCCATTTCAGCAGAGAACACAACGAGCCGGGTATCAAGTGAGAGGGAGGATGACTGATCGTCAGTTTGATAGGCCACCCGGGACGTATTCATTTCTGTTAAAGAAGTTGAAAGATCTGGGGTTGGTTCAGATGAGAACATTGGCTCCGTTGAGACCAGATCAGAGGCCTGGCAATTATGATGAGAATGCCAAGTGTGAATTCCATTCTGGTGCTCCCGGGCATAATATTGAGGGTTGCAATGCCTTTAAACATGTTGTTCAGGACTTAGTAGATTCTAAAGCCATCAATTTTGCACCATCGCCGAATGTTAATGTTAATCCCATGCCGACGCATGGTCAGATGGGCGTGAATGCAATTTCGGAGGATAAGAAAAAAATTGGGTTGATGGACGTGGATCAGTTAAGAACTCCAATGGCTGTGGTCAAGAGGCAGTTGTTGAAGAAGGGAGTTTTTCCGGGTTGCGATAATTGTTGTGCTGCTTGCACTGTCGCTACGAATGGGTGTGCTGTATTGAGGGAGACGGTTCAGAGAATGATGAATGAGGGAAGTCTCCGATTTGAGAAGGTTGATTTGAAGAAGGAGGATGTTTCCACAATAACCATTTATTTTGATCCTATCAACTTGTCAGCGCCGGCAGATGCAGCTCCAGTTACCATCACGGTACCGGGGCCTATTCCATATGAAAATGATGATGTTGTGCCGTGGGATTATGGTGGGGAGGTATATTGTAATGGAGAGAAGCAGGAAGATCAGGCTGCGGGTGATACCACCGTTTCAAAGGTGGATAATGTCGGACCTAGTGGTTTCACTCGCAGCGGGAGGTTATTTGCACCTGACACATTAAGGAGTGGGGAGGCAGAAAAAGAAAAGAGAGATAAGGCCGAGGCTTTAGCCAGGGCAAGAGGTAAGCAAGTGGTGAGTGAGGGTACTCCTATAGCGGCACCGGCGCCTGTTGGGTCGGAAAAAGAACTTGATGATGAAGCCGAGGAGTTTCTGAGGATCATCAAGAAGTCTGAGTACAAACTTGTTGACCATTTGCAGTAGACTCCGTCCAAGATTTCAATCTTATCTTTGTTGTTGAGCTCAGAAGGGCATAGAGATGCTTTGTTAAAAATCTTGAAGAGGGCCTATGTCCCGCAAGAGATTACGGTTAGTCAGTTGGAGACAGTGGTGTCTAATGTCAATGCCAGCCATGGGCTGGGTTTCACTGATCTCGATCTTACTGTTGACGGGCGTAATCACAATAAGGCATTACACATCTCGATGGAGTGTAAAGGAGCCGTGCTTTCGCACGTTCTGGTTGATACCGGCTCGTCACTCAATGTGTTGCCTAAGAAGGCCCTGGCTAAGTTGGATTGTGAAGGGGTGATCTTGAGGCCGATTGACCTGGTGGTTAGAGCATTTGATGGCTCTAAGAGGGTTGTGTTTGGGGAAGTGGAGCTCCCTGTGAAGATCGGGCCCGAGGTGTTCTATGCCATGGATATTCAGCCGGCATACAGTTGCTTGTTGGGTCGACCGTGGATACACGCTGCTGGGGCAGTAACTTCGACTTTGCACCAGAAATTAAAGTATATCTAGGACGGGCAGGTCGTAACAGTTTGTGGGGAGGAAGATATTTTTGTCAGCCACTTGTCATCTTTCAAATATATGGAAATGGATGGTGAAATATTTGAAACACCTTGTCAGGTGTTTGAAACCGTTAAGGTGGAGAATGCCATTTTTGCTAAGAAGGAGAAAAAGCCGTCCATTTCTTCTTACAAACAGGCCGCGGAAGTGGTGAAAAATGGAGAGGCCCCAGGTTGGGGAAGGATGATAGACATTGCCGCAAAAGAGGACAGGTTCGGGATTGGCTATCAGTCGGGTCAAGGCTCGTCTGGGCAGAATAGAGGACGTCGTCAGCCGTTCACATTCACCAGTGCTGGAATGCTAGATCCAGATCACGTCTGTGCAGTGGGTGAAGAGATTGACAATGACTGCGAGCTCGAGTCGTGGATAAAACCGTGCGTACCAGGGATGGAGATCCAGAACTGGAAGGCCGAAAAGATCATCACTGTCACTCTACGTGAAGAGTAATATTTCTGTTTTTCAATTCTGTTTGCATGAAAACCATACATTTTGCCCGAAACGTAATGGTTCATTGTAAGGGCCACCTCATGTGTTTCACTTTGCAATATTTGCATCATCAATAAAAGGATGTTTTTTTCACTAAAAGCGGTGTTCCCTGTTTTTCATTTATTTTTGCAGTTTAATAAAAATAAAATAAAAATGGCAATGTTTATTTTCATTTTTCTTCCTTTTAATTTGCTTCGTTCCGGTTCTAAAAGCAATGCATGAATCAACATTCATGCAAATGCGATCATTCTCCGGATCTCATTGATAACAATCCTGTTACACCCTCATATGACTTCGACAATCCGATCTATCATGCCGAAGAAGAAGGCGAAGAAGATTGTGAACTGCCGGAGGAATTAGCCAGGTTGTTGAAGCAAGAGGAGAAGGTGATTCAACCGCACGAGGAGCAAGTCGAGATTGTGAATCTGGGTACCGAGGAGGTCAGAAAGGAAGTAAAGGTTGGGGCCGCTTTGGAGGTGAATATCAAGAGCAGAATGGTAGCCTTGTTGAAAGAGTATGTTGATATCTTCTCCTGGTCTTATCAGGATATGCCAGGGTTGGATACCGATATCGTTGTACACAAGTTGCCATTGAGAGAAGATTGTCCTCCAGTAAAGTAGAAGTTGCGCAGAACTCGACCCGAGATGGCCATGAAAATTAAAGAGGAAGTGCAAAAGTAGTTGGATGCTGGTTTCCTAGCTGTCACTAATTATCCGCCTTGGGTCGCGAATATTGTGCCGGTGCCGAAGAAGGATGGAAAGGTGAGGATGTGTGTGGACTACCGGGATCTGAACAGAGCTAGCCCGAAAGATGATTTCCCGTTACCTCACATCGATGTGTTGGTAGATAATACAGCTCAATTCTCGGTGTTTTCCTTCATGGATGGCTTTTCTGGCTATAATCAAATCAAAATGTCGCCAGATGATATGGAGAAAACAACATTCATCACACCATGGGGCACTTTTTGTTATAAGGTGATGCCATTCGGTCTCAAGAACGCCGGTGCCACGTATCAAAGGGCTATGGTGACTTTGTTTCATGATATGATTCATCATGAGATCGAATGCTATGTTGATGACATGATAGCAAAGTCCCAAACAGAAGAGGGACATCTGGTAGATCTGGCCAAGTTGTTTGACCGATTGAGGCAATTCAGACTGAGGTTGAATCCGAATAAATGCACTTTCGGAGTGCGGTCCGGTAAGTTGTTGGGGTTTATTGTAAGCGAAAGAGGAATCGAGGTTGATCCTGCTAAAGTAAAAACGATACAAGAAATGCCTGAACCGAGAACAGAAAAGGAGGTGCGTGGTTTCTTAGGTAGATTGAACTACATTTCACGGTTCATATCTCATCTAACAGCCACGTGTGAACCCATATTCAAGTTGTTGAGAAAAGATCAAACGGTCAGGTGGAATAATGATTGCCAAGCGGCATTTGAAAAAATAAAAGAATATTTGCAGGAGCCTCTGATTCTGATGCCTCCTGTGGAGGGACGACCATTAATCCTGTACTTGACCGTCCTCGAGGGGTCTATGGGGTGCGTACTGGGGCAGCATGACGAGTCTAGTCGAAAAGAGCATGCAATTTACTACCTTAGCAAAAAGTTTACCGACTGTGAAACAAGATATTCACTGCTCGAGAAAACTTGCTGCGCTTTGGTATGGGCTGCTCGCCGACTGAGACAGTATATGCTGGTTCATACCACTTTGTTGATTTCCAAAATGGATCCGATCAAGTATATATTTGAGAAGCCAGCATTGACCGGACGGGTTGCGAGATGGCAAATGATTTTGACTGAGTACGATATCCAGTATACTTCTCAGAAAGCAATCAAGGGGAGTGTATTGTCTGATTACATCGCCCAGTAACCCATTGAGGATTATCAACCGATGAAGTTTGAGTTCCCTGATGAGGACATCATGTTTCTCAAATCGAAAGATTGTGAGGAACCGATCCCGGAGGAGGGGCCTGACCCTGAGTCCGATGGATTCTGATGTTTGATGGGGCCGTTAACGTGAATGGTAGTGGAGTTGGTGCTGTTTTGGTTACGCCGAAGGGATCCCACATTCCTTTTGCTACCCGGCTAACATTTGAATGCACCAACAATGTGGCTGAATACGAAGCTTGTATCTTGGGGGTCGAAGAGGCGGTTGATTTGCGGATCAAGAACCTTGTCATTTATGGAGATTCAGCTTTGGTCGTGAACCAGGTTAACGAGAAATGGTATACGCATCAATCCCACTTAATTCCATACCGGGATTATACAAGGAGATTGTTGACGTTCTTCACCAAGGTGGAAATACACCATGTGCCGCGAGAAGAAAATCCTTTGGCAGATGCTTTGGCTACCCTGGCCGCTTTGATTAAAGTGCAGTGGTGGAATCAATTCCCTAGTGTTGAGGTGGGACGAATGGATAGACCGGCTTATGTGTTTATTGTTGAAGCAGCGCCTGATGATGAAAAGCCGTGGTATTATGACATCAAACGCTATATGGAAACCCAAGAGTATCCCGAGGGAGCGTCTAAAAAGGACCGAAAGACTCTGAGGAGGTTGGCCATGGTGTTCTATCTGAACAAAGATGGGGTTTTGTACAAGAGGAATTTCGATTGGGTTTTGCTCAGATGCGTCGATGACAAAGAAGCAAGCCAATTGATGAAAGAAGTGCACGAGAGGTCGTTTGGTACCCATGCCAGTGGGAATGCGATGGTGAAAAAGTTGTTAAGGGCTGGGTATTACTGGATGACAATGGAGGCCCAGTGTTTCAACTTCGTGCGGAAATGTCATAAATGCCAGATTTATGCTGACAAGGTGCACGTGCCTCCAAACCCGTTGAGTTTGATGTCATCTCCGTGGCCGTTTGCTATGTGGGGCATTGATATGATCGGAAAGATTGAGCCTACGGCTTCGAATGGGCACCGGTTCATATTAGTGGCTATTGACTACTTCACCAAGTGGGTGGAAGCGGCATCTTATACAAACGTGACGAAACAGGTTGTTGCCAGGTTCCTGAAAAGAGACATCATTTGCAGATATGGGGTTCCCGAAAGAATCATTACTGATAATGGTTCTAATCTCAACAACAAGATGATGGTAGAACTGTGCCGGGAGTTCAAGATCGAGCATCACAATTCTTCTCCTTATCGTCCAAAGATGAATGGGGCGGTGGAGGCGGCTAATAAGAATATTAAGAAGATTGTGCAAAAAATGGTCGTGACCTATAAGGATTGGCACGAGATGTTGCTGTTTGCATTGCATGGGTATCGAACCTCGGTGTGTACATCTACTGGGGCAACGCCTTTCTCGCTTGTGTATGGGATGGAAGCCGTGCTGTCGGTTGAGGTCCAGATTCCGTCATTAAGAGTCCTGATGGATGTGAAATTGGAAGAGGCTGAATGGGTAAGGACTCGGTATGAAGAGTTGAGCCTGATTGAGGAAAAGAGGTTGGCGGCCATTTGTCATGGGCAGTTGTACCAGCAGCGAATGAAGCACGCTTTTGACCGAAAGGTACGACCTCGTGTGTATCATGTGGGAGATATGGTGTTGAAAAGGATCCTTCCTCCTCAGAACGATCGTCGGGGCAAATGGACATCCAATTATGAGGGTCCATTCGTGGTCAAGAAGGTTTTCTCTGGCGGAGCCTTGTTGTTGACGACCATGGATGGTGAGGATTTTCCATCCCCTGTGAATGCAGACACAGTTAAAAAATACTTCGTATAAGAGACCCGCTGGACGAAAAGAATAAAATAGTGCAGGAAAAAATGGGCATCCCGGCGAACCAAGAAGAAAATGAAAAAGGGTTCGGGCAAAAATTAGGGATAAAAAGAGAAAAAATTGTACACCCGGCAAGCCGAAAACCCCACAAGGGCGGCTTTGGGCAAAAAAGGGTATCCCGGTGGACTGAAAACCCGAAAGGGCGGTCCAGGCAAAAGAGGGATTGAAACGAACAACTACGTCTAGCATGATCGTTTGTACTTTGGATATGACACATGGATAATCCCCGGCAGAGATTGGTCGGAAGCGTCTTGTTCAGAAGGCAGAAAGCACGGAGAGTCTTGAGGACATATGGGTTGTAACCGGGTTGGAACTCGATGAGATCACGACTTCACATTTCCATTAGGATAGATTTTCCTTTTGTGCGCAATTACCTCTTTTCAGGGATTGCTTCCTGTGTATTGCTCAGTTATGAGACACCTTTTTCAATCAATAAAATGCATATTCAGTCAAATAATTTTGTTTTTGTTTTCATTACCGCTTTGATTGCAAAAACATCCGTTTATTTTGATAAAGAATCTTTGCATTTTGAGAACATACGGGTCCTTTCCAATGCATGTTTATAGGATTGAAAACTTGAAATCTTATTCGGAAGGTTGAGTGACCCAGGTGTTGAAATTTTGGCGCGCATGGGGCACGTTTTTATCTAACGATCTCTTTTGCAGGTGCTGTTAGATGTTTTCACTCACTTGTAGGTTGTGGCGTGAAGCGTTTTTGACGAAAGATTCCTTCGAGTCCAATCAGGGACAAGGGGTTGAAGAATGGTGTAAAGACGGCGAAAGAATGGCTACGGTCCTAGAGGGTTAATCAAGAAGACTCTTCAAAATCTGAAGAAGTGGAAAGTTGATACTATGGTTAGAGGGTGAATGTCGGTGTTCGACGAGTCGACAGGTGTTCCGCGTCAAATATGTCGTATCTCCCTAGCAGGGTGAGATTGTTATTTCCCCAGCAGGTCTGAAGGTTGCCGTTTTCCCAGCGGAGGTGTGCGTTGGTAGCTGTTTCCCCAACGAAGTCCCCAAGCGGATCGGGTTCAGTGGAGGTCATCCTTAGTAAGGGTTGTCCTTTCCTCAACAGCGGTGTTATCCCAAGCAGGGTTGGAGATTGGAGAGATATCGGGTTCCTCAGCAGAGTTGCTCGTGTCGTCCCCTGAGGGGGATATTTTTTATGCATTCATCATTTAGAGAATCATATTGCATTGCATCCTCCCAAATTGTGTAGCATTTCTATGGTTATGGAGCATTACGCCATTGAAAAATTCAAACATACGCATATAAAGCATGAACTAGTCTCGGGCCGTGGTTACCGTTTGAGAATTGGTTTTGCTGGTTGGTGAAGATGTTACTCTGAGGAGTTTGGCATCGTGATTGTGAATCAATAGTATTCCCCAATAGCGCGATATTGAGGGAAAATTTCCGTCGTGCGGAGATGGGAATGAGGATTGGAGAACGTTACGCGATCAACACGGAGATTGGGGTCCATCAGGAGAAAAGGAGACGCAGAGTGTCTTCTGGAGAACGGGTTTCAAATGGAGAACGGGGTTCGTTGTTTGGCAGTAAAATCAAAGAAGATTTGGGGGTCCAAGAAAAGCAAAAATAATAACAACAAGGAGAAAATCCCCAGCGGATGTGGCAGTCACGCCAATTTTTTCTGATGTTCAGATCGAAGAAGTTTCTGACGTTCAGGTCGAAGCACTTGTGGCATTCAGGCCAATTTTTCTAATGTTCAGATCGAAGAAGTTTCCGACGTTCAGGTCAAAGCACTTGTGGCATTCAGGCCAGTTTTCCGATGTTCAGATCGAAGAGAAGTTTCCGACATTCAGGTCGATGCAACTTGTGGCATTCAGGCCAGTTTTTCCGGTATTCAGACCGAAGTGGCATTCAGGCCAGTTTTCCGGTATCCAGACCGAAGTGGCATTCAGGCCGGTCTCTCGGTGTTCAGACCGATGTTAATAAACTCATATCTTCCGATGCTCAGATCGAAGTCATTTCCAGTATTCAGACTGATGAGCGGCATTCAGGCCATGGTTATTCATGTGTTACCATTTATTTTGGTATCCAGGCTAATATTCTTTTTCGGTATTCAGACCGACAATCACCGTACCAGACGGATTTTTCTTTAAGATCACCTCTTTGCCGATTCTGACAGGCATTGTTAATTAATTCCAAGCGGAGCGTAAATTGTTTGTCTGTTCTTGGTATTCAACCACTCTTCACCCTGATCATCTGAAAATCGAGGTTGTTCATATCGACAGGTTCATAGTGGATTGAATAGGGGCAGCTGTAACACCTCAAAATTTGCCCTCCTCTCTGGAGACTAGTTTGATACATTGCATTTCATTTTTAGAGCATTAGACATTGCATTTTGCATCTCATATGAAATAAGAAGGTCATCCTCCAAAGTCTTTTCAAAAGATGGAGAAGTTACATGATTCAAGCCTGAGGGTTTCTATGAATTGATGGTCAACCATCTGAAGGCATGGGCTTCAGTTAGGGCTTCTTGATTCTTCTAAGTTCTTGAGCATCATCTGGTTTGCAAGGATATATTACCATCATCATGGTTCTATCATCATCAAGGGTCTCATTGTTCATCCTCAAGTTCCTTTGGATTAGGGTTTTGACCTCTGGTCAACCCTAATCAATGTCATTCTTCCAGCTAGGGTTTCTCAAGGAGATGAGGTATTTTCTTGGGATGAAGATCACATGGTTATATTAAGAAGCTTACATAATCTAGGGTTGCATTTTTGAGCCATTTCCCCGAGTGGTAGAGGCTCAAGCTGATCAGGGCATTTCAAGGTCATCTGAGGACCAAAAAGTCAACTGTGCAGTCAACTGAGGGCTATGAGGTGGGGAAATGAGTTGAGACACCTCAATCATGTTCAAAAGAGGTCCATTTGTCATTCTAAACATCTATCTTGAAGATTTTTGAAGTCATGGCAAAAGTTTCCCAAAATGGAAAATGACCTGTAATTTCAAGTTTCCAAAAATGGCAAGTTTTTGGTCCATATTCAACTTGAATTTTAAACATCAAATATGTTTCAAATGGATTTTTGGTGAACATGAAAGTTGTAGATCTTTGTCTCCCCTTTCCAAAAAGTCCTATTTCATGATCATCTGATGATTGGTTGAGAAGTTATGGCGAAATAATCACAAAGTATACATGGAATTTCAAAGTGGCATAACTTTTGATACAAGACTCCAAATTGGTCCATCCTTTTTGCAAAATGCTTGTCGTGACCAAGAGATTCCAAATCAACATTTGCCATGCATGGAAGAAGCTCGTATGATCACTTGTTCATACATGTGCATTTTGGAGGGAATTTTGATAATTCAAATTTGGATGATCATGCAAGCCAAATACCAATTCCATCTTGATTATCGAATGATTTTAAGTAAATTTGAACCTTGCATGGGTACTGTTCACGTGTAGCATGTCCATGCTAAGCACACTTGCGTTTTTTGCACTACACCTCATATTTTACTAATCTTAATTAACCAAAGCTTAATTGAGATTTCAGTATGATTAGCACATGATATAAAAGCTAAACCCTAACTGCATTGGCTCATAATAACAAATTCAGATCTGAAAATTCACATTTCCCTCCAAAATTCTCTCTCCTCGAATTTCAAAATTCTTCACACAAACCTTCAATCTCTTTGCATATTCATAATCCTTGTGTAATTCTGAGCAAGATTCATCCATTGTTTGTTGGAATTGAGCAAGATTTGGAGCAGTTCATGTACATGAACATGTTGATGGAAGTTGAAAATTAAGATAGATTCGAGTGGTTTCAGTGGATTACTCTTGCACAAAGCTTCAAGGCATAAGCATAGGAGGAGATCTGGAGAGTTTGGAAGCTTGAACACGCGTGTACAGTAACTGCCATTTCCAAGTAGGTTGAATTCGATCCTCACCTTTTGATGTTTTATGTACATAATTGTGTAGATCTGATTGTGTGGAGCATGCTGATATGATTACTTTTGAATTTGGTTGAGATATGAGCATGTATTGTTGAATTAAAGTTTTGAGGTCAAATATGTTTTTGCTCGATTTGAAAAAGTTAGAGAGAATTAGATGAAACTAGTATGATATTTGGAATGTGCTTGGCGAGATCTTTCGATTGGTATAGATTTTAGTCATTTCTGCAAAAATCCACGGCGACGCCGCCGCCTGGTTGGCCGGAGAAGACAGTTGCTCTGCCGTCTGCAACTTCCTAGGGTTTGTCCAGCGTGTATGCCATGCGAGCGCCTGCGTGTCCAGTTGATTGGTGTAGGTTCCTTTGACTTTGCCATGCGTGCTATTGACCTGCTTTGTGTGTATGCCATGTCATTAAGTGAAACGCAGCGTTTCACATGTGTGATCCTAAGCGCGCGTGTTCGATCCAGCGGAGATGCACTTGTTTCTGAATTAATTTGAATTCTTATTTTCCCTCCATTATTTCCATGCATATTTCATAATATTTGTTCATCTTT
The DNA here is from genome assembly GCF_024323335.1 of Lathyrus oleraceus. Taxonomy (NCBI): domain Eukaryota; kingdom Viridiplantae; phylum Streptophyta; class Magnoliopsida; order Fabales; family Fabaceae; genus Lathyrus; species Lathyrus oleraceus. Next base: position 95,590,738 of record NC_066579.1, on the reverse strand, counting down.
AAAAAATCATAAAAAATAGTAAAATTATCCAATTTGACTCCAATTTTTTTTCATGATCTTGTTTTGATCTCTAGTTTTTTATAGTGTTAATTTCATGATTTGTTTGTCTCTGGAATTTTATTTTGGAATTTTTGATTGAACATGGTGCTATTTTGACATGTTGTGATCAATGCTTTGTGAAATGCTTATCTTTAAGCCAATTGATCTGATTTTTTGTATGATTGATCTTCACATGTGATATGAATTTTTGATAATTGGTTTGGAATTTTTATCATATGTTATCACTATTTTTGACACATGAAGATGTATGTGACAATTTGTGTCACATTTTTGGCATTCAATTTATGCATTTTTGTTCACCTATCATTTAAGCTCTTCTGAATTTGATTTTTTGCATGATGATTGTTCATAACATGGGTAGCTTACATAAAAAATTTCAAGGAATTTGCATGCTTTTCTGTTTTGATTTGGACTTTCTAATTTGGATGTCCATTTTGTGCACTTTTGTTGGCCTTTGCTTTACACTGATCATTTGATGCATTTGCTTTGTGAATTGATGCTGGTCCTTTTGAGGACATTTTGTTGATTGTTTGAATGTGCAATATGTAAAAGATTGACTTCTGTTTTGATCATTTGGTTTAGTTTTGGATTTGGTCTTTGCACTAGTGTTTCGTACATGAACTAACCTTAACTTGTGTTTCAGGTTTGGACACTTAGCATTAATGGTTGAGTTGCTCACCTTTTGAGATGCAAATTGGATTATGTTCTAACTTCTTTGTGTTTTGTAGGGATTTAAGTTGATGTGTTGAGCTCATTGCTTCATTTGATTGCTTGAGCATTGTCCATTGAGTTGTAAATATTGGAAAGTTTCACTGTCTGTTTTCTGTTTGTCTGATTGAGATACTAACTGGTTAGCTTTTGTACAGGTACATTAATTGCTTGCTAGATTTTGCTTTGCTTAAGCTTTGGATTGTGGTTGATACACCACTTAGGTAATTACCTTCTTACTCCATGTAGTCTGGAAGTCCTGTCACCTTTTTGGCAGGCATTTTGTTGGAAGTCCTCCTTAAGAGGCTCTGTTTGTGTTTGTTTACAATTGTGCCAAAGACCTCCAAGTGAGGCATGTTACTTGATAAGTCCTCCTAAGTGAAGAGGCAATTGACAGATAGAAGGGATTAGTAGCCAATCCCCTGTTATTCAGTGAGTCGTTCTTTATGCTCGCACTACGTGCTGATGCTCTAGAACATGTACCCAAGATATTTGTACAGAGTCTGTCAAGTGGAATAGGGTCCCTCTTTCTGGATCCCCACGCTTTCATTGTCTTGAGCTCACCCTGGACAGGGTTAAGAGCATGAGGTCTCATCCTCATTTCCATCTTTGATCAGCTTCACCCTAACTCTCAATGTTAGTGGTTAAGAGCTACAAAATACCCTTGTATAGTTTGGCTTATTTGTCGAGGTTGATATGACCCCTCTTGACTAAAGCCTACCCATTGTTTGGACCTCTGGTATGGATATAGTGTGTGATACTTGTTCACTTGTGTTGGTGTGGTTATTTGCTTTCCTCTGAATTGACTTGCTTCCTGTGTGAGTTAGGTTCTGTTAGAGACCTCAACTTAGGGATTGTGGATTGCATGACAACTATTAGGCTCGAGTCAGTCTCCCTATTAGTTTGTTGTTTCCCTGGTCTCTGGTTAGGATAGTGTTGTACCCCTGTTAAGGGGAACTACGTCGCCCTGATTCTCATACCAGATGAGATACGTAGGCAGGATATTGAGCGAGATCTCTCCGGGCACTCTTTTCTTTTCTGAGTTTGTGTGTGTACCCTTTATTTGTTTCTTTGGTGTGAGTACTCTTTTGTTCAGTGTGTGTGTGTGTGATATGTTTATACCTTGAGGATTTCTTCTGTTATCATTGGGGGTTCAGATTGGGGTTCACCCATATTGATTTGGGGTTCACATTTGGGGTTTACCATGTATCACTTGGGGTTCATATTTGGGGGTTCATTTGTGATGATTATTCACTTGTGGTTCATCTTTGGGGTTCATCTTTGGGGTTCATCTTTGGTGTTTGCTGGTTAGCGTTTGTTTTGTTTGGAGTCGGATGTAAGTCCATGTATTGGCATTCTGTTTCCTTTTTGTTGTTTGGAGTCGGATGTAAGTCCATGTATCGGCATTCTGTTTCCTTTTTGGTTGTTTGGAGTCGGATGTAAGTCCATGTATTGGCATTCTGTTTCCTGTTGAGTGTTTCTTTTGACGTCTCAGCGTCTCCTTTTGGTGTTTTGTTTCGGCGTGCGTTAGCCGAGCTACGAGTGCTCTGATTCTTACTCCGGATAGAGAAGATACGTAGGCATAGGATGCGATGTCCTAGCGAGCATGTTCCCCATTTCCCCGAACTACGTTGACTCTGATGTTTGTTTCTGGCAAACTATGTAGGCCCAAGATGCAACATCCTGCCGAGTCCACTTCCTCCATCTTCTTTCACCTGTTTATTCCAGCTTGTGCAGATTTCTTTGAGCAGTTTTTATTAGCAACCTTATCCTATTCTTTGAGCTATCTTTTGAGCGTGGATCCCGTCGAGTACGACGGACGTGAGGGGTGCTAATACCTTCCCCTTGCGTAACCGATTCCCGTACCTTGCAATCTATGGTCGTAAGACCATTCCTTTCCCTTTCTTAGGTTAGTCCTGCGCTCCCTTTCCGTCATAGGATGAATAGCGTCGGTGGCGGCTCTGTAAACTGTTTTTTTCCGCCGGTTGTTTTTCGCGTTGCGACAGTACCGTACTCATAAGGCGGTTAAAAGAAGTATTCTTGCCGATCATTTGGCTCACCATCCAATCAAAGATTATCAATCCATCAGGTTTGACTACCCTGATGAAGATTTTATGTACTTAAAAGCTAAAGCTTGTGATGAACCGTTGTCTGAAGAAGGACCAGAGCCTGGGTCCCGATGAGGTTTAGTGTTTGATGTAGATAATAATGCTTATGGTAACGGAATTGGGGCAATCATTATTACTCCTCAAGGTTATCATATCCCTTTCACTATAAGATTGATGTTTGATTGTATGAACAACATGGAAGAATATGAAGCTTGTATTATTGGTCTTGAAGAAGCCATTGATTTGAGGATTAAGATCCTGGATGTATATGGAGATTCAACCTTAGTGGTTAATCAGATTAAAGGAGAATGGGAGACTCGTCACCCTGGTTTGATTCCTTACAAAGATTATGCAAGGAGGTTGCTGACTTTCTTCAATAAAGTTGAATTTCACCATATACCTCGTGAAGAAAATCAGATGACAGGTGCTTTAGCTACTTTGCCTTCAATGTATGAAGTAAACTATTGGAATGATATGCCCAGTATCAGAATTATGCGTCTGGGTAGGCCTTCTCATGTATTCGCATTAGAAGAAGTTACAGATGAAAAGCCTTGGTATCATGATATTAAGTATTTCCTCCAGAATCAGGAGTACCCACTCGGGGCATCCAGCAAAGATAAGAAAACTTTGAGAAGATTGGCTGGTAATTTCTTTATGAATGAAGATGTGTTGTACAATAGAAACTATGACATGGTTTTGCTCAGATGCATGGATAGACACGAAACAGACATGTTAACGCAAGAAGTTCATGAAGGATCCTTTGGTACTCATGCCAATGGACATGCAATGGCTAAAAAGATGTTAAGGACATGTTACTATTGCCAAATGGAATCTAATTGTTGTAAATATGTGAAGAAGTGCCATAAATGTCAGATTTATGCTGATAATATTCATGTGCCTCTGACACTTCTCGATGTTATTTTATCCCCATGGCCTTTCTCTATGTGGGGGATCGATATGATTGATATGATTGAACCCAAAGCTTCGAACGAACATCATTTCATTCTGGTAGCCATTGATTACTTCACCAAATGGTTAAAGCAACATCTTTTGCTAATGTGACCAAGCAGGTTGTGGTCAAATTTATCAAGAATCAGATTATTTGCTGATATGGTGTTCCAAGTAAGATCATTACTGATAATGGATCGAACTTGAATAATAAGATGATGAAAGAGCTTTGTGATGACTTCAAGATTGAACATCATAACTCTTCTCCTTACAGACCCAAGATGGATGGGGTTGTTGAAGTCTCAAATAAGAACATTAAGAATATTATCCAAAAGATGGTTGTGACGTATAAGGATTGGCATGAGATGCTCCCTTTTACTTTGCATGGGTACCGTACATCCTTCCATACTTCGATAGGGGAAACTCCTCTCTCTCTTGTGTATGGCATGGAAGCAGTGCTCCCTATAGAGGTTGAGATACCATCAATGTGAGTCTTGATGGAAGCCAAATTGTCTGAGGCTGAATGGTGTCAAAACATATATGATCAGTTGAATTTAATTGAAGAGAAAAGAATGACGGTTTTGTATCATGGCCAATTATATCAAAAGAGAATGAAGAAAGGCTTTGAGAAGAAGGTTCGACGTCGTATATTCAGAGAAGGTGACTTTGTGCTCAAGAAGATCTTGTTTTTCAACACTGATTCCAGGGGCAAGTGGACTCATAATTATAAAGGCCCATATGTTGTTAAGAGATCTTTCTATGGTGGTGCAATTATTCTTACAACTATGGATGGTGATGAGCTCCCTCGTCCTATAAAAAGAATAAATCGCTAAGTTGAAAACCCGAAAGGGCGGCTTAGGCAAAAATGAGCGTCTCGATGGATTGAAAGGCCGAAAGGGCGGTCCAAGAAAAAATTAGAGACATAAAAAAAGTAGTCATCCTGGTAGATTGAACTTGAAAGGGAAATCTAGGAGAAAGTTAGGGATTATGGCAAGTAATTGCATCAGGTCGGACTTGATCATTTGAAGCGACACTATCTATCAAAGATTCTCATTTAGTCACCCTTAACCGAAGTTCAGAACATAGCGGAATTCAAAGTTGTTAGGGAGAATAATGGTCATTGTATCTCAATGTAGCTCTTTCCATGTATTTACCATTTTTTAAACTTTGTAATGACCCATGGAGTCACGCCATTTGCGGACTACCATTCTATCAATAAAATTCGAGCCTTTTTCCTATTCATTTACTATTCTTACTTGAAAAATGGAGCTCAGTGTCCCCCAGACAGGATTTCCCTTTGAAAATTGGTTTCCCCAACGCAAGATTATGCGTACAACAGAGTCCATATTAAGGTCGCCAGCAGGTCTTCAACACGAAATATGGTCGGATGTCTTTTATCCCCGGCACACCCCCTCAAAATAGAGTTCATGATTCTAAAAGATCAAGTCTTTGGTTTCCAAGCAATATCTTTTTCTCTTTCCAGAAGGTTTTTAGCCTTGTATCAAGATTTGGCTCCTTTGATGTGCTTATGATCTTCCATTGTGGGTTTCTCTTTGGTAGAATCTCTGAAAAGATCCTCGGTAGCATCTCTATTTCGTTGAGATAAGTCGAGTATCCGATTGTACTGTGTTATCGATCTAACCCTTTTGTGTCTGTTTTGTTAGCATATTCATACACATGTTCATAGGCATGTGTATAACATCATGGTGTTTATTTGTGCATCTTGCATTTCTTGGTGCATTCCCCACTCTCTGGTGTTTTTCTCCCTGCAGAGTGTGTGCATCCTCTCTCTCCAATAAAGCGTTAACCTTAAGCAGAAAGAATTTATCCTTTCTAAATTCCCCAATTGAGTTTGTTACCTCATTTGGTTGAATCTTCTTTGGTCGTTTCTCTCTAGTTCATTCATGGATTGAACTCTGATTCCTTTTGAGCTTATTACCTTGGTTAAGCTATCATTTGACTAATAGTAGGTAATATTCTCCTTTACCTTCGTTTGATTACCTTTGTTAAGCTATCACTTAGGTGATAGTTGGTAATCTTTCTTTTTCTTATTACCTTTGTTAAGCTATCACTTGGGTGATAGTTGGTAATGTCTCTTTTTTACCTTTGGTTGATTACTTTTGTTAAGCTATCACTTGGTTGGTAGTTGGTAATCTTTCTTTTGCTTATTACCTTTGTTAAGCTATCACTTGGCTGATAGTTTGTAATATCTCTTTTTACCTTTGGTTGATTACCTTTGTTAAGCTATCACTTGGCTGATAGTTGAGAATCTTTCTTTTTCTTATTACCTTCATTAAGCTATCATTTGGCTGATAGTTAGGTAATATCTCATGTTACCTTTGGTTGGTTATCTTTGTTAAGCTATCACTTGGTTGATAGTTGGTAATCATTCCTTTTGAACTTATTATATTTGTTAAGCTACCACTTGGCTGATAGTTAGGTAATATTTTCTTTCCCCCCGATGAAGTCATACGTTGATAAGTCTTCCCCCTTTGGACCTTTGGATCATTTGCTTTCCAACTATGCATTGGTTTCCTTCCAATACAATAGTTACTCCCGAGCCGAATCTTTCCCCTATGGAACTTGGTTTGTCCCCGGTTGGTTTCCCCCCCCCCCCCTTGGGAATATGTTATTCCCTTGCAGAATTCTAGTATCCCCTGTTTTCCAACAACTTTTTTGTCTTTCGTGGCGCTATATTCCCCACAGGGATCCTAGTATACATTCATATCATATCATATCATAAGTATTTTTGCGGTATCTTAGGGCCAAAAATTGGGTCTTTGATATTTAAATCTCTTCAATCTTGTCGAGACAAAGATTTCAATCTTCATATCTCCAAATTGAATAAACTTAAATAGGGGCATCTGTCATACCCTGATTTTTAACCCTAATATTTCACATACCATTGGAATCCTTGCACACAGACAAGGTCACCTCTTGGTCCCTATCTCCCTCACCTTTGGGGTTTGCCTTTTTCAGGGATCATCAAGCACCTCTTTGTTAGTGTTTTTACCTTTGTGATTACATGTTCATTACTTATCTAACCACTAATCAAAATAGCAAAAATATGTTTTGTTTTTCTTAAATTTATTGTGCAAGGTAGGGATTTTCATCAAGAGCATCAAGCATAGTTCCTCAACTAGGATTTGTATTGATTCCTCAAGTCAAATCGTGGTCAACCATTGATTCTCAAGGGGGCTATCTTCTAATGCATGATCTCAAAGGTTATAAAGCACCTTTCAATCTCATTTTCATCAAGAATACATCAAAGTTTTGTTGTTTACTTCTCAAGGAAAGTCAAAGGTTCATGTGTTTATTTCCATGCCTTTTTCAACAAGTTACTTCAAACTTTGAGCAATCTAATGAAGAGACATTCAAGGACACCTTATTTTGAGTTCCTATGATCATCCATTTACCTTGAAATGCAAGAAAATTCCAAGTACACAAGTTTGTTCCAAGTGGTTTGACCAAAAAAGTCAACATTTGAAGTCAAAGTTCCAAGGATCATAACTCCTTCAATTCTCAACATTTTTGAATGCTTATTTTTGAATATGAATCTTCTCAACATCCTCTACAACTTCTCTTTACATGACAAGAGCCAACTATGCTTGGAGGATCATTAAAAGTTAGGAGACATTATAGGTCATTTGTGGACTTAGTGAAATTTGACCTATTTTCAAGTGACTTTTTTCTCAACTTTCAAGGATCATAATTTCTTTAATTCGCAACATTTGAGTATGATTCTTCAATGACTCTTGAAACGCACCATTTGGCTGAGTTTTGATGGATTGTAAGTCACATTTTTCTCACATTCTGATCAAATTTGTTTTGCACGAATTAAGCTTGATTCCACACGTATTTGGATCCAAACACATTCCCTATAAATAAAGGAATCTCCTGCATTAATTTCCAAGCTTTTGAGAGCCAAGAAACTCCTGCTACAATATGAAGTTTTCCAAAAAAATCCAATTATCATGTTTTGAGTTCCAACTCATTTCAAACTAATTTCTTGATTCCATTAGCATCTTTAGCATCTTATGAAGCTTTTGTAACAATTCCCAAGCTCTGAGACCTTCTGAAATGCTCTAACCAGATCGAGGTTCATCAACTTCTGATCACCATTTAGAAAAGGTAGTTTTGTGCACCATTTGAACTCAAACAAGTTACCATAATATAGTCCTTCACTCTTTGATGCTTTCCCCTAACTTATCTGGTGTTGATTGATCGTGTTCATCATTTAATTTTACTTTTCGTGGCTTGCTTGCTTCTGAAACCTCTCTGAATTTCTCCTGCACAGTTTAGATAAATGAATTTGGAGCATAAGGTTGAATTCGGGATGAGAAGAGGATCACAATGGTGGAGTCTCGTGTTCTGAATTTACGAAATGATGAAACTCCGGTGAGAGACCACCGAAGAAGATGGCCGGAGTGTTCCAGGTCGTTTGAGCTTGGCCAGACATGTTAGACAAACGAAATGTTTTGATTGGTTCGTTTTGAATTGGATCTCGTGTGTTATTTGTGTTGGATTCCATCGTGCACCCAAATTTGAGGAGTGTTGGATCTGCCACGTCAATTAATGAGGCATGATCCAACGCTCTGTGTTTTTATTTTATTTTAATTCTTTTTCTTTTATTATTTTTAATTGCTTTTTCTTTTATTATTTTTAATTTCTTTTTATTTTAAAATTCATATTAATTTTATTTTTCATCCAAAAAATCTCAAAATAATTATTAAAATTCTCTTTTATTTTTCTTTATCTGATTTTTATTTTTTTCACATTTTATTTCACAGAATTTCTATTTTTCATGAAATTTATCTTTTCTCCTTTGTTTTAATTGGTTTAAAAATACTTTTCTACATTTTTAAACTCTGAAAAAATAATTATATGCTTCTTATTTTATTTCCAACCTTCCATAGTTTTCTTGCCCATTTATTTGGTGTTTTGAAGGACCTTATGGAGTTTTCATTTTATTTCTATTTTAAAATTCTTTTAAAAATACTTTTGGCGCATTTTTATTTCATCTAATTTCATTTTATATTTGTGTGACCTTTGTGAACTTCTATTGGCCTTGGATCATGATGGTGTGGACCATAAGTCTCATCAAACTCAATGGATGTTGGGTGTTGATGGAGTGAAAACCATAATCCACCAAAATGGATGATTGATTTTGATGATGACTTGATCAAACCTTTGATCCAATTTGGGTGTGATCTCTCTTGTCTTCTTCTCCTTCATCTCTTTCTTTTTCCTTTGATCAATTGGATGACTTGTGTCCATCTTGTTCATGATGTGTGAATTCGTGTTTGATAAGTTTTCACCATTTCAAATCTACCTCCTAATTGATCATTGACCATTTAAGGCACTAAAAGATTGGTGCATAAGTTTATCCTAAGTACTATGAAGTATGGATTGAAGTAATGGACCATCCTTCTAGCCTTTGTGCTTGATCATTTCTCTTTTTCTTTTTTGTGTGGCATAGCTTTAGAAGAATGATTTACATATCATTTCGTTAACATTTATTAACACAAACATTGTTATTGACCGACCTCAAATAGTTATGACTTCTACATAAGTCCAATTACGATTGCTTAACATAGCATTAAATTTGTCTCGAAAGTAAGGCATTTTCACAAGTGAGATTGTAAGTCTCCTACTCCTCATGGTATTGTGTGAAAAATATTGCTCCTTTTTCATTTAAGAGAGCTAGTGACATGCTTGTAGATTTTTATCCAAGTTGGAGCCCTTCTCATGATGATGTATAGGTTCATATTTTCATGCTTGTGAGTGAATAGTTGAGTGTTCTCCAAAAAATGACCAAAATCATCTTTCATTTTTTATCACTAACATAATTTACTAATCTCATATTATATTAGCTTTTATTTTAATGTCATTTATTTTATGCTTTTATTTCTTGTTATTTTCCTTATGCTTTTATTTTAGCATCTCATATCATATATGCTCTTTGTCCACTTGGACATTTGTTTATGTTTATCCTATTTTTTCCTTTGTCCATTTGGACTTCTTTTTCTTTAAGACATCAATAAAGGAAAATACCCCTAAAAAAATTTGGTTCTCTTGATTTATAGACTTGGGGTTATTATCCTTAGTATTGTTATGGAGTTATGGACTTAGAGCTAGGACCTTAACATTTGATTTGGGAGATTGTGATTTGAGACCTTGAGATTCATTTGATACCTTTGACTTTGGACTTCTTTTGGAGACTTGGTTGAGTTATTTTGATTTCATTTGATGTATGATTATTCTTTGCTTATCTGGTTTGCTTGAGGCTTAATCCAAAGGAGGGAATTCTTGCTTGTTATCTCTTGGTTAGATCTTTCCTCCCTAACTTTTACTTTATGCTCTAGGATAGTCACTTCTACTCCTCCCTTTCTTTAATTTTAAAATCTTCTCCCTCTTTTAAAAAATCTTCTTGATTTCAAACTTAAACCACTTTCTCAATTAACCTTGACTTTTGTCAAGTGATTTTCAAAACATTTTTTCCAATAAATTCTAATTCATCTTAAGCATATTCAGACCAATTTCAAAAGACTTAAAAAATGCATAACTCATTCAAATTGTTTTTGTGCCCTTTGTGCACTTTTCCTTTTAAAACTTTTCTCAAAGTTTAGACATGAGTCATTTCCATAGTTGAGATATAATGCATATCTCCATAGTATTGATGATAATTTTTTTTCATCTAAGAGAGCTAGTGGAATACTTATAGATTTTTATCCAACTTGGAGTCCTTCTCATGATGATGCAAAATTCTCATACATGTAGGCGACTAGTTGAGAATTCTCCTTAAAATGACAAAATGTCTTTTCATTAAAAATAAATCAAAACAAACATCTTTGATATTTTTACCATGAACTACGAGGTTTTAATCCTCCATTACACTTTGTTGGTACGTACGCTTAAGGCTTCAAAAGTCTTGGCAAACACAAAAATTAAGAAAAAATACTTCTTTCCCCATCTCTCCAATCTTTTGTAAACAACATATTTTTTTAAGGGTAATGCTAACTTGTGCCCTTGGGGCACATGTTAAAAAATCCACAAATAGAAAATTCATATTGAAAAAATCAATAACACCATTAATTATAAAGTTGTATTAAATTCAACACACAATTCTCAATAAACTTTTACTATGTTTATCTCTTAACTTGTGCCCCAATGACACAAGTTAGCATTACCCTTTTTTAAAAACTAAAATGAACACATCTTCAAAGAGGTTCCCATGGAGTGCCATGGATGTTTAGGGTTCTAATATATTATCTTTGCATAATTAACCCTCGGACCCTTATCTCTTTTTATTAGTTTTATTTTAAAACTTCTTTGAGTTTTGTTCGTACTTTTTCTCTTTTCCTTTGTAAATAATAAAAGCGCGGTGGAGACTCTTTCTTTATGAGTTAAGTTAATCAATATTTTAATCTCAAAAATTTTACCGCTACAATATGCATGATATATGCAATGTATGATTGATTTTTCACGATGCATGAAGTTATGTATGATATGCAGCAATGCTGGTTATTTTTGTGAGAGACGTGAATGATATCTACAAGGGTGAGACTTTTTTTTGGTATGGTGGTAGACTCTGACTCTCTGACTTTTAATATCTGAACCAGAGAGCTTGTCACAAAAGAGGGGATTTCACGTAGCCATAACTTGCTGGAGATTTCAAAACTGGCCCTGATGGGGAGAAAATGATATGTGATCTGATCGGGCAGCCATTGAGATGCTTTTGTGTATCATGCATTTATTGTAGGCCGCCGATCTCATTTTAGATCTTTTTAAGTAAACAAGGTAATGCACAAAGTTTTTCCTCTATTTTATTTATTTATTATTCTCGATGTTTTGTGACATTATATGATAAAAATAATCAATTATTTTGCATGCAAAATACGAGAAATGAAAATTGATAACGAAAAGCAATTGATAAAGGAAAGTGAATTTTATTGAATGTAGAAAAGTTTGTACATATGATGCGTGTACAAGGATGTAAGATCCTTAAAGAGGAAGTTTCAAAAATTGGAAAAATAAAGATAAACGGCAATGGGAAATTTATATAAATTTCTATTGGTTACAACATAGGCCACTATCCCCTGTAAGATCTAGGTCCCAACACTTCGCTTTGGTTGACGATGATTGGATCGACTTGTTTCCGTCTGAGATATAGTTGTGATGAAGTGGGCTCAAGTTGTAGTCAAATGCCTTTATCCCTAACTTTTTCCTGAACATTTTTCTCTTTTTTTCGTCCACCGGGATGTCCATTTTTATCTAAGTCACCCTTTCAGGTTTTCAACTTAGCGGGCTTGTGTATACTTTTTGTTTGATCCCTAACTTTTGCATGAACGTTTCTTTTTTTGGTCCATCGGGATACCCATTTTTGCCTAGATTGTCCTTGCGAATGTCAATCTAGCGAGCTTTTCATTCATTTCTTTTTAGGCATAATATTTTTTGACTGCGTCGAAGTTCACGGGAAGTGGAAACTCCTCCCCATCCATGGTGGTGAGGATCAGGGCTCCGCCCGAGAAGGTCATGTTGACGACAAATGGTCCTTCTTAGTTGGGAGTCCATTTGCCTCGTGGATCCGAGTGTATTGAAGAGTATTTCTTAAGCATGAGGTCTCTTTCTTTGAATACTCGAGGGCGCACCTTCTTGTCAAAATCTTTCTTGAGACATCTCTGGTATATCTGACCATGACAGAGAGTAGTTAAGCGCTTTTTTTCGATGAGATTTAGTTGATCATATATGGATTGGATCCGTTCAGCTTCATTATGTTTGACTTCCATAACGTCAAATGCAGACCAAGAAATCAGGCATATTATTACAATATTGTCATTTGCCTACATAACATTAAACGCAGACCAAGAAGTCACGCTTATTTTGCTATAACAAAACATTCAAAAAAAATTATAGAGAAAGACTAAAAATTAATGTTTATGTAAATTAACAACAATATTAAATAATTCAACTGAATTTATTCAATTATATTAAATATTTTTTTTTAAAATTTAAATTTATTATTTAATAATATTTTATTATATAATTAAATATTTCTAATCTTATATATATATACATGATCTATATGATAATAGTTTTCAATCTAATAGTGAATTTTGTTATACAAATATACGGTAAAAAATTATCGAATGTGTGATGTTATTAAGTTTGACATTTTGATGCCATTTATATATATATATATATATATATATATATATATATATATATATATATATATATATATATATATATATATATCATGCTCTAGAAATGACCATTAAATAATCCTTGTTAATCTCTCTCTCTCTCTCTCTCTCTCTCTCTCTCTCTCTCTTCTCTCTCTCTCTCTCTCTCTCTCTCTCTCTCTCTCCTCTCTCTCTCTCTCTCTCTCTCTCTCTCTCTCTCTCTCTCTCTCTCTCTCTCTCTCTCTCTCTCTCTCTCTCTCTCTCTCTCTCTCTCTCTCTCTCTCTCTCTCTCTCTCTCTCTCTCTCTCTCTCTCTCTCTCTTCTCTCTCTCTCTCTCTCTCTCTCTCTCTCTCTCTCTCTCTCTCTCTCTCTCTCTCTCTCTCTCTCTCTCTCTCTCTCTCTCTCTCTCTATATATATATATATATATATATATATATATATATATATATATATAATATATATATATATATATATATATATATATATATATATATATATATATTGATGCCATTTATATATATTTATCATCTCTCCTAATCTAATCTAGTCTACTATCTATCTATTAAAAGAACATACTCTAGAAATGACCATTAAATCCTTGTGTAATCCATGTTTACTTTCCCCTAATTCTAGGGCTATATCCGTCTAAACGCACTTAATTTAATTTAATAAATGCTTTTATGGTAAATCCTTCTTGATAAAATTATTTTTATAAACGAGAATAAGTTATAAATTATTTATAAACAGAAAAAGTCTATTGTTGATACAATTATATTCATAAACAAAAAATAAATTACAAATATTTTTATAAATGAGAAAAATTCAATTATTAATACAATTATTTTTATAAGCGGGAATAAGTAACAAATATATTTATTAACAGGAAAAGTCTATTGTTGATACAATTATTTTTATAAACGGGAGGGAATAAGTTATAAATATTTTTATAAATGAAAAAAGTCTATTGTTGATACAATTATTTTTATAAACAAAATAACTTACGAGAAAAGTCTATTGTTGAAACAATTATTTTTATAAACCGAAATAAGTTACAAATATTTTTTATAAACGAGAAAAAGTTTATTATTGATACAATTATTTTTATAAACAGAAATAAGTTACAAATATTTTTTATAAACGGAAAAAATTCTATTGTTGATTCAATTATTTTTATAAATGAGTATAAATTACAAATATTTTTATTAACGGAAAAAGTCTATTGTTGATACAATTATTTTTATAAACGATAATAAGTTATAAATATTTTTATAAATGAGAAAAGTCTATTATTGATACAAATATTTTTATAAACGGGAAAAGTCTATTGTTGATACAATTATTTTTATAAAAAGTAATAAGTTATAAATATTTTTATAAACGGGAAAAAATCTAAATAATTATTTTTCTAAACGGGAATAAGTTACGAACATTTTTATAAACGGAAAAAAGTTTATTGTTGATACAATCATTTTTATAAACGTGATGATATAATTATTTTGATATACTGGAATAAGTTAAAATTGCTTTTGTAAACGAGAAAAAATTTGTTGATACATTTATTTTTAATAACGGGAATAAGGTACAAATATTTTTATAATCGCAAACAAGAAATGGAAATAAGGCACAAATATTTTTATAATCGCAAACAAGGGTTCTAAGCGCTTATACTATATTAAATAAGTGTATTATTTTACAAATATTTAAAAATACTACATGGTTCAAAGAATAACCATTGATGCATATTATTAGCATGAATTTATAATTCTGGGAATGTTTATCATATGTAAACCAAGTTTTAAAATTGACAAAGAAGATATCCCAATATATAAAATGAATCCGGACGGATACCAGTACGAAAACATTGATATTTTAGTACTAATATTCTTTATAATTGAAGCACTAACTTCTAGATTTTGTCAAAATTAAAACTTCTAGATTCAGTAATAATTTAACTCATAAAATAATGTAACTTGTTAATTAAGAAAATTGTAATAAAAAATAACAAATAGATTGACCAATCAAAATATCTTATATTAACTAAATTTAAAACCAATGAATATCAAAGTAACTACAAATATTAATTCTTTCTAGAATATTATTTATAAGTCTTGCTACAGATTGTCTTAAGTGAACAATTAGGAGACCTAAGTGCTCCCTTTAAGGATTCTTAATAAAAATATATATATATATATATATATATATATATATATATATATATATATATATATATATAATATATATATATATTAAAATAATTAAAAAATTTAATGTCCAAAATATATTTTATACCTTGAGTAAGGGCAAGACGACCTTTAGTCTAGGATCTTCAAATTAAGGAGTCTCATTTTGTTTTAAAAAATAAAAATATATATTAAATATTATATTAAATAAATTATAAAATGAAAAATAAATATGAATTTGTCATTGGTCAAGCGGTAAATGATTGATTTTTAAACATAATGCTAAAAGCTGTGAGTTTAATCCTTCTTATACTTTTTTAATTACGGTTGCATAATTGTTGATGTCAAAGCTGATTTTTAAACATAGCGATAAAAGTCGTGCGCTTAATCCTCTTTAACGTATATTATTTATTTAGACTTATGAAAATGTTTTTGAGATATTTAGATTGGAGGAGGAAGTAGTTATAACTAACGTCGACTATGAAGAATACATGAATTTGGTAAAGAAATGAGTGCAATAATATTTTTTTATTTGACGAATACAAGATTGTTCTTTTTTAAAATAATTATAGTTTTTATCAGGAGTCCATTTTTATTATTTGCCTTGGATCTCTAAAATGTCAAGATCGACCATCCATTTAATACACATATTTTTATTAAAATTATTTTAAAATTTTAGTGCATTAGTTAGCATTTCATATATTTTAATTAAAACAACTTAACATTACGTTCTTATTTTTAATATATTTTTTTTAAAAGAAGTTTCTTTAAATAGGTGGAAAATATATAAAATCATACATACAAACAAATTTAATTTTTATTATGGTAATAAGAGTCTACCTTTATTATATCAGTCAAATCAATTTATTATTCTCTCCTTTCTTTTCTTTTCTGCAAAGAAAACTAATAAATATTATCACTTGAATAATATTCTTAATTATTTATTAATTAATTTAATTATTTATTTCTTTTTAATAAATAACAAAAGATAATTTTAACAAAGCAATAATTAATACTACATTAAATGTTAAAAATAACAATATACAAAAACGATTTTTTTTTACTTAAAAGTCACCTTAAAAAAGGACCGGAAAAAGTATTATGAAACTTTTTATTTTAAATAATAAAAGTCCATCTTAAAATATACATCCTTTCACATCGTTATCAAAGAAATTTTAAAATTCAATTAATTAAATATCACATGTATTTGGTATAAATATAGACTGTAAACATTAAATATTTTTAAAATATTTAAAATTAATTTTGATTTAAAATAGTAATCAGAATATTTTGATTATATATATATTGAGTGGAGCTCAAAAATAATTTTTTAATTTATTCTAAATTATCTAATAATTAAATTAATTTTTTTACTTAATTAATCATCAGATTAGATTTAATTCAAAAGTTATGATTTAGAGTAAGTTAAAAAAGCTTATTTTTAAAATAAATTAATCTTAAATATATGTTAATAATATGCATGTGATTTTTCCAAGTTCAATGATTAGTATTTAATTATATATATATTTATTGAATTTGATAATAGTTTTGATGAATATTTATTGTCCAGATTTGCATGTGATTTTATCAAGTTCAATGATTAGTATTTAATTATATATATATATATATATATATATATATATATATATATATATATATATATATATATATATATATATATATATTTAAGCTTAAGCATATCACCTAGTTTGTTGTACAAGGATGACGATTTATGTTTTCAAAATTGTGTTATCAATCTCAATGTTGATAACTATGCTTGTTTCTTTTCAAGTTACAGATGGTGCGAAGACTCTAAGGGCTCCTTGGACTCCGCGCAGAGTATTCATTTCCATTACCAATAATATTACAGGTGTTCAGCTCAGTGTTCATTGTAAAGACAAACACCATGATCTTGGGTTCCAGTCCTTGAAGTTTGGAGAAATTTACACATTCACTTTTAAGCCTAAGCCTTTTCTAAGAATAGCTCAATACTTTTGTCGATTTTCATGGGGGGCTGAATTTCATCACTTTGACGTTTATTATGAAGTAAGGGATCATGATATATGTAGCAAATGTGATTGGAAGATATATAAAACAGGACCATGTATTGAAAATGAGGAATATGATACATGTTATCCTTGGAATCCTTAACATGTTATAGAAGGGAAACGACTACTAGTTGAAGAGAATAATACTCTTATTGTAACTTGATAAATGTATTCTGCATTGAAGTTTGTGTCGAATGAATAATAAAAATAATGATATTTTTATTTACTTTTTATATTTTCTTGACCATTACAAATTGTGAATGTGTGCTTCTTCTTTTTTTGTTGAAAATTTTCTTTCTATTCATGTGAAATAAAGTTCATTTCAACTCAATGGTGGATATGTGTAATTATCTTTTTGGTATTATTTTTTTAAGATCGAAGCGGCATATCTAATTAATAAATAGATTGACTCTAACCAACCTCAAATTTTATAAGATCGAATAGAATTTTATAAGCTCCACATTTTTGAATATTTAAAAATGTTTTTTTTGTTATATTCTGAAGATATATTTATGAAATACTCTATGATTGATTTTAGTAAGGAACATTATCCTAAGATTGTAATTTTTTTGAGACCAAATCATATTAAAGTAAAATAAAATTAAAATCAAATTATATTAAAGTAAAATAAAACTAAAAAATCATACATTAATTAAATTAAATTTAAAAAATCAAGACAATACATAACATTTGTCTGAAAATGCATATAAAAATACAAATCTTTAATATACGCTCTACTAGTCAAAATAGCCGACACCTGCTATGATTCAAGCAACTCCACACAATATCTTTGAAGATCATCTAATTATACGATCCAAATGTAAATGTTGCAGCTCTCAAATTCTGAATCAAATCTGCCAAGCCTGATTGGAATTTGGAGTTGCGACCTTCACAAAAACCATGTTGAAATAGTCTGCAAAAATAATGGACAAAACTCACAGAGAATCACAGAGCCAACACCAAGCCTGAGTGAGACTGACCACACGACCAACAAGGAGATATAACCTATTTGCCAACCCCCCCCCCCCCCCTTTCATGATGTCTCTATTAAACAAGAATGCAGAAGGGTCAAGTTCTAGCTTATGCTTCTATACAACTCAAGACGTGTGAGATGAGTTATCCTACCCATGATTTGGAGTTGGCAGCAATAGTCTTCGTGCTTAAAGTTTGGAGACATTATCTGATGTTTCGAGGTTTGAAGTTTTCAGCGATCATAAGAGTCTGAAGTACCTGTTTGACCTGAAGGAATTGAATATGAGGCAGAGAAGGTGGCTATAAATTTTGAAGGACTACGATTTTGAGTTGAGTTACCATCCTGGTAAAGCTAACATGGAAGCAGATGTGTTAAGTAAAAAGTCTTTGCATATGTCATTGCTAATGGTTAGAGAAATGGATTTGAGTTATCAGTTCAGAGATCTTAACTTGGTGTGTGAGATAACGCCAAGAAGTGTGAAGTTGGGTATGCTGAAGCTGACTAGTGACGTCCTAAAGAAAATCAAGGAAGGTCAAAAGTTAGATTTGAGATTGATTTATCGTTTGGTAATGATTAATCAGGGTAAAGAAGTAGACTTCAAGGTAGATGATAAGGGAATTATGAAGTTTTATGACAAAGTTTGTGTGTTGGATTTTCCAGAGCTTAAAAAGAGGATTCTAGAAGAAGGTCGCATGAGTTGTTTGAGCATTGATCCAGGAGCCACGAAGATGTATAAGAACCTTAAGAGGGTGTTTTTGTGGCCAGGTATGAAGAAGGATGTTTAAGAGTTTGTGTACACTTGCTTGACTTGTCATAAATTGAAGATTGAACATCATAAGTAGTATGGATTGATGCAACCTTTTAGTATTCCTGAGTTGAAGTCGGATAATACCTCTATGGATTTTGTAGTAGGGTTTCCAAAAACCACTAAAGGGAGTGATTCCATTTGGGTTATCATGGATAAATTAACTAAGTCGACTCATTTTATTTCGATAAGGATCAGTTACCCATTGACGAAGCTAGTAGAGATCTACATCAGTGAGATAGTGAAACAACATGAAATTCCTTTGGGTATTGTTTTAGATAGAGATCCAAGATTCACGTCGAGGTTTTGGGAAAGTTTACAAGCAGCCATGGAACCAATATGGGGTTGAGTTTTGTTACCATCCATAGACAGACGGTCAGACAAAAAGAACCATTCAGTCGTCGGAAGATTTGTTAAGGGCTTGTGTTTTGGAGCAAGGAGGTAATTGGGATAGTTATTTTTCGCTGATGAATTTACCTATAACAACAGTGTCCATTCTAGTATCTGGATGACACCTTTTGAAGCTTTGTATGGTATGAGGTGTATGTCGCATCTCGAAAAATACGACCTCGCGAGCGTTCGCTTACTCACTGAATGATTGAACAGAGTTGCCACTGTACCTTATTTATTCCAAAAGGGGAAAGGAAAATATCTATAAAACCTTTAAAAGAAATAGAAAATGGTCGTCACAACCATATTCGGGTTTAGAAGTCGATTACACAAGGGGAATGTATTAGCACCCCTCACGTTTGTTGTACTCAATGGGAACCATTTAGTTAGATTCACGATGTTAGCTTACGCTATTTGTTTTCTTCGAGTGATAAAAGATTGAAAAGGAAAAGAAAGGGGTCGCAAAAAGGTTTTTATTAGGGTGCTTAACGAGATTGCGGGTCTCGCTCCTACGTATCCTCAGGTACAATGAGGAATTCAAAGCTACGTAGTTCTTCATAGAAAATGAGTGTTGTTTGGTTTGTCTTATTAAACGAGTGTTTAGATTACACTCTAGCGGTTAAACATTGACTTGTATGCTCGCGGGGGGAGGCTTAAGCACTTGTTTGTATCGTGGTAGAACAAACTAAAAAATGTTTTTTTGAAAAGGTTACCGATCGCACGGGGGAAAAAAATTTGGTTTGATATGTTTGAGTGGTTTTTTGGATGGATGACGATTATTCAAATGGTCGAGTTAGGAAACCCGTATCCAAATAATCGGGGAAAAGAATAGTAGGCACTAGACCATTTCATTTTCCATCCTTAATTGCAAAAGGATTAGATATTGTTAATGTGTTTTGAATAGACGAGAATACTCGAATGGTCAAGTTAGGCAACTTGTAAAATAGAAAAAAAGTAAAGGAAAGTGAATATAGACTACTAAAGATGTGGCACTTGCGAAGATTTTTTCCACAAGAGGAATTAGCCATTTGTCGTCTTGAATATCCCTTTTACCAAAGGATGCTTGGTATCCTAGCCCAAACTGATTCTTCTTCTCATGGATTTCAACAAGCTTGCCCCAGCCTTGGACATCCCTAGTTTCCACAAGGGATTTGGCTACTTTCCAATAGGCCATTGATGGTCCAGATTTAGGTTGCTCCTTTGTTGGTTGGACGGTCACCATACTCACCACTTCCAAATCTTGGAAGGGCGTTTCAACAGTTTCACCACCAATGTCAATATACTGGAAGGAAGATAGATGGCTGACCATGATGTCTTCTTCCTCACTGATTACAATCATCTTATCACCAGTGATAAAATTGAGATTTTGGTGTAGCATCAATATGACTTCGCCTGCTGCATGAATCCAGGGTCTCCCAAGTAGGCATCAATATTATGGATGGATATCCATCAGCTGGAAGATGATGGAGAAAATAGTTGGGACAATCTTGATCAAAAGGTCCACCTCTCCAATTACAGCTCGCCTTGAGCCATCAAAAGCTTTCATAATTAGAGCATTTGGCTTCATAGCAACTCCCTCCAAGGAAAAATTTAACATAATAGCCTTTAGGATGACATTCAAGGACGACCTTGTCTCCACCAAACACTCTAGATAATAATGTGTATACACATCTCAGAGAGATATGTGAAGCCTTGTTATGAGTCACCCCTTCAGAAGGAAGCTCATATTCACTGAACCCTGGGAAATCTCCAGTAGTGATACTTGCTACTACATCGTCAAATTGATCCACGATGATGTCTTTAGTGGCATGTGTTACACTTAAGATATTCATTAATGAATCCATGCGAGCTTCTGAACTAAGGTGGAAGAAGGAATAATTAGGAGTATGCTCGCCAAGGATTCGCATCCTCGTGCCTACGTATTCTCACAGTGCCATGAGAAAATCAGAGCATTCGTAGTTCGTAGAACCACGAAAACAAAGGAAAGCAATCAAATAAGTGTTTGTCTAGGCAACAAGGACTAACAAGACAAACACAACTAAAAGGGTATGATCGAAGTGATTAATAATAATTGTACCAAAAGACAATGGTATCATGGGAATCCATAAAGGAAAACTAGCTTTGAACCAAAAAGTAAAAAGACAAACCAACAAGTGGGGGGTCTAAGGCATAGTATCACTGTATTGGAATGACTGGAAACAAAGAGAATTAAATGCCTGGTAATAAGCCAAACAACTCTTGATACAAAGATGGAAAATTGTCCTAAAAGGGTGAGTATGGAACCCAAAGGAAAGTATTGATTGGTACAAGGAACAATATATCACTATAGAGGAACAATCAATTTGAAATCAAAGGAGAACGGTATATAGGATCCATGAAGGAATAAACTCTGAACCGAAGAGTAAAGTTAAATAAATAAGTGAGGGGGCTAAGGCATGGTATCACTGTATCAGAGTAACCAAAAACAAAGGAATTAAGTGTCTGGCAATAAGCCAAACAACTCTTGGTTCACAAGATGGACTTTGATTAGGTCGTCCTAAAAGGATATGAATGGAATCCAAGGAAAAATTATATTTGATCTCAAAAAGAGGGTATCGATTGAATGGAGAAATGAATAAGATAAGGTCAATGAATAGAGTATAAATAAATAAGGTAGCTCGCGAAGAATCTGGGTTCTCGTGCCTACGTATTCTCATCGTG
Source organism: Lathyrus oleraceus (assembly GCF_024323335.1). Classification (NCBI taxonomy): domain Eukaryota; kingdom Viridiplantae; phylum Streptophyta; class Magnoliopsida; order Fabales; family Fabaceae; genus Lathyrus; species Lathyrus oleraceus. Next base: position 95,568,632 of record NC_066579.1, on the reverse strand, counting down.
CAATGAGAAAGTCAAAGCTTTCATAGTTCATCCTACTAAGGTTGACAACAAGATGATTGAGACAAAAGAAGTGATTGATTGATAATGGAATATGAAGAATGCTTGACAGTTGTTTGATAGGAATCACACTAAATTCTATGAATGAGGGTGAATGCTTTAAATAGCTAGGGCCTACGCCCCGTACACAAAGTCACTCTAGACAAGGATAGGAGAAACTCTATCTCATCATTCCTCATTACTTAAGGCTCGTGGCATATGTTTTTTTTTATCACAACTGACAAGTTTTTGGAGAAGACTCCTCATTGCTGCTCCTTGAGTTTATGTTGCTTTGTGCGAAGAAGACTTAGCATTTTGTTTGATTTGCATTGCATTAAAGTCTATGAATGAGGGAAAATTATTTGAATAGATAGGGCTTACACCCCGTACGCAAAGTCTGTTAGAACAAAATTCTAAGTCTACAATTCATCTCTAAGTTTTGATGATAATAAAGGATGAAACAAATTGGTACCCTAACAAATTTATCTAAGTATGCAGGACTCTAACAAAAAATAGATCTGATAGACAACATCTGACATCACATAAGTCTAAGAACAGATAACTTAGAATCAAATGAAGCAGTTACTCTGACTCTGAAGAAAATGAAGCTCACAGAGTCTGACGTTTGAAGACTCAGATACTCTGAATCTGAAGGTTTCTACACTCAGTTACTTTGCTGAGTCGTACATCTGAAGAAGGTTCTACAGAAGACATATCAAGAAGTTCTGAAGAAAATCAATTATAAGCAACTATCTGAAGAATACATGATGAACAAGAAGATCTGGATTCCACGCACTCTGATTCAAGTCAAGCAAGCCTTAGTTACGAAGTATTCCATTTTTTGTATGAATCCTTATTTGGAAAAGAATAAACACTCTCCAAAATTTCTATGGAAAGGACAACGAACTTAATGTCAATTAAGTTCCACCATTGCCAAGATACCACATTAATGCCTCAACCAACGGTGTTCAAAGCATTATATAAAGGCAGAATCATCATCATACCAAAAACGAAGCAATCACACAAGAATACTACAAACTCAATTCTATATTCTCATTCATTCTTGTTCAAATCTATTCACAGGAGTTGTTACTCTAAGTGTGAATTCTTATTATTTTTATTGTGTTAATACTGCTTACCTAGAAGCACTAAACACTCTCTTGTAATTCTAAAATAGTTGTTGAATATTTCCTCAAGTGACTTGTGAAGTCTGTAAACTTGAGAGGGCTAAGAGATCTTTACTCTCTTAGACGCTTTTGTTGTAATCTTTCTAGATTATTGGATTAAGTCCTTGTTGAAGACGAAATCACCTTGGTCGGGTGGACTGGAGTAACTTTGAATTTCAAGTGAACCAGTATAAACTTTTGTGTTGATTGCTTTATCTTTCGTGTGTGTTTTGTTTGCAAAAGTTTTTTTTACCTGTGAAAACAATTCAAACCCCCATTTATTGTTTTTCTCTACCTTCAATTGGTATCAGAGCTTCGGCTCTGTTATTGATTTTCAAATCAATCACTTAACAGTGTAGAGAAGATCCAGCGTGAGAAAAACATAATGGCTAACACCAATGAAAGAGATAGCTACAACGCAAAACCTCCAGTGTTTGATGGAGAAAAGTTTGATTATTTGAAATACAGAATCGAAAGTTTCTTCCTGGGTTATGACGTTGACCTATGAGACATAATTACAATTGGCTATGTACCACCTATATCTGATGTTGGCATTGTTATTTCCAGAAATAAAATGACTAATGATCAGAAGCGTGATTTCAAAAATCACCACAAAGCAAGAACAATATTGTTGAATGCCATATCCTACAATGAATATGAAAAGATCACCAACAGGGAAATTGCTAAAGACATACTTGACTCCTTAAAGATGACCCACGAAGGCAACTCTCAAGTCAAGGAGACAAAGGCTCTGGCTCTAATTCAAAAATATGAAGCATTCAAGATGGAAGATGATGAAGCCGTAGAGGTAATATTTTCTAGATTTCAAACTTTAATTGCAGGACTCAAGGTTCTGGACAAGGGCTACAAAACTGCAGACCATGTCAAAAAGGTTGTCAGAAGCTTGCCAAAGAAATGGAGACCTATGGCCACTGCATTAAAACTATCAAAATATCTGAACAACATAAGCCTGGAAGAACTTGTCGGCTCCCTCAGGAGTCATGAGATAGAACTAGAGGAAGACGAGCCCCAAAAGAAAAGCAAATCTGTGGCTTTGAAGTCTAGATTTGAAAGACGCAAGCCATAAAGGAATAAAGCTCTCCAAGCTGAAGAAGAAGATAATGATGACTCTGAAAATGATGATTCTGATGATGAAGAAAAGATATCCCTTCTAACCAGAAGAGCAAACAACTTTGGAGAAAAATGAATAATAGCTTCAGAAGACCAAGACATAAGGGAGATCGCTCAGAATCAACTTCCAGAAGCAAACCAAACAAAGAGGTAACATGCTATGAATGTAAAGAACCAGGACACTATAGACACGAATGTCCAAAGCTCAAGAAAGACAGTTCCAGAAAAGAAGGATTCAAGAAAAATTCCTTTAAAACTAAGAAGGGACTCATGGCCACCTGGGATGACTTTGAATCTGATGCCTCAGAATCAGACTCTGAAGAGGAACAGGCAAATATGGCATTCATGGCTACCACAACTAGAAGCACATCCGAAAGAGAATCTGATCCTGAAGAGGTACTTTCTGATCTTTCTCACTCTGACCTTGAATCTTGCTTATCTGAATCTCTAAGCTCCTATCAGAAGCTTCGACAAAAATTCAAGGCCTTAAATAAAGTCCTTGAAGAACCTGTTGAAGAATGTGATAAGCTTGAGATGGAAGTTTATGAATTAAAAGGAAACATTTTTGTTTTGGAAAGAAAAAAGGAATTTTCAACTGAAAAGTGTTTAAAACTCGAAGAAGCTTTATCTCAAGCCCCACAATCTTCTAACACAATCATATACAAATATGAAAAAGCATTTCGAAAATTTCTGAAAAATGGGCTAGAAAGAAGCATAATGGCTTCTATGATTTATGAAGTTGGTCAGAATAAGAAAAGAGGAATAGGATATGAATCTGATGAAGACGAGCAAATACCTTCTGCAGATGATAAACCTAAATCTCCTTTTTCTTATCACTACACACATGCACAAACACAAAATTTTACTAATGCCAGAAAACCCAAAGTTTTTAGAAACTCTGGGAGAACTAATCACAAAGGACCCAAAATATTTTGGGTACCAAAGGATAAAATAGTCTATGTTGCAGATATCCTATGTAGCAGAGTTAAGACACCAATCATGGTACCTAGACTCTAGATGATTGTGACACATGATAGGAAGAAAGCATATGTTCCAAAGCCTGGAACTTAAAGATGTTGGCTTTGTAGGTTTCAGGGGAAATCAGAAAGGAAGAATCAGAGGCTCTGGAACAATTGGTAATGGATCTCTTACCTCTATCTCTGATGTTCTTTGCGTAGAAGGATTAATGCATAACCTATTATCCATAAGTCAATTAAGTGATAACGGTTATGATATAATCTTCAATAAAAAAACATGAAAAGCAATTAATCAGAACAATGGGACAGTTCTTTTCATTGGCAAGAGGAAGAACAACATTTACAAAATTAATCTTTCAGATCTAAAAGATCAAAATGTAAAATGTTTAATGTCTCATCACATTAGCATGAGGAAGATTTCTCAGCTAAATAAACTCGAGTTAGTCAGAGGTCTACCTAAACTGAAGTTTTCTTCAGATTCTCTTTGTGAGGCATGCCAGAAAGAAAATTTTTCTAAAACATCCTTCAAAAATAAAAGTGTTGTTTCTACCTTTAAGCCTCTGGAATTTCTTCACATTGACTTGTTTGGACCTGTTAAAACAACTTCAGTCAATGGTAAGAAGTATGGACTGGTCATTGTTGATGATTATAGTCGTTGGACATGGGTAAAATTTCTAAGACACAAGAATGAGTCACACTCTGTATTCACTAGTTTCTGTTCAAAAGTGAAAAACAAATTTGACTCTAAGATCATCAGAGTCAGAAGTGATCATGATGGCGAATTTGAAAACAAACTTTTTGAAGAACTTTTTGATTCAAATGGAATATCCCATGATTTCTCATGTCCTAGAACTCCACAGCAAAATGGGGTTGTAGAGAGGAAGAATATGACTCTCCAATAAATGACCAAAACCATGATCAATGAAACAAATGTGGCTAAGCACTTTTGGGCTGAAGTAGTAAATATAACTTTTTATATTCATAATAGAATCCATATAAGACCTATTCTGGAGAAGACTCCTTATGAACTGCGTAAGGGAAGAAAACTCAACATTTCTTATTTTCAACCTTTTGGATGCTCCTGTTTTATCCTAAACACTAAAGAAAATCTGACCAAGTTTGATTCAAAATCACAAAAAGGGATTATGTTGGAATACTCAAAATGCTCTAAGGGCTACAGAGTATACAATACATAAACTGAAATTGTGGAAGAATCAATACATGTTAGATTTGATGATAAGCTTGACTCTGAAAAGTCAAAGCTAGTTGAAAAACTTGCATATCTGGAGATAACACTTGCAGGTTCTGACGAAAAGACTAAAGAATCTGAGGAAGCTGAAAGGGAAACCCTATAAACAACTGAAATCTCAATTATACAGAAAAGATCAAGAAATAGACTAAACGTATATGAAGAATTGATTCTAAGAAACAAGGATGAACCTTTCAGAACAAGGGAAACCCCTCTGGGATTAGTGTCTCTGATAGAGCCAACATCCTGTGATGAGGCACTTTAAGACAAAGAATGGATTCTGGAAATGGAAGAAGAACTTGATCAATTTGCAAAGAACAACATCTGGGATCTTGTACCAAAGCCAAAAGGTACCCACGTTATTGGAACAAAATGGGTGTACAGAAATAAACTAAATGAAAAGGGAGAAGTGGTTAGAAACAAAGCACGATTGGTAGCACAAGGTTATAGTCAACAAGAAGGCATTGACTACAACTAAACCTTTGCTCCAGTCACCAGGTTAGAATCTATTCGTTTACTTATATCATTCGCTGTAAATCATTCCATCAATTATATCAGATGGATGTCAAGAGTGTATTTCTGAATGGATATATTTCTGAAGAAGTGTATGTTCACCAACCTCCGGGTTTTGAAAATTCAAAATTTCCAGAACACATTTTTAAATCAAAAAATCTTTGTATGGTCTGAAACAAGCTCCTAGAGCTTGGTATGAAAGACTAAGCACTTTTCTTCTAAAACATGATTTTATCAGAGGCAAAGTTGACTCTACACTCTTTTGTAAAAACATCAGAAATGACCTCATGATCTATCAGATATATGTTGATGATATAATCTTTGGTTCTGCTAACCCTTCTGTTTGTCGAGAAATTTTTGAGTTAATGCAGGCAAAATTTGAAATGAGTTTGATGCAAGAACTAAAATTCTTTCTTGGAATTCAAATCAACCAAGCTTTAGATGCCACATATGTATATCAAAGCAAATACATAAAAGACATTCTGAAGAAATTTGAAATGTCAGAAAGTAAACCAGCAAAGACTCCCATGCATCCTACCTGCATTCTGGAGAAAGAAGAGGCAAGTCAAAAGGTTTGTCAAAAGCTCTATCATGGTATGATATGATCTCTTTTCTATCTGACTGCTACATGGCTAGATATTCTCTTCAGTGTTTATCTCTGTGCCAGATTTCAATCAGATCCAAGGGAATCTCATATAACAATTGTTAAGAGAATCCTAAGGTATCTGAAAGAAACACCTAACCTAGGCCTGATGTATGAGAAAACATCAAAGTATAAGCTCTCTGGATATTCTGATGCAGATTATGCCAGAGACAGATTTGAACGAAAAAGCATATCTGGAAACTGTCAATTTCTGGGAGGAAATCTTATCTCTTGGGCTAGCAAAAGACAGTCAACCATAGCACTCTCTACTACAGAAGCAAAATATATTTCAACTTCACTATGTACTACTCAGATGCTCTGGATGTAGAATCAACTAGAAGACCTTCAGATATATGAGAGTAACGTTCCAATCTTTTGTGACAATACTGCTGCCATATGTTTAAGTAAGAAGTCTATTTTGCATTCCAGAGCAAAGCACATAGAAATAAAATATCATTTTATCAGAGACTATGTTCAGAAAGGGGTAATTACATTAAAATTCATAGATACATACCACCAATGGGCTGATAACTTCACAAAACCCTTAGCTGAAGATAGATCTCATTCATTCCGAATCTTAAACATGGCAAATTGCCCAAAATGAGTCAAATATGTGCGTCTCTGAAATGGCAAAATAGGCTCTAACTTAAAACTTCTGGAATCTGGATTTGACTCGGATATTTCTACCAGTTAGAAGTAATCTGAATCAGAAATCCTCAAGACCCAGTCTCTTGGTATTCCCGAAGATCAGATATATCAACACATGGCCTCTCTTGCGTCTGACCTTGGATCTTCTAGACAACTGTCTAGCACAGAACTCAAGAGCCAGACTATTGAGATCTCCTCGAGCAATGTGCAGATTTTTGGGATTAGACATCCATCATAAGTTGTAATTAATTTCCCTCACATGTCAACTTAATTTCTGTGCTATTAATTATTTACTGTTCTATATTCCCATTAAATGTTGTCGCTTTGCATGCCAACATTGTGTATATATGCTGTCACAACTCCCACTTTCACACTTTTCACTCACATCTTACATAAATCCTTTGTTATGAACACTATCTCTTAGTTCTTCAAGTGTTCTTCATCTTCTACATGAATTTTCAACAAAAGCAAGTGTACAACTTTTCTCAGCAGATGGAATCAACTAAACAACATTCAACTACTTCCCAGCAAACCACCATCATAATTGCTGCCATATCAACTCCAATCTACAAGGAACCTCACATTTTGGATTGTCCACCGCACATTCATCTTGCAACTCCTTTGAACAAACTAGAAGTCCTTTGTGAATCCTTGGTAGACTTTGAAAATATGAAGAGAAATGGTATTGACCTAATGGAGGAATTGAGAAAGCAAGGTTGGGAAAACTACTTTCAGCGTCTCTATGGCCCAATCTGCACATTTCTGGTCAAGGAGTTTTGGATATTTTCAGATTCAGATGACCACTGCATCGTCCCACACGTTCTGGGAGTGAAGATGGTAATCACTGAGAAATCCATCGCTAAACTTCTGAACATGGAGAAGACAAAGGGAAGAAGAATCTACAACATCAACCCTATGGCAAAATATATATCCCAGGAAATTATTCCCACAATCTTCAAGCAAAGCACATAAGGAAAATCCTCCAAGAACAAAGAACTTCACCAGAATCTGAGGGTCTATCACCCAGCATCAAATTCGTCATATTACATCAATACTGACCAAAAATGCATCCTCTACTGCCTCCACAAAGGACTCAAGTTGAATTTGTCAGCTCTCTTGTTCAAGTATCTAAGGGACTCCGTCAGGGACACCAGAAACAACATGAAGCTTAGAACTTATATTCCTCTGGGAAGGCTAATCTCCGACGTTCTAATAGAAAACAGTTTGGTGGATCATCTGATATCGCATAATCCGATGAAGGATGTGATGGTAGACACCGGAAGGCCTCTGAACTCACGGAATCTGAAGAGCATGGGAATCATAGAGAGAGTTATGGTCAAGCCTTCTCTGGACACCTCCTGGGAAGCTCTGAAGGATCAGAGGAAAATACCCAATGGTCTCTATGTGTTCTCTAAGATAGATCCCCTAGAGGTTATCACCCACTATCTGCAGGACCTGGCTAATCAAGGGGTAAATATCTCAGACTTTTCGGTGGATTGGCTACCAGAACATCCACCTAACTTCATGAAGAGGCAGAGAGAGCCCTCTGAGAAGACAAAGAAAGCTAAGAAATCAAAGCTGGGAGAACCTTCTGTATCCATACCACTTGTGTCTCTGGTCTCCTCTCCAATTAAGTCTCAACCGTCTGTATCTCCTACTTTACATTTAAGGCAATTGTCCTCTTACTTACCTCAACCTTACCCAATATACACACACTCTGAACCCACAACCTCCACCATAAATCCTTCTGAAACTCATACCTCTAACCCACCCTCACCTCTCCTTCAGAAATTCAATCTAACCACTACAACACTACCAATATCTGAAGCCTAACTATTCAATGAACCCATATCACCACCCTCCTCCACTTCCTCATCTCCACCCTACTATAACATTTCTCTGACTCTGACCAATCTGGACCATCTGACCCTCAATCCCCTACTTTTGTGCAACTCCAGTCTCGCGCCCTCTGCACTTAAAACCCATATGAGCCAGAAACCACCATCCCTTCCCCTTCTAAACACCCAACAACAACACCCTCTGAATCTTACACAGAAACTCCCTTTGAAAACCCTATTACCCAACCATCTGAAACTCCCACTGAAACCATCCCCACACCACCAGCACCTATACCTCCCACCTCTGAACCTGAACTCACCTTCCCCACCCTGGAAGAGGCAGTCGCCCTATTTGCTAAGTCTTTAGTGGAAAAGATCAGATCACTATCTGAAAACTTTAGAATCAGTGATGATCCCTTTGTAGTGAGGATTCATTGGAATAGAGTAATCAGATGGATGACATCTAAGGCTTTCAAGCTGAAAGGCCTCTCTGAACAAGTCAGAAATAACTTCATCAAAGAAGCTAGAGAGAGGTTACAGGCCCGTCTGGCCAGAGAGGCAGAGGAGAGAGCTCGCAGAGAAGCTGAGGAAAAGGCCCGCTGGAAGAAGAAGAGAAAGCAGGAGAATATGCAGAAAAGGCCGCCGCTGAGGCTGCTGTTGCTGCTGAAGTTGAAGCCAAAGCCAAGGCTGACGCTGAAGAAGCAACACACATTGTTGCGGAAGAGGCTGCCAAGGCTAAGGACGCTGCTTTGACTCAGGGGGAGTCACCTCACTATGATTTCACTCCACTTGTGTTGAAGACTCTAGAAGAACTACAGAAAGAGCAACAAATTGTATGAGCAAGACTGGATCAAAAGGACTCTGCCAACTCCAACATTCAAAACCTGCTGACTTAGTTGCTTCAGAGGATGCCGCCTCCTCCGAACCCTTAGGCACACTTAGGATTTTTTTTGCCATTTCTCTAAGTGCTTATATTCTATGTTTTTCTTCTAAATGTTTTCCCTTTGTTCTCTTATGTATTTTTTTCTCTTATCTGTATTTCTCTCTCATAAATGAAATATGTTTTGCCTCACTTACTTTGCTAAGTCTTTTTTAGTCTGACAAAAAGGGGGAGAATAAATTAAACAGCCTCTGATGAAATATTATCTAAGCCTCATATTGCACTGCACACATTTAAAAACTATTATTATGAAGTCTTAAGCTCTGCAGGAAGTATCTGAGTTAAAACATCTGAGAAACAAGCAATACAACATAAGGAGATCTGGTAAGAACATCTAAAACTTCTTAAGCATCTTATTTAGGGGGAGATTGTTCCTCTCAGGGGGGTCATCATACATCTGACTCTGAGACAACTCCTAAATTTTTTTATGAATATTACTGTTTCATCATCAGTCTGAAGTTTTTGTCACCATCAAAAAGGGGGAGATTGTTAGAACAAGATTCTGAGTCTACAACTCATCTCTAAGTTATAATGATAACAAAGGATGAAACAAATTGGTACCCTAACAAATTTATCTAAGTATGCAGGACTCTAATAGAAAATGGATCTGATAGACAACATTTGACATCACATAAGTCTAAGAATAGATAACTTAGAATCAAATGACGCAGTTGCTCTGGCTCTGAAGAAAACGAAGCTCACAGAGTCTGACATTTGAAGACTCAGATACTCTGAATCTGAAGGTTTCTACACTCAGTTGCTTTGTTGAGTCGTACATCTGAAGAAGGTTCTACAAAAGACATATCAAGAACTTCTAAAGAAAATTAGTTCTAAGCAACTATCTGAAGAATACATGTTGAACAAGAAGATCTGGATTCCGCTCACTCTGATTCAAGTCAAGCAAGACTTAGTTACGAAGTATTCCATTTTTGGTATGAATCCTTATTTGTAAAAGAATAAACACTCTCCAAAATTGCTATGGAAAGGACAACGAACTTAATGTCAATTAAGTTCCATCATTGCCAAGATACCATATTAATGCCTCAGCCAACAGTCTCATGTTCAAAGCATTATATAAAGGCAGAATCATCGTCATACCAAAAATGAAGCAATCACATAAGAATACTGCAAACTCAATTTTATATTCTCATTCATTCTTGTTCAAATCTGTTCACATGAGTTGTTGCTCTAAGTGTGAATTCTTACTATTTTTATTGTGTTAATACTGCTTACCTAGAAGCACTTAACACTCTTTTGTAATTATAAAATAGTTGTTGAATATTTCCTCAAGTGACTTGTGAAGTTTGTAAACTTGAGAGGGCTAAGAGATCTTTACTCTCTTAGACGGTTTTGTTGTAATCTTTCTAGATTATTGGATTAAGTCCTTGTTGAAGGTGAAATCACCTTGGTCGGGTGGACTGGAGTAGATTTGAATTTTAAGCGAACCAGGATAAACTTCTGTGTTGATTGTTTTATCTTTCGTGTGTGTTTTGTTTGCAAAAGTTGTTTTTACCTGTGAAAACAATTCAAACCCCCCTTTCTTGTTTTTCTCTACCTTCAAAGTCATTCTAGACAAGGGTAGGAGAAACCCTGTCTCATCATTCCTCATTACTTAAGGCTCGTGATATACAATTTGAATCATAGTTACCAAGTGTTGACCTTTTATGTATCTTGTATAATCCATTGCTCGATATGACTGGGATGCCTTGCATGAAATACTGGATTTGAAGCTTCGAGATCCACAATATTAGAAATAGTGCTATCAAGTGATCAAGGGAATTTTGATCACTTGAATGGACTGTGGGATTATACATGATCAAAGGAATTAGTTGATCAAAGTTGCTTTTGATCAACTTGAATCGGAAGGGTTTGAATTGACTTGAAAAGATTAGTTTAATCTAAGCTATTCCTAAGAGAGCATGTCATGTTAATCAAAAACTTTATTAAAACTATCGAATATTCTAAGTCAAAGATTATTCCTAAAGGAGCATGCATTTATATGGCTAAAACAGGAAAATAAATCCCTAAGGGCAAAATGGTCATTTCACATATTATTGATATTGAATTAATTCTTAATCATGAAAATTCTAATTAAAAATCAATTATATCTAATCTATCCTAAAATTCTAAAATTCTATAAGATTATCTAATTATCTAATTAATTTCTAATATCTAATTAAACTAAAATTCTAAAAAAACATATTAACTAATCAATTTTTAATATTTCTAAAATCTAATTAACCTAATTAGGCTAATCCTAAATCTAAAACTTAATTAAACTAATTAAGATGAAAAATATAATTTTAATCTAATAATCCTAAGATTTCTAACTAATCAAATAAGAAGAAAAAAACTAACAATCAACACCAAAAACAAGCCTCTAAAAAAGGATTGGGACCTGAGACCAATCTGTGCAGGCCTGCAGAGGAGGGTGCCAATAGGATGGGTCGTTTGGGCCTTGGTCCAACCCGTGCCAAGCTAAAGTATGAGTCTAATGCACTTTGGTTACAAGGGAGGCATCAACATCTTCGCATCCTGGAACATTCACACGAGCTTCTTCTCACTTCAACCTCACCTCGCATTTCAATTCAATAGCAAGATTGGAAACGAAAAAAATCGACGAAGAAAAATGACTATGAAATCACTTAAATCACCTAAATCAAATCAAGCATTCAACCTTCACACTCAATTCATCTTCGTGCATACGGAATCAGGAGGGAGCGGAATCGAAGCCAAGTCGTAAACGAATCGAGTTTTCCACATAAACTCAAATCGAAGCGAGAAAACTAACCGAAATGGAATTACAATGTGAACAGGTATTGAATCTATTCTCCCTTAAAGAATTTTCTCCCTCGAAAATTACCTCACGTGAACAGATTTGGATCCGAATATCTCATCTGGCTCTTAGGCTCGCAAGTTATGTTTCCACCAGCTGGTCCTCCCCAAGCTACCTTCACCAAGGTAGTCTCTTTACCACGCAACTGCTTTACTTCTCGATCCTCTATCCGCATGGGTGATGCCGTAACAGTCAAATTATCTCTCACCAGCACATCATCAACTTAAATCACATGAGACAAATCCAAAATCTACCTCCTCAACTGACACACATGAAACACATCATGAAGATTAACAAGCAACAGTGGCAAAGTAATCAGATAGGACACGTCTCCTATTCTTTGCAAAATCTGGTAAGGACCGATGAAATGCGGAGTGAGCTTTCGAGACTTTAAAGCTCGACCAACACTAGTTATCGGAGTAACCCTCAGAAACACATGATCTCCCTCTTGGAACTCAAATGTTTTCCTTCATCTATCATGATAATTCTTTTGGAAACTCTGAGAAGCTTTCATCTTCTCCTAAATCACTTTGATATTTTTTGTGGTCTGTTGGATAGTCTCAGGTCCAATCATAACACCCTTTCCTGACTCATACCAACATAAAGGCGTCCTACACCTTCTACGATACAATGCCTCAAACGATGTCATTCCAATACTCAAATATAAATTTTTGTTGTACGTAAACTCAATCAAATGTAAAAAGCTATCCCAAACACCTCATTGTTCAAGTTCACAAGCCCTTAACAAGTCCTATAGCGACTTAATAGTCCTCTTAGTCTAACCATCTGTATGCGGATGATAAGCAGAACTCAGATGCACCTTCGTACCCAAAGCCATCTGCAAACTCTCCCAGAACCTTGATGTAAACCTCAGATCTCTATCAGATACAATACTATATGGAATATCGTGCAAACTGATAATCCTCTTGATATCCAGCTTCACCAACCTCTCCAACGGATAATCTAGTCTCATCGGAATAAAATGACCAGACTTCGTTAACTTATCCATAATTACGCAAGTAGTATCACAATTCCTCACAGTCCTCGGCAATCCAGACATAAAATCCATTAAAATGTTGCACCATTTCCACTCAGGAATAGACCACGGTTGCATCAAACCCAATGACTTTCGATACTAAATCTTTTGACATCTGGCAAGTCAGACACGCATACACAAACTTTTCAATCTCTTTCTTCATCCCAGGCCACCAAATCATCTTTCTCAAATCTTGATACATCTTTGTAGCACCCGGATGAATACTCATACCACTTCGGTGTCCTTTTTCAAGAATACTCTTCTTGAGTTCAGGCATATCAGGAACACAGATTCTGTCATGGAATTTTATAACACCATTATCATCAATCTTGAAATCACCACCTTGACCTCGATCGATTAAAGCCAAATGATCTACCAATTCCAAATCAGTCCTCTGACTTTCTCTAATCCCTTCCAAAACACCACTGGTAAGCTTTGACATACATAGCTTCACACTCTAGATGTGACTTCACAAACCAAACTCAAATCTCTAAATTCTCCGATTAGCTCTAACTCTCTAGCCATCAATATCGACATATGCAACGTCTTCTGACTCAGTATGTCAGCCACTACATTGGATTTACCAGGATGGTAATTCAAACCAAAATCATAATCCTTTAATAATTCAAGCCACGACCTCTACCTCATATTTAACTCATTCTGATTGAATAGGTACTTCAAGCTCTTATGATCACTAGACACTTCAAATCTAGCCAAACAGTTAATGTCTCCAAATTTTAAGTGCGAACATAATGACACCAACTCTAATTCATGTGTAGGATAATTCTTCTCATGAGCTCTAAGTTATCTCGATGCATAAGCCACAACTTGTCCATTCTGCATTAATACACCACCCAGACCCATCTTGGAAGCATCACAATACACGCAAAAAGGTTTGGTTGTACTCGGCAAAATCAAAATCGGAGTAGTCGTCAACTTTTTCTTGAGTTCTACAAAAGTCTCTTCATAAGCAACATCCCACACATATGCTTGACTCTTTGAGTCAACTGAGTTAAATGCATTACCAACTTCAAAAAACCTTCTATGAATCCGAGATAATAACCAGATAACCCAAGGAAACTTCCAATCTCCATAATAGACTTCAGAGTCCCTAACTGCAACACATCATTAACCTTCGAAGGATCAACCACAATACCACAACTAAATATTACGTGGCCAAGAAAACTCACTCCTCTTAACCAAAACTCACACTTAGATAGCTTAGCATATAATTGCTTTTTCTTCAATAACTCTAACATAATTATCAGATACTCAACATGCTCTTCATCAGTATTTGAATAAATTATAATGTCGTCAATGAATACCAACACGAACTTATCCAAATACTAATGAAAATTCCTATTCATATATTGCGTAAACACACCCGATGCATTGGTCACACAAAACAGACAGAATACTCGTAGTGACCATATCTCTTTTTGGATGCAATCTTCAGAATATCTTTTGGTTTCACTCGAATCTGATGGTAACCCAGCCACAAATCAATTTGACTAAAAACACGAGCACCGACTAATTGATCCATCAAATCATCGATTCTCGGAAGAGGATACTTATTCTTAATCATCGCCTTGTCTAATTATCGATAGTCAACACACAACCTCACGCTACCATCCTTCTTCTTTACTAACAATGTCGACGCACTCCAAGGAGAAAGACTTGGACGAACAAATCTCTTCGCAAGTAACTCTTCCAACTGTTTCTTTAGCTCTCTCAATTCAGAAGTAGATATTTTGTACGAAGCCATAGAAACAAGACTAGTATTGGGTACCAATTCAATAGTAAACTCAATCTCTCGCTCTGGTGGTAAATCACTGATGTCTTCAAAAAACACTCCCAAAAATTCACACACTGCAGAAATATCACAAACTACTCCCTTGCCTCTGGCTTCCAACAAAGCTAACATCACAAATAGTTGCACCTCATCCTTTGTGAACTCTCTCGCTTGCTTAGCAGATATAAACATCAACTTTTCACCTCCATCAAACTCATATTCATGCTCTGGAGACAAGTCACAAATATCTTTAGGAAAACATCAGGAATCACATACCACTTGCATATCACTAGCCGTCACATTTCTCCTTACTTGCCGAGAATCAAATCTCAACAATACTTGATTGTTCTCCCTCAAATACATCCCAAATGGAATAGCAGACAGAAGTCTCGAATCCACATCCTCTTTGGATTCACAAAACTGCATTGATTTATCAAAATATTTGGTAAACACTTGGTTTAACTCCAACCAATTCATTCCAATAATAACATCAACTTGTTCCAACAAAAGACAAACCATATACATCCTTAGGAAACACGTCAGGATACTCAACACACCACTGGCTCATTTCTAGCCAAAACATCGCCTTCCCTCTCACAAGGAAGCGAACAACGAGAACACCCGACTGTCTTCCCTTAAGGATCACACCATTTTTCTAACTGACACCATCCTCGAATCCAACCTCTCTCTGGGTTCAGGAAAAACACAACATTCTCAAAACAATTGAACTAACCAACACTGCACTCCCGCATACAACAACATTATGTCCAAGCTCTATACAATTGGAAAATCCAAGAGAAGCATGCGCTTCTCCCCCACTTGTTTCATTCACAACCTGCAAATGGAAAATAAAACAAGCATCGATAGTGTTTTCACACACATGTTGCATACTAGAGAACAAACATAATTAAACAACCCAACCGGACGAACCAACCAGACTCTGATACCACTATGTAACACCCTAAAAACCTGCACGTAATTATCAAGGAATTTAATTAACGAAATACAATCACTTAGGGTGTCATTCACAACAATCTAGTTTACTCCGTAACATGGGTTACAACAAAATATTTTACTGCATACATTTGCACTTAGGATGTTTACACGACATCCAACTCATCTGAATAACTTCGCAGCGGAATCATAATAATAAAACATACCAATTTAAAATCTCATAACAGTTTTCATAACAAAACTAAAAGCATCGACTCGTGAGTCTTCTCCAAGTATTATCACAGCAAAACATAAAACAAATACGAGAGCATACATTGTCTCTCAGGAAATTCTAACATAAAAAAAAATTTACTTCCCAGTGTTACATATCAGAGAATAACCAAAGCTAACAAGAATAAACTAAAAGAAATAGCTCCATGAGATAACTTCCACTCACAGTAGCGTCTCTACTCTTGACTATTTGCATAATGCCCATGTAAAGACAATATTCAAACAGAAGGGGTGAGAATTCATTTCAATAATAATAACATAGAATATAAAATAGAGTACAACATCTACACAATCATGCATAATAACATATCACATTCTCATGTCCAAATTATCATCAATATCACTTACAACAACACCATCGTCACACCTAGTCATATTTCAGGCATATAATGCATTCATGCTATGCGACTCACGAAAATGACAATGACTCATATACATGTGATACCAATTCAACATTTGGTTCTTCTTACAAACCCGATTCCCCTTTTGGAATCCCAAACTCCCCCTTCTAAGTTCCGAATAAGTCTTTCGTCCCCCTTCAGACCTATGACTTATCTCCTTCAGCATATCAATAATGGATGTATGACATGGTAATAATGCAATTAACACAAAAATTATAATAATATTTAGTGATCCACAATCGATTACACAATTGAAACCATGTGTAACATAATCTGCCCTTTTGGACTACCACCAATATAATCAAACACATCATCTCAATCATTCATAATACATCAAATAATTTATCAATACGGACCTTATCAATATTCGTCACATCATACACTTTTTTCCTACCTACTACCAACCTCTGATAAAATAGTTAAAAATATTTTATCCTTGAAACAAAGTGTTAGCCCTCTATTTCAGATACCTAATTCTTCAAATCCCGTCCTAAAATGATTTATGAGTTGAAAATTATGATCAAAATCATGCACGAATGCGTACTAAAAAATTGTTTTTATTTTTAAATTTCCTGCATGATTTTTATCTTCTCCAACCCCAAAAACATCCATGAAATCATCACCAAAAATATTTTACCTTTGAAACAAAGTTACAAGGCTCTGTTTCATCTACCCAACACTTTAAATCCCATTCAAAAATGATTTACGAGTTGAAAATTATGATCAAAACCGTGCACGAATACGTTACTAAAAAGTTGATATTTTTCTGAAATTTCCAACATAATTTTCATCTTCTCCAACCCCAAAAATGTCAATGAAATTATCACCAAAAATATTTAACCTCTAAAACAAAGTTACATTCCTCTTTTTCAGCTACCTAACACTTCAAATCCCGTCCGAAAATGATTTACGAGTTGAAAACTATGATCAAAATCGTGCACAAATGTGTTACTAAAAAGTTATTGCTTTTCTGAAATTTCCAGCATGATTTTCATCTTCTCTTACCCCGAAAACATCCATTAAATCATCACCAAAATTATTTTATTATTTTAAATTCAGTCATAAATATACCTATTTCAATCACTACTTATTTTCATATAATCATTGATCTATATACTATATCAATTCCTAAAAACATCAAAAATCATCAATGGTGAACATATATGAACACTTTAGAACATAAGTTTCATTCAACAAATATCAACATTCATCATCAATCCAAAAAGAATTAAATTTTCCTCTACCCTTCCATTCATATCCCTATTATTGGACCAAATTCCCACCCTTACCTTGTAATTCTATAAAAATTCAAGCTTTTGGCTATGGCTTCTCTTCCCCAGAGCTCTCCTTAGGTTTTCCTTATTTTTCTCTTCTCTTGCCTCTTTTCCTCCAATTCCAAAAGTTTCACCTCACTTCTCTCCTCATAAATCAAAAACCTAATTTCTATCTTTCTAATATTCCACTAAGGCCCAACTTATTACTAACTTACATTATTTATTTTAATTCTCCATAATTCGCACTTTTCACCCCAAACTCGTTATTTCCTTTTATTTTATTATTTCGTTTAAATAATAACACTAAAACATTATTTTAATCAATTAAATAATTTTAAATAAATCTACCAATCCCTAATTACTCTCCACACTCTCTACCCAATGGTCACTCATCCTTGTTGCCCTAACACATCTCAATTATCACACAAATAATAATTAGACACACACATATAATTATAATTAATTAATATAAATAGTTTTTAGAAAAACGGGGTGTTACAGTATGTCGGGGAAGTCCCCGTAGTTGAATATAATCACAATGCCATCATAATATCTGAAGTACCATGAGATGTCATTTTCTCTGAGTGATCCCATCCTCTGAGGAAAACTAGCATTATTTTGCTCTATGAATGATCCTTTCTTTGGAAGGTGGCTTAGCAACCATCTATACATCAAAGGATCACAACAAAGAACCATTCCTCCCTTCTTCTCATGCCGCAAGCTGATGTAATAATACACGTCAACTAGCAAAATATGGACGGGATTCTTTGTGAGGAAGATGCTAATGGCAATCATATCTATGAAATTGACCAATTTTGGATATAGAACGATTACATAAATAACCAATGCTATCACATCATAACAAGTCTCCCATTCTGAACATCCATTAGAAAAGAATCATTCTCTGTCAAAAATTTGAGTGAAAACCCTTGAGTGTTCCCCTTAATTTCCAAATTGGGAGTGATATCCTTTTTGTGCATACGAAGAGCATCATCTATGATCTCGTGCTTTGGATGCTCTTCCATACCCATGAGTGGAAGTTTATTCTTCATAGTAATACCAATAAGGTGTTCAAATTCTTCTAGCATGGGCGCTATCTGAAAATCCTGGAAAGTGAAGCACCTCATGAGAGGATCATAGAACTAGGCTAGGGTCAAAAGTGCCAATGGATCCACCTCTTGACCTATGAGACTGAGCATATTCCTATAGTTTGCCCCAAAGTTCATTTATTGATAGAATTTAGTTGTCATACGGTGAACTGGACTTTTTGTGGTTTTAATCGCAATGTCGCGGTTAGCAAGAGTCGCCACCGACTTTTCTTTTATCCAATAAGGAAAGGTGGAAAAGAACAGGAAAGACCTTAATTTAGATTTTGGGTTCGGGAGGTACATTATACAAAGGGAAGGTGTTAGCACCCTTTGTATCCATGGTTATCCATGGGCTCTTAATTGCTCGATCACTTATATTATTTTTGTCTAAAAAAAGTGTTTGTGAATTGTTTGGAAAATTGTTTTGAAAAGAGAATTTAACTTTGTAATGATTCTTGTATGAATGTATACAAAGTGGTTATCTCGTTTAGTTTTGAAAATTGTTTAGAAAAATATAACTCGGTAATGATTCTAGTATGAATGTATACCAAGTGGTGATTTTCTAAAGGTATTTTGAAAGGTGTGAGGTGCGAAAAAGTGTTTTAAGTTGTGAGCCAGCAATTAAGAGTTATACCGACCCAAGGTCTTTACGGGCATTTCCTATCCTTATGAGGGTAAAACTGTCCTTATTATTGAGAAATAAGTAGTTTTATCCTTTGGATGTAAAAGGGTCATCGTAGGGTCATCGATTGGTCATTGAAGGCAACAGTTATGAGGATACCTTAGCATTCGAAGGGACTATCATCATTTAATCGTAGGCAACATCGGAGGGTCATCGAGGGACAAAGTTGTATATTCGAAGGCAACATCCGAGGGACTATAATTTATTTTATGATGATTTAACCGAAGGGTCTTTGCTAAGGGTATCCCCACATTCGCGGGACATGACCGTAATATCGTAATCGTAAGGCAACAAAGAGAGGTCCAAGATCACTTATTCAAAGGCAAAGTTTTACAATTAATTAGGTGATTAGGAGGAATTCTCCCACATTAAAATTAATACATTAAAATTAATACATTAAAATTAATACATTAAAATTAATACATTAAAATTAATACATTAAAATTAATACATTAAAATTAATACATTAAAATTAATACATCAAAATTAATTAGGTAATTTAGGGTGAAAACTCCACAAGGGTATCCCACAAATAAAGTGGAATACCTAGCCAACAACCTTTTCCTGGGATATGTGAACCTTTTCGAAGCTCAAAAAGAAACATGTCAGAATACCAAATCAGGGTGCAATCGAAGATTACACCGGAAAAATATCGCAACAGTAAATAGGATAGGATGAATAATGCATGGCTATGATAAAAATATAAAAAAAAAAAAACAGACTAGAAAAATCAGGTACTGTCTCGTTCGCCTCTGCCTCGCCTAGCGAAGGCCAGGCGAACGGCCACGGATTTTGAATTTTGAGAAAAACAGCCCCATGTTAGGAACCTTGAACTTTATGGCATTTTATCACAGGAACAACATGGTCAAACATTCAGGGTATTCAGGCATATTTAAATTCACATACGAAAGCAAATTATATATCAACATTTAATCATGATGCATTA
This sequence comes from Lathyrus oleraceus, assembly GCF_024323335.1. Classification (NCBI taxonomy): domain Eukaryota; kingdom Viridiplantae; phylum Streptophyta; class Magnoliopsida; order Fabales; family Fabaceae; genus Lathyrus; species Lathyrus oleraceus. The sequence continues at coordinate 95,548,212 of NC_066579.1, read as the reverse complement.
TATGTGTAGATATGGCCAATTGAAAGTATAAACAATAGAGATACGCAAACCTGTTTGCCAATTCAAGGTTGAAGGGATTGACCACTTGTGGTATCGGAATGAGTTAGGCGGCGGGAATTGGGCGGCGATGGCTTCGGGGCGGATGAGCTGCCTTCAGGGTTTCTTTATTCTGAATTCTCCGGGTTGGCAGGGTTCCTATGCCAAAGTTTCTATCCGTCCTTCTCTGTTCTCTCTCTTTCTTTTTCCTCAAGGTTTTGTTCCAAGGAAACCTCAGAGTGTTTTGCTTCTCTTCCTTCTTTCTCCAGTGAATCTCCCAGTGTAAACTCCAAGTCTAACTCCCAGTCCTTTTCCTCTACTGAAACTTCAGTATTTATAGACTAATTTTGTGGGTAATGGGCTTGGAATGAGGGAGACCCAAGTCCAAAATAATTTGTTATATTTTATTTATTTATTTATTTTAATTATTTAATTAATTAATTAATTAATTAATTAATTAATTAAATTTTTTTTTTCTTTTTTTTTTTTCTTTTTTTCGTTTTTTTTTTTTTCAGGAAAAATGATGGGTAAATTTTGGGGTATGATAGCTGCCCCTGTTCAATATTCTTGAACCGAGAGAGTTAGGATGGCGTGTATGCCATTCGTGGTCTGGAGGTGGAAGATTATTGAACACTAGAATGCCCCAAAAATTTGCACTTGAGGATCGACAGTTGGTCTTGATGGAGATGGGCTTAAAGATGCCATCCGGGAGGTTTGATGACGAAAGCTTCAGATCGAGCCGTACATTAGGCCAATTTGAAGACATGGGTGCCACACTGGGTCGTACATTAGACCGAATAATGAGTCATCCATTAGGCTGCCGACTTCGCTGGGGAGTCGGAGTGTGTCATATGCTGTTGGGGATAAAGGATCAGAATGGACCATACGTTAGATCGTATCTGAGTTGAAGAGAGAGCCGTCCGTTAGGCTGAATCTGATGATGAAAGGGGTAGTCGTACACTAGACTACACTTCAGAAATGTACCGTACACTAGGTAGCATCTGAGTAGTTGAGGATCCGAATGGGTCGTACGTTAGACCGCATTGGAGTTGCTGGAGCTCAGAATGGATCGTACATTAAATCGAATCTGAGTTGCAGAATGAGCCGTCCAGTAGGTTGAATCTGATGGTAAAAGGGAGTAGTCGTACACTAGACTACACTTCAGAAATGTACCGTACACTAGGTAGCATCTGAGTAAGGGAGTAGCCGTATACTAGACTACCATTCAGAAATGTACCTGTCCGAAGGTAGCATCTGAGAAAGGGAGTAGCCGTATACTGGACTACCATCCAGAAATGTACCTGTCCGAAGGTAGCATCTGGGAAAGGGAGTAGCCGTATACTAGACTACCATCCAGAAATGTACCTGTCCGAAGGTAGCATCTGGGAAAGGGAGTAGCCGTATACTGGACTACCATCCAGAAATGTACCTGTCCGAAGGTAGCATCTGGGAAAGGGAGTAGCCGCATACTAGACTACCATTCAGAAATGTACCTGTCCGAAGGTAGCATCTGAGTAAGGGAGTAGCTGTATACTGGACTACCATCCAGAAATGTACCTGTCCGAAGGTAGCATCTGGGAAAGGGAGTAGCCGTATACTGGACTACCATCCAGAAATGTACCTGTCCGAAGGTAGCATCTGGGAAAGGGAGTAGCCGTATACTGGACTACCATCCAGAAATGTACCTGTCCGAAGGTAGCATCTGGGAAAGGGAGTAGCCGTATACTGGACTACCATCCAGAAATGTACCTGTCCGAAGGTAGCATCTGGGAAAGGGAGTAGCCGTATACTAGACTACCATCCAGAAATGTACCTGTCCGAAGGTAGCATCTGGTCAGATGAAGGTCTAACTTGGTCGTGCATTAGACTGTACTTGAGTTGAAGAAGGTCAGAATGGATCGTACGCTAGATCGTATCTGAGTTGTTGAGGGTCAGAATGGATCGTCTGTTAGATCGTATCTGAGTTGAAGAAGGTCAGAATGGATCGTACGCTAGATCGTATCTGAGTTGTCGAAGGTCAGAATGGATCGTATGCTAGATCGTATCTGAGTTGAAGGAGTCATATGTTGAGCTGAATCAGAATGAACCGTATGTTAGGCTGTATCTGTATACGTTGTACTTGCAATAAATGTCTGGGATGGGCTTAAAGATGCCATCGCTAGGAGGATATCGAAGTGTTGTCAGAATGAATGTTCCCATGAATTGCATCTGGAATATGTATCTGAATCTTGTCTGTGATTGATAAAGGCGTATGCCTGAATGAGCCTTTTACTTTGACTATATCAGGAGGATAATTAACCTGCAAAGAAAAGTTAGCTTTATGCCATGTCATGATGCATGAGATGTTTTATGCTTTCGAAAATAAATGCGAATGTTGTATGCATGCGTATGCTGTGAAATGATGCAATGAATGAGTTATGCGTATGAGAAGTTCTGCTTGGGGACTCTACTGGGGAAAATAAATCCCCATCTACTGATTGGAGATATTCGTGTTGAGGACCCTCTCTCGGCTGGGGGTTCTGATTTCTGTCTGATGGTAGAGATATTCAACAGAGCCTGGCTGGGGATGGATGAGATGATCAATCTGTCTGATGATGCCGACCTCTGTTGGGGAATAGCTGGCTGTGCCGGGGAATACTGCCAACTTCTTCTGGGGAAAAAAACAGGCTTGCTGGGGGGAAGAGAATTGGTAGTGGATTCATTGGAAGCATAATTAGACCTTTTCCTTGATCCTGAAGTAGGGTAGTAATTGCTATTGCTATTCTATGCATGTATTTTGGTAAACATTGGTCATATTCAAATGCACATATTAATTCAAATTAAATCAATGGACATTTACGCAACCAAAACAGAAAAGTAAAAAACAAAAGCATCTTTTTTGAAAGAGGGTTGTATTGATTTTTGAAAGAAGGCCTATAAACAGGCAAATTGTGTACAAGGAGACAGAAATCCTAGTAAGAGGAAATTGTCAAAAACAAAGAGAAAGCTATGCAGAAAAAGTCCTATTGATTTTAAGTCTACTACTGCCATTATGTCTTCAAGCATCTCATCCCCTGCTGTCGGATAGAAGTGATTGGCTTGGTCAGTCCCTTGAACTTGGATGAAAGTTGACTGAGAACGGGACATAGTCATACGCTTTAATCCCTAATTTTTGCCTGGACCGCCTTTTCAGGTTTTCAGTCCACCAGGATACCCTTTTTTGCCCAAGCCACCTTTTCAGGTTTTCGACTTGCCGGGTGTACATTTTTTTTATATATCCCTAATTTTTGCCCGAACCCTTTTGGTTCGCCGGGATGCCCTTACTTTTGCCTAGATACGTCGATCTAGCGGGTCTTTTTCATGCGTAGTATTTTTTAACTATGTCCGCGTTCACGGGATGCGGGAAATCTTCGCCATCCACTGTAGCCAGTATCATGGCTCCACCAGAGAATACCTTCCTAACTACAAATGGCCCTTTGTACGTGGGAGTCCATTTGCCTCTGGGATCAGTTTGCGGTAGCACGATACGCTTGATTACCAAGTCGCCAATTTGATACACTTGTCGCTTGACCCTTTCGTTGAATGCCTGGGTCATGCGTTTCTGATATATCTGCCTATGACAAACAGCCGCGAGTCTCTTCAATCAAATTTATCTGATCGAGTCGAGTCTGAATCCGTTCCTCTTCATCTAAGCCCGCCTCTTTCATGATTCTTAGCGAGGGAATCTGAACTTCCACTGGTAAGATGACTTCCATTCCATAGACTAAAGAGAACGGAGCTGCCCCTGTCGAAGTGCGTACTGAAGTGCGATAGTCATGAAAAGCAAATGGTAACATCTCATGCCAGTCTTTGTACATTACTGTCATCTTTTGTATAAGCTTCTGGACATTGTTAGCAGCCTCCACGGCGCCGTTCATCCTTGGCCGGTACGGAGAAGAATTAGAGTGTTTTATTTTGAACCGCGTGCAGAGTGCAGTAACCATCTTGTTGTTCAAATTAGCACTATTATCAGTGATAACTCTTTCAGGAGACAACAAGTTTCTCGAATAGATATTTGATAGAACCCATCTTAGAAATCAATAAAGTGGTATGATTCAACATGTACTGTCTTAGTCGGCGAGCAGCCCAAGCCAAAGCGCAGCAAGCTTTCTCGAGCTATGAGTATCTTGTTTCACAGTCGGTACCTTTTGCTAAGGCGGTATATGGCATGCTCTTTTCGACCAGACTCGTCATGTTGCCCCAACACACCTCATTGGATTTTCTAACACGGTCAAATACATGATTAGAGGTCTTCCTTCAACTGGTGGTGTCAGAATTGGAGGTTCTTGGAGACACTTCTTGATTTTATCAAAAGTTTCCTGACATTCATCATCTCTTGACTGTCCTCAGTAATTTGAAGATAGGTTTGCAAGTAGCAGTCAAGTAGGATATAAACCGGGCAATGTAATTCAAGTGCCCCAAGAGGCTTCTGACTTCTTTCTTGTCTACTTTTAGTACTCAGATCGACAGTTTCAATTGACTCCTCATGCGGCTGTATAGTCCTTTCTTCTTTCAGTAACAGTCTGGCAAGTTCTTCAGGTACTTCACAATCTTCCTCACTTCCATCTTCGGCTTGGTAGATCGGATTTTCAAAGTCATAATGAACAGTAGCAGAACTATTATCAACAGGATCCAGAGTGGATGTGGATACGCAATTTGTTACGTGAGTGTGTGCAAGAAAGCATAGCTTATTTGAAAAATGACAGGAAAGATAAAGAGCGCAATATTTGAATGCAAAAAGTCCATTGATTTATTGAATATGAATATGCTTATGAGAATGACAAAACATTTAACCAAATTTGATACATTGAATAAACAACAAACAATTACTCCTGACTAAAGGAAGTTGGAATAGTGTCTTCAGCCTTCCAATTATCCAAGTTGCAATCGCTATTCACATCTTCTACAGCATTAACAGTCTTGTCATGATCGGGCATAGGAGCAGTGATGACATTAGGAATATCCAGAGGATCAAATTCAAATTCCCCAGCGTCGATCATATCCTGAATCTTGTTCTTCAGCGACCAGCAATCATTCGTATCATGCCCGGGGCTATCGGAGTGATAGGCATACCTGGCGTTGGGATTATAACGAGGAGAAGTAGTGTTGGGTTTTGCAGGAGGATCTCTGAGGGTAATTAAATTTACTTTTAGCATACCCTGCAGTGCTTGTGCTAAAGTCATATTGATCTTCGTAAACTGCCTTCTTCCCGGGTTAATGTGCCTCACAGATTTCTTGTCCTTTTTCTTCTTGAGCAAGAGAGTCTTTAGTTCCTCCTGCCCCTTGGATAAGTTCAAGATCATCTCCTGGAGTTGAGCATTCTGAGCCTGGAGATCTTTGACAGTTTGTTCGAGGTCCATTTTTCTGTTTGAAGGAAAACCGTGAGAATACTGATCCTTTTAGAGTACCTGTTATGCAATGTCATGTTATGCTATGCAATGTATGAAATGTTTTCAAGGACTTTTGGAATTTAATTTTGCATAAACTACCAAAAAAGAAAGCCACTTTTATTAATAATATTTGATTAATATTCATTATAATAAGAAGTAAAATACAATAAAAGCTCAGGTCTCCCAGGGACGGCTTCTTTTTGGGCGAAGATATGTATTGAGTCTTCGTTCCTCATTAAGCTGGCCGGTGAGCTCTAACACCTTCTTCCTTGTAGCACAGAACTGGGCTTCAAAAGTATCCCTTTCCTCTCTCAACTGGATCCAGGACTTCTTTAACTCTTCAACATCGGTAGGCATATCTGGATAAGGAACGATCTGAGGAGTACCTCCTTCAGCTTCTGGTTCAACAATCAGTGGTCCGACTGCCAGATATGGCATGACAAGTTCACGAGCTCTTGTGCGGACCCATCTGAGATAAGGTTCCATAGGAATAGAGTTTTTCTGTCCTAAAGTACTTCTTTTCACCATGCCCCAAGCTCGCACAAATCTTTGACGGAGACCTTGGGAATCGTTATCATAGTCAAACACCGTGCCTTGTATAATTATTTCATGTGGACCATCTCTTCGAGCACAACCAAACTGACGTAGGGCTAAAGCAGGATTATAAGTAATACCTCCTCTTATCCCCATGAGTGGTACATTAGGGAATTCTCCACAACGGTCAATGATGATATTGTTTTCTTTGAAATGAGGACACCAACGGATGTCTGAGTGGGAGAGCGACATTATCCTTTGAGACCATCTCAAACTTTGCTCATTCTTCAAGACTGACTGAGGAAGGTGCGAAATAAACCACCTGGATAATAAAGGTATGCAGCACATGAGAGTCCCTTGCCTCTTCATAGTACGAGTGTGAAGGGAATGCAGAATGTCGCCGAGCAAGGTAGGCACAGGGTTACGAGCGAGAAATATCTGAATAGCATTCATATCTATGAATTGATCTGGATTAGGGAATAACACCAAACCATAGATTAGTAATGCTAGAATCTCCTCGAAAGCATGGACATTCATGACTTTTAAGAATTCTCGGGCCTTATTCATCAGAAATTTGGCAAGTAAACCCTTAACTCCACTTCTTGTTACCCAATTAGCTTCAATATCTGACTTTGTCATGTGTAAAGCTGCGGCAACTTTTTCGGACCTCGGAATCTTTTCTAAACCACTGAAAGGTATTTGATCAAGAATAGGTATCCCAAGCAGCTGGGAAAATTCTTCTAATGTGGGCACCAACTGATAATCTGGGAATGTGAAGCAATGATGTTTAGGATCGAAGAACTGGAATAGGACTCTCATCATATCTTCTTTGAAACCAGTGGTAACCAAATCGAGGAGAGAACCATGCTTTTTGACGAACTGAGCCTGATCAGGAAGTTCTGACACTAAATCCTTGAGTTGAGGAGAGATGACTACAAAATTTATCCGGATAGTCTTCCTGGGAGCCATAGCCTTACAAAATAGAGCCAAGTTAAATCCCTAAGTCCTCGAAGTGATTAGTGCAATGTCATAATGTTATGATGTTATGATGTTATGATGTTATGATGTTATGATATTATGATATTAAACAAATAACAAGCATAAGCAAGTCATACAACAATCATTCCTAGGTTTTAAGGCTTGCATGAGTTCCATAGGTAAGTACCCTCCCCACTGAAGTTTGGTGGGTTCAACCTGTCTTAGAATAGTAACCGGGTTCTAGAAGGATCTCAAATCATTGACCTTTCCTTAAGTCCACTTCAGTGCAACACCAAGTGGTTGACCGAAGCTTCCCTAAAGTCCAATCTCAAAGAGTGTAGTATCGAGTCTCAACCAACTCCAGTCGGAACCGAAGCCAGTTATCTCACTACTTTCTAATGGCCAGGATGAGTCAATTAGGGTTCTAAAGGTCTGGTCAATGCTTTTATGACACCACGCGAATGCCAAATATTTCCTCAACTAACATGAGGAACATCAGGACATCCAAAGTGCCACATTAACCGTAGCCATCATTTTGACCATTCCAGTATATGCCGGACAGTCGCGATGATCTCTTGCTACTTACCTAAGGTACACTAGATCCGGGTGTAGGATCTTTCACTCAAGCATAACATACCCAAGCAATCCCTTAAAAATAAATCAGACAAATTGAATAAGTGATCTTGTTTTTAAGGTAACCTCTCCTTTTAAATATTCCCCAGCAGAGTCGCCAGTTCTGTCATACGGTGAACTGGACTTTTTGTGGTTTTAATCGCAATGTCGCGGTTAGCAAGAGTCGCCACCGACTTTTCTTTTATCCAATAAGGAAAGGTGGAAAAGAACAGGAAAGACCTTAATTTAGATTTTGGGTTCGGGAGGTACATTATACAAAGGGAAGGTGTTAGCACCCTTTGTATCCATGGTTATCCATGGGCTCTTAATTGCTCGATCACTTATATTATTTTTGTCTAAAAAAAGTGTTTGTGAATTGTTTGGAAAATTGTTTTGAAAAGAGAATTTAACTTTGTAATGATTCTTGTATGAATGTATACAAAGTGGTTATCTCGTTTAGTTTTGAAAATTGTTTAGAAAAATATAACTCGGTAATGATTCTAGTATGAATGTATACCAAGTGGTGATTTTCTAAAGGTATTTTGAAAGGTGTGAGGTGCGAAAAAGTGTTTTAAGTTGTGAGCCAGCAATTAAGAGTTATACCGACCCAAGGTCTTTACGGGCATTTCCTATCCTTATGAGGGTAAAACTGTCCTTATTATTGAGAAATAAGTAGTTTTATCCTTTGGATGTAAAAGGGTCATCGTAGGGTCATCGATTGGTCATTGAAGGCAACAGTTATGAGGATACCTTAGCATTCGAAGGGACTATCATCATTTAATCGTAGGCAATATCGGAGGGTCATCGAGGGACAAAGTTGTATATTCGAAGGCAACATCCGAGGGACTATAATTTATTTTATGATGATTTAACCGAAGGGTCTTTGCTAAGGGTATCCCCACATTCGCGGGACATGACCGTAATATCGTAATCGTAAGGCAACAAAGAGGGGTCCAAGATCACTTATTCAAAGGCAAAGTTTTACAATTAATTAGGTGATTAGGAGGAATTCTCCCACATTAAAATTAATACATTAAAATTAATACATTAAAATTAATACATTAAAATTAATACATTAAAATTAATACATCAAAATTAATTAGGTAATTTAGGGTGAAAACTCCACAAGGGTATCCCACAAATAAAGTGGAATACCTAGCCAACAACCTTTTCCTGGGATATGTGAACCTTTTCGAAGCTCAAAAAGAAACATGTCAGAATACCAAATCAGGGTGCAATCGAAGATTACACCGGAAAAATATCGCAACAGTAAATAGGATAGGATGAATAATGCATGGCTATGATAAAAACATAAAAAAAAAACAGACTAGAAAAATCAGGTACTGTCTCGTTCGCCTCTGCCTCGCCTAGCGAAGGCCAGGCGAACGGCCACGGATTTTGAATTTTGAGAAAAACAGCCCCATCTTAGGAACCTTGAACTTTATGGCATTTTATCACAGGAACAGCATGGTCAAACATTCAGGGTATTCAGGCATATTTAAATTCACATACGAAAGCAAATTATATATCAACATTTAATCATGATGCATTATATGTGTAGATATGGCCAATTGAAAGTATAAACAATAGAGATACGCAAACCTGTTTGCCAATTCAAGGTTGAAGGGATTGACCACTTGTGGTATCGGAATGAGTTAGGCGGCGGGAATTGGGCGGCGATGGCTTCGGGGCGGATGAGCTGCCTTCAGGGTTTCTTTATTCTGAATTCTCCGGGTTGGCAGGGTTCCTATGCCAAAGTTTCTATCCGTCCTTCTCTGTTCTCTCTCTTTCTTTTTCCTCAAGGTTTTGTTCCAAGGAAACCTCAGAGTGTTTTGCTTCTCTTCCTTCTTTCTCCAGTGAATCTCCCAGTGTAAACTCCAAGTCTAACTCCCAGTCCTTTTCCTCTACTGAAACTTCAGTATTTATAGACTAATTTTGTGGGTAATGGGCTTGGAATGAGGGAGACCCAAGTCCAAAATAATTTGTTATATTTTATTTATTTATTTATTTTAATTATTTAATTAATTAATTAATTTTTTTTTTTTTTTCAGGAAAAATGATGGGTAAATTTTGGGGTATGACATTAGTCGAGAAACTAACTCAAGTAGACTGGATAACTGGGGAGCTCTGAGCTTGTAGGAGTAAGTGCTTCATCTATCTGACCCCATACTGTCTAAGTGTTTGCAACTGTAATTTTCAGATTCCCTGGAAACAAAATGCAAATGTTATATTTATGAATATGCAATACACGTGTATGATTTTTGGATCACAAGCACATCATGTTTTTAGATCAGTCATTATAATGGGTAATAATCGGTATTCTATCATTAAAGGAACCCCATAGATAGGCTCTATTGTTTGTAGGTTCCTAGAGTCATGGACCCTTCTTGAGAATACCACCGTCGTGACGAAGGCTCGTCAGAAAGAAATACCCTCAATACGATCTCTTCTAGGTGAGGTTTTCGTATCATCCATAACTAGGAAGAAACTTTCTGGGCTAATACTACACAACCACCGACTCTAAGATTCTAGATAAGGTTCCCATAGTCATGGATTTTCCAATAATAGATTGTCGCATACAAAACCTTACTTGTCGGGCATCAATTCCTTCAAAGGAATCTATTATGGGTGAGGTTCTCGTATCGTCCCCACGAGAACTACATCTCGCAAACCCATACTACACAAGCATCATTCCTAGTAGGCCAAAGGTTTTAAGGTTCTACAAAAGGTCCCTAGAGTCATCAATCCAACTTGAAAATATTATCATCATGATGAAGGCTCGTTGGATAATAACATATCCAAGAGAATCTAATATAGGCGTGGTCTTCGTATCGTCGCTGATGAGGAATACACCTTGCAGGAAAATACTACACAACCACCATCTTAATCATATGGTTCTCCTCAAACTCAGGTACAAAGCATATATCACAAAGTGCCAATAATCAGAGAGCCCCCAATTGTATCAATAAGCAACAGTTATAACACATAATAAAATAAAACGGATAGAAGAAAACAATTATAAAAGTTAACAAATTAATTACAAAGTTAACTAAATTAGCCTTGACCCTCTCTTGCAGGAGCAAAGTCCCCAGCAGCGTCGTCAGCTGTCACATCTCAAAAAATACGACCTCACGAGCGTTCTCACACTCACGCAATGATTGAACAGAGTCTCCATCAAACTTTATTTATTCCAAAATAGGAAAGGGAAAATGTCAATAAAACCTTTAAAAGAAAGAGAAAATGGTCGTCGCAACCATATTCGGGTTCGGGAGTCGATTACGCAAGGGGAAGGTATTAGTAACCCTCACGCCCATTATACTTAACGAGAACCATTTAGTTAGATTTGCGATTGAATTTTAGCTTACGTTATTTGTTTTCTTCAAGTAATAAAAGATTGAAAAGGAAAATAAAAAGGGTCACAAAAAAGTTTTTATTATGGTACTTAAGATTATTGCGGGTCTCGCTCCTACATATCCTCTGGTAAAATGAAGAATTCAAAGCTACATAGTTCTTTGTAGAAAATGAATGTTGGTTGGTTTGTTTTATTGAATGAGTGTTTAGGTTGCGCTCTAGCAGTTAAACATTGGTATGTATGCTTGGGGGGAGGCTTAAGCGCTTGGTCGTATCACGGTAGAATGGACTAAACAATTTTATTTTTGAAAATGTTTTTGATCGCCGGGGGGGGGGGGGGGGGGGGGGGGGGGAAAGTTGTTTTGATGTATTTGAGTGTGTTTTTTTATGGATAATAATTATTCAAATGGTCGATTTAGGTAACTCGTATCGAAATAATTGGGGAAATGAATAGTGGGCACTATACCATTTCCTTTTTCATTCTTAAATGCAAAAGGATTAGATATTGTTGATGTGTTTTGGATAGACGACGAATACTTGAATGATCAAGTTAGGAAACTCGTACTCAAGTATTCAGGGAAAATAATAATAGGAACTAGACCATTTCCTTTTTTGTCCCAGTTATTGTGAAAATAAGTTCGCTTAAGATTTGATTACGAAAGTGGTTTGAGGTGAAACAAATTATAAGTTTTTAATGGATGACAATTGTTTGAATGGTCGAGTTAGACAACTCGTATCCGAACAATGAGGGAAAAGAATAATAGGCACTAGACCATTTCCTTTTCCATCCTTTATACAAAGATGTTTGATAATAGTTAGGTATTTTACATTTGATCGGGAAAACGTGCTCGATGTTGATTGGGGTTTTAATTTGCGTAGAGTCGAAATGAAATGATTTGAGAAAAATTCACTTGGCGTTGGATCAAGGGTTTTACATATTGAAATGCTCATTTTAAGTCACTTTATCAATTAATACTTAATTACAAAGATGATTAACAAAAATGCATGGATGGAGGCATGATTGAGAATGTACATGGGAAATGCATGGTAATATGATGAAACAAATATAGAATTAACTAATTAAAATTGATTAAAGTTATTAATTAAGATAATTAAAATTAATTACAACGACTAATTGATCAAAAGAATTAATTCGATCATTAATAAATTCATTTAAACTTAATTAGCAAAATTAATTAATTAAAACAAAAATAATCAATTAATTTTAATAATAAAGAAGCTTAAAGGATGGGGTGTATAATTAATATGGGTTTTAAAAAGGAGAAAGTATGTGGCCCCAAGCCCAATTAAATTCCATAATAAAAAAAAGAAAAAGCTAAACAAATTAAAGGCAAAATACCCTTTTGGTCCTTTAATTTTATCTTGGGGTCCACTTTGGTCCCTTAATTTTAAAAAGTTCAAGTTGATCCTTTAATTATTCAAATAATGCCACGTTCATCTTTTCTGTTTGTCCCGTTAGTCAAAGTCAATATCAGTGTCCAAATGGCGCACACGTGTAGCTGATGCGGAATTATTCTGCCATGTGGATAAAAATGAGCAACCTTAAAAAAGAAAGTCAAATGAATTGAGACATTCATCCCAACGTGCGATTTAAGGAAAGAACCATCAAACCCTAGCGAAGCCATTGTCGTTTCTTGAAGGTGCATCAGCTACAGTTTGAGGCGAAGATGTTCGTTCAAAGTGAAATTGAAGACATCATTGCTCATTAGAGGTCTGTTTGAACTGATTATTCTGCAAACTTTTAATGTTTTCAATTTAGGGTTTATGGAATTTTTCTGAAACCCATCCTTTTCTTGGCTTCTATTTTAGGGTATAGTTTGAAATGGATGAACATTTACATCTAAAAATCCATCATAGTGGTGAATTTGTAGATGAGGAACATATTGTGTACGAAGGGGTGAGGTGGCTGACTTGAAAATATATGTTGATAAGTGGAGTTATTTTTAGTTGTTAGGTTGTTTTAAGGATTTAGGTTATAATGTCATAGAGAAGATATATTACATGGATCCCACATTTGGAATGAATGTGTTGGTTGATGATAATAGTGCCTTAGAGATAACTGATATCTATAAGGTTCATCTTAGTGTTTACATCTATATTCAACACACATTGTCTCAGCCTGAGTATTATGATGGTCCACTTGATGAGATATTAGTAGAGAAAAATGACATTGTAGATGAGAGTGAAAAAGTACTTGTTGCAATATATGAAGAAGTAGTTAATGACGGGTTTAAGGAAACTGAGTTGAAGAAAACTGATGCAAGGGAAACTGATGTAAGGGAAACTGGTGGTGAGGTGCATGATGATGTTAGCTCTGATGAGAATGAGGATAATAGCTTCGATTATGACATTGCAATGGAGGTGGCATTTGATGATGAATCTGATGAGTATGACGATGAATTGGTTGAAAAATATATGCTTGTGTTCATATGAGATGTTGTATTTTTATGAAGAAATCATGATGAATTGATGTGATAAAAGTTAAAATTATATTTTTGGTATGCAATCTATTGTTATAATGTGAAAATTAAATATTGGGTATTTGACTGGTATAAAATCGGTTGTAGATATTGAAATCTAGAGCGATTCAATGGTGAAAACACATAAATCATGTTCTGCACAGCGGTGACGGGCATCACCAACGTGACATGCCAATCGTCATTGCGTTGGGGAAGAAGACACCAAATCATTAATGATGACGAGCGTCAACCGAGTGAGGGTCCAATCGTTCGTGCCCCCGAATGAGCGCACGACCCCCAAAATATCAGTGATTGACGGATGAACTCATCCAGAGGGCAACAACTGTCATGGCCGGGACAGTCCGACCGTAATCCCTATTGATTAACTGTATCAAGATGTTTGACTCAATTTTTCGAGTAGTTTCTTATTTTCTAATTTGTTCATTGTTGTTTGATGTTGATTGATGAGAAAAGTGTTATTGAGTTATTATGTTGAGTTAATTGATGAATACATCATGAGGAGGAATTGTTGAAGTTGAGATGTTTAGGTTCGATGGTACCAATGACATGTCCATAAAACAAGAATAATTGTTGATGGTGTATTTTAAGTTCGAAAGGGACCAGTGACGAATAGAACTTCGCTCTAGCGACAAGTATAGAAGTTGGAAGTCTGGATGAGAATTGCATATTCCCTGTAGCATTCATGCATCAGGTATATTGGAGATATGTAGGACTTTGGTCCTGTGACGAGTATGACTTTTCTCTAGTGACAAGTAGGACTTCGGTCCAAGTGACGAGTTGGGATACCTCGGAAACATACTTCTCAATATCCTAGATATCGGTACCACATGCATTGAAGTAGAGGAGATAGACATTGCATACATGGTTGCATATGTTAATTGACTGTTGTTGTTATTTGAGTTGCGATTTTGATTGATTTAATTATACTGATTAAACTATCCTTATTTTATTATGCACCATTTATATATGGAATGTATTTCTCACCCCTTTCTTTCCATGTTGTTTCCTATAGATACTATGCAGATACTCAGATAAAGATTGAGGAGCGTTAGATGTTACTTATTTTGGAGGATGGCATAGTTGACATACTCGCTGCTTTATTTCCTGTTTTGTTCGTCGTACCTTATTGGTTGTTTAGTTTTTTGTGGTGTCGCTCTTATACTGTAACACTAGGTTGGGAATATCTTATTTTGTTTTCTGAGTTCCTTACTTGAATAATGATGTTATGTTGTTTTCGAAGTTAATTACTATGAAGGATTTCATTACCATATGGGTATTACTTATAGAGAATGAAGTGTCATTTCTGTTTCAACGTGAATTGTGAAGTCTTTTACCTTCTCCATCGGAACATTATATTTCATATCTCGTACTAATCCATCTAACTATTAGAGGTTGATATTTCCATAAAGTTAATTGTATAGTTGTTTCATTGTTGCTTTCATATTCACTTTTAAGAATCCTAATACTTAGAATAAGGCTTTAAGTTAGGAAGAACATTGGTATAACATAACTTATCATACAAGTGTTGGTATAACTAGCTTCAATTGAATAATGAGTCTTTGGGACTTAGTTCAGGATGTGTTTGACCATTTCTCGCTTGTTATTATGTATGAGATTTTCGAGAACTTGGATCTAAGGATTAGTTGGTGCATGAAGGCATTAAGGGTGTGGGGCACTAGAATGGAGGTTAGACCCCTATGAGGATTTGACATAGATAAGCAAGATGTGAGATGAGGTGTTGGGAATACTTGGATATAAAGATTCTCAATTATTCTAACATGTTATATTGTGGTAGCTTATGGATGTCGGTGCTAACACATGTTATTCCCATGCCTGTGTGAAATATAGAATAAAAATAAATTTTATTGTAGCATTTTGGGTGAAGGGGTGTCAGGGTGAAAAAGGTGGAAGAGCTATGTGATGAGATTGAGAAGTTTTTTACCTTCAATGTAATACTTCTTTGTAGGATCGACAGACGATGGATGCAATTATTATCTCTAATATTTTATATGTTGATAATATTTCTCTATCCTCTTAGTTTACGCTCTTTGTGGTGGTTTTATGGATATCTTCTTCTCTCATAATGATTGAGTGAAGGATCAGATGTCTTGCATGAGAGGACGACGGGTGTGTGAAGTTTGTTGTCTTATCCAGTTTTAAGCATCTTTTTCGTATTCTCCATTTTTATGATATTTTCTTGCTGGATGTGTTTCTTTGCCTCGTCTCTCTGGTTAGTAGTATTTTGGATTTGTTGATTGGTGGTTGTCGTGACTTTTTTTATGAGATTAAGAAAAATGGTAACGAATTTTGGCTAAACCTACACTAGAATCCATATTTATTCTACCAATTGATACTAAGACCGGGTCTTACACAAAATTCCTATAGATCCTTTATGGTTGATATCCACATGTCGCCCATTCTAAAATTGGGTTTTGTACTTATCTTGGAAAAAATTTATGATCCTTGACAAAGGACATCAAATCATTTAAAAATATTATTAAACATGACAAACTAATTCTTCTGTGGATTTTAGACGTTTGGGTTATATGCATCCTTACCCTTGACTTATTGTATAAGTGCAATTCGACATTTCTGCCACTCGAATCCTAAGTTAGCACTTACTAAGCTTGTTACGACACTTTCCTTCGGTTCACAATTTTTTTCTAATAAGTGATCAATTATTTTTAAACTACTAGGTGATTGGTGCCCTCTCCAATTTTGGGATTTCCATTTCTCGAAACTCCCAAATTTTCTCAAGCCCCACTACTTCTTCTCGGTTCTCAACTAAAACATCTTAAACTATTTATCTTGCTTTTTGTCGATGATGTTTTGGGTATGTTATTTGGTGACCGTTGTGATTATTTTTCTTTTTTTTTCTTTTATCTTTTTATTTTTATTTTTTTTATTTTTTATTTGGTCTAAAATTTCTAATTGTTGAATACTTTTTTGTGCTCCCCGTATTCTTTTCAATTTCTTTTTATCTGACATTTGGTTGTATGCATAGTTTGTTATTTAAAAAATCAACTAAAATTTAGAAAAATTGATAAATTACAAATCAATTTTATAAATGACTAAGTTTGGCATTCTATAAAACTCAACATCCATATAACTTTTAAGAGAGGGGGAAAAGTACATGAGAAGTAAAAAAAAGTTGAAATATGAACAAAAGGAAATTCAAATACACATTGTTAACATACCACCCAAGATACATTTGAATTCCACAACATAATAAAAGCATAACACATAAACTAACTAACTATTGTCATTGACAACATCATGTAACTTTGTTTCCAATATTTGAGAACAAATGTGCCCCATAGTATGGTAGAAAGAAAGTAGGTCAGATAATTGCTCAATTGACATTTTCTCCATTACATTTTTTGCCTTTTTTTCTCTTTCCTCATTTAGCTTCAATCTCTCAACATATGACTTTGCATTCCTAACTGTTTCTTCCATTTGCTTCAACCGATTCTCTTGTACAACACTTAAAGCCGTTTTTGACTACATGTGTAAAAATTCAAATAAATGGTGTTTGTTATATACACCTCACAATAATTTCTATAATTAGATAGTGCAAAATGAAAATATGTCGGTGGAAATTTCTATTTATCACAATATTTTCTAATTATATTTTATTTAACATTTAATATAATAAAGATTATATCAAAATAGCCTACAAACAAAAATTAAATAATTAATTTAAATTCAAAAATATAACAACTCATACTCATTTAGACTCTGTATCAACTAATAAATCATCAAAATATTAAAGATTATCAGAGATCACAAATAGGATTATCATGACAAAAAATGTCAATATAACTTGTTACCTTGAGATATTCGGCTCCAACTTCAAGTTCGGATTCTTTGAAAGAACATTTCCCACGACCCGTTTTCGTAACCGAAAAGCTTCTCATAATAATTTTCCTTTTGTTCTTCGTTTCCTTGTTTAGTTTCATAGCTTTTGGCACTGATGTTATTTTCTGATAAGCAACCACTGCCTTCACAAATTCCTACATATTTTTCATATAATCAAATTTCATCAAAATTAAGACTAATGTGAATAAAATTATATAATTAACTAACATTGCATACCTTGTAAACAAATGTGCATCCATTGTAATCAAAATCTTCTGAGTTAGGTTTTCTCATACGCTCAGGATGAAATTGCAAACCCATAATAAACCTACCCTCATTAGGATTATAACCATAAGGATCATAAAACCCTTCAATTAAACCATCATTAGCAAAAGCCATTGGAACAAAACCTTGAGCCAACTTCTTAACTCCTTGATGATGATAACTATTAACCAAAATCTCATCCTTTTCCAACAAAGAATCCTTAAACCAATCAAACAAAGGTGTGTTTTTAACAACCTTAATAGCATGTCTATGACCATCATAATCGTTATAGTTTATATGCATCACAAAATTACTTTCACATTTTTTCGAAAGCTCTTTCGTTATGTCCCTATAAAGAGTACCCCCAGAAGCAACATTAAGAACTTGTGAGCCTCTACAAATTCCTAGGTAAGGAATGTTTCTTTCCAGACAAAGCTTTGCTAACGTTAGTTCAATCGAATCTTTTTCTTTATCAATTGTCGTGTCACTTGAATGAAGGTTTTTGATTTCTTGTAACTCTTCATGAGAAAGAGCACATGTTGTTGTGTTATCTTGTTGTTCATACCATGATGGGTCTATGTCTTCTCCTTCGCATAGAAGAACACCATGAATTGGTTCGAAACTTTTTAATAATTTATGTATACCTGAAACACGAGGTACAATCACTGGTACTGCACCATTTGCTACTATAAGATCAAGATGATATTCCCCTGAAAATTAAATAATATTTAGTCACATTTTTAATTACAATATGTTTATATACATTTTGAAAAAGAATGAATCAAAGTAACTTACCAACGAAATCGACGAACTTGTTCTTACGGATGGTTCGTCGAGAAACGATTAGAACACGAGGAAGAATGAGAGACATTGTTTTGTGAACAAATTTGGTGATTATTTTAGGTAGTTAGAGAGTAATAACTTAAGACTTGTAATCTTATATATAGGGGTGGAATGAAGAGATAAACGTTTAAAAAATTATTATTATATTTTAAAATATGATGCAAAGATGTGAACATTTATTTCCAATTTAGGAATGCAATTTGATTTCTTGAGTCATACCAAAGTCAACAGTAACTTTATGTGACGTATGCTATGATGAAATCCAACTAGTTTTTTTTTCAAATAACTTTTTTTTATTAAATTAAGGATTAGCTTGTTATATATAATGTGATAAAGTTAGATTTATAATGAATTCAATAATTAGTGTCATAGGAAAAGAGACGAGTTTGTTTGTCTTGATTTGAGTTCACATGTGTTGAAGTATAGGAAAGTGTAGTCCAAAATGGAGCAAAGGAAACATTTCCAATTTCCCGGAAATTGATAACTTCTTCCAGAGAAACATCTAAGACAGGTATTATCTACCTCTCCGATCTTATTTATAAAAAACTATTTTTTAAATTTGTTGGATAGTTAATATATTTAGATTTATAATAGATTAGATAATTAATTATTAAATAAATTTAAAAACACATTTTTTTTATAAATAAAATCAAAATGTCAACACAATTTTTCTAAAATTAATATACACTTATTAGTTTAATTTTTTATATTTTTTTTGTAGTTTAATTATAAGATTTTCATTTTTAAAGATGAATAATGATTAATAAGTGAAATGTTACTAATTTAAATCTATGTTTTAAATGGATACTAGTAGTAGGTTTTAACTAGATAATTTACTAATAGGATTAGTCATTTTATAACTTTGTCTAGAATGGTATGATCCCAATTATAGCAATTAATTACCGTTAAAACATGAATGATATCATAGTTAATATCACATTAATGATATATCAGTATCTAACAGGCTAGATACACAGTGTTTGGAAATAGTTGTGGTGATATTCAGGGGAGGTTGAGTACATGAATTTGGGAATACAGAAAACAATGTATGATATGATGTATAATTTGTTTATTTGGGAAAAGGAAACCTAAGTAGCTAGCTGGTAGCATAGAGAATGGATAATATAAAGGTTGATGGAATTACTTGAGGAAGGTTTCATCTCTTAATTCAGGACTATTGCTACACTTGTACTTAACACCATGCCACATGTGTCTCATTCTCTACACTTCAAATTAGGTTTACAATCGAAACGAGTTTCTTGGAAATAATAGTGCAAGTTTTGTGATATACTTTGTCAATTTTTTCTTTTGTAAGATTTATACATCGTGTTCACTTAAGAAATAATTCTTGAAGATATTAACTTACTTTTACTTGTACGAGATTTATTAAATAAATTCAGATTTATTTCTACTTAATTAATTTTATTCTTCTATTGTAAATCACAATTTTAAAATATACAAAATATATTTTATATGGTATTACGAGTTCTCGATTTTGGGGTGTTACTACTGCTTTAATCTTAATCACTCGTTACTCGATTTTGGGGTATTACTACGAGCTCTCGATTTTGGGGTGTTACTACAAACTCTCGATTTTGGGGTACTACGAGCTCTTGATTTTAAAATACATCCATTGTAATTTTTTTTCCTTTAATGTTGTCGATAATGGCAAAGAGTGACCGAATTCTTGATTTTAGTGTCATTCATCACATGACATTTGTTTCTCAACATTTTTTAAGTAATATTTTTACTTTTGACATTCTGAATATTATTATTGCAGATGATTCTCGCATTCGGCTTGATGGTTGTTGAGATATTGATCTTCAATCTTATAAATTAACATATGTGTTTCACATTTTCAATCTATTGAACAACTTTATCTTTATTCATAAGCTTATAGAGAATAATGATTGTGCAACTGTATTTTTTTATTCTCATTGTACTTTTCAGGATCTTGCAACCAAGAAGACGATTGTAGTTGCTAAGTTTCGCATCTCGAAAAATACGATTCCTCGCGATGGTCGCGGAAAAATTTATGCTCGAACAGAGTCGCCACCGAACTTTATTTATCCCAATGAAGGGATAGGAAAATATTGATAAAAGCTTTGAAAAATAGAATAATGGTTGTCCCAACCATATTCGGGTTCGGGAGTCGATTACGCGAGGGGAAGGTATTAGCACCCCTCACGTCCGTTGTACTCAACGGGAACCTTTTAGTTCAATTTTTCGATTTGAGTGTTAGCTTATGTTGTTTGTTTACTTAGAGTGAATAAAGATTGAAAATAGAGATGGATGGAAACCTCAGAATGGGGAAAAAGGAGGTTTTTTATTAGTGTGTTCGCGAAGATATAGCAATCTCCTGCCTACGTATCTTTATGGTGCAATAAGGAAGTCAGAGCATTCGTAGTTAGGGGAACTACGGTTGGTTGATGTTTTCTAGTGAACAATTGTTTAGATCGCACCCTAAAGGCTAAACGTTGGCTTGTCTACTCTCGGCGGAGGCTTAAGCATTAGTTTGTTATGCGCATCAGAAAGGATTAAATAGTGTTCTTTTTGAAAAGAGTTTTGGTCACACGGGGGTGACAAGTTAGATTAATATGTTGGATGTTTTGATTGGTTGAGATGTTTTTGGTTGGATGACGATTACTCGGATAGTCGAGTAAGACGACTCGTATCCTAATAATCGGGAGAGGGGATAGAAGACTCTAATCCACTTTCTTTTTCATCCTTAATTATAGAATGGATTTGGTAATAGTTAAAGTGTTTTGAACGGATGATGAATACTCGGATAATCGAGTAAGACAACTTGTATCCTAATAATCGGAAAAAGGAATAGAAGACTCTAGATCGTTTTCTGTTTCATCTGAATATTTATGAAAATAAGATTGTATAAGGTTGACGTATTTTAGCATAGACGACAAGTACTTGAATGGCTGAGTAAGACAACTCATATCCAAGCATTTGAGAAGAGGAATTGAAAACTCAAGACCATCTCCCTTTTCGTATAGTCTTGATATGAAAATGATTTGATTAGGTTATATGTTCGTGGGAAAATGACAGTTGTTTGACTGACCGAGTAAGAGAACTCGTATTCGACCAACTGAGGAGTGAAGTTGAAAACTCAAAGTTAACTCCCTTTTCATTTAGCTTACTGTGAAAATATTTTGATTTAATCGGGGTTAGGAAGTTTGTAGAGGAACGACAATAATTTGACTAACCAAGTAAGAGAACTTGTATTCAAATAATCGTGGAGAAAAAATTGAAGACTCAAAGTTATCTCCCTTTTGGTTTCTTGTTATAAAAGGATTTGATTTGTTTGTGCTTAAATGGATTAGAAATGACGACCATTTGACTAATCGAGTAAGAAAACTCGTATTCAAATAATCGAGGAGAGGAGTTGAAAACTCAAAACCATCCCCCTTTTCATTTTCAAATGAAGTGTTGTTTAAATGTGATTAAGTATTTTAATTTAACTTTCGATGTCGGATCGAGGTTTTAAAATTTGCATTTTTGTGAATGAATTGAATTTATTTAGTGAATAATCCATTTAATCGATTAATTAAAACCGAATAGGTCTCATTGTAAGAAGGCCCAAGAGTAAGCCATGTGAGGTTGATGGCGATGCTTTTACAAGCAATCGACTTACAAATGTGTTTTGAAAATGGGCTCGACTTTGAATCGAGAAGTATGTGATTTATTTTGAAATCGGCTCGGATTATTTTAAAATTGATGAAAGCAACATGATTTTGTCACAATTATAACATGTCATTTCGTGTACACTCAAGGTTCGATATAAACAAATAGATAAAGAATAATCATGCACATACACTCCTCAAGATAAATAAATATCTAAATTATGAAGGACATTTGTGATTCTACAATCAATTAATTAATTGAATGTCTAACGAATTATTTTATTTTAATTTCATAATAAGTAATAATAAAAAAATGAATATAACTAAATGACTAAATATTTATTAAATATTAATAATGATAACAATCATATAATTGTGTATTTTCTTTTAAAAATTAACAATAATAATAGTAATAATTACATATTTACTATATTATATATATATATAGATATATATATATATATATATATATATATATATATATATATTATTTAATATATATATATATATATATATATATATATATATATATATATATATATATATTATAATACATATACATATATATACATATATATACATATATATATATATATATATATATATATATATATATATATATATATATATATATATATATATATATAATAATAATAATATTAACAATAGTATAATTAAAATTTCGAAATAAGATAAATAAACCAAAAAAAGCATTGTTTTATTTTAATGACCAAAGAATCTAGTGTATATTTTTTATGTATAAAAATAAAATAAGTGAAATTACTGTAAAATGCATGTAAATGGGCTAAGGGAAACAGACCAAGCCCTAAATGGGTGTTGCTGGAAGTTTCCAGGAGGGTGTCATCAGTACAAAGAACATGGGCCTAAAGCAAGGGAAAGCCCAGGAAGGGTCTGGTCAACCGTGTTGACCCCAAAAGAAATCACTCTCTGAACGGTGACAAGTGTCCAGGGCTGGTGACACTTGTCACCATTACTCCCACGCCTCCCACGGTCAGCTTAAAACAAAAATAGGGAAAAAGAAGCGTCATTTTTCAAAAACCTTTCTCTCTCTTCAATTTCCCAGCCGCTCATAAAAAGGCTCTGCAAACCCTAAAGAAGAATTTTTCTCCCGGAGAAGACGGTCGAAGGCGACGGCTCACGGCGGAGCCTCCCTTCTTCTCCGGCCACTCTACCCAAAACACCACTTAACCTTTTAAATACAACCTTCCGAGTTCGAATCCGAACTCTAAAATCCCTAAACGAAACTCAAACTTTCTAGATCGGAGCGAAATCCAACCGATCTAAAACTTCTCCAATCCCTAAACCCTAGTTTCAAAATCAAGGCTTTTGCATGTTACCATTTAAGGAAAATAACTGGGATTTGTTCCACTTACCACGGCGAAGGAGGCGGAAAGATGATTTCAGGCGAGGAAGGAGCGTTTTTGGTCCGAGTTTGTCGCCGGAAATCCGTCACGGTTTTAGATGAGTTTCTCCTCAATCTTTCTTTTCGTCTTCTTCTTCTTTGTCTATTTTTGTTTCTGATGATTATATGGATTGCAAAGCTATTTTAATTTCTTTTTTATGATTTGCTGGTTTTTTGAGTACTATGTGTTTGGTGTTCTTAACGAAAATATTTTGGATTACTCTCTGGTATTTCAAGAATGTTTTTCTTTGTTTGGTTCTGGGTTCGAAAAAATCTCTTCGTTCTGCTCTCCTCTTTTGTTTCTCTTGCTGTTAACTTATGTCTGATAAAACTTCTCAAATGATGAATTTTTGAGTCTTATAAAAACTCTTTTCAGTTATGCCTTTTTCCTTCCAGATTATGTGGGATCCGTTTTTTGTAGATTTGTTACTGTTTTAAACCATTTTTGAAATGCTTTTTGGGTGTTCCGGTTAGTCCTCTGGGCAAAATGTCGAACTGATTAATTTATTAGTTATTCTTCAGTCCTTTAAGCGCTTCTGGAAAGGGCTCTTTCACTTAAGCCGTTTTTCTCTCTGTAGGTTACAGCGTGAAGTGACCTGATTGAAGAAGCCTGCATCCACTCTATGAGGCAATTGGATTTAGGAGCGTTTTGGCCTGAAGAATGGTTTTGGTCGTTGGTTCTTCAAAGGCTTTGTTCTCAACCTGTCATTGTTGCAACAGCTTTTGTTATTTGGACTTTTATTTTGGATAATTATGCAACTGCTCTTGAATTGTTTGTAACGTGTGAGGTTTTAGAAATTGTTTATGTAATTAATCTTCTTTTTTTTAAACAATTAAATTTTATTTTAATATTTTGTTTGTATATGTCCCATTAAGGTGCTTTAAATTTATCCTGTTATCTCAATTAGAAACCTGTTTAGACCATTTTCAACTTAGGTGGTAGCGGGAGAAATAACCTTTGCATAAAATGTTTTCTCATTGCCTAACCTTCGATGGTAGCTTTCATATTTCTACCCTTACTCGCGCTCCTTACTTCAATGACAACTTTCTTGTTCCTCTGATGCCTCCTCCACTAGGTTCTGAACATGGGATTCCCATGTATTTTTTTGGAGATGTACAAGTATTTCTTAGATGCCCGGGAGTAGTTAAGGTACAAGGATCCTGCACCTACCTCTATCAGCTTCCAATTTTCCTTATCAGCCGTCAACCTTCCTGCAGGTCCAAACCACTCCCTCATAGGAACATTAAAAGTAAGGACATTTACGTTAGGTCTCTAATTTTTGAGGCATTCCCCTTTCCTCTTGTTGAAAAAAAACGCTTTCTGTTGGCCTTGTCAGCCATATTTCTTTGACTGGTTTCCTTTTTCTAACTCTTTTGCAACTCCTTTATAAAAAATGGCACTGCACGCATGCACAATATGACTTCAGAGTCCTTAAGATTGAACATATTTAGAAAATCAACGAGTTCTTCCTTAGCTTTTGAAAAGACTACTTTCATCTACTCTTCGTAATTAGGTTCAATCTCATTTGTATCATCGGTGATATCAACCATTAACATATCAACATGCTCGACAAAAAGATCCTCCTCGACTTTGGGATCAACTTCTTCCTCCAATTGATGTTATTGCTTGTTAGGAAATTTCAGTCTCCCGTCTCTCAATGCATTTTAGACAAGGTCCATGAAAAACACACATTGAGAAGTTTTATAATCTAGGAAGTTATGAAACTTACAAAATACCTTTTTCTTTCTCTATTCTAATGGTGGTGTACTAAGCCCTTTATGTACTACAATTTGACCATCAGAGACTAAGAGATAAAAAATTTCGTCACACTTAGTTACATTGTATAAGTTTTTGTGAAAAAAATTCTCATTTTTTGGTTCGAATGGATTTTTCCCATTCGAAGGTTTTAGCTATATATATATATATATATATATATAGATATATATATATATATATATTATATATATATATATATATAATAT